>NC_084832.1:10120341-10745341 GCF_033115175.1 Lepus europaeus | reverse complement strand
CTGACACCGTGACAATCTTCAGACTTAAAAAAAAAAAGTAAGACAATCAGTGGTACTCAAACACAACCTCCAAACACCACCCTTTATGAATATTCAATTAAACCTACTCTAGACAACACATGTTATGCATCCAGATCATGTAAAAGTATGGCCCCAAACATTGTTCAGTATAGCTCACTCTTGGATGTGCCTGCACTCTCTTGAGTGTGTACATTTGCTTAGTTAACAACTCTTTTCTGCTGACCTTAAGCTACATCTTATCTTCTTGCATCTGAAGAAAACCATGGACTATACCATGACACCTTAACTAGAAATAGTGAGAATTATAGACTGTAACTCTTAACATGAAACCTGGCACAAAGCAGGGAGTATTCAAATTTGATATCAGAAGTTGTTTTTGCTTTACCTACTCTGCAGTTTCTGTGCATTAGATATTGCACTAAGCATTTTGTGCATGTCAACTGATTGAATACAACAAACATCTTACAGGTGCTAAGTGTAAATCTCAGGAATAAGTATAGGAGATGAAAATTATGCTTGTCTGTCTGATTACAAAGTCTCTGTTTTTTTCTCTACTCCATCTATATGTAATAGTAATTGAAAATGACATACAGGACACATACTTTATACTAATCCTCTACTTTAGTATTCACATAAAACCTACACATCTGAAACTATGACCCCATCTTCTGAGCAACTAGAGCACAGAAAGGTTGTGTCATACATGAAAACCATACGTTAGTAAGTGGGTTGGTTTTTCATACTTGTTTGGGTTCACTTCTCTACACAGTTTACACTTAGCAGTAGCTGTTTGCTGCCAACTTGTTGTCTGTTATAGACTAAATTATTTCTGATAGTTTGTCAAACTTTTTTAAGCTTTCTTTTTTTAACTTTACTTATATAAAGGAACACATTTCATGTATTTCATATCTACAGCTTTAACATCATAATATTCCCCATTCTACCATCCCTCCTTCACCTCCTACTCTCCCTCCTACTCCTTTTCTTTTCATTTAGAAATGGTTTATTTTAAGAAAGACCACTTTAACAATAATCATTGACAAATTGATAGAAGTGATAAAAATGCTAAATTGGGTAGCCAGAGATAATTATTTCATAATTAATGAATGGATCTCAAAGTGTGGCACATATCCCACGTACCATGTATTCCAAAGGAAATTAGCATCAAAACATATTACTTGAATAATCAGAAATTTAATGAAATTAAGTGTACAAAATGGAGTGTTCATTAGTTTCTTAAGGTATGGAACAGTATATAGATTAAAAAAGTTCTATACTTTCAAGCTTTATGGTAAAGATATTTGACAGCAATATTTCATTTCTATGAAATCAGTCCCTGAAGTCTCTGACATGTGTAATTGCAACATATACTATGGTTCAATTGGAAATTTATATTCATTAAATAAAAGTTTAAAAAAAACTTAAATTTTAAATTTTATACTCTAACAGAAACATGTATCCTAAATAAAATACATTTTTTTTCAAATTTGGACTCCTTACTTTCAAAAGGGATGCGTGCTTTGATTATACAAATTCTCATCACAGTAAATATTTTAGAAACTGATTATCATAGGTCAAGTCCAAAAATGATTCCTTCATGAATAAACTCATTCAATCCTCATAACTACCACAAAAAAGTAGGTACAGTTTTGGATCCACATTTTGTAGCTTAGGAAATGGAATCACGCCGGCGCCGCGGCTCACTAGGCTAATCCTCTGCCTTGCGGCGCCGGCACACCGGGTTCTAGTCCCGGTTGGGGCACTGATCCTGTCCCGGTTGCCCCTCTTCCAGGCCAGCTCTCTGCTGTGGCCAGGGAGTGCAGTGGAGGATGGCCCAAGTGCTTGGGCCCTGCACCCCATGGGAGACCAGGAGAAGCACCTGGCTCCTGCCATCGGATCAGCGCGGTGCGCCGGCCGCAGCGCGCCTACCGCGGCGGCCATTGGAGGGTGAACCAACGGCAAAAAGGAAGACCTTTCTCTCTGTCTCTCTCTCTCTCACTGTCCACTCTGCCTGTCAAAAAAAAAAAAAAAGAAAAGAAAAGAAAAAGGAAATGGAATCATTAAACCAGAACTTGGTGCAACATTGATACAAGGATTGTGCTTCAGTAAAAGGAAGGTCAAGCTCCTTTTGGCTCAACTCTAACTAATACTCTGTCTGAAAAGACACCTAAAATCAATTCCCCTGCCTTCAGAGATAGAGTCCAGAATACAGTATTAATTTTAGAATTAAGTGTCCCAGAGTGTACAAAAAACTGAGTACCCGGGTAATTTGTTTTAATATTTGTATTTGTATCTGTTTGAGTATAGTGTATCTCTTATGTTCACAACATAATCAAATTATGTTCTATTATCAACCACTCTCATTCTCTGAGATCCAGGAGAAATGCATAAAAGTGCAGGTGATTTCTGTAAATGGATCGTTTTCCATCCAGAAGGGGGCACTGGCACACATTCTTCCCAGAACTCGGTACTTTGGACAGAGAGAGGCAAAGCTGAAGCATCACAAATACCTTTTTTCAGCAAGAAGCGCTTCCTTTCATGGCCTGCAACGTGACTGGGAGAGCATTAATACACCTAGAAAAAGTGGTGTTTTGAACACGGGCACTAGTATTTTTAGCAGCTGGATAATTTTAACAGCTAGCATAAAGGCGTGTTTCTAGTCAGTGTCACTGCCTAAGGGTTCTACATTTTCCCAACTTTTACTTTCAAAGAAGTTCACATTTAGCATTCCGTTACAAAAGCCCTTTCTGTCAACAGTGACGGAGTATTATGTAAGGTGGCTAAGAACAAAATGTTCATCGTGACATCAAGTCTTTAAAAACCATGCTGCTTCATCAAAGCTTGGAAGTCACAGAAACTGCAAACAAGGGTGGTTTGGATAAGTCCGATTTCCTGAATGGCTGTGACAAGGGACATAGAACTCCATCAATTTACTTTAATTACCAGTTTTGTCGTCTTCTTTCTGTACTGCATAGATATAAAGAGTACTTTCATTTTTGTGCTCAAGGTTCATATTTGGAAATTCTCTGGGAATAACTCTCATTCCCAGGGCTTTGTTTCTCTTTTTTTTTTTTATGAAAAAGCTGAAGCTCCAATGATCTTTCTAAAGAATTATCTTCCAGGTTTGGGTGTGATTCGCTTTACTGTACACATGAAGATCTTTTAGCAAAAGTGGTTAGAAACACACTCAAGATTAAAAATAAAGGATCAACTTGAAATTCAACAATTTTCAACATGTATTTACTGAGATTCTAAGATGTATGAGATACCTACATTATAGATTTATTCGATCTCCCAATTATTGTGTGAAATAATTGTACTACTTTAAAAAAAATAGCTCCTCACAAATAATTAATTTGTTCCCTGTGTTATAAGTTGGAGACACAAGTGGAAATGTTTCTGATGTAGAACACAGGCAGAAGCAGGTTTTCTCACTTTGCTGTGTGATCTTAGGCAAATTTCTGCAACCAGTAACCACTTCTAGCAAATGGGGATGGTATTCACTACCTAGAAACTCTACAGTTACATTGTATTTATAGCTCCTATCACAATGCTATATGCTGTGGAAGTTCAACAGTGGGTAACTTGTTTTTCTTTATTTTTAAGATTCATTTTATTTACTTGAAAGGCGGAGTTACAGAAAGAGGCAGAGACAGAGAGAAAAAGAGGTTCTCCATCCCCTGGTTCACTCCCCAAATGGCTGCAGTGGCTGAAGCTGAGCCAATCTGAAGCCAGGAGCCAGGAGGTTCCTCCCAGTTTCCCACATGGGTGTAGGAACCCAAGGACATGGGCCATCCCCTGCTGCCTCCCCAGGTGCACAGGCAGGGAGTCAGATCAGAAGTGGAGCAGTCAGGACTCAAACCGGTGCCCATGTGGGATACTGTAGCTACAGGTCAGGCTTTAACCCACTGCACCACAGCACGAGCCCCAACTAATTTTTTCAGTGTACCTTTTATTAGAAAGCCCACACACTCTCTGCAACAGTCACTCAGAAATTACCAAAGACAAGTAAACGGGTGGCAGTTAGAGAGTATGTCACTTTCTCCATGTGCCTTCCTAGACTTCAAATGTAGGGCCAAGAAGCTAGGACAACCAGAATGAACTGCTGAGGTTCACAGTCCTAGTAACGCATGCTTTTACAGAAAAAAAAAAAAAGAAGTTATGATAACTGAGCAGTCAGATCAATGTAAGGTGTTAATTGTGGCATAAAAAAGCAAAGTCTAATAGATAATAAACTAGGATTTTTATATGCAACCCTCTAGGTACAGCTACACTGGATGTTGTAGATATAATGAGCGCCAGTTATGTACTTGCTTACTCTCAGTTCCAAATTCATTCTTCCACACTCTCCTTCAGCATGCTGGGGCTTGAACCCTGCCAACCAAAATATTATTTGCCCATTTCTCCTTGTTAGGAGGTTCCTGTGTACATCTCCTTACATTGCTTAGTCTCCCCACCAACAGTATGCCCTTTTTGTATCTGTGGCTGAATCTAGTTTGCAATTTGATCCAACATTTGGTGAACCCAACTGATGATCCACTCCTCCCTCAGACACCAGTCAGACAGGCTTCCTTTCTCAGAGTTCCTAGATCCTGGCTTCCAGGACATCCTACACTCAGGGATTTCCATTCCTCCTTCAAGGTCCTTTGAGATTAAGAGTCTTGCTTCTCAGCATGTAAGATTTTTCCTTTGTTCGATCAACTCTAGCAATGCCAGGTGCTTCCTGAAGTTGCTGCTTCCACAATACCTTAGAGCTTTGTTTTCAACCCTTTAAGTTAGCAGCTGACAACTTTTTACTAATTAAAAACTTTTTTTTGTATTAAATTTTCCCTGTTCAAATACCAGAGGTCATTTCTGTCTCCTTCATGCTCCCTGGACCATACATCTACCAGATACCATCAACATCATTCCTTTTTTCCATGAACATCCAAAATAAGGACTAAAGAAACATGTTTGTATACACACAAGAAATCACCTTACACACAACAGCTCCCTAACTGCCTGATAAAGGGACAACACATTGATGATTGAAAAGCCACACTGGCAGCACCACCGTTGGTGATGCTACTTTCAAAAATAGTAAGAAACACTTGGCAATGTGCTAAACACAGCAAATCACAGTCTCCCCTGATGTATAGGATAATTTCATTTGCAGCAGGTTCAACATATATAATAAAGTGGTAAAGGAGCAATTTCTGTTTTTATGTAAAACAGTCATATGAGGTATGGAACAAGTCATCATGCAGGGCAGTTCATGCACTGACAGCTCTGACACCTGCCCACTAAATGGCAATGTGTGTCTCCCATCCCGGGTACCAAAGCCACATCTTAGAGTACAAGTTGATAAACTTGCTCCAAAAATACCCATTCCAAAACTTTTCAGTGCCAACATGAAGCCATAGGTAGAATACCCTACACCTCACTCAGATCAATCAAAACAAAGATGCTGTAAAAGTACTATATAAGATTAACTTCAGCATATGTAAGGTGTATAAAAGCCAAAAAAGAGCTTTATGCTAAACTTAGATCCTATCCCCAAGATGTTTCCCTGTTCTGGCCCACAATTCAAAATATGAAACACTTACGATCTGATCCCAAACATTTCAAATGAGGAATCCCCATCCTTTAAAACCATACAGGAGCCTCCACTGTGGCACAGTGGATAAAGCCCCTGCCTGGGACACTGGCATCGCATATGAGCTCTGGTTCACTCCACTTTCAACTTAACTACCTGCCAATGTGCCTGGGAAAGCATCAAAGAATGAACCAAGTGCTTGGGCCCCTGCCACGCAACAATGACTTGAACAGACTTCCAGGCTTCTGGGTTTGGCCTGGTCCAGCACCAACTGTTGTGGCCATTTGGGAAGTGAACCAGAGAATGGAAGACCACTCTCTCTCTCTCCCCCTCTTTCTGACTTACTCTCCTTATCCCTTCCCCATCTATGTCCCTTCTTGAATAAATAAATAAATATTTAAGCACACAAACAGAGAAATTAAATAAGACAACCAGAGACAGGAAGGGCAACATCCTTTATGTCCTGAGTTGAAGGGCCCTCATCCCATCAACCTCTGACAGACCCTTTCCTCAAATTCCTTCCCATTTTTCAGAAGTCTGAAAATCTGAGTTGGAATGCAAACAGAATAACACATTATAGAAATTAGCCCTTATGAATGCTTAAAATAAGTATAATTTATTAAGTTTAAAGGAAAGGGGCTAATCAATCAATATATTTTAATATTAATGAGCATAATGGGTTATTATATTATACATAAAAGCTTAGGTACAACTTTATTAGCTACTAAGAGTGAATACGTGATCACTTGAGTCACCCTATATGGCCCAAACACAGGATACAGGAAGGAAGAGGGAAAAATGTATAGAGACAATGATTCTAGGTCTTAGTAGAGATATTATACAACAAATGGTTCATGAATGAGGAAGAATATGAAAGCATAAAATTAGGGTAAGAGAACCTCAAAAATGCAGAGTTACAGCTGGTGCCGCGGCTCACTAGGCTAATCCTCCGCCTTGCGGCGCCGGCACACCAGGTTCTAGTCCCGGTCGGGGCACTGATCCTGTCCCAGTTGCCCCTCTTCCAGGCCAGCTCTCTGCTGTGGCCAGGGAGTGCAGTGGAGGGTGGCCCAAGTGCTTGGGCCCTGCACCCCATGGGAGACCAGGAGAAGCACCTGGCTCCTGGCTTCAGATCAGCGCGGTGCACCGGCCGCAGCGCGCCTACCGCGGCGGCCATTGGAGGGTGAACCAACGGCAAAAGGAAGACCTTTCTCTCTCTCTCTCTCTCACTGTCCACTCTGCCTGTCAAAAATAAAAAAAAAATTTGAATAAAAAAAATTTTTAAAAATGCAGAGTTAGGAGAGAGCACATACTTACCAGGTTCACATGCACATGAATTTTCACTCTAGAAACCTATTGGCGTGGATGCAGACACATAAAACTACACATATATCTTAATATCTTTGCTATAAACTAGTGATTTCCTTTTTGCTATCATTCCAAATTATTAAGTCAAGGTACATTATTTTATATCCAGTATATCAAGAAAGACCCATTAAGAAGAAACAATCAAGGGTTTTAGCAAAGGTCAACCCAGTAAAGATATATAAAAACTGAGGAATGAATGGCAACTTTTAGAGCAGGGGTAATCAGTTGAAAAGAAACAGTCATAAATATTGACAAGGAGTTTAAACTACTGTCCACACGAGGAGCAGAGGTAATTCAGGTCATTAACTTCAGTAAGTTGTAAGAATTGGGAATTAGACCACTTTGAAGAATAATGATCATTGTCATGATATGCCAAGAACAATCTTATCATGGTATTTATGTATAGTGCCCTCTTTAATTCTAAATATAAAAAAAATGAGCAAACATTTTGGGTGATGGTCACCTTAGCTTGAAAAGTTAGAAGAATAAAATTTGATCAGAACAAGTAACATTCATTGGAAACTTAATATGCACAAGGGACTAAACTCCCAGGTTTTCATATATAATTTTATTTATTTATTAGAATAATGTTGTGATATTTCTTAGGATTCTGAACGACTCAGAGAGGGTGCTTCACTTCTCCAGGTTTGGGTATGGTTTGAGTGTGGCCCCCAAAGGCCTATGTGCTGGAAACCTGGTCCCCAGTATGTCAAGTGGGATCGAGCCGAACCCGTAGGAAGCAGAGTCCTTGGGAGGCCTTGGTGTCACTGACCTCAGAAGAGGGGTAAGGTAGTTTCCACGAGACTCAGGTTAGGTCCTAGCAGAGTAAGTTGCTATGAAAGAGTGACCTGTCCCTTGCATCACCCTGACTTCCTGGTTCACCACATGGTCCCTCTCATGAACACTCCCACTATCAAGTCATCACCAGAGGTCAAACAAATGTAACCACCCAATCTTGGAATTTCAGTCTCCAAAGTTGGGAGCTAAAAAAGCATTTTTTTAATACATCCCCAGCCTTATGTATTTGGTTACAGTGATGGACAATAGACTGGTACATACAGTTTCTAGCAGGCAGAGGCAGAATTTCAACACATAGCTACTGGGATTCAAGCTGCTGGGTAACATGCCTGGAAAATGCTTTCTGAGAGGAGAACAGAAACGAAACAGAATGCACTGGAAAACACAAATTTTGGGGGCAAACAGGGTAGAGAGTCGGAACAACTTTGAACATTAGGAACTCAAATACAAAAGTCAATGCCATTGACAAGATAAATTTGAAGCCAAACTAATTTATGTCCACTTCCAGCCATGCAATTGCCTGTTTGTACATACTCTGCTTCAGTGACTATGCACTTGGGTCATAAAAACAAAACAAAAAAAAATCTGTATTTTTTTAAAAATCCATCAGAGTAGAACTCCAAAGTCCCAAGTGGTTGCCACACAAAGACTAAGATAAACTCTTGTTACTTTCAATTTTGCCTGTGTCAAATCTCTAAAGTGTTAGTACATTCCTTCCTTTGTTTTTTCCCCAGAAACTTTTATTTAAGATATACAAATTTTATGCATTTCATAAATACAACTTTAGGAATACAGTGATTCTTCCGACCCTACCAACCCTCCTACCTGTACTCACACCCTTCTTCCTCTTCCCTCTCCTATTCCCATTCTTATTTTTTACCAAGATCTATTTTCAATTAAAATATAGTTATGTATCTCCTAATAAAAAATGACTAATGCTTTTATACCAGGAAGATTCAGAAGTCAAGATTTCCCTAAATTTCCAGAGATGACCACGTGATAAAAAATTTTTGAAATCTACTATCCCTTGGTAAATCCAAGAGGAAAGGATTCTCAACATGCTTGTAGGCAAATTTATGTTAAAATTTAATAAATTTGTCTGCTTGATCATAGCACCAAATCAGACATATTATTCCTGTTCCCTTAAGAAGGGAGCAATTCAGTTTTCCAGAGACTTGGCTGACACTTTGCCACATTCTTTATTCCCTACATGATTAAGAGTCTGAAATCTTCGACCAACTCAGTAACACTCAGGTGCACAAAAGCAACTTTGGAGCTGAGGGCCCATCTACTGACATCAGCAATTTCCTGGGGCAGGGGTTGGATTTAAGATGATTGAAAGGGTTTGTTGTTCTCCTATTTCCAAATTACCAGCCTTGCCTCCTTCATGGGAACACTGCTTCTGACCTAAAGCGCATCTGTCAAACAATACTCTGAGGAGTGTTTGAAGCCACTCTGTGGGCACAGAGCCAAGGGGAAGAAAAAAGAGCAACTGCCACGTGTGTGAGCTCGCTACCTCGGTCAGTTAGAGCACACAGAGGCGGGAGCACAGAGCTCCCTTCCCCTTGGGCACGCTGTACAGTCAACCAAGGCAGAACCGCATGTGTCAGCCCAAGTCTGGGAGACGAGCCACTTCCCGGGATGTACCTCGGCTCACAGTGCAGCCCGAAAGGCATCCTTGCACTCATGGTAGGCTGAGCCCCACCTGCAGCCTCACCTGTCCTCTTGTGATTGGACCTGCTCCAATTCTGCACATTTGACGAGGCTGCCTTGAAATCCCACAGGCCATCTCTGTGTACCACCCTCAGTGATAGATAGGAACTTCCTTTCCATCTCAAGCTCTCTGAGTCTCTGAAGAAACCCAGCAACCTGTCACCAATTTGCTTTGCTTTTTTGTAACCCATTTCTAGAAAACCGTGTCCCTGGATATCCACATTTACAATGAGAACACGGCTGATGTGCCCAGATGTAACACTTAGATACTCTCCTAAGATTTATTTCTGACAAATAAAGGATCAGTTTTTCCTGAGCAAATTCTTCAGAATCAAGAGTGGATTTTTTTTTTTTGCAATTCATACATAAGTCTCATATTTTTATGCTAAGGCAGTAATGTGACAGTTCAGAGAAATGTTTCATTTATAGCAATTAATAATTTACTCTTGCTACATTCCCTTGAAATATTTATGCAAATACGCTGTGCATGATCTTTGGCTTGATCAGATTTAGATTCTGAACCATGAAAAAAGCAAGAATTTATTCAGAAAGCGGGAGATGCTAAAAGTGTTGCTGTTATTAAAAATGACTAATAGTCAAATAGGTTAGAAACTGGGAATTAGCTAGGTCTTGTTGTCTGGGTGCTCAGGACCTGCCACTGTCCCTCATTTTGAAGGGGTCTTATCAGTGGTCATGGATTAGCGTGCCTTCAGGACAGAGCAGCCTGGCCTACCCTCCAGGTTACCTCCAAAGGACTTGTTGCCTAAAATGATTTTAAGAAGGAATAGAGCTTTTTCTATCATATTAAACTTAAATGTAAACACACTGACGGGAGGAAACACATTCACTTGAATCTACACCAAGATTAACAGGACGAAATACATGTCCTCTCAGTTGTCTTAGAAGAAGGAATGATCTGGAGGCTGCTGTATACAAAGCAGCTAAGAAAGGAACCTCTGGAAACAGAAATGAGACACAGCACCAAGGGACGAGGCTCTGGGTGGAGCCACCTCTCTGTTGTGCCAAAGGGTAAGGTCATTTTCCCTATTCCCCATCTGTTCAGATAGCGGTTTTATCCAACTCACAATACTTACATCGTCCCCAAAGCCATAATTTTGCAGAGCTTATAAGAATGAACACAGGGAAGAGAAACAGAGCGGAAAGGGAAAAGAATACATCGTGTTGTACCGAGACAAACAGCAGTGGACTGAGGACAGAAATAACAGAACGCTTGCAGAATTGGGGTTTGTCTGTGGAGAACAACCGGCACTCACACCTCAGACTCTTGCTTCTCAACGACTCTCCACATCCTGCTTTCTGAAACCATTATCTCTGTCTTCTAACTGTCCCTGACTTCTTAGAACTAGACTGTCACTGAGAATAGGGCTACACCTATTGTGGAATGGCCATTTATGCTAGCTAAGAATTCTACAGTTTTATCTTCTAATTATTTTTTTAAAAAAAGATTTTATTTATTTGAGAGGTACAGTTGCAGACAGTGAGAGGAAGAGACAAAGAGAAAGGTTTTCTTTTCATTGGTTCACTCCCCAATGGCCACGATGGCTGGAGCTGCGCCGATCTGAAGCCAGGAGCTTCTTTCCTGTCTCCCACGTGTGTGCAGAGGCCCAAGGACTTGAGCCATCTTCTACTGCTTTCCCAGGCCATAGCAGAAAGCTGGATCGGAAGTGGAGCAGCCGGGACTAGAACCAGCACCCATATGGGATGCCAGCACCGTAGGTGGAGGATTAAGCTACTGTGCCATAGTGCAAGCCTCTCTTCTAATTCTTACAATAATTCTACTGGTTCTATTTTCTAAAGTTCAGAAATGGAAATAGCTTACTCAAAATCACACAACAAGCAAGTGGCAAGCAGGGATTTAAACCTAGCTTCCCCTGGTTTCAAAGCCTAATATATTAATAATAACTTAGCAACACACAATTTATTATTTGTTAATCAAATGAGGGGCACCATTGTGGCATAGTAGATTAAACCTCTACCTGTGATGTGGGCATCCCTTATAGGCACCAGTTCCAGTCTCGATTGCTCCCATTTCCAATCTACCTCCCTGCTAATGCACCTGAGAAAGCAGTAGAAGATAGCCTAAGTCCTTAGGTCCATGGACTCATGTGGGAGACCTGGAAGAGGCTCTGGGTCCCTGGCTTTGGCCTGGCCTAGCCCCTGCTGTTGCAGCCATTTTGAGAGCAAATCAGTAGATGGAAGATCTCTTTCTCTCTCTCCTTCTATGTGTGTAACTCTGCCTTTTGAATTAAAAAAATTATATTTTGTTATTAAATTGTTAGTATGCATGCATTTACTAGTATTTTGATTATTGACAAAATTATTGGTAAAAGATAATTATCAATTAAGTTAACAAAATTATCATGCTGTTGAGACATGCTTATTATTTGGAACATGACCTTAGCAATGTGAGTTTTGGTTCTCAGATATGTCCAGGGCAATTCTTCTCCCTAGAGGATTTATTCATGGTCACGGATTCATGTAGGTATTGGCGAGTCTTCTGAAGGAAGCAGAAATTGGATTTATAGTCTTAAATTGAGGCTCAGACATATATAGACATACTTGATTAATTGAGGCAAGGTTAGGAGGGAAGGTAAAAGCTAGGTTTCTCTTTTCCCATGAAAGAGGCTTCATCATAATTTAAAAATATGCGTGATGACCCAGACCAGGACCTGGATCTGTGACTCAAATGGAACAGTGTGTTCAGTAGAACAATGCAAACTCCTGTACCTGCAAGACCTAGCTGTGAAAGCAGAACCCATGTAACAGGAGACAAAGAGGGATTATATATGTAAATCAGAACCCACTGTTTTTTGTTTTTTTTTTTTTTTCAAAAGTCGTGGTGCTGTGGATCCCTCCCTGTGAGAGATGTAGGAGACCCATTTTGTTCCCAACCTTCAGCAATGCCAACTGTCAAGCCATCCAGGTGAAGTGAGAAGGGAGAGTGATTGCTAAAGGCCAATCTGCAATAGCAACAGGTTCTTTGGTTTGCAGAGGCAATGGTGGTCCCTGCAGACTTCCCATGTAGACAGAATATCAGGTGCAGAAACAAGACATCAGCTGTGCCACTGACATCAGTGATTGAGACCAGAGCCACGTGTCTGATGAGCACAAGTGACATGCAAACTGCCCCTTGGGGATGCCTTAGTGAGACTCTGCAGGAGATGTGAGTTGGGGATAAAATGGTTTAGTTTCTGATGTAGAGTAATTTCAGGGAAAATGTATATTATGAAAAAAAATTATGGATTTTAAATTTTTATACCAAAACACATTGTTTAATTCAGTTTTTCCATGCACTCTTTGAAGACCCCTCATTTACTACACAGTGTCACTCTATTGAATGTTTGATACCTGTTCATGAAATTCTGCAACAACTTTTGGAGAACAGTACATTACTCATACACGAATGATGAATACACTGAAGCTTAAAAGACTAGAGTGACTTACCAAAGTCAGAAAATTCAGTCTTCTTTTTAGATTTATTTATTTATTTGAAAGTCAGAATGGGAGAGAGGGAGGGAGGGAGAGAGGGAGGGAGGGAGGGAGGGAGGGAGGGAGGGAGAGGGAGAGAGAGAGAGAGAGATCTTCCATCTGCTGGTTTACTTTCCAGATGGCTGCAACAGCCAAGGCTGTGCCAGGCTAATGCCAGGAGCCAGGAGCTGCATCTGGGTCTCCTGTGTAGGCTATCTTCCACTGCTTTTTCCAAGCTATTATCTGGGAGCTGGATGGGAAGTGGTGCAGCTGGACACAAAGCAGCACCATGGGATTACAGCTTCCTGTGCAATGGCTTTATCCAACTATGGCACAATGCTGGCCCCATTCTTCTATTACTATGTTATCACATGGTCTTTATGGCCCTTCTGCTGAATCCCTCATATCCCATTTACTTAACCAAGGGCTTTCTAGCAATAACAATTTATTGGATAAAAAGGTTAGCCAGTAACATGATGAAATATTTCAGTACCTGTGAATATAATTGGTTCATTTCTTATTACTATTTTGTACATCAACAGGTTATGATATGGCAAATAGAATTTCCTCTGAATGTTAGAGGAAGCCCAAATATAGAAATGAAGAGAAACCCAAAGATAAAGGTGAGCAGGCAGATAAATCATAGATACACCAGAAAGAAAGCAATGTGGTGCAATTCACTATGAAGTCCTTTTGAATCATCTGCCAAACACAAGAATTATGCTGCAATCCACTTTTAAAAGGCATTATAATGCACTCTTCCTTAATCCCAGCCACACTTCGTTCTTAAGCAAAGTACATTTGTAGAGTCTAGAAATCTGTAGATGAGTAAGAACCTGGTATACAACACATAACTCTTAGGAGAAGTAATTCTCAACATTCTACCACTCTTTCCTTTATACCAATCTCTAATAGAAATAAGCAAGCCAAATATTTATTTTACTGAGCATCCTTTGGGACAAAGGACAAGCTCTGTTCAAAACTTACCCTATTAACTTGACATGAGTGATTAAATCTACACAAATGATAACATATATACCAATTGGGCTGGCGCAGCAGCTTAGTAGGCTAATCCTCTGCTTGTGTCGCCGGCACCCCTCTGCTGTGGCCCGGGAGTGCAGTGGAGGATGGCCCAGGTCCTTGGGCCCTGCACCTGCATGGGAGACCAGGAGGAAGCACCTGGCTCCTGGCTTCGGATCAGCGTAGCACGCCAGCCATAGTGGCCACTTGAGGGGGGTGAACCAATGGAAAAAGGAAGACCTCTCTCTCTCCCTCTCTCTCTCTCTCTCTAACTCTGTCTGTCAAAATAAATAAATAAAAATAAAAAATACAAAAACAAACAAAAAACACATATATACCAACTGTTTCCCAAATATTCCCAGTTAAACCATCTTAAGGTGACTCTTAATTAGTAGTATGGCAAGAACAAAGAATAAGAAGAAACAGCAATTATAGACAAATTTTTGTTCAAAAGCCACATCGGTATTTTACCAATGACTTGATCAGCCTGGTTGATCACTCAAGACCCGTGGAGCCCCACTGTGCCAGTGAACATCAAATGCTTCAGTCAAGCCATTGACAGAATGCCCCATGCATCTCAGATATTAGTACTACCAATTCACTCAAATACATATGGAAGAGGGACATTCATGCAGATTTTTATATTATCTTTCTAGCCCTCTGTGTCAGGAAGACAGATGTTATCGTACTTCCCAGACAGGGTGACTGGTGCTCAGAGAGGCACAAGGTCACAGAGAAGTAATCATAGCCAGGTCTCCCCCCAGCCCCCAGTCCACATTCAGCTGCTCTGAGAACACTGGCTCTGCCCAAACTGAAGTAGAGCAGCCTCATCCCTCAGCCAGTCTCTGCAGTCCACTTGAGGATGCCTGGGCCAGCTCCCATGCCCTCAAGTCCCCATCCCAGTTCACAGCTGGGAAGAAAAAAAAAAAAAACTGCAGGGAAAGATCCAAGTCACAAGGGATCACCTGCCCTTGCACACCGGGAAATATGCCTGGGGAAAAAGAAGCTTCCTCACAACAGCCCATTGTTCAGAGATGACATTGGAGGCCCAACAACCTACTGTCCTTACAAATCTTCTGAGATCTGCTGAGGAGGAGAGGATGACCACAAGAGGCGATGACAGGGAGAAAAAGATTCCTGACTGAACTCTGCGTAAAGCAACCAAGCAAGGGAAAAATCACCGGTGGCAAATCACGGGCTCTCAGCTCAGGAGCTGCTAAAAATAGCTCAGAAGAAGCAGGAGACAGTTCTGGAAGCAAGGAAACCTCAGCTTTCTCAGGGAGGGTGCAAAGACCCACAGGGATGCTGGTATGCTAATACTGTGAGGACATTAATTAATTTTATTAGCTGAATCCACAGCCTTTTTCTATAAGGCTGCAGAGTGTGTCCGTCCACATGTGGCGTCATGTTCCTATTCCCTTCCACACTTGATCTGCTCCCATTAACAGTCCTCACAAGCGGACCACAACCGGAAAGAAGTGTGGCCCTCGTAAGCGCAGCAGCAACCTCCCGTGGAAGCTCATTAGAGATGCAAATCCCGAGCCCCACACAGACCAAGTCAATGGAATCTGCATTTGGCCAAGGCTTCCTGGTGGCCTAGAGTCACACTGAGCCCTCAAGCACATACTAAGGCCCTTTACCTGAGTAGGCATAATCTAGGTGTCACTCCCACAAATGCAGAAGTCATTGAGAATCTGAATTGTGGTGCCACAAGCGTCTGTCTACACACTATTTGTCTGGGGCCATTTTCCTCGTTTCAGCAGGTTACTGAGAGAAGCAACCTCAATCTTTTCTCTCCAATACCCTGCTTTGGGGATCTCCCCAGCTGTCATATCATCCTGATTGTTTGCCATTCCTATAATATGCCCTTCTCCTCATTTACCCAACCCCTGTCAAGGACATTAAGCAAGGACAATCCAAGTACAAACTGTAAAACAATGTGTTTGCCACCTTCCATGTCCCTAAGGACTAAGGACCCTTCCGGTTCTTTTCTCTCCTCTGTAACATCTGGTTATATGTACCCCTAACAGATTCTTTTAAGAGCTAAACTCTGCATTTGCACTGAAGTTGCAAAGAAGTTTCAACAATAATGAAAGAAATGACAATCAACATCTATTAAATATGCATTACTCTCCAGGCACTAAGCTAAGCACTTTATTCATTTAATCCTCATAACATTTCCATAATAGTAACTCACAATATTAGTAAATTCTTTCAGCATTTCATTTTCTGGGTAAGAAAACCAAAGGTAGAAAGCTGCAGTAATTTGCCCTAGGTCATACACTTAATGGCATTTATTCAGTTATCCCTAGCTGTAAATGATGCATGATTTAAGCACTCTCACTCCCAAAGGCATTTGCATTCTAGCAACCTTAGAAGACTTCAGAGGAGAGCTACTTAGTGAAATGTCGGAGTGAAGAGCGTGAAGGCGCCTTTCGTCCCTGAAATCACAAACTCTGGGACTGTGCCCTATTTACAAACATGCAGGGGTATTTAGGGATTAAAACGTTTCCAGAATCCAAATTAGGTTACAGCAAGGATTGGACCCCAAAGTCAATCCAAGGTGTGCAGCAAGATACGATTTATGCAAGGAAAATGTCAATTTTCCATTGTAAGTATGTTCTGCCCCACAGAACTGTTGCCTTGTGGTTTGAATTGAGAGAACATTTGCTAAGGAACTTGGAAGACTGAAGTGGCTTGGCTAATTGCTTAGCATTAGTAAACTAATGACCGTGTCCTGAAGGTGACAGGCTGTGATCTGATGCTCAAGATTAGAATTCCTTATTTTGACTGAAAATGAAATGTTTTGTCATTGATTCAAGAAATCTTTATTTCTTTTAAGAGAAAAGAAAAAAAAATTACTGCCAGTATTAAGTAGGTCTAGAGGAATAATTAGATAATTTTCCCCTGATCATTTAATTGACCATGGTTGACCTCTACCAGAGACAATTAAAATTTTTCACGAGGAACTGCTGACCTATTTAATTCCATTTTTGTGCCTTCCAATATTTGACAGGTTAAAAAAAACCTAGTTTGATTGTAAATGTCTATCAACCCTTAACCGCTCGAAATTCTAAAGTATCTCTAGGCATTTGTAACTGATAATCAGTTTCTTTAATAGAGAGATAGTTGTGTTATCGGACAGCAGATTTTTAAAATCATGAAATCTTCCGATGTTAAATGTAGCTAAGAGGGACATGAAACCAATTTTATTTATTTTCTTCTTCTAACCGGACTTGGCTGACACATTGTTCTTGTAATACATTTCATGATTCAGAACCAGTTGTTTCTTAAGTGAAGAAAATTAAATAGGAACTGCTGTCATTTTGTAATTTCAATTTTGAGAGCATTTCAGTGCACTTAGTTGATGAGTCAGATTGCCAGAATCTCCTAAGATATTGGGATAAATGGATACTAATGTTTCCTTTTAAATGATAGGTATCATCTATTATAGTCAAGTTCTAATATATATCACAGCATATTATAATCAATGTTATGCATACTCAGTATTTACCAAGGATGATAATCAGACACTAGTAAATGAATCACTGATTATAGTGTCCCTAGCTACAGCATTTTATTTTCAAACAGACGAGCAGATTTCACACTGGACCTTAGGAAAGAGCTCAAAAAGAATCAGCATGAAAAGTATTTTCCTTAAGATACTTTCTTTATAAAATAATGTTTAACAGTAGTAGCTTTGTATTCAATAAAATCAATGCAATGCTGAGTGATTGAGACCAAAGCAGACAAACTAATTTGCATGCACTGCAAAAAATATGAAAGATCTAACAATAAATCATTCTTTGTACCAGAGTGTACACATAAAGAACATGATTACAAGGTAGACACTTGAATGCAAATATTTCTATGCTTATAAGTAGTGGTTTCACATATTCTAACAAGGCTGGTCTAACAGAAAATATGCTTATGCGATTTCTTGTGAACACAGAGGAAATACATTACGGATTTTAGAAATAAAGAGGTAACTGCATGCTCATTTTATCATTACTTAAAGTAAATATTATTTGTGAGTGATGGAAATTGATCAAGGGGGGCCACACCTGTAATACAGTCAATGTGAACTACTCATAGAACCATTCCAAGAAATTCAATAATATGGACTGCTCAGATTGTGAGCAGCGCACACTGATGTCCTGGTGGTATCCTCTCTTGGTTGCTTTCTAACAGACCTTTTGGCACATCGTTCTGAAACCTCATCCAGTTTTATTGTCTTTTAACCTTCAATTTGATGAATAATAATCATTCTTACATAACAGACATGGTTTAGGAACAACCTTTGTAACATTAGTATGAAACACAGTTAGATATATAACTTTGGCAAATGGCTCTCACTGATGACTCTTGACAACTCTGGTTCCGTGTACTGTTTGCAGGTTGTCATGGGACTCAGATGAACGGTACCATATTTGATCCTCAGGTAGATAAAACATGATGAAGAAGGAGAGCTGAATTCTAAGGAAAGACAGCTAGAATCCTAACAAGTCTTTTTTGGTTTGAGTCATGCACTTGCATCTTGAAACTTATATTGTATAAAATCAGGGAAATTCAATTCAATCAACATTTTGAGCAGAGAATACTCAAAGATGAGGAAAACAAGGCAAGCATGTGGAGGAAAAGGAAGACAAGGAAAACGCTAGTGTTTACTGAGCATTTACTATGCCTAGACACTCTTCCAAGTACTTGCCATGACTAAATGCATAAAGAAATAACTGATAATGTGTGTTTGTACATAGTTGGTGCAGTGAGAGGAGCAATAAGGTCTTAATAAAATAACTGAAATTTAGAGTTTCTTAAGATGCCATGAATCATAAGTCAAAGAAGCAAAGGATGACATTCTAGATGGATGGAACTACCTAGGCAAAAAAAGGTATACAATGCTACAGAGACTACAGGGCACGTGGTTTGGCTGTAGCATACACACACTGGCAAAAGTGGCAATATTTGTCTTCCTTAGCTGTACAGATAGATTTAATTTGTGTGGTTACCATAAAGACTTTTAAGGTCATCTGAGAATTATATATATATATAAGCACTGTCAGTGAACTTAATGAATTGTTTGAGTATATTTTATAGCATTTCTTCAGGACATTTATAAATTACATAGATCAGATAATAGCATGAAACTGAATTATATTAAATAATTCATCACATGTTTATTAAATATAAATAGTTTGTGATGATTTTAATCTTTGAAAAGATCAAAATGAAATCTGCTTTAGATTGATATTTTAAACTTTATCTATTACATTAATTCTGGGTAAAATCAGTAAAGCTGTCTTTATTTTCTTTCCATGCCATTAATCCTTTATTAATCCTGTATCTTTGTTCTTTATTTCCTGCTTATTACAACAGAAGACGCCATTAACGCATATGGACATAGACACACAGGTGAACACATTTTTCTAGGGAAGAGGTCTTTCATCATATTCAGACGCAGTTACAATCAAACTTAAAATCACAAAATTTTAGGCACTCTCATAGAAACAGAATAGTGTGGTGGTGATCAGTGGCTAGGAAGTGGGGTGGATACTGGGGAGATGGTAGTCAAAGAATACAAAATTTCAGTTGGACAGGAGGGACAAGTTCAAGAGATCCATCATATACAGGGTGACTATAGGAATAACCAAGAATGGTATAAATTAAAATTGCTAAGAAAATAAATTTTAAGGGTTCTTGCCACACAAAAAATTTAAGTGTATGAGGTAATATTCATGTGAATTAGCTTCATGTAGCCATTCTACAGTGAAAAACACTGAATTATCAATTAGCATGAGATTAAGGCAGATTTTAGAGAAAGATAAACATATTAGAGACAGTAGATGCGGGGGAGGAGCTATAATCTTTTAAGTAAATTTTTACTATTCTCTCAACATAAAGTTGAGGTCTTAAATCCATTTACTTTAATAGACAAAGGCAATTCCTATTAAAAAAAAAACTTTAGTAATTCCAAGAAACTGATATTTATTAGAGAAAATGACATTTATTGGGATATATTAGAAAACTGTTTTTTTCGCATATAGTTTTACAGAGTTTTCCACCAGAAATTGCTTCAGTGTAACACATTTGTGACCATTAATCTACTGGCAATAAACTTGTTGGTCTTGTTATAATAAATGCAGTCACTCGAAAATGCAATTACATGTATAGGGAGAAACATGTTTGCAGTATCTCTGGGGGTCCACAAATCACAGCTCCACAGCCAAATATGGCCAGGGTTGGTTCTTGGGAAGAATGTTTTGTTGGAGCACACCCTAACCCAGTCCTCTCTCTCTCTATCTCTGTTGCAGCTTTCATGTGATTGCAATGTTGAGCATAACTAGCAGAACCAAATGCCCACAACAACAGACCCTCTTACTAACTGCCACTTACAGAGCAAGATGTCCACTTGCTGCTCTAGGCAGTCATTGACTTCTCCATGTCTCTAACACACAGTTGTCACTTGTCACCCTTCTGGCTACAATCACCATAGTCTGCCCGGGAGAGTGCCCAACTTGGCTTCTTCTGCTTCCTGTGGTTGCTAGTCCAGTTCCTGTTCACCCTGGTTTTGCACTACTGTGTAACAGTTCAATTTTTGCTTCCCTACTCACATCCCATTTTCTTTCTGGGTAAAAATAATAACTAACCTTTTCTGAAATATCATTATGTGCTACTCCCCTTAGAAATAGACAAAGACTCTCACTTGCTTTAAGAACAATTGTAGGAGCCAACATTTTGGCACCACAGGTTAAGCTGCTACCTGCAATGCCAGCATCCCATGAGTCAGTTCAAGTCCCAGGTGCTCCATTTTTGATCCAGATCCCTACTAATGCACCTGGGGAAGCAACTGAAGATGGCCTGAGTGTTTGAGACCCTGATGTTCATCTAGGAGACCCAAATGGAGTTTCAGGCTTCTAGCTTCAGCCTGGCCTAGCCCTGGCTGTTGCAACCATTTAGGGAGTGAACCATTGGATGGAAAATGTCTGTATTTGTCTCTCTCTCTTTCTTTCTGTAACTCAGCCTTTCAAATAAATAAATATTTTATTTAAAAAAGCAAAGAAGAGCTGTTGAATCTTCATTATTACATAAAAGGCCTTGAAGAATCTGTAACTGAGGACTTCATTTGTGGAATCCTGTTATCCACAGCTCTGAACCCCTTGGCTTTTCTTCTAAGTCCTTCCTACCCTTGCTCCATGTTCCTCAACAACTTCCCACCTTTCATTAAGGCTTTTCACCATCACATCCTGCTGCTTTCTCTGCATGCCTCAGTATGCAGCGTGTTGTGCAATGCACTTGAAATTGAACATACTCCTCCACTGTGGATGCTTATTTGAGTCCCTATTATCTTTCTCTTTTACTAGGTTTAAGTCTATCAAAGCACATGGTATATCATATGATGCTTGATAGCCTCAAAACATAGAAAAGTGGATTGGGTAGATTTAAGTAGAAAATATATTCTTATGTTTCATGAATAGTAATAACAATAATTATAACTACTGGGTGGTTACCAATATCAAGACTACCTCACTCATGGAGTCAACAAAAGAAAGTAATTAAAACCAAAATAATTATCATCTACAACAACAACAAAATGTAGTCTTCCAGGAATGTACAGTCATGCAATTTAGGGAATAAAAATAACCACAGGTTAAATACAGCATATTAAAATACCATACATAACATTAAGAATGACAATTGATTTTTCAATTCTATGAACCTTGTTCCTATTCAGTGTGTTAATATTGTTTCAAGATGCCCAATACTCTGTCTTCTCCAAATAGTTGAACATCTTCTCTAAATATTGACCCCTCCTCTCACTGAACATGGCCCCCTCATAAAGAAGATAGTGCATTTTGAATAACATATATTATGTAAAAACAATACTCATTGTAAAACAAAACCCATTAATCATTACTTATTTTAGGTTGTACATTTTGTTAGAATGAGGTTGGTACAGCAAAAGCAGTTCAGCTACCTTGGAAACTTGGTACACTGTCATGTACCTACACCATGCTTTTGGAGGATGTATGCAATCTCTGAATCTCTGCTCTTTCTCCATGATTTTGAGATGATCATTTCCTACTTTACAGGTTAGTCCAGGGCTTCAATGAGACAACATATGTATGATGCCAAGCACAGGGTAAATATTTAATTGTCTTTGCCATCATTAGGTAGATAATTACAACTTGACCTTAGTCTTAAGAACCTTGTATTTTACTCTCATGTGTCGCACAAGACCTAACATTTTCTTTAAAAATAGCCCTTCCAATATTTTAAAGTTTTATTTGTGTTTTCTGTATTTAATTTTCATGTTACCCTGAGTTCTGGCTAGTCTATATATCCAGATCCATAGCACAAACAAAAATATACACAGCTAAATTCAATTTGTGAAAATAATTACTAACATTCATCAAGTACTTGTTTATTCAGCATTAGTATTAGTCTAGTGCTTTACACTTATTATCTCATTTAATCCCCCAGAATCCTGGGGTAGAATAATAATATTATTATTATCTTGTTTATAAGGATAAAGGAAATGAAGTGCAGAAGTGACCTGATTGAGAATATGCATGGAGGGCCAGATTTTAAGCTCAGATTGTCAGTCTCACAACAGCTATGCTTAAACATCACTCCACTCTATGATGTAGGGGTGCGAGTTTGAAGGTTCCCTCATTTCATTCTTGCTACCCTCCAGCTCATAACACTGTCTAACCATCTCAGGATTAAAAATCTGAGTCACACCTCAGGCATGGCATTGTTATGTATTGCCTTCAAGTTTTGTATTGTTTTTCCTGAAGAAAAGAGCATCCACTTTATTTCAAAGTCCATGTTGTGAACTAAGCCTTCATTTGTGCACCCATTCAATCAACATGAACTGGAAATTCACTGTTTCTTAGGCACTTGGAGTAAGTAAAGCAGTTTCTTAGATTATCTTGGGGAATGATGTGGCTGAATAATAATGGTTCTGGGATACTTTAAGAAAATCTCTGGCCGGTGCCGTGGCTTAACAGGCTAATCCTCCACCTTGCGGCGCCGGCACACTGGGTTCTAGTCCCAGTCGGGGTGCCGGATTCTATCCCAGTTGCCCCTCTTCCAGGCCAGCTCTCTGCTATGGCCCGGGAAGGCAGTGGAGGATGGCCCAAGTGCTTGGGCCCTGCACCCGCATGGGAGACCAGGAGAAGTACCTGGCTCCTGGCTTCAGATCAGCGAGATGCGCCAGCCGCGATGGCCATTGGAGGGTGAACCAATGGCAAAAAGGAAGACCTTTCTCTCTGTCTCTCTCTCTCACTATCCACTCTGCCTGTCAAAAAAAAAATCTCTAATAATAATAATGATAATAAATTAATTCCACAGATTTTTTGAGCATTACAACACTTAATAGTATCCACATTTTACACCTTAATTTCTGATCTTCATAATAACTCTGCAGGGAAGCATATCATGTTCCTTACAGATGAGAACACAGATGTATCAAGCTTGAGTAATTTTCTTAGTTTTTTTTTTTTGTTTTTTTTTTGTTTTTTGTTTTTTTTTTTTTTTCACTGAGGTCTTGCAGAGTTAAGCACAGGACTCTAAAAATCAGGTACCGGATTCCTCATCATGCACAGTTCTTGCAATCTTATAAAAAGTTGCTCATAATTCCACAGAGAAAGCCAGACATTTAGCTATCCACTCTGCTGCTATCTAGTGAGATCAGGAATTGATATTTTAAGGCATACAGTTATTTGGATTGGTTTCATCTGCTAATTCAATCAGTAGTATGAATGTACCTAAGACAAATAGTTCATCATTTTCTCTTTGTAAGAATCTAAGTTACATCAAGAAGCCATGCCTCTCTACACTGAAACTGGAGTATAATCTCAATTGGATGTTCTGGTGTAGCAATGGAACAATCAGAATCAGCTTGAGAGATGTCTCTCTGGTTTTGACACCTGTTTGAAGACCAGGCTTCCCTTCATCCCTTTCTCTACCCCACCACCTGCTCCTTAGTGGCAGTTGTATACGTCTCAGGGATAGGGCATTGATCAAATCTTGAAGCAATCCCAGTAAGAGGTACCACAGAATACAGTCCTTCCTCAAACCACAGAGAACCCTAAAGACAATTTACTGTCAAATATAGCTGTTTGCACAGTATTTTAGCCATAATTCAATTGTGGAGCCATCACTACTCCATGATGAGTCTACCTAAACTTTCAGAAAGAATTCCTAGACCTCAGTGAGAGATTCTTTGCTTTATTTGTTGAAGCCCAATGGGGAACACTGCTATGCAGCTCATCTGAGACTAAGGAGGGAATGAAATATGGAACATGGAGTTCTGTGTCCTCAGACACCTACTCTTCCACATTGAGTAGCAGAAATAGAAGATGTTGATGTTAAAATTAAGAATGATTTATACAACAAAACTATTGTGCATGATATTACTTCAAATTTCACAAGTAGTGAAAGGATTAAAATTATGGGGAAGACAGTTACCACCTATGCTACCTACACCCCAAGAAGCAGATATTTAAGAAAAGGCAGAGACTCTCAGGAGACCATGACTGTGCACCTGACTGTGCAGACGATTGGTTTTAATTCAGCTGAGAGAAGAGCAGGGCCTAAGCCAAACAAAATCCCCATCCTTTAACTATCAAAGGGCTAAAGAAAAATGACAATGCTGGATTGGATATTAGGATGACTTTAAGGGAAGGACACTGATGGCAGTAACAAAGTCAAGGAAAAAATATAACTAGAGGGCTGTGTTTACTTTGGGTTCCACCAGAAGCAGATGTTGAGACAAGCATTCAAGGGCAAGTAGTAAGTTCAAGAGATAAAGAAAATAGCAGGTCAGAAAGGAGAAGTGAGGCTGAGATAGGAAGAAATCCAATGAAAATAGTAACACCATGCAGCCACCAGGGTGGGAACCCAAGGATAGGGGTACCCAAAAGTGCTTCTCAACTCCACCATACCCCAAGATCAACTGGACAGCCTGTGAATTATATTCATCGCTTTAAAAGAAGGAAATCCTGCAATATGTGACATCAAGGATAAACTTTGAAGACATTATGGTAACTAAAATATACCAAAGGTGACTGCTACATGATTCCACAGATATAAGTTATCTAAAATAGTCAAATTCATAGAATCAAGGAGTGGAATAGTGGTTACCAGGAGCTGAGAGAAAGGGGAAACGGGTGGTTACTAACCAGCAGACACAAAGTTTTACAAAAATAAGATGAAGAAGTTCTAGACATTTGCTATACAATATTGTACCTATTTACAACAATATGTTGCACATTTAAAAATTTGTTAAGAGAGTAGATCTCATACCAAGTACTCTTACTACAACAAAATAAAATAAACATTTCATTGTCCCATTTGAGTTGAGCAAATGGAGCCACTAGGGAAGACTAATAGTGGAAAAATGAAGGTATAGAACACTCTGCCCCTTGGGTTCGGCATCATCGTGGCGCACTAGGTTCATTCTCCTCCTGTGGCACTGGCATCCTATATGGGTACTGGGTTCTAGTCACGGTTGCTCCTCTTCCAGTCCAGCTCTCTGCTTTGGCCTGGGAGGGCAGTGGAGGATGGCCCAAGCGCTTGGGTCCCTGCAGCACATGGGAGACCAGGAGGAGGCAACTGGCTCCTGGCTTTGGACCGGCATAGCTCCGGCCATTGTGGCCATTTGGGGGTGAACCAACGGAAGGAAGACCTTTCTCTTTATCTCTCTCTCTCACTGTCTGTAACTCCACCTGTCAAATAAATTAAAAAAAAAAGATACTCTGCCCATGAGGTATGGGATTTTAGAAGGGTATCCTTATTCACATGGTGATGCTAGCACACCTACTTAAGCACAAATAACACAAAAAACCTTCTTGTTGGAGGCTGCCAAGGGATGCAGGCTGGGTTACGAGGCAATAAAGGGTCATGGCTGTGCCTCTCTGCTCTTGCTCCCTGCCACACTGGTCTTTGTTCACCTCTCTGGGTGTACCGTAGAGTAGCTTTGTCATTTCCACACCAGTGAAGTCTTAGGATCACAATCTTTGGGAGCAAAACTATTGCTCAAAAAACAGCCTGCCACCTCCATCCATGAGGATAGCTCATAGAAAGTGAAAACAAAAAGCAAAAAATTGCAAATGCTGATGGGATGCAGAGAAATTGGAATTCTTGTGCACTGCTGGTGGGAATGAAGATGGTGCATCCACTGGGGGAAATATATTAAACCTCGAATTCTCATATGATCAGAGACGGGCATGCAGTGCAGTGGGTTTGCACAGAGAAACGATGACAGCACAATTCAGAAACAAACCTCAGTGGCTTGTTTTGTAATGGGGAAGCAGGAGCAGGTGGAGAGCACAGGAAAGGAAATGATCACTCTCTGTATAATTTTTTTATATAGTTTTGACTTGAAGTCATATAGGTATTGTAAAAAAAAGTAAAATACAGTATGTGAACATAATTATAAGCCGATTGGTAACTAAGTGCAGAGAATGCATTGATTTCCAGGGACTTTTTATCATAGGACTGAATGTATATACCCAAGCAAAAAAAACTGAATGTAAAATTTTAGCAATAGTTTATTGTTAGTAATGTTGAAATTGTCATTCTCAAATTACTACATTTCTGTTATATAAGCTTTAACTATTTTGCTATTAGGAAACAGATGCTTATTGTCAGAGAGAGAATAAGAAAGTCCTATAATATTATGGTATTAAATTTTTGACAATTTAAAGGTCTAGGAATGACATTATTCCAGTAGCAATAAGAGATTCTATCACCCAGGTATCGGTTGCTAGATACAGTTATTCACTCAGGGGCTTCATAGATACACAGCAGTCCAGCCATGCAAGCACAAGTTCAAGATGTTTCCTGAGAGCAAAACAGCTGCTCAAACATTAAGGGAGTATTTCATAAGGACTCACAAGTGAACATACAGGGATTCTACAACAGGTTTAGAAAAACAAACCAAGTTATAAAATAATGCTATCCTTGTCTATAAAGCATAGACAAAACATTTAAATTCACAATTATACCAAAAAGCAATTTAAAAAAAAGTCAACTCATTTGCAACCACTGGATGTAACTGTTGTAACAGATCTTACTCTGAAATTTGGTAAGAAAAGAAAGATAATTTTGCCTCTATCTTGATATATCTGGGATAAATGTACTTCATTCTCAGCTAATAAAAGAAAAAGAATCCTGGAGTTAGAAAACAAATCCCACAGCCTCAAATGAATTCAGTGAAATATTTGGTTCAGCTGAGCCACATCATTTCTGATCTTTATCCTGCGGAGATCTGCTGCTTACCCACAATTATCAGCAAAAGTGACTTCCCAGTTCCCTTTTGAGTTGCAGTATGAAGTTCAAAACATAAACTACGAGGCATTCTTACCTAAAATATTAAGCTGAGTCAAACACTTAGAAGTGACTTCCCTGTTTGTGGTAACGTTGAGAACAGGGGAACACATTGGCCAGTACCTGAGAAAGCACTCAGAGGGATTTGCACATGCTTGCACATTTCACAGAACCAATCGAAAGAGACTGAAACACAACAATCAAATGCCATGCTGGAAACTTGACTGGATCTAGGGTCAACGTATAATAGATATTTGAATGCTTCACATGTATATGCCTACACACACACACAACACACACACATGCATTTCTCATGCATGTATGTATATACACCAAATATACCAGCACATTAAGAATTGATGAAGCTTGGGGCTGGCACTGTGGCATAGCAGGTAAAGCAGGTTTGAGTCCTGGCTACTCCACTTCCGATCCAGCTCTCTGCTTGTAGGCAGGCCCTTAGAGCCAAGATGGGCCTTGACATGCTCAGGGGCTGCGCCCTTGTCCCTCCTTCATTCCAACTCCCTCCTTCAGGTTCTGTTTGGTGCAGCTGGCCCGCACATCTGCTATAGCCTAAGATAACAATAGAGGATGGAACAAATCCTTTGGCTCCTGCACCCACTTTGGAAATCCAGAAGAAGCTCATGGATCCTGGCTTCAGACTGGCCCAACTCCAGCCATTGCAGCCTTTTGGGGAGTGAAGCAGCAGATGGAAGATCTCTCTCTCTCTGCCTCTACCTTTCTGTAACTCTGCCTTTCAAATAAATAAATAAATCTTCAAAAAAAAATAATTGACCAAGCTCTATAGTTAATAATATGTTGACTGTTTACAATTTTTAAATTAAATTTTTTGTTTTTGTTTTTATTTTTTGGATAGGCAGAGTTAGACAGTGAGAGAGAGAGAGAGAGACAGAGAGAAAGGTCTTCCTTCTGTTGGTTCACTCCCCAAATGGCCACTATGGCCAGCGCTGCGCTGATCCGAAGCCAGGAGCCAAGTGCTTCCTCCTGGTGTCCTATGTGGGTGCAGGGCCCAAGCACTTGGACCATCCTCCACTGCCTTCCCGGGCCATAGCAGAGAGCTGGACTGGAAGAGGAGCAACCGGGACAGAATCCGGTGCCCCGACTGGGACTAGAACCCGGGGTGCCGGCGCCGCAGGCGGGGGAATAGCCAAGTGAGCCGCGGTGCTGGCCAATTAAATTTTTAATTTAGTTATTTCAGAGACAGAGGAGGAGAGACCAAGTGAGCATTCTGATTCACCAGTTCACTCTCCAAATACTTGCAATGTCTAGAGTTGGCCAGGCCAAAGCCAGGAGCCTGGGACCCCCTATAGGTCTCACACATAGGTGGCAGGCATACACCTATTCGATCTATCACCATTGCCTTCCAAGGTGAACATTAGCAGGACCTAGAATCAGGAGAAGAGTTGGGATTCAAAGCCAGGAACTCTGATGTTATGGTTTGTGGACATCTTCACTGGCAGCTGAACCACTAAGTCAAATGCCAGCCCAAATGGTTTCAGTCTTTTAAAGATTTTGCATATTTGTTTTTTTCAAAGAAATTTATTTAAGGTATACAAACTTTATGCATTTCATATATACACATTTTGGAACATAGTCATCATAAAAGACAGAAAAATTGTGGCTACCAGGCCCCACCCACAAAGGCTGAGGGTTGGGCATTAGTACTTATCATAAATTTCCACATAATATTAATATGTGGCCAGCACTGTGCCTTGTCCCCTTAATTCATGCACCAGCTGTTGCCATTCAGTCTCATGATATTTTGGCTTCTCCAGGACCTGTAGACAGAGCTCCTGGTGCCTCACTAGAGTCTTCATAACGCACTTCTGAGAGAAACACTTCTCCAGCTCACCACAGAGTGTCTTATTGTGTGGCCAAATACGATCCCACCAGGAAGACATTTGTCACAGAGTGGGTGTCATGGAAAACTGCAAACACACAAAAATTACTAAGTGTAAGGGAAGCTGCGGCACTGAACAGCTGAATATAAAGACTGAGGGACAACAGTAAAGAAACTGGGCAGCATCATGAGAGTATGGCTAAAACAGGACGTCACCGCAGTAGATTTAGAAGGAGAGAGAGCGATATCTATTAGAACTTATCTGGTCTGAGGGACTCAAATGCAGGAATGCAAGGGGAACAGGAAGACAATGTGTGGATATTTCCACCAGCAGAGAAGAGAACTGTGGAAGCAGTTCAGGCATGTGCTTCCAGATGTTTTGCCCCACACACCTTCCACAGACCTTTCAAAACCTTTAGTTAGCTCTCCAAAACCTGCAGGAGACTGGACAGTCCAGGGCAGAGTCGCCTTGTACCTTATCTACCGTGGAGAAGTGATCTTAACATTAGGGGAGGAGCACCTTGCAGCGCGTGCGCGCACACACACACACACACACACACTTTCCAAGGTGCTCAGGATGAGAATGGTTAAAGGGACTCAGATGCCTGTTTCTTAACCTCTGTGCAAACTCCTCTAAAATGGATCTGCCTGACGCCGCACAGCCGCGGAGGTCTCAGACATTTTCCCAGTCTGCTGACCCACTATCCCTCCCACAAAGTGACTTCCCCCACGTCACAGAGATAATGTGGGCCTCCCCATGACTAGGAACTTAACTCAGGGCATTGCCTCAGGGTAGGAAGTCAATTCGAGGAGAGTTCAAACTATCAGCCTGGGCCAAGTCCGCTGTGCCCACTCTTCCACCCCGAGCATCTCAGGAAGACACGCTAACTAAAACATTGTTTTCATAGTCAATAGGCCCCAAAAGCTCTGAAAAAGAGATCCTAATAACTGAAACAGATGTGAATGCTAAAGTAAAACCTTAACCCTTGGAATTGTGCTTCCCATGAAAATGCTAAACCTAGCTTTCTTTGTGATCATATTTTTGTGACAGAAGGCTAAGTGTCAGAGTTTAAATATGGGGGTAGAGAGGTTTGTTTAATGTACACATGCTTATATTTTGCTGTGAAAATATTTTAACATATGTGCATTGTTTGCGCCCAACTACCCTTATAAGACTTCAGAATATGTCCCTGCACTGAGGGTATAAATCTGGTCTCCAGTCAATGGAATGTAACTATCATCAGCCCTGAATCAAAAATCTGTCTCATCTAACTTGAAAGCAACCAAACATCAAAGTCAAGATATCTAGATAAGCAAGAATGTGACTGTGGCCTAAGAAAACTGCTTTCTGCAAAGCAAACATTATTTGGACACTTCAGAGGTTTTAGTTGAATGTGAATTAACCAAGACAAAATAAAGGGCCATTAATTACTAAAGTACTGTTTTTCATTGCAGGAAATTAACAAAATATATTACAGTCATGTTCCCCTTGTTCTACAGTCACATTGTTCTCCAGGGATATTTTTGTATTTAAAAGCAACAGATTAAAAGGCAAATTATTTTATTTGCAAGTTCACCTAATCAAAATATCATCCATGACCCTGAGGACTTCCATCGAAGGTTGCTAGTATCCCAGGAGTGTACCAGGCTGGTATTTTTAGACTCTGCCTACATGTCAGTAGCAAGACTTCTGATCCTAGCTGGAATTCTCTCCTGTTATCCCAATGCCTCTTTAAACTTCATTCCCTTCGCACCCTAATCATATCTCACCCTGCCACCCACCCCTTCCAGTTTCAGTAGCACCTTCACCTTCAATCTCACAGCTTCCTGATAACAAGCCCATGCAAGACCTTGGCTGGCGCTGGCTTCTATCATTCCCACTTTGACACTTAGACTGATGTCACACATACCTCACTACATAGTGAGACTCTTCCCATCTGTTTTCTAGGAAAAGCTCCCTTTTCCTCTTTGGGGCCTTCCTTCCAAGGTAACTAGTTTGTGCCTGATTGTTAAAGCTGATGGATGTTAGTTTTCATGCAAACTTTACTATATAGCAGCATTGTACAGCACTGAAAATCAAAGGAAGAGCTTCTACATGCATCTTGATTATGATAGATTGTATTTGCTCTTACAGGAAATTGAACAGCTTGGTTTCAGAAAGATTATTGAAAATAATTTTGAAATAAATATTTACAACAGTACTAACAGCAATACTGATACAAAAGTTGAATGTTTCAAGGCTTATTTTACTTTTTATTTCGGGGGGGGGGAGGGAGGAGAAAGAGAGAGAGAGAGAGAGAGAGAGAGAGAGAGAGAGAGACTGATACAAGCAGAGAGAGAGAGAGAATTGCCATTTGCTAGTTAAGTCCCCCAAATGCCCACAACAGCCAGGCCTGTGCAGGGTTGAAACCAGCAGCCGGGAACTCCTCCATGGGTGACAGGGACCCAACTACTTGAGCCATGACCTGCCTCCTGCCAGCATTTGCATTAGCAGGAAGTTGGAATTGGGAGCCAAATCCAAGCTCTCTGATATGGGTTGTGGCTGCCTTAACTGGTAGCTTCACCACTGAGCCAATTACCTGTTCTCTACCCTTGGCTCCAGATTTAGTTTAAATGCTTCATATAGAGTAAGGCATTTGACTTCCCAAATAAATATATGAGATAAAAAAATATTATTTTTCTAATTTACAGATGCTGAAGAGGAAACTTAACAAAACTGTTTGAGGGGCCAGCACTGTGGCGCACTAGGTTAATCCTCCGCCTGCGGCACTGGCATCCCATTTGGGCGCCAGGTTCTAGTCCCAGTTGCTCCTCCTCCAGTCCAGCTCTCTGCTGTGGCCCAGGAATGCAGTGGAGGATGGCCCAAGTGCTTGGGCCCCTGTACCCGCATGGGAGACCAGGAGGAAGCACCTGGCTCCTGGCTTCGGATCAGCATAGCTCCGACTTTTGCGGCCATTTGGGGAGTGAACCAACAGAAGGAAGACCTTTCTCCCTGTCTCTCTCTCTCACTGTCCGTAACTCTGTCAAATAACAGTAAAATAAATATCTTTGAAGAAAAAAACTGTTTGAAATGATAGAAGCAGCAAGTGTTTGAATTCAGGATTCCTGACTCTACCCTCTGCCTAACAAGTGAAGCAGAGTCACCCACAAAATTCACTTGACTACACACCTACTCCCCAAGAAATCAGATTAACTGGGATTTTTGCCCTAAGGTGAGCAGCATTTACAAAGGGCTTATAGATAGATGATGAAATAGACAGATGTACAGATAAACATACACAGATGATAAGAATGAAGTAACTAAGACACTTCCATATGAAGTCGCTTATCAGTGTATATACCAAAACCAAAGCACAGCAATATTGAAGAACTTACTGAAGGGCATCAAATCAGGTCTGGACTAGAATTTTCTAGGTCAAAAGCAGTCGACCATGCCTGCTGCTAGATTGAGAAGAAGCCATATTTTCTTTAAGGAGTTTGCTAAGCAAACTTAAAAGATAGTAAGAGAAAGAATAATTATGTTAGAAAATGAATTTTTGCTTAGGGTTTTAGAAAAACAATATTAGAGGGCTGGCACTGTGGTATAGCAGGCTAAGCTTCTGCCTGCAGTGCCAGCATCCGATACGGGCACTGCTTCCTGTCCCAACTGCTCCTCTTCCCATCCAGCTCCCTGCTAATGCACCTGGGAAAGCAGAAGAAGGTGGTCTAGCTGCTTGGGACCCTGCACTCATGTGGGAGGCCCAGAAGAGGCTCCTGGCTCCTGGCTTCAGATCAGCCTGGCTCTGACTGTTGTGGCAATGGGGACTGAGCTAGTGGATGGAAGATCTTTCTGTCTGTCAGACCTCTTTCTCTCTCTCTTTCTGTAACTCTATCTCTCAAATAAATAAATAAAATCACTTACAAAAAGAAGAAAAACAACATTAGAACAATTAATTAAAATACATATAATGCGATCTCTTTGACTCTTAGTCCTATCATTATGATCAATTGTGAACAGAAATTGATCACTTGGACTAGTGAGATGGCATTGGTACATGCCACCTTGATGAGATTTAATTGAAATTCCCTAGTATGTTTCTAACTCTACCATTTGGGGCAAGTCTGATTGAGCATGTCCCAAATTGTATATCTCTTCCTTCTCTTATTCCCACTCTTATATTTAACAGAGATCACTTTTCAGTTAAGTTTCAACACTTAAGAATAATTGTTTATTAATTACAGAATTCAACCAATAGTATTAAGTAGAACAAACAAACAAAAAATACTAAAAGGGATAAAATCACACAAACAAGACTAGTGTCTGCTAATACTAACTAACAGAATTAAAAAGGGAGAGAACGATCCAACATGGGAAGCGAGATACACAGCAGACTCATAGAATGGCAGATATCCTAAAAAGCACTCTGGCCTCAGAATCAGCCCTTAAGGCATTCAGATCCAGCTGAAGAGCCCATGAGAGTATTTTAGGCATGGAAAGCCAAGACACTCTGGAAAAAAAAAAAAAAAAAACCAACCAACCTAAATGAAAGATCTCTGCGAGTGAGATCCCAGTGGAAAGAACAGGTCATCAAAGAAGGAGGTACCTTTCTCTGAAGGGAGGAGAGAACTTCCACTTTGACTATGACCTTGTCTAAATATCAGAGTCGGCGAACTCAAAAGGCTTCCATAGTCTTGGCAACTCATGACGAGAGCCTAGGGTGATTACTGGCGCCATAAACAAGAGTGTCAATTTGTTAAGTCAATAACAAGAGTCACTGTGCACTTACTTTTCATGTAGGATCTCTGTCCTTAATGTGCTGTATATTGTGATTTAACACTATAACTAGTACTCAAACAGTATTTTTCACTTTGTGTTTCTGTTAGGGTGCAAACTGTTGAAATCTTTACTTAATGTATACTAAATTGATCTTCTGTATATAAAGAGAATTGAAAATGAATCTTGATGTGACTGGAAGGGGAGAGGGAGCGGGAAAGGGGAGGGTTGCGGGTGGGAGGGAAGTTATGGGGGGGGAGCCATTGTAATCCATAAGCTGTACTTTGGAAATTTATACTTATTAAGAAAAAGAAAATACATATAATGCTACTGCTATAGGAATTTAGTCCAAAGAGGAAAAATAAGTAACAATTGATTTTTCTTCAGAGACAATGACATTGAGAGGCAGACCAAAAAGGCATGTTAATAAACATCTTTTAACTCAAATGATCAAAACTTTGCTCAATTTTCCAAACTCAAACAACAGGAAGTTGCCAGAGTCCACACATATGGCCCATTCAGTTCTCTTTATTCCCATTACTTTTCTATTTTCATGCTCTGTACCTTTAAAGGAGTTGTGTGAGGCACAGCTGTTGTCATCAACAGTGTCAAAGGGAGGTGGTATCTCTTGCTCTGGTCAACCAGACTTTATGCTTTATGCACGCTGAGGATCGTGTTGGATTTCTTTGTATAGAGCTACTGTAAGTTCCTTCACATAACAGGCATGAATGAAAAGCAATGCTTTCAACTGGAAGCGTTTGGGACTTAGAAGGAGACATGTCAGCAGCTTTAGTTCATGGAACTGGTAATACTGCTGTGCTCAAACCCTGAAGCACTGAATAGTACTTCTCCACAATGGAAAGCACTGTTAGACTTCGATTCAGGGTTATGTGAGGATAGAAGGTATTCTCCAGCCACATCTTCCCAAATCCACGGAGTAGCAATAAAGCAGGCAGCAGAAAGAATAATGGTGACATAAAAAGGATTTGAGTATGAAAAGCAAGAATGAAAAATGTACCTCTTCAGGTAAGTTCTCGGAACCAAGATGCTTGCTAAGGGTGAAGAGCCATATTTATGACATCATTCTCAGCCATATAATATTATCAACTTAAAACTTAGCCTGCTATAAATTTATTGAATCTTGAGTCCTGCCTGCAGTTGACTTGACAACGCCAGACAAGATGATTTTGCAGCCCTTATTTGGTCAATGGGCCAGATGATCTCCACCCTTGTGCAGGACAGAAGAATAGACAGTAGTATTTACTATGATGTTTGCATACTGAACGAGGAAAAACTGAAAGCACATTCCATCAGATCTTTCTGACAGAGTTGGCCACTGTTTTTCAATACAATACTGGAAGCTTTAGCAAAAGCAGTTAAGGAAGATAAGAAATAAAGGGTATCGAAATTTGAGAAGAGGAAGTCAAATTACCCATGTTTGCAGATGACACACTATTGTACATGGAACAACATAAACACTCACACTCAAAAGCTGTGAGAACTGAAAAACCAGTTCAGTAAAGTTGCAAGTTGCAAAATAAACATAGAAAAAATAGTAGCTTCTTTAGTTACTAAAAGAGAAATTAAGACAGAAATCCATTCAAATGAGCCACAAAAATAATGAAATATTTAGGAATAAATTTAACTAAAGATGTGAAAGATCTCTACAAAGAAAAGTATAGAACATTGAATATGGAAACTCATTGCTCATGGATTGGAAGAATCAATATCATTAAAATGTCTACACTACCTAAAGCAATCTACAGAACCAATACAATGCCTATCAAAATACCAATGATATTCTTTAAAGAATTAGGAAAAGCAAATCTAAAATTCATATGGAACCACAGAAGACCCAGAATAGCCAAAGCATTACTGAGAAAAAATCAAGCTGGAGACACCATAATATCTAATTTCAAAGCATACTACAAAGCAATAGTAATTGAAACAGCATAGTACTGGCATAAAAATGAACACAGATCAATGTAACAGAATAGAGGGCCCCAAAATTAATCCATATGCATACAGCCAACTGATTTTTTACAAAAGTGCCTAGACCATACATTAATGTAAGGATAATCTCTTCAGTAAATGATGCTGGCAAAAGTGAGTGGATATATGTAGAAGAAGGAAATTAGGGGCCAGCAATGGCCATTGTGGCCAAATGGGGAGTGAACCAGCAGATGGAAGACCTACGTCTACCCTCTACCCTCTACCCTCTACCCTCCACCTTCCACCCTCCTTCTCCTCCTCCACGTCTACCTCTTCCTCCTCTTCCTCCTCTTTTTCCTCTTCCTCCTCTTTCTCCTCTACCTCCTCCTCCACCTCCACCTCTAACTCCACCTCTTCTTCTCTCTCTGTGTAACTCTTTCAAAAAAATAAATAAATCTTTGAAAAAAAAGCTTATAATAGTAATTAAGGCTGATAGTGTTACTTTTTTACCTATGTAGTAGTAATTAAGACTGACAGTGTTACTTTTTTACCTATGTATTGAAAAATAATAATCCAGGACCCTTTACTATTATAATCGATATTTTACTATTCTTGAATGTTGAAATGTGTCTCCCAACTTGTGTGTACTGATGGTCCTCTTCCCCACTTAATGTTGTAAAATTGTCCAGACCTGGTTAATGCCACTCTTAGGATCATTGGTTACTATCCTCACTCTGTCTTTTATGACCTTGTCTAAATATGATCAGAGTCGGCAAACTTGGAAGGCTTCCATAGCCTTGGCAACTCATGACGACAGCCTAGGGTGGTTACTGGCGCCATAAACTAGAGTGTCAATTTGTTGGGTCAACAACAGGAGTCATTGTGCACTTGCTCCTCATGTGGGATCTCTGTCCTTAATGTGTTGTACATTGTGATTTAATGCTATAACTAGTACTCAAACAGTATGTTTCACTTTGTATTTCTATGTGGGTGCAAACTGTTGAAATCTTTACTTAATGTATACTAAATTGATCTTCTGTATATAAAGAGAATTGAAAATGAATCTTGATGCAAATGGAAGGGGAGAGGGAGTGGGAGAGGGGAGGGTTGCGGGTGGGAGGGAAGTTATGGGAAGGGGAAGCCATTGTAATCCATAAGCTGTACATTGGAAATTTATATTCATTAAATAAAAGTTTAAAAAAATAAATTAATTAATTAACTTGAGAGACAAAAAAAAAAAAAATGTGTCTGTTTTTCCAGGTTAAGGGATCCGGGTTTAACAAACTATATGAAATCCTAACAATTCAAAGTAGAATGTAGTAATCATCTAGCTTCATAAATGCTGCCATTGTTTTTGCTTCTTTCTTTTGTAAAATGATAAACTATTGACTTCTTCAGTTTTTAGTAAATTAAGCCCTCACATATCAGTGTTTGGTATGTATACTTGATCACACTTTCTCCAACTCTATTTTCATTGATAATTTATCTTGATAGGGTATCAAGTGAGTTCTCCAATTATAATGATTTGTTTTTACCAAATATGAAATTCTAATGGAATTTTGTCATTAAATGTGCATTTATATTATAAAAATAATACCCATTTATGGAACAAAGTTACCAAACATAGAAAGTATAAGAAAATCACTCAAAAACTCCCCGACTACAAATTCTAACTACTAACATTGTAAACATATGATTTAGTACCCTAAGCTACACATAATCATTTAGAATCATGGAGTTACTTCCAAAGAGTAACAGACAAAACTCTTCACTTATTGGTGTATGAAAACTAGTCCCAGAAGTAATATAAGTAGAAAGAAAATGTGGATTCCTGATACCTGTTGATGTACATGTGTCTCCACCAAACATGGGGTACTCCTTACTCTAAAACTGGGAATATGGGACCAAATGTCCTCCCTAGGAAGACTGCTCAGATAATGGATAAGAAAGCCACTATTCAGTTGACATTTTTGATCAAGAAGGCAATGAGCAATGAAAACATACTTTTATTCTTGGTGTCTCACTTTCCATTGTAGAATTTTATGGGTTTATATGGGTTTATTTTATTTTATTTTATTTTATTTTGTTTGAGAGGCAGAATTAGAAAGATATAGAGATGTCTCTAAGTCTTCCATCTACTGATTCACTCCCCAAATGGTTACATTGACCAAGGCCAGGCCCAGCTGATGCTAGGAACCAGGAGATTCACCCAGGTCTCCCACACGGGGGTAGGGGCCCAACAGTTTAGGCCATTTTCCACTGCTTTACCAGGCACATCAGCAGGGAGCTGGGTCAGAAGTGTAGCAACCAGGACTTGAAGGGGCTCCTTTTAGAATATATTTGGTATTGTATAGCATGGTGTAAGACACAGCAGTATCTCAACAAATACTTATTGTCTAATTTTCATTTTGTCAGACACACATGTGGATATAGAAAATAAAATAGATTTTTAAAAAAACTTTATCTTATTGTAAGAAGCTATGTAATTTGAAAATTCTCAGATTTGGGGGAAAAGCTTGAATGGGGATAGATGACTTGCTTCTCTCCCAAATTTGCTCTTCTCTCTCAACTGCTTGTCTCTCAGGTTAGCACCATCATTCACTTCATTACATGACCAAGAGGGACTTTCACATTTTCAGGTTTCTTTACACAAGCCACTTCTAAGGGACTTTAATTACATTCACAATGGTTTCAACCATTACCACTATCAATTTCAAAATGTTTTACCAAAACTTTATATCCACTAAGGAATAACTCCCAGTTCCCTCCTTCCTCCTGCCTCTGCTGTCAACTAATCTATTTTAGGTGTCTATAAATTTTCGTATTCTAGGAACTTAGTAACAATTTCTCTTTCCTATTATTTGGTCTCAGCTATGGTGAGTCTCAAATTATAAATGACAGCACAAGTAAGCAAGGCTCACCTGTATTTGATCCATCCTCATCTTTTGGTGCTAAGAAGCACCTACACCCCTCATCAGGAGAGAAGCTTTTGTGAACTTCCTGCTCAGCTCTTGCTTAGAGCTGGACGGGCCAGTACCAGAGCACACTCTTTGTTCCACAAGGCCTGACACCACCACAAGCTAACAAGGGACCTCACAGGTGGCTTGACTTCACCACCACATGGTTTCCTTTTCTGTAAAAGGCCAGTGACAGGAGCCCTTCGCTCAAGGTTGTAGATCATATGAAGAGTAGTCCATACTAAGACCTCAATAGTTTCTAGCTATCCTTTACTTCTTATTATTGTTTGCACTTACTGTTTTACATGGGGGTCCAGTCATTCAGGAACTCTGCCCTCTAAAGTACTGCAGACATAAGCTGGTGTCTGACAAGACAGCTAGCCAAGTGGAGAAAGGAGTTAGCCCTGTTTCTAGAAATGTTTATATGAACAGAGAGCTAAAGTTGATTCTAAAATCCCCATTTGTCCCTGAACCCATGTTCTATCCAGTGGAAGTTTGCATTTGTTTTATAAATCAAATCTACTGGGTTGTTTAACAGAGATGGGCCACCAGGCTCACCCCAACCCCAACCCTTGCTCTCTCATGCAAGCTTCTGAACACCCAAATTCACAGTGTCCAAGAGACAAGGAAACAGAAGCCGCCAAGTTAGTTCTCAGGACCACTGGCAAATGAATGCAAAGTCTGCTCTCTTAAGAACCAGGTTAGGTTGAGAGAGGTGAACACCATTCTCCCTGTCATCATGAAGCTTTTATTAATGCCAAGTTCTCTTAAAATTTCAAAGTGGAGGATGGCCCAAGTACTTGGGCCCTGCACCCCATGGGAGACCAGGAGAAGCACCTGGCTCCTGGCTTCAGATCAGTGCGGTGCACCGGCCACAGCGCGCCTACCACAGCGGCCATTGGAGGGTGAACCAACGGCAAAAAGGAAGACCTTTCTCTCTGTCTCTCTCTCTCTCTCACTGTCCACTCTGCCTGTCCAAAAAAAAAAAATTTCAAAGTTATATTCCCACTGTAAGGAACCTTTTCACTCCATGGTAAACTGATTCCTGGGAACATTGAGAAACCCTGTAGCAGAGGTGTTCATAAGGAGTTAACTATGATATAGTTGTCTATATTTTTGGAATTCCACAGAGAGGAAGAACATTAAACCTGATACGAATTGATTCCTTTTACCAAAACTTGGAGAGTAGTGATATTAAAATTTCACCATTAGAATAGTTTTTCCTGTTATCTCACATTGGAAATACTCATGTAATACACATTCCTTTATCATTCCTCTTTCCTTACATTGTACACATATTCATTTGGGAAGATACCAGCACAATGTGTACAACACGGAAGTCTTAGTTATGTTTTGTTTTGTTTTTTTCTGACAGGCAGAGTTAGACAGTGAGAGAGAGAGACAGATAGAAAGGTCTTCCTTCCATTGGCTCACCCCTGAAATGGATGCTACGGCTGGCGCACTGCACAGATCCAAAGCCAGGAGCCAGGTGCTTCCTCCTGGTCTCCCGTGCAGGTGCAGGGCCCAAGCACTTGGGCCATCCTCCACTGCCTTCCTGGGCCACAGCAGAGAGCTGGACTGGAAGAGGAGCAACCGGGACAGAATCCAACGCCCCAACTGCGACTAGATCCTGGAATGCCTTCGCCGCAGGCGGATGATTAGCCTAGTGAGCCATGGCGCCAGCCAACATAGAAGTCTTAATGGTGAAGAGTTGGGGAAAACCAAGTAAAGTTCTTTCTTTCAGGTCTAGTCTACTGAATTATAAATAGGCTTCCTATAGTCCCCCCCCCCCAAAAAAAATACATTTTTCTACAAGTTTCCTATTGCTCTTGTAACAATTTGCCACAAATTTAGTGATTTTAAAGCCACATATTTTGGAGATTAGAAGTCCAAAATGGGTCTCCCTAGGCTAAAGTTAAGGTGTCAGTATCAGTAGGGCTCAATTCTTTCTGGAGGCTCTGGGAGAGAATGGGATTCCTTGTCTTTCCCAGCTCCCAGTTGGCAGCTACATTGTTTGGCTTGTGTCCCCTTTCCTCCATCTTTGCCAGAAGTGGTACCTTATTTGTCACAGCACTGTCACCTCTCTGTTGCCTCTCTCTTCCACTTTTTTAATGCATCCTTGTAATTAAATCAGGCCCACCTGGATAATCTAGGATAACCTCCCTATTTCTAGGTCAACAGTTTAACCACCTTAATTCTATCTGCAAATTTAATTTTCCCTTTTGCCATATCATTGAACATATTCATAAATTTGAGAATTAGGTCATTGACACATTTGAGGGACCATTATCCTACCTGCCATAAATGAGAAATAAGAAACAAGGAAAATGTGAATATAAACAATAAACTATAAAGAAAATTAAATGCCTAAGATGACGTTTTCAAATATCATGTGCATCTTTTTTTTTTATTATTATTTAACAGGTAGAGATACAGATAGTGAGAGAGAAAGACAAAGAGAAAGGTCTTCCCTCCGCTAGTTCACCCCCAAATGCCCGCTGCAGCCGGCACTGTGCCGATCTGAAGCCAGGAGCCGGGTACTTCTTCCTGGTCACCGACGTGGGTGCAGGGCCCAAGCACCTAGGCCATCCTCCACTGCCTTCCCGGGCCACAGCAGAGAGTGGACTGGAAGAGGAGCAACCGGGACTAGAACCCAGCGCCCACATGGGATGCTGGCGCCTCAGAGGATTAACCAAGTAAGTCACTGCTCCGGCCCCAGCACGTCTCTTGATCTACATACAAGTGAACAAGGAGCTGAGTGCACAGGACGTATAAACTTCTGTGAAGGAAGGAGAAGCCACCGGGAGCCTCAGAGATGAAACCAACCCTAGTTGCATACTACAATTACAGAAGAAATGCTGAGATGTTGTATTGCAAAAGGCTGGAGAGAGGGGAGATGTTTCTCCAGAGCAATGAAACAAGCTTCCCCCCAGCTCCTTGTTTGCATAAATAGAACTTCAAGTAAAAGAAAAAACATACAGCAAAACCAGGTACTTTCCTGCACTGGACAGTCAACACACCTAAAGATGGTCACTCAAATTGAAATGAAGGGCAAAAATCTCCAACTGACATGTTTCTGTTGTTTGATATATAGATCTGAATTCCCTCCTCTGCCTCTCTCAATGTTTTTGCCGAAGGCAGCAGGCAATGAGGCTCAATCTTGCCTGAGAATGGTGAGCTGACACACTGGGCTATATGACTGGCACACTTGCTACTTGTAAACTATCTCCCATGCCAATGATGGAATCTGTCAAGTGCCTAGTTATCTTTTCCAACTGGTGACAAGTTAAGTTAAATTTCTATTTCAATCAATGTTCTTTCATTCATTAACCACAGCAGCTCACATTATTTAACATCACTCTACACTAACACTTTTGATTCTCTATAATGTGTCTTCATTTCCACCTGGGATTAAATCCTGGTGCCTCTTACCCTGAATTTCTGCCCTCTGCAGTAAGGTCTGTTCATGGCGCTGACATGCTCTTAACTCATTCTCATCTTCATGATCTCACTCACGTTATTGAGCCTACCTACAGTGTCTTTCTCAAAGCCATCCCAACAGGATCCATCTGGACCACTCCCCATCCCTTTTTATATGATATCGTGGTTAAATATTATATCTCAGATTGATATCATACTCAGAAATCATACAGTATTTAAGGTCACAGACATTGATTATGGTTGTTTCTGATCCTCAAACATATTCTAGTGTTAATGAGATTACATCTTACATCTTGTGTATTTCTTTCAGTACTTAAGACAGAGCTTATTGCTCAAGCTCACAGCTAACCACAGAAACACAAGTCGCAACAATGCAAAATGATGCATCAATATACTAGAAAATAGAGTTACTGGCATTGTCAACTGTTAGTAAAAATATAAAGAATTAAGAATTGCTATGTACTTGTGGATATAAACTTGGACATATATGTTGGACAAAATTGGCAGGGTTTGTCAAAACAAGCATTTCTGGAAGAGAGAAGCTGGTAGTCTCCTAACCAAAAGAAAAAAGAAAAAAATGGAGAGGTTAATTTCCTGGTTGATAAGTTCACACTGTATGTATGTATTTAAATCTTACCGTGCTCTCTTCAAATGCACATGTATTTTTAAAATGAAATAGTGTATAAATTTAAAAGTATTTATTTACTTTTGCCTTAGATATATAATTCTCACTCCTGGCTATATATCCCTGAGATGTTCTCACAAGTTACAAGAATACATGGGTGGGAATGTTTCCATAGCTTACTATGTGGGAACAGGGAGTAGGAGGTAGCCTCATCCATCCTGAGTTGGGGAAGTGGTAGAACACACTGAAACACGCTATAGAATAGTGTGCAGGAAAGAAAACAATATGGGAAAATAATACATGCATACATTGAAAGAAGTAAACATAAAAGTTATATCACAATACTATCTTTGCAAATTTAAAACCTATACCAAAAAAAGCATTACATTTTTTGTGTTTTTGTAGGACATTTAACAGGTATAATAGGAGAAAATAATGATGATAGATACATAGAGGACCTTGCAAAGACTGTATTTACCCCATATTTAATTTAGAGCCATTAAATTAGAGGCATAATTAACTCAATCCATGTTCTAAACTGAAGAATTGTGTGACTCAAGACAAATGAAGACACACAAAGTCTAGGAATGTCTTCATTTAAAAGTTTTAAGCAGTATATATATATATATATATATATATATATATATATATATACATATAAATTACATATGTAATACAAATAAACAATTATGTCTCCAAAAAGAGTTTACTTTTAAGATAACATTACTCACTCTTTATTTAAATCTAAAAGCAACCAATGATATATCTAGTAGAACTGTTAAAAAGACTTTCAGATGTTTTGTTAAACTGAATGCATTTCCATTTGAGCAGTTGCAGTTATCCCTGAAAACACAGCCAGTGGGGAGCTTTGAAACATCTGCTATCAAAACCATCAAAACCCTGAAGGCCTTTCTATTCTAACTCCTTTAATTATACCGAAAAGCATTGCTGACCTTTATTTTCTACCCTCAACATATTAGTTTTTCATCAGCGATTTCCTACCAACATAGCACTATAATGTTTAAATGGAAGAGCTATTTTAAAATGATTATATTTACTATTGTGATTCTAGGTCTGCACTGGTTTTAATCTGCCAAGTTGTTTCAAATAGCTCTTTGATCATAGGTATTACATAAAATTTAGAATCGCATGACCAGGTTGGGGTAGCTTTTCTAATTAAATAAGCATGTACATAAAAAGTATATAAAAAAGTTGTTTGTGCTTTGAAAAATAAGAGAATAAGATGTGCAAAAATCCTGTTAAAATGAGTTATAATTTAAACATACCATTTCAGTTCGCTAGAAGGTGTGTTTGTGCATATTACAGAAGACATATGATAAAAGACGTTTTTAAAAAGATTTTATTTATTTATTTGAGATGCAGAGCTACAGACAGTGAGAGGGAGAGACAGAGAGAAAGGTCCGTCTGCTGGTTCACTCCCTAAATGGCCGCAATGGCCAGAGCTTTGATGGTCTGAAGCCAGGAGCCAGGAGCTTCTTCCGGTCTCCCACATGGGTGCAGGGGCCCAAGGACCTGAGCCCTCTTACACTGCTCTCCCAGGCCATAGCAGAGAGGTGGATTGGAAGAGGAGCAGGCAGGACTAGAACTGGTGCCCATATGGGATACAGGCCCCACAGGTGGAGGATTAACCTACTACACCGCAGTGCCAGCCCCATAAAAGACTTCTGCAGAGAATATATAAAATAAGACATAAGTAAGTAGAAAATGAGAAAGTAGCACTTCTCAAGGGGATAAGAAAAATATTCATCCTATTTTGTCCATCATGATTCACTGAGTTAAAAATTAAGTTACAGGGCCAATGCTTTGTCATGGCAGGTAAAGCCGCCATCTGCAGTGCCGGCATCCCACATGGTTCGAGACCAGCTGTTCCACTTCTGTTCCAGCTCTCTGCTATGGCCTGGGAAAGCTTTAGACCATGCCCCAAGTCCTTGGGCCCCCGCACCTGCATGGGAGACCTGGAAGAAGCTCCTGGCTCCTGACTTCAGATCACCATTTGGGGAATGAGCCAGTGGATGGAAGACCTCTCTCTGTCTCTGCATCTGCCTCTCTGTATATCTGCCTTTCAAATAAATAAATAAATATATTTTTAAATTGAGTTATAATAGTCCCAACATTTTTGATCAATTGAATAACTACAAATTGACTGAAACAAGGTGGATTGATCCATTAACGGTTTCATCTGTGCTTGTGAAAAGCACGCTTTTAGCTTCTGTTTGTCATATAGCCAAGGTGGTCCTGGGTTGTCTTGCTGAGAATCCCTGCTTTCTGCAGGTGGAGACTGGCAGCTTCGGCAGGTACAGGTGCAACCTGGTCTGCTGTGCGGGTCTGCACTGTTGCCACGTTTCCCTACAGTCAGTTCAGGGAAGACTGGCACAAGTAGCTTTCCTTAATCGCTTTCTGCAAACCAAAAATTAAGTATGTGAAATACCAAAAAGCAATAGCAATGAACAACAACAAAATCAGTTTATTGGTTCACCCCTCTCTTTGTGAAGTGTGTTTGTTACATTAAAACAGGCTGCATAGATGCCCTGAATGAAACACTGGACTACATATCGAGCATTCAAGACAGAGAAATAAGATAAAGTCCCTGCCTGTAAGACGCCTAAAATCTCTGAAAAAAACTGCAGATGCTGTGCATTTCAACAATGGCTACAGCAGAGAAAGTCTGCACCGGAGAAGGGGGCTTAGGCAAGCACTGGGTTATTTTAGCCCATTGGCTAGGAAAGATTCCCACCAGCTCCTCAGACCTATGAGCCATTCCTGGATGTGTTTAAGAGAATGGTGCATATTTCTGCCCATAACCAGGGTAGTACAGGGAAGAGAGGCACTGTGATTAGTGTCCCCTATGATACACAGAGAGAACAGGACGCTCATGGAGTCAGTGGTGAAAGCAACCATGGCTTTCTCTCTGTCTCTCTCTCTCACTGTCCACTCTGCCTGTCAAAAAAAAAAAAAAAAAAAAGAAAGCAACCATGGGCATCACGTATTATTTAGCCTATATAGGCACTGTGTCTTTCCATGTGATAGAGTTAATAATCTTAATCACCCTGGTACAATAATTGTGATGAAAAACTCCCAATGTATATTGGCAAAGAGGTTTCCTCTCGTATGACAAGTTGGACTAATTGATAATGGTTGTTTGGAGCACCAGGCCGAAACTCAACAATGTAAAGACAATAATGTTCCTTACAATTGAAATGGTATCTGACATGGAGAAATGCAAAATTAAGCAGGAGTGTTTGCCGGCCACCTTTTCATAAAGTGGCCTAAATTAAGTATTTGTAAGTAAAATGAATTAAAAAGTAAAATGAGAAATAAGATTTCTGTTGATATGTTTCTTGATTATTTCTAGATTCTTAAACTTCTACAATGTATCCTCAGTCTAGTTTCTTTAGCAAGCCACAAAACAAAATTCCTAGAAGCTGTCTCCACTCCCATGAGAAAAATGTGACAACTCACTAGATGAACACAACTTTGCCACCTCTTAAAATCCTTCCATGTGACCAAACTGAGATCTGGGATAAGCTATTCATATAAAGCTAAAACTCCTTGCATTACAATAAACATAACAGCATTTACTTTCCACATAGCATATGGACAAATACCACATTTGCAGAGAGCAATTACAAGAAACCTATCTCAGTTAAATTCAGAATTTTCATTTTAAAAAAATCCTTTAATTGGCTGTTTTATTGCAAGGGAGCATGAAGAGAGTTAAAAGTAAGATACTAGGACTTGGACGACAACCCTGTAATGGAGTCCATGCCATTTAGAAAACTTTCTGAAAACAGAATTTGTCTACATGTGAGATCTGAAGCTCAATCCCAAAAGAATGTTAAATAAGTATTTGGCAATAAATCTGTTTACTTACTTTGCAAATCTTAGGACATTTGTTTTGCAGAGCTGTATTCCCTGAAAGTAACATCTCCAAAAATGGAATATATCATAACCCAGAACCCTTTAGCCAGCGACATATTTTGAGTTTAATTCTTCATTCTATACCTTAACAATAAAAAAATATTATTTTACTTGGATTACAAACACGGATAACTGATGTTTACCATGTATTTACTAGACCCCAAATTCTATTTTAACCACAGCATGTATGAGGTTGTCTTGTTTTGAGACTTCACTAATTTTATTTACTTGAAAAGCAGAAAGAGAGAGAGAGAAAATGCATGCATGAGTGTATGGTTCACTCCCCCAAATACTTCCAACATACAGGGCAGGGCCAGCTTGTAGCCAGGATCCTGGAACTCAATTCAGGTCACCCATGTGCATGGGAGGGACCCAAGTCATTGAGCTAACACCTGCTGCCTCTCAGGGCAAACATTAATATGAAGCTGGAGTCAGAACCTGAGCTGGGATTCGAACCAAGAGATTCCGAAGTAGGATGTGGGCATCTCAAGTGGCATCTTAAGTGCTGCTCAAAACCCTCCCCAATTTACATTTTTTAAATTATGTAATTCACACAGCAACCCTGTGAAGTAGGTAATATAATTATTCTCCTACTTTTTAGATGAGGAAACTAAGATACAGAAAGTGTAGTTGTCTAAACACAGAGTTAAAAGATGAATTCAAGAAGTTTAATTACAAATTAGAGCTCATGACTGCTATGTTATTCTGCCTCCTATATTAACGAAAAAAAAATAAATAAATAAACATAAATCCACAGAAAATAATCAGCTCCAACACACACCCACAAGAATGCTTTGAAAATGGGCTCCCTTATTCAAAAAGATTTAATTGCAAAAAGCACCATAGCAACCAGTATTGTCCTCTTGGAAGAATTAGTTCTCATAGGATCAACACAGGCAGCAGGCCTGGCCACAAAGCAGCCTGCAGATTAAATAAATAAATTCTACTGCGAAAAACTAGGATTGATAAGGTGAATTAACAGGCTTGGACACATGAAATAATTCAATGAAAGGATGATTCATATTAACATGAAATGTCAGTTTCCTGCTAACAGGAAAGAAGAAAAGAGGGAGGGAGGATAGAGAGAGGGAGGGAGGGAGGGAAGGAGGGAGGATAGAGGTATGGAAGGAGGGAGAAAGGAAGGGAGGGAGGGAGGGAGGGAGGGAATGGGAGGGAGGGAGGGAGGGAAGCAGAGAAGGAGGGAGGGAGGAAGAAAAGTAACATATACTTCCCATGCTTAATATCTTAACTCTCTCATATATATTTGGGTTGTTTCAAATAAAAAGAAAATAATGACTGAAAAAAACTCTTTGTGTTTGCCATAGTTTGCTAACGGACCATCCATAGAGTCGTTTTTTATAAAGGTGAGGATAAAATCCAGGACATTGCATAGTCAAGCAATATTTACAAAAGTTTTGACAATGGTAACAGTTTGCAACTAGGTCATAGCACCATGATATTTTAGAAACAGCAATGAGGTCACTTCTAAATATGCCAACTTTAGGATGCTGAGGTGGGGCGGTTGCTCCTACAAACTGTGTCTCTACTTCCTCAGCATCCGTGATCTGTCAGCACCTGCACTAACGATCTTGATTTTTTAAAATAGCATTCTGGAGGACACACCATCTTGACACAACCTCATCTCAGACATCAATATCTGTCAGGACTAAATTGAGGTAACTGACCAAAGTTAAAAATCAAAATTCGTGACCAAATTGTGTTTACTGTCTTCACAGAACTAAACGTAGTCACATCCTCTGGAGTCATACTCTAAATAAACAAATGGACTTGTTTAGGGAAACATCTAGAGACGGTCCATGGGTGCCACATTTGGAAGTTGCTGCCAACATAAGCTTCCAGCCTGGCAATTAACTGTAACCCTGCCCGTGCACACACGGGGTAACTTCCAAGGATGTCTAATATACTGAAAATTTTCATCCTAATGCAATTGTCTTCTGTTGAGTACTAGTGGAGTGAACATTTCATATAAATTTCATTATGTGCGAATCTACAAGCAACATCAAGTTTATGGTCACAGCTTTAAGGCACACTTCTCAAAACACCCCCAGCCCCATCACCAAAGGGATCATCAACTTGCATTGGGTGCTTTGGTGGAGAATGTGAAAGAGAAGAAACGTTTAGAGATAGCACAACTTCATACCAGCTGTGAGGTTTGGATAATACGTTAAGCTCAATTGCATAACAATTTTCTTCAAAAGTATGCATGGATTGGCATTATTATTATTATTATTAAGCTAGATGAATGCTGAATCACTATGCAAGAAAAGCAAAAAAAAAAAAAAATCAGTTTTCCGTAGCTTACTGCATAACCTTATGCATATACCACTAGAGGGCACAAATAAGGCTGTTTTCTGGGGAAAAATGCCTTGAAAAATGACAAAATTCCTTATTTGGAACAGTGACTGAGTTAAAATATATAGACATGCATGCTTTCTTTAAGACTGAGAAGAAAAATCAAAACATATCCATCCTTAACCACATGCCATTTTGTTCTGTTCCCTCTTTCTCAAAAATAAAAACCTATGTCTGTATGAGGTGAAAAGGAAACATGAGTGGTTCATGAGCATTTAGATGTAAAAAAGTTATCAAAGGTAAATGCTTATCCAAGAACAGGTTGCCACAAAAGCAGGATGCCACAGAAAATTAAAATGTCACTTGCTGGCAGAAGTACTCACATTTGCCTAGGCCACACTTAGAACTTTGAAGTAATTTCTACCCCGAATCATCAAGCACAATACAGTTCACACACTGATTCTAAATCTTGTAAATATCAGGTATACATTGCATCTCTCCTTAGCAAATGTATCACTGTGGTAAAAATAGGACAGGATCTGGTCCCTGTCTTCACACAATCAGTGCGCTTGAGTCATGCTTGCAGAATACCTCCATCTTCAACAGCTGTTTTACTCCGGGGTGGGAGAAGAGAGAGAAAAAGAAAGAGGGAAGGGGAAGGGAAGAGAATGGAGGGGAGGGGAAAGGAGGAGAAGGGAGGGGAGGGGAGGGGAGGGAAGTTTCCTATATACTAGAAGTAGTTCAGATTATCATGAAACATGCCTTCCAGTCTTAAAACCAAAACATTATGCACCATGAATATGATTAAGGAATAAAATGGTCCACATCAACCATATTACAACCTAATCTATGAATGGTCCCTATTACATCAATCATTCTCCACAATTTCCCATCTGAAACAAAAATGCTTGATTAGATCAATATTTTTTCATTGAGCTGTGTATTCAAAAGAAATCATAAATGGATGTATAACCTATAAAATGATTAAAGTTATAGTTTAATAATATAAATCGATTGTGTTTGTACCCAGACATGATTGCTATTTATAAAGTGAACAAGAACAGAGTCCACATTCACAAAAAATTTGAAATCAGTACTTCTGTCTATTCCTCTAGTTTATTTCTATAATATACCTTAGTTATAAGGAATTGGAAATATCTGAATTGTTCAAGTAAGTGGTTGTGAATAATATAATTTTTAAAACAATTTACCTTGGGGCCGGCGCCATGGCTCACTAGGTTAATCCTCTGCTTGCGTCACCGGCATCCTATATGGGCACTGGGTTCTAGTCCCGGTTGCTTCTCTTCCAGGCCAGCTCTCTGCTGTGGCCCAGGAAGGCAGTGGAGGACGGCCCAAGTTCTTGGGCCCTGCACCCCATGGGAGACCAGGAAAAAGCACCTGGCTCCTGGCTTCAGATCGGCACGGTGCCGGCTGTAGTGGCCATTTGGGGGTGAACCAACAGAAGGAAGACCTTTCTCTCTGTCTCTTTCTCTCACTGTCTAACTCTACCTGTCCAAAACAAACAAACAAACAAACAAAAAACAGTTTACCTTATAATCAGAATACTCTGATCTAGAATCATGAAAAAGACTGAAAAAATTTCTGTGTGAAGACTTGAACCATTAAAGTAATTATGTGATGAAATAGTCATATACTATGGAATGAATGTTTGTGTGTGTCCAGGAGCCAGTGTTGTGGTAACGGCAGGCTAAGCTACAGAGACACTGGCTCCCATATCAGAGTGCCAATTCGAATCCCAGCTGCTCTCCTTTGGATCCAAGCTCCACGTTAATGTGCCTGGAACGCAGCAGAAGATGGCCAGTTTCTCGGGCCCTCGCCACCCAGATGGAAGACTGGAATGGAGTTCCTGATTCCTGGCTTCAGTGTGGTCCAGCCCTAATGAATGCAACCCTTTGCAGAGTGAACCAGCAGATGAATGATCTGCTTATCTCTGTCTCTTCTTCTTTCTGTATCAATATTCCTTTAAATAAGTAAAATAAATATTTTTCTAAAAATTTGTACTTTGAAGCTTTAAGCTCGGATATAACTATATTTGGAGATAAGTCTTTGAGAGGTAATTTGGGCTACATAGCAGTATGAAGGTTGGGTCCCGAAATTAATGCCTGTATACCAAGAGACACCAGAAAGCCTGGTTTCTCACTCTGCTGTTTGAGAACACAACTATAAGATAGGAGGAGAGCCTTCCAGGAAACTGACCATGATGGCACCTTAATTTTGAAACTGCAGATTCCAGAACTTCAAAAAATACATTTCTATAAGCCATCTAGTCTATGGTATTTCATTATGTTAGCTGTAACAGACAAACACATCATCATAAACACGGAAGAAAAGTACCTAAATCTTGAATAAGCACATAGCCCTCTAAACTACAATACTGCATGTTGTATATACAAGCTATATTTATATCATAAAGTGCCTGAGCCTTACCTGGCGTTCACTTAAGCAAAGAATCATATTATACAGCAGCTACTGAACCATTTTATACACATATGCATGTAAAAGTCTAAATTAAGAAGAGAATCACAAGTGTAAAATCATAACCTTCATAATTAATCACACTTCATAATAAACCAGTTATATATAGTTATGTCTAGAGTAATTCATTAAAAGTTTTTCCCAAAAAATAATTTAACCGACAGCACAGGTTGATGATTTCCAAATTACTAAAATTGCTATATTATACACTCACATTTTAATGTATTTTAAGATATGCTTTATAATAAGTTCAACTACAGTGTTAGTAAGGACCCTTTTATTATTTCTGGAAACACAATTTGAAGACCCCTAGATAAGAATATCAGCATTGCCATTTAAGATCACAGGATATTCAACATGAAGTGATACTAATTTCCACTTCCATTATACTACTCCCACAAAAGCACCATAGCTAAGCCACATCAATTCCTAGGTACAGTGCTCATTAATAAATTCCACTAGTATTTTCTAAACTCAGTGCAATACTCAGTGATGTCCTGTATCTTTTGAGATGTGTTGCTTTGGCTCCTCCTCCTGATGTCATGCAAATCAAATGTTAAATCACCAACAGGTGATATATATATTTTCAAAAAATTTTCATCTGAAATATCATAAAATGATACCCATTGAAGTGAAATGGACACTATGAGAGACAATGACATGATCAGCCCTTGTCTAGACTGTTGAGGAACAACTTACTATTTTATTCCTTTTAGTATTTTTGTTGTTGTTGTTGCTCTGTTTGTTCTACATAAGACCACTGGTTGAACTCTGTAATCAATGCACAATCATTCTTAGGTGTTTAAAATTAACAGAAAAGTGATCTCTGTTAAACATAGGAGTGGGAATAAGAGAGGGAGGAGATATATAGGTCGGCACATGCTTACTCGGACTTACCTCCAATGGTGGAACTAGAAATGTGCCAGGGGATTTCTTTTTTTTTTAATTAAACTTTTATTTAATGAATATAAATTTCCAAAGTACAGCTTATGGGTTACAATGGCTTCCCCCTCCCAAAACTTCCCTCCCACCCACAACCCTCCCCTTTCCTGCTCCCTCTCCCCTTCCAATCACATCATGATTCATTTTCAATTCTCTTTATATACAAAAGATCAGTTTAGTATATATTAGGTAACGATTTCAACAGTTTGCCCCCATATAGCAACACAAAGTGAAAAAAAAATACTGTTGGAGTACTAGTTATAGCATTAAGAGTGTACAGCACATTAAAGACAGAGATCCTACATAATATTTTTTTAAAAAATTAATTAATTTTCTATGCCATTTCCAATTTAACACCAGGTTTTTTTTTTCATTTCCAATTATCTTTATATACAGAAGATCGATTCAGTATATAATTAGTAAAGATCTCATCAGTTTGTACCCACGCAGAAACACAAAGTGTAAAAATACTGTTTCAGTACTAGTTATAGCATCACTGCACATTAGACAACACATTAAGGACAGTTCCCACATGGGATGTGAGTACACAGTGACTTCTGTTGCTGACTTAACAATTTGACACTCCTGTTCATGGCGTCAGTAATCTCCCTAGGCTCTAGTCATGAGTTGCCAGGGCTATGGAAGCCTTTAGAGTTCACTGACTTTGATCTTATTCCGATAGGGTCATAGTCAAAGTGGAAGTTCTTTCCTCCCTTCAGAGAAAGGTACCTCCTTCTTTGATGGCCCCGTTCTTTCCACTGGGATCTCACTCACAGAGATCTTTCATTTAGGTCTTCTTCTTTTTTTCTTTTCCATGGTATCTTGGCTTTCCATGCCTACAATACTCTCATGGGCTCTTCAGCCAGATCCGAATGCCTTAAGGGCTGATTCTGAGGTCAGAGTGTTGTTTAGGACATCTGCCATTCTATGAGTCTGCTGTGTATCCCACTTCCCATGTTGGATCTTTCTCTCCCTTTTTGATTCTATCAGTTAGTATTAGCAGACACTTGTCTTGTTTGTGTGATCCCTTTGATTCTTAGACCTATCCGAGCCATTGAATGTGAACTGAAATTGATCACTTGGACTAGTGAGATGGCATTGGTACATGCCACCTTGAATGGATTGTATTGGGTGCCAGGGGATTTCAACTCAATCTTACCAAGGAGGCAGGTACCAATGCCAGCGCACTTGGTAAAGTGATAAATATAAATACACAACCGATCAAAAAGATAGGGTATTTGTCAAAGAGATTTCACAAATAAGACCAGTGTAAGCAAATAATGAAGGATAGAATTAAAAGGGAGAGAATGATCCTGAGGGGGAAGCAGGACACACAGCAGACTCATAGAATGGCAAATGCCCCAAACAGCACTCCTGCCTCAGAATCAACCCTTGGGACATTCGGATCTGCCTAGAAGGCCCATGAGAGTCTTACAGGCATGGAAAGCCATGACACTGTGGCAAAAAGCAATCTAAATGAAAGATCCTGGTGAACAAGACCCCAGCAGAAGGAACAGGCCATCAAGGAGAGAGGCGCCTTTCTCTGAAGGGAGGAAGGAACCTCCACTGTGACACGGCCTTGACTAAACAAGTTCAGAGTCGGTGAACTCAAGGGACTTCCATAGCCTAGACAGCTCATAGCAAGAGTCTCGGGTGATTGCTGATGTCATAAATAAGAGTGCCAATTGTTAAATCAACAACGGGAGTCACTGGGTACATGTTCCCCACGTAGGATCTCTGTCCTTAATGTGTTTTACTATGAAACTTAAAAACACTACTAGTCGAACAATACCCTATAACTTGTGCAGTTATGTGAGTGCAGCCTGTTGAAATCCTTGCTTAGTATATACTAAGTTGATCTTCAGTATGTGAAGGTTATTGAAAATGAAACTCGATGAAGGGCGGGATGGGAGAGGGAGTGGGAGAGGGGAGGGCCACGGGAGGGAGGGAGGTTGGGGGGGGAGCCACAACAATACAAAAGTTGCACTTTGTAAATTCACATTTATTAAATAAAAAAAATAATTACTATATAACAAACAAAAAAAACACAAGAAAAAAAAGAACTTAATACTTTACCCTTTTAGTATTTTTTATGTTCTACTTAAAACTATTGGTTGAACTCTGAAATTAATACACAATTATTCTTAGATGTTTAATTAATGCTGTAACTAGTACTCAAATAGTATTTTACACTTTGTGTTTCTGTGTGGGTGCAAACTGTTGAAATCTTTACTTAATATATGCTAACTTGATCTTCTGTATTTCAAAATAATTGAAAATTAATCTTGATGTGAATGGAAGAGGAGAGGGGGTGGGAGAGGGGAGTGTTGTGGGTAGGAGGGAAGTTATGGGGGGGGGGAGCTATTGTAATCCATAAGCTGTACTTTGGAAATTTATGTTCATTAAATAAAATTTTAAAAAAAATTTCATCTGAAATTTCATACAAACACAAAAGAAATGATTATCAGACGTGATCTAATCAGGAAATGTAGATCACTTTAAGAATGAATTGTTTATGCATCTATCTTTACCTATAGTGAATATATAGGGACTATAAGTAATTTTCTAGTAATGTTTGCTACATAAATTCCAAAATAAATATTCCTTGATATTATTATGTTATTTGACTAGTGCAACAGATGCTTGTCACTGCCAAAAGCCATTGTCTCTTTTCTTCAGTTCTAACAGAACTTCAATTTTTTTTTTCAAGGTATCGTAGGTGGGAGCATGAATCATGCCATTTGGAGATTAAATCCTGCTTACCATCACTGCTTGAATGCTGATTAGGTTATGACAAACATGGCTGTTGTTTTTCCCTGTTCACGACTGATTTAGGAGTGGGCATGGAAGTCAGCTGTGGCCATTGAGTTGTGTGAGAAGCATCTATGGACACTGTTAGACGACATCTATATCTGGTACAGCCATTTCGCCACCATGAGGGCTAATCTACCCAGCACTGCAGAGTGCTATGATTGGAAATAATAGAATCTTAATGAATGCGGTTGAGATGTTGAATTCATTCTAGAATTTTCCCACTTCCAGACTTATTTATATTTAAGTAAATCTTAGTTGGATTTATGACTTCTATATTGAAAGTATGTTAAATCATTTTATCCACATTCATATGTATTTTCCTTGAAGAAAACCCTTGTTAATTACCCTTGTTAATACCAGTCTCTATACTGCAAATTCACTGGTTTTTAGGCTACTTATGAAAAGTAGAAGTGACATTTGTGCTTTTCTACAGGAGCTACTTTAGCATCACAAAACCACCTCAGGAAATATTAGTATATTAATAAAGCTAACCACTGTATTGGGCTATCTTAATCCATTTTGAACAGGAAATCCTGCCCAAAGGGAGAGAGAGTATTTAAAGGAGCACATAAATATCATTTTATTTGAAAGCAAAAGATATGAAATGCAGTCACCATGAAAGAAACAAACCAGAAAACAGTGCTAAATAGTGTTCTATTCAAATTTCAAAGATAGTGAATCAGTAAAAAAATAAAAACAAAAACACTGAGTATTCTATAAAAAAGCAAGTCCAGTCTATTAACATGTTCATAAGCAAACCAAATTTCTAAAGATAATTACTCAAGTACTTTTATATTCTGCAAGTCTTATTCTGGTGACTCTTTCTGGTTGACTGTTGAAAGAAACTTCATATTGAATACCAATGTCAAGGAAAAAGTATTTTTATTTTACTTCTTTCAGTGTAATATGTAATTAATATGCAATACATGTTACCTTAGAGCTTTTCTACTAGATTTTGGTGGGACCTTCACAAAATGACTAGCAGACGAAGGTGAGTGTTGATTTTGGGAGTTGACAAAGTAATTTGTGGGATGAGCACCAAAGACATTGGTTCTAAGGCAAACACTTGTAGGGCATCACAACACATTTGCCCATGTGTTAACATTAATAAATGTGGTTTCAGGGGGCTGGCGCTGTGGCTCACTTGGTTAATCCTCTGCCTGCAGCACCAGCATCCCATATGGGCGCCGGGTTCTAGTCACAGTTGCTCCTCTTCCAGTCCAGCTCTCTGCTGTGGCCCAAGAGGGCAGTGCAGGATGGCCCAAGTGCTTGGGCCCTGCATCTGCACGGGAGACCAGGAAGAAGCACCTAGCGATTGGCTGCGGATCAGCACAATGCTGGCAGTAGCAGCCATTTGGGGAGTAAACTAACAGAGGGAGGGCCTTTCTATCTCTCTCTCTGTCTATAACTCTACCTGTCAAATAAAAATAAATAAATAAATAAATAAGTGAGTGAGTGAGTGAGTGAGTGAATGAATGTGGTTTCTGGGGCCAGTGCTATGGCATAGTGGGTAAAGCCACTGCCTGAAGTGCTGGCATCCTATGTGGGCGCTGGTTCTGACTGGCTGCTCCAATTCTGTTTCAGCTCTCTGCTACTGCCTGGGAAACAGTAGAAGATGGCCCAAGTCCTTGGGCCCCTGTACCTGCGTGGGAGACCCAGAAGAGGCTCGTGGCTCCTGGCTTTGGATCAGCGCAGCTCTGGCCATTGCGGCCATCTGGAAGGTGAACCAGTAGATGGAAGCCCTCTCTCTCTCTCTGCCTCTGCCTCTCTGTAAATCTGACTTTCAAGTAAACAAATAAAATCATAAATAAATAAATAAAAATAAATGTGGTTTCATTTCTATATGGACCTGAGCAAGAGAACTTAAATCCATTAATATTTCATTAATTTCCTAATTCATTCAGCAAAGTCTTTAGAGTGTCTCTATGGCCATATTCATAGAGTGATAGTACCACAGCCAGATCATGCTCTTATCTATGTTCTTCATAAGTAACAAATGGAAGCACACGAAATGAAGCAATTTACACAAGTAACACCCAGGTCATCAGCATTTCAGCTACACTGTGCGTCTACCATAACCTAAGAATCCTTCGGATGATAGCCTTTCTAACAGACAAGCAGAAGGATGCTCCTAATATAAAAAGAATAAGATAGTTTTTCAAACCAGTCCTGGTAATCTGACTCATCCATGCAAAGCATTAATGAAAACAGGTTGTATAAGACACAGGGAACCTCATCATGTAAACAACAATGGCTATACAGAAAGTAATAGAGCCCAAAGTGCAGAAAAACATCAATCCTGCCAGTTAATTATGATTTACATTATGACCCCAGAAGAGTTTTCAGTGGTGCTCATTGAGCAAAGCTGACTTAATAAATAAAAAGAATCCCTATTGACCCCCATATTGAATTATGGCATAATTTAGTAGATATAATTTCTTGGATTATTTTAGAGCACACTTTAAAATGTTTTTATTGAAAATAGTCAAAATGATGTAGGCAGGCATACAGGATAAAATTGATCAGGTTTGTGAGCTGGAAGACTATGCCTTCACCACACCCCTGTGTGACCTCATTCCCCTACCTGACCACACCTGTGTGTCCATCAGCCCATCAGGCTAATTAACCACTCCCCTTTGGAAGTGGAATAAGTGCCTGGGACACAGTGGGCCCAGCCCTTTTCTTCGGTATTTTGCCATTTGTGAGCCCATGCTGCCATGCACCTCTGGGGCATCTGCCCCATCCTTCCTGGCCTGCATGTTCCTCCACGTGGCTGGCTCCTGATACTTGGTATGAATTCAGATTTCTCTCTCTTTTAGATAGGGCCCTCACTCTCTTATGCATTTCTCTCACTGAATAAAGCTTAAAAATGTATCATGCTGCCGGCGCCGTGGCTCAATAGGCTAATCCTCCGCCTTGTGGTGCCGGCACACTGGGTTCTAGTCCCGGTTGGGGCGCCGGATTCTGTCCTGGTTGCCCCTCTTCCAGGCCAGCTCTCTGCTGTGGCCTGGGAGTGCAGTGGAGGATGGCCCAAGTGCTTGGGCCCTGCACCTGCATGGGAGACCAGGAGAAGCACCTGGCTCCTGGCTTCGGATCAGCGCAGTGCGCCAGCCGCAGTGGCCATTGGGGGGTGAACCAACGGCAAAAGGAAGACCTTTCTCTCTCTCTCTCTCTCTCTCTCTCACTGTCCACTCTGCCTATCAAAAAAAAAAAAAGTGTATCTGTCATTTATGCTAGGTGTTCAGAATTCTTCTCTGAATATTAGGCAAGAACCCACACAGGCTTATTAATATTGGGAATTTATTAATAAACATACAGTGATATCATATGGCACCCAATATTCTGATGTCAAAAGCATATCCAGTCAAGGCTCTTCACTAGCCTGTGGGAAAAATGAAAATCAAAGTGAAGTGACCAACAACAGATGAGCCTAAGAGTGACCAATAGGATTCCAATTCCAGTTTTCTCAGTTCTAAGTCATATTGTCTTCTACCCCAAATGTGACCAGGTAAGATTTGGGGCTTCTGTAGGCTGTCCGGGCATTACAAATAAGCAGGTGTATATTTACAGTGCAAGTCATTTTTCAGCATTTCCACGTGCCTGACACTGGTTGGGGAGTGATATATAAAGGTGTAGAAGACAATGCCTATTTTCCAAGAGCTTATGTAACACAGAGGAAGGCAGACACACAAACAGGCGTTCCATTATCCTGTGACAAATACTAGGACAGTGGAGAGATTTGAAAGCGCGCAAAAAGGGTACATTTTGAAAACTATATTTTCTGTTTATGTAAAAATGTCCTCAAAAATGCCATTTTGGGTGGAGGAGTACTATGTATTTAGTCTTTGAAATGCTAATACTCCAGCACCAGAGCCCAGAATCCTGAGGAGCAGGGTGATTGGCCTGTCTGGTTGACTGAAGCGCACTGATTAAAAAGAAGCTGAAAGAACTAAGGAGACTAAACTGTTATCTTTACTGCCCCATTAGGAAAGTTTGCCAAAAACCATTCTCTTGTTGAATCTTAACTGAGAAAAAATAGCAGATTTTAGTCCCTTCTGTATGCTAAGCTGTGTTTTTATAGGATTTTCTGCACACTCACATGATATAAATAATAATTACTTTCCAAATTTGGCAAATGTCCAAATTCAGCAATTTTCCCATACCTAGAAGGGATGTAATTTTTAGTGAAATCTTTATTTAATAAATCTGAGATAAATTGTTTTGTCAAGTTTATAGCCTCCCAGGATAAAATGTCAGTGGTCCCTATATTAAAAATCAAAGTTTTGAGAGAGATTCCAAGATGGTGGATTAGGGAATGACATACTACACTAGGCTAGGGAGAAACAATTGTAAGAAGTAAAAAAACAACAACAACAACAAAAGTGTAGGAAGTATGCTCTCAGAGGAGAATTGGAGAGAGAACTGCACTGGAAATCCTGCAAGAGGAAGAGGAACATCATGGACCTGTCCAGAAGGTGTGGACGCACAGGACGGACATGAACACAAGCACAACTGTAGCAGCCTAGAGCCAGAGCAAGCAGCAGCTTGGAGACAGTGATGAGACCAGACTGCAGCAACCTGGGTTGATATAGCCAGAGGGAGAGTGTGGTGTGAGTTGGGACTGGATCCCTGGGGCTAGCAGTTGCTATCAGTTGCCCCAGATCCAGTGGAAGTAAAGGGAGCAAATTTATCTCACCCCAACTTCACCACAACATTGCCTGCTGCCTGGCTGCAAAAGGGTAGGCAGCATTTTGAGTTTGGATGGTAGCAGCAGAGGACTTAGTGTGTGCGCACAGCAACTGTCAGAGACAAGACACCATCTTCTCGGCAGTACTGGCGGCAGTGGCGGGAAGAGAACAACATTGGCGCTTGTGTACGCATGTGATCCAGAGATTCTAGTAGAGGGAGCAATCTGCACTCCCCAGTGACTTTGAGCCTGGCTGAAAGGTGCCTGGGCAAGTACATAGAACGGTGAGGTCTCCACCACTTCCCAGGGTCAAGATGCCTTGGTAGAGCTATCTTGGGGAATATCTGCCTCTCTGTTGACTGGACAGTCTGGCAGGGCAGAGAAACCTCTGCACCCAGCGACTGTGGGAGCATTCCATGCTGAGACTGTGAGGACTTGGTGGCTACATGAGAAGATGCAGGGTGTAGCTGGGTCGCTGGGCAATCACTGGAAGCAGTTCCACATGTTTGGAGCTCTTTGGCTGCCTACAGCAGGTCATTGCAGCGGGAAGTGTACCCACAGTGAGGACTATGCAGATCAACTGTGTGGTTCATATGGAAGTGGAACACACTGGGTGCTAACACCTGGGCACTGAGCTCTACCACGCCCAATTTGGGTGTTACCCTGGATACTCCCCGCTCTGTGGAGCACTGACTAGAGTGCCCTGGCCACACTCACCATATATCTCATGGCAGTCACTGAAAGTGCAGACATTCAACTAAACCACAGAGGCACAGCTCAAAGATAAAAGCCATCAGAGGAAAAAAACAACAACAACAACAACAAAAAATCACCTCCACAAATGCCTAAAAACAAATGCAGAAATTCAAGAAACAAGAATAAGGAAGACACCATGACTTCCTCCCAAAATAATGCAACAACATTTCAATATTAGATTATGGATTTATATATAATTAGGATTGAGAAAATGCCAGAAATAGAATGCAAAAAATAAGCATAGTATTACTACAAAGCAATCAGAAGCAAATCTACAAACTAAAAATAATACATGACATGAATGAAAATTTTCCCATGAAATTGAGATTTTAAAGAAAAATCAAAATGAATATAAGAAGTGAAGAATTCAATAGTCAAATGAAAATATGTGGAGGAAAGCCTTTATAGCAGACTTGGCAAGGCAGAAGAAAGAATGTTTGACCTAGAAGACAAATCTCTAGAAATCTGTCAGACCAAAAACAAACAAACAAAATAAAAACAAGAAGAAAATAGAAAACTTTAAAACAGTGTTGGAGATTTATGGTTATGGGATACTATCAACCCAATGTACGAGTCTTAGGAGTTCCTGTCTGTGTGCAAAGAAAGATTGGACTAGAAGGCATGTGTAGTGAAATAATTACAGAAAACGTTTCCAATTTGGAGAAAGAAAGGAAATCTAAGCAGAGGAAGCACATAGAACTCCTAAGAGACATGACCAGAAAAGAATACATCTTGTAGTTAGATTTTCCACAGTAAAACATAAAGAAAATATTATAAAATATGCATGAGCGAAACACCAGATTACTTTCTTTTTTTTTTTTAACTTTTATTTAATGAATATAAATTTCCAGTGTACAGCTTATGGATTACAATGGCTTCCCCCTCCCATAACTTCCCTCCCACCCGCAACCCTCCCCTCTCCCGCTCCCTCTCCCCTTCCATTTGCATCAAGATTCATTTTCAATTCTCTGTATATACTTATATACAGAAGATCAATTTAGTATAAAGATTTCAACAGTTTGCACCCACATAGAAACACAAAGTGAAACATACTGTTTGAGTACTAGTTATAGCATTAAATCACAATGGACAGCACATTAAGGACAGAGATCCCACATGAGGAGCAAGTGCACAGTGGCTCCTGTTGTTGACCCAACAAATTGACACTCTAGTTTATGGCACCAGTAACCATCCTAGGCTGTCGTCTTGAGTTGCCAAGGCTATGGAAGCCTTCCAAGTTTGCCGACTCTGATCATATTTAGACAAGGTCATAAAAGACAGAGTGAGGATAGTAACCAGTGATCCTAAGAGTGGCATTTACCAGGTTTGAACAATTTTACAGCATTAAGTGGGGAAGAGGACCATCAGTACACACAGGTTGGGAGTAGAGCCATTGGTGGTAGAGTAGAGGTTATGATTACAAAGGAATGAGGCCCAAGTGCACTAGACAGGGCCTAGAACAAAGTACAGAGTCATTATTAGAGGAGCTAAGAAAGGTGCTGTCCAAGCTACAAGTAATTTTTCTGATTGAGAGGCAAATAGAACCTGATAGAAAGGGCTTGATAATAACCAGATTACTTTCAATTAGACTCACAGCTGACTTCTCATCGGAACCTTATAGTTTAGTAGAGAATGACCAGACTTGGTTCAAGCCTCAAGAGAAAAAAAAAAGTCAATTCAGAATACTGAACTCTGCAAAGCTCTCATTTATGAATGATGGTGAAATAAAGACTTTCCATAACAAACAGAAATTGAAAGAATTTGTCACCACTCATCCAGCCTTACAAAATATGCATAAGGATGTGCTACATACAAAAAGATAGCCATCATTATGAAAGAATGTGAAGGCGGACATACCCCAGTAAAAGTCCAAAAGAAATCAAAAGTAAACAAAAGGAATATTTATGGTAAAATTACAGGGCCAAGTCGTTACTTAGCAACAATCACCATGAATATAAATGGCTTTAACTTTCCAGTTAAAAGATACAGAATGGACAAAATGGCTTAAAAAACAAGACCCATCTCACTTGCTGCCTACAAGAAACATATCTCAGGGGCCGGCACTGTGGCATAGTGGGTAAAGCCACAGCCTACAATGCCGGCATCCATATAAGTGCCAGTTCCAGTCCAGCTCACTTCAATGGCCTGGGAAAGCAGTATAAGATGACCCAAGACCTTGGGCCCCTGCACCTGCATGGAGACCCAGAGGAAGCTCCTGGTTCCTGGCTTCAGATCATCACAGCTCTGGCCATTGTGGCCATTTGGGGAGTGAACCAGTGGATAGAAGACCTCTCTCTCTCTCTCTCTCTCTCTCTCTCTCACTGTCCTTCTCTCTCTTTCTCTCTGTCCCTCTCTCTCTCTCTTTTTAACTCTGACTTTCAAATAAATAAATTAATTTAAAAAATAAATAAACACATCTCACCAACAACCATACATGCAGATTGAAAGTGAAAGGATGGAAAAAGACATTCCTTGCTAATGGAAAGCAAAAAATGGCAGGTGTTGCCATACTAATATCAGACAAAATAGACTTTAACATAAAAGCTATTAAAAGAAATAAAGAAGCACACTATGTATCACTTAAGGAATCAATTCAAAAGGAAGATGTGACTATAATAAATGTACACCCACCCAATTACAGGGCACCTGGCTATTTAAAAGAAATGTTAATGGATCTAAAGGGAGATATATATTCCAATACAATAGTAATGGGAGACTTCAACACCCCACTTTAACCAATGAACAGATCAACTAGACAGAAAATCAACAAAGATCAGCAGAGCTAATTGATACTGTGAACCAAATGGATCTAACTTATATCTATAGAACTTTTCACCCACACAGTTGCAGAATACAAATTCTTTTCATCAGTACATGGAACTTCCTCTAGAATAGATGACATACTAGGGGATAAAACAAGTCTCAGCAATTATTCCCTGTATCTTCTCTGGGAATCAACAACTCAAGTAGCTGTAGAGCATATGCAAACACATGGAGATGGACAACATGGTCGTGAATGAACAGTGAGTCGAAGAAGAAATCAAAAAAATAAATCAAAAAAATTTTGGAAACAAGTGAAGACAACAATACATCATATCAAAACTTTTGGGATACAATAATAGCAGTGTTAAGAGGGAGGTTCATAATAATTGGTGCCCACATGAAGCAACTGGAAATGTACCAAATAAATGAGCTATTCATATGGAAACACAAGAGACCTCAAATAGCTAAAGCAATCTTATACAACAAAAACAAATCCAGAGGCATCAAAATATCTGATTTCAAGATATAATACAGGGCAGTTATAATCAAAACAACCTAGTACTGGCAGAAAAACAGACATGTAGACCAATGGAACAATAGAAATGCTGGAAATCAATCCACACATATACAATCAACTTATCTTTGATAAAGGAGTGAAAAGCAATCCCTGGAACAAGGACAATCTCTTTACCAAATGGTGCTGGTGAAACTGGATCTCCACTTGCAGAAGTAGAAACTAGACCCATATCTTCCACTTTACACAAAAATCCCCTCAAAATGGACCAGAGATCAAAATCTATGACCTGATACCATCAAATTACCAGAGAACATTGGTGAAACTCTGTAAGACATTGGCATAGGCAAAGTCTTCTTGGAAAAGACACCAGAAGCATGGGCAATCAAAGCCAAAATTCATATATGGGATCACATCAAGCTGAGAAGCTTCTGCACTGCAAAAAGAACACTCAGCAAAGTGAAGAGGCAACCAACAGAATGGAAGAAAATATTTGCAAACTATACAACTGATAATGGGTTTACATCCAGAATCTATAAAGAGCTTAAGAAGTTCAACAACTACAAAACAATCTAGTTTAAAAAATGGGCAAAGGACTTGAACAAACATTTTTTAAAAGATGAAATTCAAATGACCAACAGACACTTGAGAAAATGCTCAGGATCACTAGCCATCAGGAAATAGCAAATAAACTAAGGTAAGTTTTCTCTTCATTCTAGAATGGCTCTCATACAGGAATCAACAAATGACAAATGCTGGTGAGGGTGTGGGGAAAAGGGTACCCTGGTCCACTGTTAATGGGAATATAAACCGGTGCAGCCACCTGTATGGAAGAAAGTATAGCGATATCTCAGAAATATGAATATAGACCTTCCATGTGTTCCAGCAATCTTACTCCTGGGAATTTACCCAAACCAAAAGAAATCAGTATATGAAACGATTATATGCACCCTCTGTGTTCATTGCAGCACAATTCATAATAGCTAAGATATGTAATCAATACAGGCATCCATCAACTGTTACTAGATAAAGAAATTATGGTATAGACACACTAGGGAGTACTTCTCAACTGTAAATAAAATTGAAATCCTGTCTTCTGCAACAAGATGGAGGCAACTGGAAACTATTATGCTTCATGAAATAAGCCAGTCCCCAAAAGACAGGTCTCATATGTTTCCCTTGGTCTGAGGTAACTAATAGAGTACCTGAAATGTAAGGTATTGGAGTGAGATGGATATTTTGAGATTCGATGATTGTTTATAACCAATGTCTCTTCTGTTGCGAAACAGTGTTTTGTTTTTTCTTTTCATACTATTTGTTGAGTTCTCTTAGTTTAGGGCTAACTATATGATCATTAAGTAAATGGAAACTAGATCTTTATAAAAATTAAAAGTGGGACTATGGGAGGGAAGAGGAGGAAGGTTAGAGCATGAGCGGGAGGGAGGATTGGGGAGAAGTGTCATTATGTTTCTAAATCTGTATATATATAATCATGAAACTTGTATAACTTAAATACAATTTAAAAATGCAGAATAAAAGAAGATGAAATGTAGTTGTGACATACTGTTCTCTACTCATATTATTTCACAATAAGAACTATTAAATGAGAACAGCCTTGAATATAAAAAATGCATATTCCTTTGACCTGACAGTTTCATTTTAAAAAATTTGTCTTACTAGTATAATAGAAACTATGTAATATATGTAATTTACATAAAGTATTTAAATTATAAATTATATAACATAATCATATAAAATATAAAATTTTATTAAGAAATGAGTTTTATGCTACATAAAATTCTCATTTATCTTCTGTACATTTAGTCTCTAACAATGTATATTTAAGTTGAACATGATGTAGGAGTGAAACAAATTTTTAACACTTCAAGCAGAATTTAGCTGATCAATCAGAACTGTTTTTGTAAAACTATTACAAAATTAACTGTCATTGTGCTTGAGCAAGAAATTTTGAATTTGACTTTTAACATTATACTTTCTTATTTGTTTTTAAGATCCTTAATATCTGAATCCATGGTATTATTTTTAAAAAAAACTGAAAAATAATCATGACAACATGTAGAGTATATGATCAGATTTGTTAGAAACAGTATACAAACATGGAAAATGGAGGATTAGATTGTGTTAGGACAGAGTTTAAGCTAAATTTTCATAAGGCTCAATTTGCTATGGATGTGATATTAAATACAAATCAATTCCTATTGGATATCTCGACTACTAAATTGGAATCTAGTTGGTGAGCCGCATTGAGTCCACATCCCAGCATACACCTTGAATATACAGCATGTCCAGCAGTACCACTCACTACCCCTACACACACCACTACATAGATTAGAATATGAAAGGCTGGTCATGGGGCTGGTGCCCTGGCGCAGCAAGTTAAAGCCCTGGCCTGAAGCACTGGCAACCTATATGAGCTCTGGGTCAAGTCCTGGCTGTTCCACTTCCCATCCAGCTCTCTGCTGTGGCCTGAGAATGCAGTAGAAGATGGCCCAAGTCCTTGGGCCCCTGCACCTGTGTGGGAGACCCAGAGGAATCTGCTGGCTCCTGGCTTAGGATCAGCGCAGATCCAGCAGTTGCCACCAACTGGGGAGTGAACCGGTGGAGGGAAGACCTCTCTCTCTCTGCCTCTCCTTCTCTTTGTGTAACTCTGACTTTCAAATGAATAAATAAATCTTAAGAAAAGAAAAGAAAAGCTGGTCATGAACACACAGAGATATCAGCTCACATTAATAAGGCACCACCTATGTGTCAGTCTGTGCACTAAGGGGTTAACCTGGATTACTACACTAATTCCAAGAGTGCAATCTAGTCAAGACAGACATGTTTCAAGAAGCATATCATTAATTAGTTGGTTTAAATATTATAATTCATAATATGACAGTTACAGTTACAAATAATATTACTCTTTATTAAAATAAAATTATCATAAATATTTGAGACATTCATTCACATAAAATAACATCTCCTATGTTAGATTCTGTGAAACACTAAATTCTTAACCCATAAATGAGCTGTTTAAGAAACCACACAGTAAGACAAGTCAATAGGTTTCTGTATCATTATATTTCTTTATTATAAACTCATATTCAGAATGAAAGAGAGAGATCCTGATATCTATACTCACATCACAGACAATGCATCTTGGTGTGTTCCTCCAACCTCTGTAAACTATTAATACAGGAGCTCAAAGTACAACACCATGCCATTTTCAGGAGGGTAGGAAATGCTCAGAAAGGTAATTGGCTTTGAAATCTGTTCAAAAGGAGATTTTCAGCTTGACTATTGGAAGAGGAAGTAATAGATAGAGTTAGGTGGAATGACAGGGACAAATTCACAAAGGCCAGGCAGGACAGGTAAATAAATAGATGGAGGTACAACAGCCAGATCAGACAGGTGAGCTATCAATGGGCCTTGTAAACCAGGTTAAGGAATTGAATAATAAAGAGAGACAGTATTAGTTAGCTTTCAGTCCTATTAAGAAATATTTATGACAAGCTACTTATGAAGGAAGAAATTTTACTTCAGCTCACCGTTTGAAAGGTTCACAGCCCACAGTCAGGCAGCCCCACTGACTGGGTGTCTGGTGATGCTGAAGATTAGCAATAGTAGAAAGCATATAGGGAGGAAATATCATCTGTGATCCAGGAAGCAGAGACAGTGGCTAGGCTCCATCTGGCTTTTGTAGCCAACCTCCAATGAGAACTCCATTCCACGGCACACCCTCAAGATTTAAGAATCTCCCCCCTAGATCCACCTCTTAAGACACCAAAATTCAAGTTCTACTTTCTTAATGTCATCAACTTACGACTTTGGGATTTAACTCTCTGCCTGCACACAGATCCACATCTTTTGAAACCATAGCAGAATCCTACTGTGACACTTCTGCACCTTTAACCACTTCTTTCTGTTACTGGCAATGACAATCATAAGACCCCATTCTATCTTTGATGGGACATCCCCACCATCTTCTTAAGCCTTATTTAATCACCCTCATGAGGGTACTTATGCATACTAATGTTAAACCATGTATGTGTTGAACATAATTCAAACATCAAATGCCTCCCACTCTACTTTTACCTTCCAGTAAAGGGTCCATGTGAAATAATGACTCATATTATTATGTAACACTTCTGTAACATTTACACTTATATAATTCTATCTGTAACATAATGGCACAGTCTTTCAAAGACACTAGCTCACTTATTTCCTCCAAAAATCTTGTAATACATTGTATGATACATTGCACTGACAAAATACCCAGGAAATTTAATATCACGTAATTCACTGAATCTTTAAGCCAATCTTGACTCCCAAGTGGCAACTGTTCCATGCTGCCCGGCATAGAGCATTAAATTGCTGATATTTATATCATCATAGACCACACTCACAGACACAAATGCTGGATTTCTCCCTCAAAAATGAAAATGGTGATCTTCTTTAGCAAGGCTAGTTTGTTGTAACTGATGACAATCTCTTATCATTCCACTGGAAATTGCAGACCTGGGAAAACCTCCTTCTCAGGACAGACATCTCAGCAGTTCCATGAGTTTGCTAGGGTTGCTATAACAAAGTACCACAGATCAGGTGGTCTCAACAGCAGAAGCTGATTTGCTCACAAGTAAGGGATAAACGTTCAAGATCAAGATTGGTTTCTTCTGAGAACTCTCCCTGGCTTGTAGGTAGCCTTCTTTCCCTGTTTCTTTATATGGTCTTCCCTCTGTTCGTCTTCTAGGACACCAGTCACATTGGATGAAGGCCCACCCAGTGACCTCCTAACATAATTCCTTCTTAGAGACTGAATCTCCAAAGACAGTCACATCCCGGGGTCCCAGCATTAGGGATCCCCACAAATTTGGGGGACCAAACCCAGCTCGTAACATGGTATCAAGGAATTTGCAAGAGCTTAAGACTAGATTCGATGAATACATAAGACCTCAGTTCCAAAACAGAAAGATCTTTTTAGAGTTATGTCATATTCAGCTTTCGCTTATAATTTTTATATCTGTTCAAAAATACCTAAACAGTGCATTTTGTTCTTAGAGCCTACCTTTGTGCAATGATGTAGAAAATGTAGTGACATGTTAATCTACTAATGCCTCCAATTCTGCTGAACATCTAATTTTAAAAGATGTGAGGGGGCTGTTCCAGAAGTCTGTTTTTGGCTGCTCGGAAGCCACTTTTTGACTTTCTCCATGACTTCATTCCTCCTCCCCCGTGATGGCAGGCCATGTCCCAGCTCACATCCAGCAGCACACAGCCTCAGTGGAGCTGCTGTGAGCTGTGCAGGTCCTAATCTCTTTTTTTACAGGTACATTAACCTGAGGTTCTCCTAAAATAATGAAGTGACTAACTGAATTCAGAATTACCTCAAGTTAGTCAAAGCTCTTCTAAACACCCCTGACAGTTTCTAAAGTTTGAGAGAGGCTGGAGCAGAAGCGAAGAATAGCACAGAGAACGGAATTAACCTCCCGGATGAGGTGCTGCTCTGTTGATGGAGCACAGACACGCAGATACCCACAACAGACATAGATTTTCCCATGAAATAAAGATGGTAGCAAGTGATTTATAGAATAATTGTGAACCATAGATATAGAGAGAACTTGACTCTTGGCTCATAATGCCTGGATTACATTGCCAAATCTGCTGCTTGTTTTTTTCATTTCTTGGAATAAACTGCTTATCCCTTTTGAGATTTATTTTTTCATAATATATATAATGCAATAGAATGCTAATAATCTTTACGCAGTCTGTTTTACAGGTTTTATATTGATCAAATGCTATACAGTATCTGAAATGCTAATATAAAACATTACCATTTTCAAAAGAATTTTGGTTGGCAATGTTGGAGACATTAAAATCATTTTCTATAGATGTTTACTCTTTTTATTGAAGACAAATTCTATCTTAAGGAGTTGAACATATATCTCAAAATTTCAATCATTAGTCCAACCTTAAATTTAGGCTAGAGTTTAAAAGAGGCTCGTGTCTTCATAATCGGTTGCTGGGAGTACTTGCTACTCATTTAACAAATGAATTTGCCACCAAGCATATCACTGTTCTAGATCATGTCATGACTTCACTTCCTTTCCCACTCAGGGCCTGCAAGGGTGGAGGAAAGGGCAGGAGTACAAGCTTCCAAACCAAAGCACAGCAGTGAAACTATTTCTCCTTCCTATATTTGGAAATCCATATATGCTCAGAGAATTTAAGAAAGAAGAAAAGAAAAAAAAATGACTTATAAGCCATCAGAACAAATAATGTTTACTAAGGTTTAATAGCCTAAGCACTGTATTGAGCAATTCATAAGCATTGCTCTATTTAACTTTCACAAAAATCCTTTGAGATAGGCATTGGTCTCTCCACTCTAGCTGTAAAAAACTAAAGTAATGTTTAAAGGGGTGAGAGTTAAAAGCAGGATTTGCCTTTTAGTTGTGCACCTTCTATTTCTCTGCCTCTACATCCCAGGCTGTATGCGGACCATGAGAAACAAGGTAAATCATGTTATTTCTCTATGTTTGACCAGTATCTGTTTTGAGGATTTCAAAATTGGATTTGGAGATCTACAAATTGATTTATAATTTTATATAATGAAGTAACAGTGAATAGACCAGGAATCTACAATAAATTCCTTTAATAGCAGTCAGAATTGTATTATTTGCCAGTATTGACAAAATTCAAAGAGTTCCTAGGTTTTCATATGAATGGAGAAAAAACTAGCCATGATAGACTATGACAAATATTAGCATTAGTGATTTCAACATAATATTATAAAGGCAAAAATATAGCATTGCTGTAAACTGTCATAGTCAAGGTAAAGGAGGTGTTGTAGACTTAGCTGGGCCCCTAAAAGAATTAATCATTTATCTTCAGAAGTGATAAAGAAATAGCAAAATAAACAAGGCATCAGCACAGAGTACAGAGCTGAGAGATGGTTGGCAGATTCCTTATAAACTTACAGAGTTCCCAGAAGAATGTGACCGCTTCTTCTCCAATAGGTTTGCGGAAAACCATGCACACAATGGACTTAGACTTCTGCAAGACATGTTAGCAACAGGATCGGGGGCACAGACTACTGCACGCTGTGTTCTTTCACTGATCAAATCACAGCATCATGACAAGCTTTGTAAGAGTCTATCTTAATTGCCTTTGATGCCAAACACCTTGCATTTTACCTGACCCACAGTAAAATTTAAGACATGTATTTAATTAAGTTCCAAATTACAATACACTATATTGGCTGGATTTCTATTAAGGCTTTATTTCCTGCTTTAAATTTTCTGCGTAAGAAATTTTACAATTAAAAGTCATATCTGTCAGATACAAAGAAAATTAACATTTCTAACTAATTTGCTAAATCATCTCTTCTCAGTAAGATAAACCATCAAAAATTTTAATTGTTCTCTAACCAACACACCTAAATGTGCTATTTAAAATCCTCCATTGCTTCTGCATAGAATATTTGGTTATTGAAACCTAATCTGAAGAAGTGAGTGTTTAGCCTAGCAAGTAAATTGTGCACATCCCACACTGGAGTGCCTGGGCCTAATTCTTGGCTCCTGGGAGGCAGCAGTGATGGCTCAAGTGAGTGTATTCCTGCCACCCATGTGGGAGACCTGGATGGAGTTTCCAGTTACTGGCTCTATCCCCATCCAGCTGTGGCAATTTTGTACATTTGGTGAGTGAACCAAATAGTCTCTCTCTCCTCTCCTCTCTCTCTTTCTCCTCCTTCCTTTCCTGGCTTTGCGAATATGAAAACTTATTCCATAGGAAACAGACTTCCCTTTCATTAAAAATGCAGCAATTCTCAGGGCTGGTGCTGTGGTATAGTGGGTAAAGCTGCTACCTGCAGTGCTGACATCCCATGGGGGCACCTGTTCTAGTCCCGGCTGCTCCACTTCTGATCCAGCTCTCTGCTATGGCCTGGGAAAGCAGTAGAAGATGGCCCAAATCCTTGGGCCCCTGCACCAGCGTGGAACACCCGGAGGAAACAGTATTATCTTGTCAGCCCAGTTCTGTCCTTTGCGGCCATTTGGGGAGTGAACCAGAGGATGGAAGACTTCTCTCTCTTCTCTGCCCCTGCCTCTCTGTAACTCTACCTTCAAATAAATAAAATACATTTTTTAAAACGCCATAATTCTCTCAAGATCAGCAACTCAAAGTCATTGGAATAGGAGGAGAATTCCAGAGATAGCATATCTTGGAAAAGAAGCCCAAATGGTCACTGGTGGGCATAGCAATGATGTCATTTGGGATGTGTGAGCACTACATTGCCTATCTACATTTGGGTGGCAAAAACAATGGTTTCAAGGTGGTGAAAGAGCTGGTAAAGATCCCCATGCAACCTTTGCATCCAGCTTTTGCTCTGAATGTGTTGCTGAATTATGACTTGACCAGAGTACTTAAAATTGGACCTCAGTATGTCAATTAGACAGTCTTCAAAATCATGTCAAATCATGAATGCATTACTGCTTGGATGATATTAAAAACAATATTGATAATGAAGGTCAATATAGAAAAATATAGATGGAGAAGTTAACAGAACTTATTCCCAAGAGAGAAAGAAAACGGTGGGAGGAAGACAGAACATAGAGGAAAAACCCTGCTCCATAAAATTCAAATGGGAAATAGTCTTCTTCTATGGAGTGGGTGTTGGTAACGCTTTTGTAGGCATGAACGAATGTGTCAAACAATAAACAAGGTACACTTAGAAGGGAGAAGGAAAGGAGGGGGAAGAGCAGATGCCAGGATTCCATGTCCACGTTCTGTGATTTTCCTCATTTGGACAAGGAATTACTGCTGAGCCTGTTGTGCCGGTTGTCACAGGTAGCAGTGGTATCTTGTCACCACAGTACACCTGGTGTCTGCTGGCTGAGGAGAGGGAAAGGCAGCCGATACGCCCTTCCAGAGAGCAAATAGCAGGCCAAGAGAAGGCCAATGTAAGCCTGCCCTTGCAGATGAAGGAAAGCTATCGGGGCTGCTTTTCAGAAATGCCTCTAAAAATACTTTAGTTGTAAATATCTATATTTTTGTCCAACCAACTGTCCATTAGTTATATTATCCCAAAAAGAATGTAGATGATAAAATGGGCTTCAGAATTCCTCAGCTGGGGCCAGCATTGTGGTGCAGTGGGGTCAGGCCCTGCTTAAGGTGCTGGCATCACATATGGAGTTGCTGACTCAACTCCTGGATATTCCACTTCTGATCTAGCACCGCTAATGTACCTGGGAAGGCAGTGGAAGATGGACCAAGCTCGTGGGTCCCTGCCACCCATGTGGGAGACACGGACAGAGCTCCAGGCTCCTGCTGTTGGCCTGGAATGGCCTCAGCTGTTAAATCATTTCGGGAGTGAACTAACAGCTGAAAGATTTCTCTCTCTCTCTCTCTCTCCCCCTCCCTCCCTCCTTCCCTCTCTCTCTTTCTCTCTTTCAGTCTTTCTCTCTTTCTCTCTCTCCCTCTTTTTCTCCCTCCCTCCTCACCTTTCCTCTCCTTGCTCTCTTTCTCCATAACATTAACATTAATTTTCAAATAAATAATTTAATCTTTTAAAAAGGATTCTTCAACGAGGCTAAGAGTCATAATGACAGGAGCTATTTAACTCATCACTGTGTGTTCACAACATGGTGTACCTAAAAGATGCTGGGAAAAAAAATTCAGAAAATGAATGAATAAGTTAATGATATTGCTCATCAGCCCCCAGTTAAGAAGTAGTGTCTCAACAAGTACCTCAAATAAGCATTTTCGATGTATTAACATTAATATATATGTATCTTATAACCTAAATGTAAAAGCTAAATGGAAGAACATAAACGTGATACTTCAGAGACATCTTAACAGTTAATAACTACTTTAGGTACATAAAAACTTTAGGTCATGAAAAACTTTATGGAAATGATTATTATGAAAAAATCTCTGCATGGGTTTCAAAAAATTTTTGCACCAAAACAAAATTTTTTTAAATTCCATTTTCCATGAACTTTTTGAAGTGCACTTATGTGTTATCTCTTGTTTCTTAAGAGATGTTAAGAGACAGGAATGAGTTAGAAGTTTTGCAATTGGAAGTTAAGTGGAGGCGAGCTGGTGGCTTCTCATCAACGCTCTTCCACATGGCAGATGAAGTCTCAGAAAGCTCAGAATCTCTTGGTCAGAGGCTGAACAAATCATGCTTGTTTTAGGCATTTTGTAGTAAATTATAAGAACGGATCACAGAAATACATTTACTGGAAAGCAATTGAATAGAAAGCCTTTAGAAAAACAGATTTTTGGCAAAAAAGCAGTTATGAGCTATTCTGATCTTTGGCATGATGAAGCCCACAGAACAAATTTCCAAAACAATTAATATAATGAACACTACTTTATAAAACCAATTCTTTCATATGAGATACAAGGAGATAGAGATAAATATCCAAGCCTACAAATGAACAATTTGCACTAAAGTTTCACAAAGGTTTCAACCCAAAGAGTCTACAGGTATCAAGGTTTAAATATTAGTGATATTATCATCTGTACATTAACAGATAGACACCTTGATCTGCAAAAAGAAGCAATAACTTTTCTGGAATCTCCCAGAACAAAAGACTCTTTCTGTATTAATTGAGAGTGAATTTTGACTTAAAAATAGAAATGATAGAGACAGTAAAATATCCAAAAAAAAAAACTATAGCAATGGTTCTCTAGACTTCTCATGTGGGTAGAAGACTGTCGAAAATATGCCCCAGCCTGGTGTGTGAGAAGTTGCTACATTGTTCCTACAGTATGCTCAGTAAGGAATTTTGTGGGAGAATATTAGAAGTCTGGATAATTTTGTTCTAGTCAATAGCAGTGGTAGTAGAGTCTCTCTCATTTGTATGTGTGCTCATGATAAAGAAAAGATGAATGAAATTTCCAATTCTTACAGAAACAGGTCTCATTTGAACATGTCTCTGGATAAATAACTATGCTGTTAAAATACATACACATTCCATATGGAGGGACTCACAAATAATTCTTTAATTCCATGAAACATCTGATTTTCTTTTTGGCCAAATACACAACCAACATTGAATAAATGGAAATAGTTTTAAATGTCTTCTGCCCAATTCCACTAATGAACTTCTATAGATAATTTGTACCTGTGGTGACACATTAATAAATTTCTGGATAGTTTATGGGCATCATAGCCTCTGCTTTTATATTATAATTCATATCCTAACAAAAAAATGTTATTTCACAGTAAGGACAAAATGTTGTGTAATAACACATATTTCATCAAATCAGGAATTTTGCCATTGTCTTCCATTGAAGAAGCACTGTGATACACCAGCTGTGTAGGCACCATAGTTGGCTTAAAAATTATAAAGATGAGTAAAGCAATGTTGGGGCTTTGCTACTAAGGATCTTTGTAAGAGTAAAGCTATGAAAACACATGAATGCTATGCATTTACGAAGTGCTTTGTAGGAAGAGGTTGATGTTGGGTCTCGTTGAAAAACCAGTGAGGGCAAACATCCCTGGCACGCATTCTCAGAGGTCACTTTGGGCTAGGTAGGATGGTTATCAGGGACTAGAATTCTCGCAGGAGGTCTGAATGGTTCTAAAGACAGAGCATTAAGGCATGCAACAGCATGGGGTAGACGATGAGAAAGTCAGCACAGGCTGGATGGTGAAGACCCACAATGCCATGTTTAAGAGCTAGGTTTTCCATATATGAAATGAGAAGCCTTCAAAGGCTGGTATTCATCTTGATGAACTGATATGATTTTTAACCTGGATAATATTCTGAAAGCAATTTAAAGGATAGTGTGGAACAAGGAGACATAAAAAGAGATGGGTTAATAATGAAGCCATTATAGAAACATACAGGAAAATTGTGAAAGCCCCACTTAAATATATGATTCCTGTTGTAGATTTTATTGCTTTCCAGCAAACACACTGATGTCCTCCAAGCAGAAGAATCAGACCTCCCTCCATATTAGCCAGTAAAAATGTCACATGTCACTTCTAGGCAGAAGCTTGAAGAAGCTAATCAGTCTGCAGAGGTCCTAGAATAGAGCGATGGCCAAGGCACAATGAATATAGTGCAAGAAGTACATTTTCAACTTTGCAGATTGCTGAAAGTTGGGGGTCTTTTTGCTTTTACCCTATCCTGACTTTAGCAATCTTCAGACAGTGTGCATTTTATTTTTCTTATTTTCTTTTGCCAAAAGCTCTAACAATCAATTTTAGTATGCACTACTTGAATATTAGACACTGGGTTTGTTGCTGACCAGTTTTTCCCATAGAGACTGTGCAATCGTGTTAGGAAGAGATAACATCAAACAGAGCAATACTTGTGGGGATTTAGAAAGCATAGAATTCCCTCCCATTGGATGGTTGAGTCACAGATGCTTTCCCTCAGTGGAATTAAAATAGGCAAAAATGAGAGGCTAGACAACAAACACTCGGATGGAGAACAGGGAGAGGGTGAAGTCATAGGGATAAGAAATGCAATTTGTAAAGTCTTTGGGGCAGAATGAGAAGAACATTCTAGATCAGTGTTAGGGCCTATGCTGCTCAATACTACAAAACACCAGCAGTTTGTCAATCTCGATAGCCCTGGGTCAAGGACTCAACATTGAAATGCAGCTAATTCAATGCAGACATCATTGTAGAAATTTCCTCTGGATATAAAATGAGAAAAAAAATATAAAACCAGAGAGGTCTTGAATGTTTGGATAATATTTTATTTCATTTTAAAAGTTCAGTATTTGAGACAGGAGGGGACAATATAAAAGTGACTTAAGAGATGACTCTAGAGTCAACAAGAAGGGAAAATCTGCGACATGGATCGAGGGAGAATAGGGAGATTTCATAGCAACTCACAGCTCAACTACTGGGATATGTTTCAAATGGTGATGGTAAGAATAGGAAAACAGGGATATTGTCCAGTCTCCTAATTCGTGGATTCTATTTTTTTTGGGGGGGGGGCAGGCAGAGTTAGACAGTGAGAGAGAGAGAGACAGAGAGAAAGGTCTTCCTTCCATTGGTTCATCCCCCAAATGGCCACTACGGCTGGTGCACTGCACCAATCCGAAGCCAGGAGCCAGGTGCTTTCTCCTGGTCTCCCATGCGGGGGCAGGGCCCAAGCATATTGGCCATCCTCCGCTGCCCTCCCGGACCACAGCAGAGAGCTGGACTGTCAGCTTTTCTCAGTCATTGGCAGCCTTATGTAGATTACAGAAAAAAATTCAGTTACCTGCCAAATATGCACAGTCCTAGCTGAGGTCTCATGAGGCAACACTGCTTTTCTGTTTCAGTTCCCAGAGTGTAAATAAAAATACTTTTGAGGTCCAGATAGTTTCTGCATTTTCATGCTTTTTGTTTACAAATTAACTATTTCAACAGCCACCTCCAAGTACAGTGATTAAAGGCTGTCTTCTGTTTCTAAGCCCAAGAAGGCTGTGATGGGTCTTTTAGAGAACATCATTGTGCTAGATAAGCTCTTTTCAGGTGTGGGTTACAGTATTGTTGGTCATGAGGTCCATGTTAATATACCAAAACTCTATATGGAGTAGGAAGTCTTTAAACAGAAATACTTCAAAAAGTTCCTGGAAAAATAGAATGAAATGGTGTTTAATTTAATGCAAAAAATTTAAATCCATGCATCCTTTTTACATAATGTGAATTTTCCATGAACTTTTTGAAGAGCCATCATAAGCAAGGGTTTCAATTTTTGACACTAAAGCAAATTTATTTTAAACTTTCATTTTCCATAGGCCTTTTGTTATGAATTGGTTACCTAAGGGAAATCTGATCAGAGGCTCACAGGGATCAGACTCTGTATTTCCTCTAGGCAACAGTGGTTCAGTATTTGCTAACGTGGTGTTTTTGGTGACTTTACAGAACATAACTACCCTAGGTATCAATAATCAGCTGTATGTGGAAGAGACATTGCAAAGAAAGAAATAACAGAAGCTAGACACTAAATGCAATAAACAGAGAGCACATTAATTGAGTAGCCCCTGTTGAAACAATATGGTACCAAGATCCAGACCAGAATTTTGCTTAATTCACAGCCTCAGAGTTGCTCAGTCACCAGAAAGAAGCCACCCATGACTTTATTCTTTGGATGTTTACTCAGGCTCTTTAAGTCTCCTCTCACTGAAAACCAAGTAGACTTTTAATAGTTTACCTTTTAAATTAAAAAATAATAAAGAACATTGGATATAAGAGTTCTAATCTCTGGGTCTCTACTGAATCATTCAACCTGGACTAAATTTTCTGTCTATTTCTGTATCTGGGTAGTTAGCAACTAAAAAGTGTGAAAAATTAGTATACACAGAACCCATACACATACAGAATTCTAGTTCTCAAAAGCCTTGAACTTAGAAAATTCATTAGAGGAATCTCATTAAGTTATCAGAAACTGATACTAAATAATTTTTAATATGGCTTGAAGAATGTTGAATATAGGGGCCAGCATTGTGGCACAGCAGGTTAAGCTGCTGCCTGTGACACCGGCATCTCATATCAGAACACTGGCTTGAATCCTGTTCCACTTCCAATCCAGCTCCCTGCCGATGTACATGGGGAAGCAATGGAAGACGGCCCAAGAACTTGGGCCCCTGCCACCCACACAGCAGACCTGGATGGAATTCCAGGCTCCTGCTTCTGCTTGGCCTAGTCCTGGTCATTGGTGGCCATTTAGGGAGTGAACCAGTGGAAGTCCTCTCTCTCTCTTTCCCCCCTCTCTTCCTCTCTCCCTCTCTCCTTCTCTTCTTCTCTCCTTCTCTCCCCCCTCCCCTTTTCTTTCTTTATAACTGCCTTTCAAATAAATACATCTTTGTTTAAAATGGTGGTGAACGTATTTAAAGAGAATTCAATTCATAAGAGAAGAAAATGTCATATCTTACACTGCTTGAAGTGATAAATAACAATAAATAAATAAAAAGAGCCAGATAATTACACATACAAACACACATTGATAGTTAATCTTACTTGCTTGTCTTTTATTTCATGATTTTCCGTGTATATTGTCCTTAACTCTCTTTAATAAAAGTATAATTTCAAGACCCCTGAACAATATATTTCTGTTTTATTCACACAGATAATTAGTATATGGAAAAATCTTCTGCTATGTTACATTAAATATGAAAACTTATGATTGCATAGTGCTGTTCATTAAGTATTTATAGAAAATATAAACTTGTATGGTGTAAACAATTCCTTGAGAATGAAGAAAAGCATACAGGGCGGGGGCGGGGGGAGGGGGCAGGCAAAGACGTCAAATCCCCAATGCCTTACCAAATTCCACTCATTCTTCAAAACCCCACATCCAGTACCAACACCATAGCAATCATTCTATCACCAAATCTATTCTTAATTCCCTGAAATTTCCTTCTGAAACTCTCATAACTATTTTAAATGTTATTGTTACACAACTAATAACCCTCCCACCCCCAGTAAACAGTAAAGTTCAGGAGTGTTCTTTCACTCACCATCGCATTCTCAAAGCCTAACATGATGTTTGCACAGAGTAGGGTCTTACTGGAGGAGAGAGCTGGTAAATGAGTCAGTCAGATGAATCAGTGTACTTTTAAAAAATCAAATGTCTTCATCTTGTACTTGGAGAAAATTGGAAAACAAGTAACATACAAGATTGGTGCATACCTCTTACAACCAGACAAGTCCTAAAAGCAGGGATAAAGCTTCACACATCCTTTGGGTAGTTCCTTCTCCATACCTCCATGCTCAGTGCACAGTAAGCGCTCAGTAAATTGTGTGGACATTGGCAGTTATAAGCTGGGACTCAGGAACCTACACATGCAGGGATGCTGGGAATGTCTTAGCCTGGCCTCCATACCCCTCAACCTGTACCTTGTATGTTTACTCTAAAAGCAAATATTTGCTGTAATCACTTGGGAACCTTAAGTTGAGAAGGGCAGCAAAAACAGCAAAACTCTGAATCGAGAATACAGTACATGGTAATAATTGGAGGCAAGAGAGATGTTTCTGTGTATTAGGCTGGAAGTACCAAGCATCCAGGTCTTGTCTTCACAAAGATACACAGTATCACGTATCAGAGGTGCTTCAAAAGTTCACAGACGATGAACTCAAACCATGAGTTTATTTTGTTGCAAAATATTTGAAATACATGCATATGAGAGGGTCTTCAGAAAGCTCACAAAAATGAATATTTTGAGAAGAAATTACACAAAGATTTAAAAATATTTGTACCAAAATAAGCTTACCATTTTATCACATTTTCCCATGAACTTTTTGAAGTCCACATATCATAAGACTTTGAGGTCATACCCAAAATACTTGTTAGTTGAAAATTTATTCCTCAGCTGTCAAGGCATTTCTACTACCAGACATAATAGGAAAAGCCTCTGTCCCTTAGTCTATACATGGCCTTCTGATTTTCACGATCTATACCTTATTTGCAAGTACATGGGGCCTGACACCTGAAGATATAAATAATATTGACCCCTAATTCACCTATTAGCACTTAGAATGAACATTATGGAGCTCCCCTTCTTAGTCAGTCACAATTCTCAAGAAACTGCCATTGATGTTTCTTTACCTTTGACATTATTGCTAATTCTGGCACAGTTTGGAGACATGTGAACAGAGATAAGGGTTTTTTTTTTTTTTCTTTCATATGTGACCCAATTTTCCACAGCATGCTGGGAGACGATACCTTTAAATGCTTAAACTACGCTCTAATAATCAATATTTATTCTCTCTTTGGCGAGTTATGCTTCTAAAGAAGGGCTTTGCCCTCAAAGGAACTCGTGCAAAACATGCTGAAAATCTGACTGCTTTAATCTGGCAACTGCAATACTCATATCTGAAAATCAACCAGAATAATCAACACTTATCATCCTACTGCTGCAATAAGCAGAACATAAGTGACAGCAGAAAACAAAATAAGATATTGCTGCTTTCATGGGAAAAAGCAGTTGCTTTTTTTATGATACCAGAAAGAAAAAGAGAGGGATGGAAGGAAGGGGAAGTGGGGAGGGAGAAGGAAGACAAGGAAGGAGGAAAGAAGAAAGGGAGAGAGGAAGGAAAAAAAAACAATTAAAGGAAACCAGAGATTGTTTTTTTTCATTTTATCATTTTTAGAAATGATGAGCACATTTCTGGTCAGTTTGTCCAAGGAATAGGGGATGAGGCATCCTTGCAATCAATACTTTTCTTGGGGCGGCATCAGCACAAGAGTTGGCTGAGCCCACAAGACAGGTTCAGAGTACATGCCCACTTTGATTGATGTGGCAAAATACTCTGCAGGAACTGAAAAATACTTCCAGTAAGGCTCTGTATAAATCTAATGCATATGGCATGAGGATAATTGGATTTTTTATTCTGATCTCCAGATAATAAATCATGAGCTCAAATGCCATTTATTTCTGGAACAGTTTATCTTGCAATTGATTTAGGCAGTAACATACCACTACACGCTATGTTTGCCAGACCACAACAATGATCTTCAGAGGTGGAGTCAATTTGGAAACCTCAAAGCGGGGAGAAGAAGAACTTACAGAATAGGGGATGGAATCTCAAGCTATTTTTTTTCCTTCTCCCCTTGCCTCTAAGGATTCTTTCTCTTGACTTCTGGCTGAGGCTCCAAATATGATCACACATTTGCTGAAGGCTGGCCCTCACTGCTCACAGCTGATCCACGTAAAGAGGTGTCTGCTTGATGAGCAAAGAGAGGCAACAGAACCCAGTATAGACAGCCGCAGAGAGCCACTCCTCCCACCAATCCCTGCCCTGCCCAGAAGAAACTGGAGGTGCCGAAGAGAATGAACCTAGAAGAGTGTCTACTCCCTGCCTGAACTGTTTCTTCCAACAAATACCCACTGAAGGTCGGCCCCATTCTACAGAAAATATGGAGTACGGAAAAACATCAATCCCTGAGGAAGAGGTGAAAGTCTGGTTGGGAAAATAACATGGGTCATTGGAGTACAGTTAGATGGTCAATTGTAGCTGGAATCAGGCAGCAGCAGCAGCAGGAGACAGGGAGAGAGGGAGAGAGAATTGCACAGGCAGTTTACTCTTTCTGTCCTGTGATACTGAGAGCACTTGTTCTGTCACAGGATTCCAATTCCTATCTTTGGATTTATAAATCTTTGAAAGATCTATAATCTTAAATCAGCCCGATTACACAAAATCACTTACACATTAAAATTTTTGTCTATTTCATTTATGTGAAATGCAGAAAGGTGGAAAGAGGCAGAAAGATCTGTCTTCCACTGGTTCACTTCCCAAATGCCCGCAAACAACTGGAGCTGGATTAGGACAAAATCAGGAACTTGATTAGAGTCTCCAACCTGAGGGCCAGGGACCCAACTGCTGGAGCAATAGCCTGCTGCATCCAGGGGAGTTCATTAGCAGGAAGGTGGACTCAGGATCGGAGCCAGGTCTTCAACCCGGGAATGGCAATTGGGATGCAGGCATCTCAAACAGCACCTTAACCTCTCTGCCTAATTCTTGTGAGAGTCTACACTTTTAAACCAGCAAGTCTGCTCTCGTTCCCAGGCCTGTCCCAGCAACAATCTCACGTATGGAGCTATTTTGCCTTATTGTTGCATCCTTATACTTTCCTAATATCCTCAATTGGCAAGTTCTAGCTTCCTACTCTGTTTTCTGTCCCTCACGCCCATCTCCACCCTAACACCTGCTCACCCCTCCTGAACTCCCTTAGGCACTTGTACTTGGCTTGGCAGCCAGGTAAGTTCCACCTAGGCCACTGAGAACAGTATTCAGCCAAGATGATCAGATTCAGTTTTACAAGAGCAATGGATACAGAAGTTCCAAATGAGAACTCTTAAAAGGAGAGACAATTATCACTGTAATCCTATGAGATGGGCAAGAACTGAAATGAAAGTCTGTAAGAGACATGTGTACTCCTATATTTATTGCTATTCACAATAGCCTGGTAACAAGAGTAGGAATAGGAGAGGGAGGAGGAAGAAGAGTTGGACTGTGGGCAGAGGGAAGGTAGAGTGGGAAGTACCACTACGTTCCTAAATCTGTATATATGAAATACATGAAATTTGTAAAACTTAAAAAAAACAAATATAAATATTGCATGATTTCTGTCATGTTTCCTATTAACTAGTTTAAATCTGCTTAAAACTCCCACTTATGGCTGGCGCCGCAGCTCAATAGGCTAATCCTCCGCCTTGCGGTGCCGGCACCTCGGGTTCTAGTCCCAGTCGGGGCACTGATCCTGTCCCGGTTGCCCCTCTTCCAGGCCAGCTCTCTGCTGTGGCCAGGGAGTGCAGTGGAGGATGGCCCAAGTGCTTGGGCCCTGCACCCCATGGGAGACCAGGAGAAGCACCTGGCTCCTGCCTTCGGATCAGCACGGTGCGCCGGCAGCAGCACGCCTACCACGGCGGCCATTGGAGGGTGAACCAACGGCAAAAAGGAAGACCTTTCTCTCTATCTCTCTCTCTCACTGTCCACTCTGCCTGTCAAAAAAAAACAAAACAAAACAAAAAAAAAACTCCCACTCATAAGTAAAGCCTTCGTATAATCTTTGCTCCAGCTAATTACAGAGAGTTCTTTCAGGAATTCTGTCCATGCATGGAAGTCCAGATGCGCACACCAAGAGGATACTCTGTATGGATAGAAATCCTCCACAGCTACCAGCTACACTGTCCAACACGGCAGCCACTGGCCAGTGAGACCACTGAGCACCCGAAGTGTGGTTAGCATGACAGAGGGACTAACTTGGTTTTTTATTTTAATTCACTTAAATTCATGTAGCCACATGTGGCTATTGGCTGCAGAGGTGAACAGAAGCCCACAGAAAACAAATGCTCCTGTGTGTGTGTGATTGACACAGTCATGAAGACAGTGAAAGAGCAAAGTATTTGTGCGCATTCATCTGACCACCGGCAGCTGGAGGCAAGGCTCGACTTCCCAACACTTCCTGGGCAACGATACTGTTCTAGGAAATAATCATGTCGTGTTATTCTTCTCCCTGTAGTCGTTGTCCTCTACCTCCTCCTCTTACTTGTCTCCCTGTTCCTCCTCCTATAAAAGCAAGGACAGTACTTCTGCTCTACACTCGAGCAGATGGCTGTCATGGTTCACCTTACAGAGAGAGTGATTTACAGACAAATGCAACAGAAGAGGCACAGTGCGACATTTCCAAACACACCTTCCATTAGGAAAGCATTTATTTTACAAACAGTTCTGTGTTGCAGCTCAGAAGGCCTACAAGGAACAAGAACATAAAGCAGCGTTTGTTCTCATAAAACTATAGGTGGGCCAAGATGTTCCTCAGAAATGCTTTGTTTTTAAAAATAAGACAAAAATAATCTTCAATGACATTGAGCTATATAGTCAGCACTATATTCTTTCAGACTGTGCAAACTGAAGTTAAATTGCTTTAATGGCTGACAGGAATTGTCTTTCTGCCATGCTACTAACAGCTAATCCATTCCTGCATCTCATAACCCTTTTCTGCTCCAACTTCCAGATTATTTGAATTACATTTTCAACCACTTCTTGTGCAAAAGAATTCATGTGAATAACTCAGAAATCCATAGGGCTTATAAGAACACTATCAACCATTATTTTAGAATCATTAACAACAGACTTTAAAAAAAAATAGCATGGATTTGAAAAGCGGTTGTTTCATTAAGGGCATTTAGTACAAATGAAACTATAGGGGGCCAGCACTGTTAGAGGGCAAAGCCACTGCCTGCAGTGCCGGCATCCCTTATGGGTGCTGGTTCCAGTCCTGGCTGCTCCACTTCTGATCCAGCTCTCTACTGTAGCCTGAGAAAGCAGTAGAAGATGATCCAAGTGCTTGGGCCCTGCACCTGCATGGGAGACCCAGAAGATGCTCTTGGTTCCTGGCTTTGGATCAATGCAGCTCTGGCCATTGCAGCCAATTGGGGAGTGAACCAGCAGATGGAAGACCTCTCTCTGCCTCTGTCTCTGCCTCTCCCTAATTCTGCCTTTCAAATAAATAAATAAATCTTTAAAAAACGAAAAAGAAACTATAGGACAGTATCAATTTATAGCCCCCATAAGTGAAAAGTCAAACAGAATCTTGAGATATAAACATAATATTGTGGCAATGTAGACACAGATATATGATGAAATACTTGCACAAAAAGGTAATGTATTAACTGAGCCATCATTTTAGACCAGGGTTCATCACCTGCTGATCCTGTGTCAGCGATGTGAAGGACACTGCTTCCTAAGAAGAGTAGTGACTGATTTGGCCAGTGAACAAATGCACAGCGATGCAGTCAAGAGATGGGTTTGATAACAGCATCTTCAAAAGACCAGATGCTGAAGCCCTGAAATCCACCAGAAATGACAAATGATAATGTCGCTTTAATATCGGATTCTTCATCCAGGTATAAGAGGAAGTCTCTTCCTTTGCATTAATGTTTCCTTATTTGGAAAGACCATTTGAAATGGAAAAAACAAGCCTATTTTTTCTTTTTAGCAAATGAATAAACAGAAGAAATAGAAATAGCAAGCCTTAATGTCTTTCATTTCTCATTTTAATCTTGTGGAAAATATTCTATTCTGTATTAAAAAAATAAAAATTACTAAAACTGTGAATTGTTTTGCAAAAGAAGTTGCATTCTTTTATTGTGAAAACAGTTGTACCATGTTTAATTTTAAAAAACAGAAAATATTTTTGTTGTCAGCAGAACATTTTTACTGCCACTTTTTGATACGAGTTGTTATCCTCTTAAGAAGAATCATCTGATATCCCCATAAATTCATGAATTGGGCATTGTGCAACCCCCACTTATTTTTTAGTAAAGAAAAACACATAACATTTCACTTTTCTAGTTTTTTTCATTATTCTGGATATTTTAAGAGATTTCAGTGTAAATTTTGTAAAAACAAAAAGCATAACTATTTCTTTGAAATGTGAACTTAAATGTTTCTGCATTTTATAATATTCCAGGAAGAAAATATAAATATTAAATTAATTCTCATTAGTTACTTAAAACAAGTCTATTCTAATCAAATAACATAGCTTCTCTTTAATCTAGCTTGGAATTACCTTCATTCAGTAATATTTTGTTAGTATGTCTGTGATTACAAACCCCTAGAATGTTGTGTAGGGGCGGGCAGCTGGAGACAAGAACAAGAAGGGAGGTCATAGATAAGCCGGGGGCACTCTGAGGATGAAAGGCAGGAGAGCCTGCAGGAGCTTAGGGTCCATGCGGTCAAGTGGTGCCATACATTCGCACCCCTCTCAGACCAGACTCTGACTTAACTGGAGCACAGGGGTCAGTTGTTCTGGAAAATGTTCATATGCCTGCTTAAATTAATGTGCTTTGTCTCTTAGATACTGTCTCTTTGAATTACCTCGAGTCATAAGGATGCTAGTTTGGTCAGCGATGCTCTGTGGTTGCAACCACACAAGCTCCGCCTTTTCTTCACACCTCCTTCAAATGGGGTTAGCCAACAACTGGAGAGTGTCAGAATTAAAAGTCATTGCTTGACACATAAGCCAGACATTTTTCCCCATCAATACTGCTTGTGCTTTTCACCCAGAACTGGAAGTCATCTTGTTAAGTCAGGGGAAAACAAATGAGACAGACAGAAACCCAGAGGCCCAAACAGGTAACCTATTACGTGCTCATCGCTGGGCAGATTTATTGGACTCTGAGCTTGATTATAAAGCTGGGGAGATACCGAATATATTCAAAACAGGTAGAACAGAAAGATTGAGGAACCGAATGGTCCTTTTGTTAGCTGTGAAGTACCAAAATGGCCAAGTTCAGCACTACAAGTGCTCACCAGACCTGGACAATACTTTTTATCTAACTGGATTGATTTAATGAAATGCAGTCCTAGCTCAAAAATAAGAATGAACTAGGAATCTAATATTTGAGAAAATCCAGACAAGAATATTATTTTAAATATTTACACCAAGTAAAAGTCCTAGAAGAAAACACAGAGAAAATGCTTCTCCTTGTTGGTCTTGGCAATTATTTCTTGATATGACACCAAAAGCATAGAAAAAAAAAAAGCAAAAATAGAGTAGCGGGCTATCTTTAACTAAAAAGCTTCTGGTCAGCTATGGAAACCACCCACAGAATGACAAAGCAGCCTATGGAATGGGACAAAATATTTACAAGCTGTAATATGAGAAGAGACTAATAGCCAAAATGTAGCAGTATACAAAAGCCCTACAACTCCATGGTAATAGTAAGGACGAAAATAATAACCTGACTAGAAAATGAGAAAAGAACTTGAATCGACATTTTTCCAGAGATAACATCCAAGCAGCCAAGAGGTATATGAAAAAGTGTTCAACCACTTCAGTAGCCATCAGAGAAAGGCAAATCAAAATCTGAGTGAAAAGATAACCCTCACATATTAGGATAACTATCACCAAACAGACCTACAGTAAGGCCCAGCAATTCCAGTACCATGTATTTATCCAAGGAAGATGGAAGCAGGATCATAAAGAAATATTCACACTGCCATGCTCATTGCAGCATTATTTGTAACAACCAACATATGGAAACAGTGCAAATGCCCATCAGCAGGGGAATGTAGAAAAAAATCTGGAGAACATATACAATGAAGTATTATTTGGCCTTAAAAATAAAAAGCAATCCTGCCATCTACAACATAATTAGGTTTGGGGGCAATGTCAGGTGAAATGTACCAGGTACAGAAGGACACGTGGCCAGCGCCAAAGCTCACTAGGCTAATCCTCTGCCTGTTGTGCCGGCACCCAGGGTTCTAGTCTCGGTTGGGGTGCCAGATTCTGTCTCGGTTGCTCCTCTTCCAGTCCAGCTCTCTGCTGTGGCCCAGGAAGGCAGTGGAGGATGGCCCAAGTGCTTGGGCCCTGCACCCACATGGGAGACCAGGAGGAAGCGCCTGGCTCCTGGCTTCGGATCGGCGCAGTGCACCAGCCGTAGCGACCATTTGTGGGGTGAACCAACAGAAGGAAGACCTTTCTCTCTGTCTCTCTCTCTCTCTAACTCTGCCTGTCAAAAAAAAAAAAAAAAAAAAAGGGCGTATGCTGTATCATTCCATCACATGAAGCATCTAAAAGTCAAACTCATAGAAATAAAAAACAAAATACTGTTGCCAGGGGCTGGGAGCAGGAGGAAATGGGGAGCTATTTTTCAATGGGGATAAAGTTTCAGTTATGTAATATAGGTAAGTTTGAGAGATATGCTGCTAATATTATTGTACTCAATAGTGCTGTATTGTACACTTAAATTTTGTTACAAAGGTAGATCTCAAGTGCTCTTACAATTGAAAAGAAAAAGAAAAAAGATAAAAATTAAGAGCCACAAGGAAATTTTTGAGGTCTTGGATATGTCTGTTAGCTTGATGTTGGTGATGGTTAATGGGTGTATTCATAAGTTCAAATTCATCAAATTATATACATTAAACATATGCAGGTTTTATGTGTCAATGATACTTCAATAATGCTGTTTAGAAACATGTAGAAAGATCTGTACTATATTTATCAACTGCTCATTTTCAAACCAGTACCTCATTTTCAAACCAAATGTTGTTTCTACATCCATCTTAGACAAGGACCATTATAGGCCGGCGCCGTGACTCAACAGGCTAATCCTCCGCCTAGTGGCGCCGGCACACTGGGTTCTAGTCCCGGTCAGGGCGCCGGATTCTGTCCCGGTTGCCCCTCTTCCAGGCCAGCTCTCTGCTCTGGCCCGGGAGGGCAGTGGAGGATGGCCCAAGCGCGTGGACCAGGAGAAGCACCTGGCTCCTGCCTTCGGATCAGCGCAGCACGCCTGCCGCAGCGGCCATTGAATGGTGAACCAACAGCAAAAGAAGGAAGACCTTTCTCTCTGTCTCTCACTGTCCACTCTGCCTGTCAAAAAAATAAATAAATAAAAAACAAACAAACAAAGAAAAGGACCATTAACTACTTCAACTGAACAGCAATGGAACGTGGGTTGTGGTGGTGAAGCAATGATTACATCTTGAAGTAGGTACAGCATTCAGATTTACTTCATTGAAATCCAGCACATGTCCAGTGACTCTTACTATGGCCTAGCCCAGTGGGAAATATGCCTTGATGAACCACAGAATTCATTATAAAACAAATTAATTTGGAAGATTCAAGTTTCCTAGAATATGGATGTTTTCCTCATTTATTCTTACTGTAGAGAAGACAGCCAGAGCCTGAAGGTCCCTCAGGAAGTCACACATAATCAGATAGGAACCACACTAAATTCAAATGGCAATAGCGTCAAGAGGTATCAGACCCAGTGTCCTTTCTACCATCTCCTGCTGTGTCTGTCATTTCTGTAGATTATAGACCCTCATAGAATTATAGGCTCATAGAATAATGATCAGCATCCATTTCTTTTCCTTAATGAAAATCATTGTGATTTTCAATTAAATGCACCAGAGTATCCATTACTTTTCAGAAATACCATTCCTTTTCTACATTGTCTTTTATTTCTGACTTTGTATCTGCTGATGTCTGCGCATCAAATCTTTCCTACACTGTTTGGTCAGCAACTTATTTGTGGGGAAAAATGTAAAACTCTCAAAGTCTGCTTGAATGATTTCCCAGGAACTTATGGCTCATTGGAGACCTGCATTCCTGCAAAAGGAGAGTCTATTACCAAGAGCTATTCAAGGCAAGTGTGACACAGAAGAAATTATAAGGAAAAAAATCTTTCATCCTGGAAAAAGTTCCCTTCATTTTATGAGTCTTACATAAAAACTGGTATCACTACCACTCTTATTTTTTAGATTATTATTTATTTTTAATTTTTATTAATATAAAGAAAACAGATTTCATGTATTTCATAGATACAATTCTAAGAATATGATACTTTCTTGTCTCCTTTCCTCTTCATTTCTGGTTTTCTTTTAATTCTTGTAATGACATACTCAATTTATTTTAATCACAGATTTAGTGTTCTATTACATAAAGAGTCCAACAAGTGAACAGTAGAAATACCACTGTTAGCAGGAATATAGACAATGGCTGTGAATAATAATCAAATCTGCTGCTCAGGAAAATATACCAATCCTTATTTATATTACCAATAAGTGTTTTTGAAAATATTTGCAAGCAGTGGTAACAGCCTATTACCACCCATTCACAGCATCTGTCTCTTCCAGCCCACACCTCATGCCTCTCCCATCACCACACACACAGTACCTCACAGGGACCTGCTACATCAGCAATTCCCCAACATTATTCTCATCCAAGTGCAAACACAGCCCCAAAGTCTTCTTGTCCAGCTTACCCAACTGCATTTTTACTTTGACTACACCGTCCCTTCCTGGGCCCAGGCTGCTGATTTCTAGCCTGTCCAAGTCCCAGTGGCTCTGCTCTAATTCAGCAGCTTCAAGAATGAAAAACTTACGATCAGGGAAGGAGACTTAAGTCACCACCAGTGAGGATGACAGAAACACCATAATGACTCATGAGGTTGGAAAACCGAAACTCTCCAAACCAATTATAATCTTCCCCCATCATGCAACATCACCACAATGGCTACTGAAGGCTGACCTTTTGGGCTTAGGCTCACCAGTTTCACTAAAACCCTCTACCTCTGCAATGTAACTATTGAAAATTCACCATTAGCTATTTCAACTTTAAATTGCATTTACTATTATAGTTTAAATGTGAGTGCAAAGGCTTTCTCTGATTTATTCTTTGTAACCACAGAGCTGCCTATCCCTTGAGGAACTTGATATTGCAGAAATGGTAGCAATGATGAGAAAGAGAATCTAAAGAAAATGCATTAAGGAAGAAGGACATAGAAAATAAACAAAATAAATAACAAAGAAATCAAAGCTAAAAGAAATCCTAAATGTAGCCTGCAGAGCAGTGCATTATGTAGCCTGTAGCAGTAGTACAGCCACTTACCAAGTAGCATTGGGTGGGTTTGTATTGGGAAGGTTTCATTCTTTGGGGGACTATAAATGTGGTAAAAATGGAGGGTAGGGTGGGGAGATACTTTGTGAAAATGTCCTATTTTCTCCAAAAATCAATCCCAGTATTGCAGAGTGGCCTCAGCCATGGTCCCAGACATTAACATGAACTTACTCTCAGTCCTGGTTCAAGTGTTTCCATAAGGTGGAGTTTTTTAGCTGCCTAATCACTGCTCACCAGTGTTGGGACTACCTAATCCTCTGCTAGTCCTAGGCCCACACATTCCTTAACAGGTGTGCTCAGGAATACAAGGTATCATTTTGCCACCACCATTACTATTAATAATAATACTATAATAAACACACAGTAAGTAGTACTTAAATACTGCTATAGTGTGACAGGCCTTCTCCTAAACACTTAAGTTCTACTTGGGTATTACATTTATACACATTTCCCAGATACAGTCTGGTTCCAAAAGACATGTTGTTTATCATTATTCTCCAGAACCGTTGAGGGAAGACTAAATACAACACACAGGGGCTGGCATTGTGTCACAGCAGTTAAGCTGCTGTGTGAGACACTGGCATTCCATATCACAGCCAGATTCAAATCCCAGCTGCTCCACTTCTGATCGTACTTCTTGCTAAAGCACCTGGAAAAGCAGTGGGAGATGGCACAAGCGCTCAGGCCTCTGCCACCAATGTGGGGGACTCAGATGGAGTTCCTGGCTCCCTCGGGCTTCAGTCTGGCTCAGCTCAAGTCATTGCAGCCATTTAGGATGTGAGATAGCGTTTGTAATCAATCTCCCTTTCGCTCTCCCTATCACTCTGTCTTTCAAATAAATAAATAAATCTTTTAAAAGTAAAAGACATAAAGAACACAAACACATGACTGTAACTTTGAGGACTACAATTCTCCCCTCTACAGAACCTTAGGAATAAGATCAAGCAGATCATAACCATAACTCATCTGTATCCTTTCACGGAATCTTTATGGTATGGTTTATCCGTTGGTTCACTCCCCAAATGGCTGCTACGGCCAGCGCTGCGCTGATCTGAAGCCAGGAGCCAGGTGCTTCCTCCTGGTCTGCCATGAGGTGCAGGGCCCAAGCACTTGGGCCATCCTCCACTGCCTTCCTGGGCCACAGCAGAGAGCTGGACTGGAAGAGGAGCAACTGGGACTAGAACCCGGTGCCCATGTGGGATGCTGGCACCGCAGGCGGAGGATTAACCAAGTGAGCCACAGCACTGGCCCCATATTGTATGGATTCTAAAATACACTTCTCAGTAAAACTTAATCAGACTTACAAATTTGATCACTCCTCATCCTTACCTAATCACTTGTTTCCTCACTCCCCCCTTCATGTTTTATTATTGCTGCAATGAGAAAAACAAATCTGTTTCTGATAGTTTCCATGGACATCAATCCAGGGAAAGGTGATGGCTGACTTTTAAGGCAAGATCATGGACTCAGCAGTGCAGTAACAACTGATAAAATATCCACAGTTGAGAGACACACTACTTGATGTTGATGATGCTTTTCTGCCATCACTATGAATATTAACCATCCATGCTGCAATTCTGCTCAAAATTTGTTAACACCAGTTAGGAAGAGCTATTCAGATAAAAGTTATATACTTTTACCAATAGGTAGTATGCTCCTAAATGACAAATCTGGTAATATCCTTACTACTTGCAACTGCCCAGAAAGAATACATATAATATAGGAGATGCTGTTGCTAAATTTTACATGTTTGCTTAAAGAAATATACACAGGTAGTGGTACTGTGGTATACTTGAATCACATTCTTCAATCATAAACATTAAGACTCTGAAATCTGGCAATTCTTGTTTAAATTACCCAAAAGATCCATTTTTGTCACATGATTCCTTCCCACATACACTTTTCAGCACAACTGGGATGAATTCCCAACATGTTTTTGTGATCATACCTATACCTTACTAAATGTTATTTCTGGTAACACTCTAGTAGGTTTTGGCCCAAATGAGATTTTGTACTCCAACAGTATTTTTTTTCACTTTGTGTTACTATATGGGGGCAAACTGTTGAAATCGTTACCTAATATATACTAAACTGATCTTCTGTATATAAAGAGAATTGAAAATGAATCATGATGTGATTGGAAGGGGAGAGGGAGCAGGAAAGGGGAGGGTTGTGGGTGGGAGGGAAATTTTGGGAGGGGGAAGCCATTGTAACCCATAAGCTGTACTTTGGAAATTTATATTCATTAAATAAAAGTTTAATTAAAAAAAAAGAATACAGAATCCACATCCTGCAAAACGAAATCCAACACTCTATCTGTTTGTGTATAACCCTTGGCCAAGAAAGATTATTTCAGAGTTGCCATTAATTTGATGAAGGGGAATGACAACTTTGAATCCTAATTAAATAGAACATTATCTCAAAAAAAAAAAGAACTCCAGTGTTCTGATAAGTAGATGCATTAGGCAAAATAATGGTCTTCAAAGATGCCAATGCATAAAAGGAATTTGGCAGCTGTGATTAAAGCTATGACTATTATGGGATGGGCTGTGTCAGCAACAAAGAAATGCTGAAGTCTTAATCCCTGATACCTGTGTGTGTGTGACTTCGTTTGCAAATAGAGTCTTTGCAGTTGTAACTGATTTAATGTGAGGTCATCACAATGAGCCCTGATTCAATATAGCTTATGTCCTGGTAAGGAGAGAAGAGTGCCTGGGTTAGAGCCACAGCTCTGCTCCTGATTCCAGCTTCCTGCTAATGTGTACCCTGGGAGAGAAAGGGTGATTGCTCCAGACATTACATCCCTGCTGCCCACCTGGGAAACCAAACTGAATTCATGGCTCCAGCCTGGCCTCATCCCAATCATTGCAAGAATTTGGAGAGTGAACCAGCAGATGGGAGTGCCTGCTTGCTCTCTCTCTCTCCCTCTCTCTCTCTCTCTCTCTGACTTTAAGTAATATAAACGTTTTTAAAGCAAAAAGAGAAATGAGACAAGGACACAGGAGGGGAGAAGGCTATGTGAGGACACAAGCAGAAATGGGAGAGAGACAGCTGCCAATTCCTTGACGTTGAACTTGGCCTCTGGAATGACTTGCGAGCAGACACATCACTGTTGTCTTTCAGACACACATTTTATGCTGCTTTGTTACAGCAGCCCTGGGACTCAGACTCACAGGCCCAAGCTGTGAGGATCATCCCGGATCATCCCTGTGGGCCCAGGTTAACCACATGGATCCTTAGAGTGGAGAACCTTTCCAGGCTGTGTTAGAGATGGAAACAACGTTGGAGAGATGTCCTATTGCTGACCTTGAACACAGAGAGGGAGACTCTGAGCTGCTGAATGCAGGAAAACTCTGACACCCCAAAAAGGCAAGGAGGCATATTCTTCTACACAGCTCCAGAAGGAACACAAGTGGAAGACACTTTGGTGTAGCCCAGTGCTGTCCATGTTGGACTCGTGCTCCAGGGCTGTGCTATTAGAACATAGGCTGGCATTGTGTAAGCCTCCAAGATATTCCTAAAGACAGGTTGTAATCAATTTCCCTGGGAGATAACTCCTTGTCTAAATTTGTGCTTTGTTTATTTTCATTAGATTTGAAAGGTCAAGAAGCAGAGAGAAACAGAGTCAGAAAGAGCAATCTCCCATCCACTGGTTCATTCTCCAAACACCACCACACCCAGGCTTGGCCAAGCTAAATTTAGGAGCACAGAACTCAATTTTGTGTATCCCACAGGGTGGTGAGAACCCAAACCTCATCTACTACCCCCAGGGTATGTACTACAGGAAGTTGGAGTCAGAAGCACAGCTGGGACTCCAATCAAACACTCTGATATGGAATCTGGGAATCTTTTTTTTTTTCCATTTATTAAACTTTTATTTAATGAATATAAATTTCCAAAGTACAGCTTATGGGTTACAATGGCTTCCCCCCTCCCATAACTTCCCTCCCACCCGCAACCCTCCCCTTTCCCGCTCCCTCTCCCCTTCCATTCACATCAAGATTCATTTTCAATATTATGTAGGAATCTGGGAATCTTAAGTAAAATCTTAACTGCTACACCAAGTGCTCACTGTGACACCACGTTTTCTTACACCTGCAAAAGAAAGCTAATACAATATTGTAGCTTATGTTACAAAACAATGCTGTCAATTGTCATTATTCTTATGACATTATATATTATCATTTAAATTTCATCAAATTTTGTGGAAATTTGTTTGCTCAGGGCTGGCATCACAGCACAGTGAGATAAGCTACCATGTAAAGCCAGCATCTTATATGGGCACTGGTTAGTGTCCCAACCGTTCACCTTCTGATGCAGTTTCCTGGTAATGCATGTGGGAAGGCAGTGGAAGGTAACTCAAGTAAGTGGGACCCCTACTACCCATGAGGGAGGTCTGGATGGAGCTCCTGGGTCCTAGCTTCAGCCTGGCCCTGACCCAGTTGTTGTGGCCATTTCGCTAATGAACAATGGATAGAAAATCTCTCTTTCACTCTCTCTCTTTCTCTTTTTATGTATGTATATATATATATATACGTATTTTTATATATACATGTAAGTATGTACATGTATATTACATATACATGTAAGTATATACATTAATATATACATGTAAGTCTGCTTTTCAAATAAATTTTAAAAATCCAAAAAGTATGTTTTTCTCTTATTTTGTAAGAACATTTATAATGTCTTGGCTTTTGCATCTTGGCCCACAAAGCCTAAAAGACAATCAGGCTGTCTATAGACAGTGCTTGTAGGCTGCTGGTTATGAATGTTACCAACTCCACGTTTGCTTACAGAGGAAATACTTAAAACGTGGATCTTACATTTCTAAATATTTCTTGCCAAATTGTATAATGAAATTTAGATTAAAGAAGCAGACTGATTATAAAGAGTATAATTGTAGCTCTCAAAAAGGATTAAGAGAAACATTTATTCTTACCATGAGTATATTTATACTCATTTAAAAAATTTGTTCTTGATGTACCTTCATAGGCCATAAATACATATAGGTCTAGAGAAGAATGAGACATTAGACAACCTGGAACACAGGTGAGTACCGAGTTTACTTCCAGAGACACAGAGAACCCCACTCATTCCAGAAACACGAGTGGGACAGACCCTCCTCCCATAGGTAATTTAAAGCACTGACCCTATGCAGCACAATAAAAACCCTGGGATTGACAGGGATATGACTTACAGCACACATATTTTGTGCCCAGAGGGTATTTTCCTAAGGACTTCTTTAGAAGTCAGAAATTCCAATTAGATTATCAGTAAAGTTAAATAAAACATGGTTGCTACTTATTAATCATTTATTCAAAGAGTTTGAAACTTATTCATCATACTCACACCCCTCTGAGCTTGGAAGCCTCAGTTTGAAGTTGGAAGCATCACTTTGAAGTTCAGAAGGTACGAGTTAAGTGCTAAATAACGGCTGAGTCATTTCAAAGGGTGGAAAGCATTGCTGGAACGCCCTTGCTCTAAAGACTAGTTAACCTTGCATATGTCTGAAAGAAGATTGTAGCTTAATAAAAAATGTATCTTTGATTCAAAAATGACAAATAGCTGTTAGGTGTTTACAATGTGCCAGGAACAGGGAACCCAGACTTCATTCTGTTCCTCAATGAACTCAAGGCTGTCACAATGGGAGGTGCATTTAACATTTGCTTCACACTCCCACTGCACCCCAACCCCTATGAGCCCATCTGGGATCACCGTAGCACAGAACAGGCACAAGCGGAGAGGTTTGCACCTGCTACCAAGTAGACAAAGAAATATTTCAGAGAGATTATGCATGGGCTTCAGAATCACACAGATTTAGGTGTAATCCCACTTTCCTCGATAGCTATGTGCAGGGGAAACCTATCTCATTTGGGATAATGGTTCTCTACAGCTGAGCCATCCCTTCCATGGTGTTGCCCAGAGGGCTCACCAAGCAGTCACACAAAAGATCACCCAGCTGGTTCATCACACAGAGTTCTCAATGTTAACCATGAATATCTTTGGAGGAACTAAATTAAACACAAAAGCTCATGAAAAAAAAGATTCTGTCTTTGCACACTTCTATAGGACTTTGGCTAACTCACTAGGTTTCTGTTTGACATGGGTCTCAGTAAGGAAGCCTCTGCTATGTTGGTACACATTAAGCTGTGGGATGGTGAAAACGATGGAGAGAAGACTTGGGGTGACCCGTCAGAGAACTGGGGCAGAAGCAAGAATTGATTTCTATTTCCTGTTTCATGTTTCATGCTAATCCCAGCATCCTATAAAGATGACACAAATTTTAAATTGAGGAGAGGACAAATGACAAGGAAGCATGGAAGGAAAAATGGGGGAAAGTGAAAGAGAGAGAGAAGCAGATATTAACACAGGAGGAGGCCTAAAAGCACTTGTCACAAACTATCAGAGATGATTGTGGTTCAACCTTTGAATCTGTCTAGATGCACCTGTACAATAGCCTTGACAGGGCTCATCCCAGCTGTACATCTTTTTTATTTTCATGATTCTATTTTTCTGAGTAGTGACAAATGATACAGCAGAGATATGATGATGGTTTAAATTTGCCTTTCAAAAGGAGGTAAATGACTAATGCAGAGGAGCAAAAAATAGTTCAACTTTGTTAACAATGAAGATTAAATCAGTGTGATGCAACATTTACTTATCAAGTGAAAAACAATTAAACAAGTGAATATCTGTGCTGATGGGTGCACAGGGATATAGACGGGCCCCGACATTGCCAACAAAGGTGTTAATGAGTATGTGTGGAGAGCAATTTGGCAATATTTATCAAAACAATTTAGAATATCTATATATCTATATCTACTAGCTCTTCTTGCAAACTAGCATAAGGTGGGAAGCCAAAATGCCTACAAAAATAATGTGCAGAGGTACAGCCTTATAATAAAAGTGAGAGATTGGAAATCACCCAAGTGTTTAATATGAGGAAGGTACTTAAATAAGCTGGAGTATAGCCATATGGTAAAGTACTTTGAAGCCATTAAAAATGAGGGCTTTTTAATAACATGAGAGAATTTAATAACATTAAAAATGTCAAGTAAAGAAAGCATATGTTCTCAAATAACCTAAAACTATTGTGAAAAAAATACACCAAGAAATTACTCTTGTTGGAGTTAGGAACACGTGTTTCCTGACTCCACATATTTCTCCAAGTTCTCTACAAAGTACTTGTATCATCTTTAAGCTCAGAAAGAATATAAAGCTAAAATAATTACCAAAATAAAACAAAAAACAAAACAGAATTATTTTCATCTATTTTATTTCATGTCTTTGTAGCATTATGCGTATAAGAAAAAAAGGTAATGGACCAGAGTTGTGGCATCAGGGTTTAAGCTGTATCCTGTGATGCCAGCATCCCATATGGGTGCTAGTTCGAGTCCAGGGTGCTCTACTTCTGATCTTGCTTCCTGGTAATGCACCTGGGAAAGCAGTGGAAAGTGGCCCACGTCCTTGGGCCCATGCATCTACTGGCTCCTGGCTTCAGCCTGGCCAAGCCCTACCTGTTGTGATCATTTGGGGAATGAACCAATGGATGGAAGACTCTGTGTGTGTGTGTGTGTGTATAACTCTGCCTTTAAAGTAAATAAAGAATCTTAAGAAAAGAGGTAAGAAAATGTTCAAGGAGAGAATAATTTTATTGGGACCTCATTGGCTTTCAGAATGGGCAAGAGACAGTGAAAATGTTAAGAAACAGTGACATAGACGTGAGATGGAGGTGTAGTGGCCTGCCACTTGGGATTCCTGCATGCTATCTTGGAGTGCTGGTTCAAGGGGCTGGCTACTCTGTTTCTAAGCAAGCTTCCTCCTAATACATATTGGAAAGCAGCAGATCGTGGCTCAATTGCTTGACATAGAAGACCTGGCTAAAGTTGCAGGCTTCAAGCTTTGTCCTGCCCCAATCCTCACTGTTGCAAGGACCTGGGGAGTGAACCAGGGGATGGAAGATAATGTGTGTTTGCTTGCTATAGCTCATGCTATCTTTCTCTTTCTCTCTCCCTCTGCTTTTCATGTACAGAAAAATAGATCAATGATTGATAGATAGATGAATAGATGAATAGATAGATATTGAACAAAAAGAAATAGAAACAAGATCTTGGAGACGTAGTCATTTCTCGGAGAAGAAATTTTCTAGCACTCTCCTCAAATTGTATACCACATGATGTGGAATTTTTCACTTCCATTTTCAGACTTATTTTAATTGAGTAGACATGAAACAGAATTCAAAGCTTCAGAAGCCACCTGGGATATGGTCTCTTCTGAGATGCTTCTTGGAGCCTTTCACCCTAATCAATGTTGTGAAAGCTAAGGAGAGAAAAGGATAATTCTCTACAAAAGTTTTCATTTTGTTACACAATAAAGCTTTTGCTCCTAACTTATTCTTCCAGATTGTTAAAAGCAAAAATTTCATGCTGTGTATTTTACCTTTTTCATCCAAGTTCTTTCAATGTTTTATTTTCTCCTTATCTTCTTCCTGTATTACTTGACATTTTTCTGTAATCCAAGTTAAAAGACCTATTATCTTATAATACTGTGTTTTATCTAAATCCTTTCTGGTAGTGAGCAGGAATACACACACACACATAAGTATCATAAATCACATCAGATATCAAATAAGAAATTCATCTTCTGCATATTTCCATATGAGTTAATATTATACCTACCCTAGATAATTTAATGTCTATCAGAATGTTAGTTTAAATCTATTTTAGAGAAGCCACATGATACAGTTAGCACGCCCAGAGCTTGAATTCAGACACCTATATTTGGAGCTGGAGCCACCAAATTTGTTATGGGAACAATTCATACAACCCCTTGTCCTGTGTATTTGCCATGTGTCGAATTGAGAGGGTGCCATTCCCACAGCATTACTGTGATGATAGGAGATAATACTGTGGAAATGAGTGCAATGTTATGAAGTTATTTTATCTCCTTCACACTCAAAGAATATGACTTTGAAATCGTCTCTTCACCCTATAATGTGCTATCTTTATTCAAATAAAGGCAAGACTAAGAGTAAATGTTTTTGAGCTGCCATTGTGGTGCAGCAGGTTAAGCCCATGTATGTGTCATTTACAGTCCTGGATACTCCACTTCTGATCCATCTCCCTACTAATGCACCTGAGAAAGCAGTGGGAGATGACCCGAGCGTGTGGGCCCCTGCCTCCCAAGTGGGAGACCCAGATGGAGTTCCAGTCTCCTAATGTTGGTTTGGCACAGCCCCAGCTGTTGCAATCACCTGGGAAGTGAACTAGCAGATGGAATCAACCTCTCTCTCTCTCTCTCTCTCTCTCTCTCTCTCTCTCTCTCTTTCCTCCTTCTCTTTCTCTGTCTATAACTATGTCTTTCAAATAAATAAATATATTTTTTAAAAGAGTTAATGTTGGTGAATGTTTTAGGAAAAGTTCTTGGCCTGGGCATATTCCATTGAACACAGCCTCAAGAAGTTTTCTGTGTGAGTGTCAGAAGATTATTTTTCCCCGGGTGCAGACAATATTATTAGGTAACTAAAGGTAACAGTTTACAAATCAGGCAGATAGACAGTAGCTACTGTAACAGTAAATTGAATATTGCCATTTTTAAACTTAACATTACTCTGGGTAACAAATATTTATTTTGGTTTATTTTTCTAAAATTTTGATATTGGGATCAACAGACTAGAACTTACATTTATTTAGAATGGTATTGTGGAGTTTTTTTTTTCAGACTTAGCAATGCAAAGATCCCTTTCTAAAGAAAAATACAAACTGCCAATATTGACTATTTTTATATCAATACTAATATACATCACTAGGTTTTTCTACCCTATTCTTGTGGTTCTCTTACAATTATAAAACTAAAAATTAATATATAAATGAAAAGCAAAAATGACTTAAAATAGTTATAAAATTAAAGTGTTAATGAGAAAGACCACTCTTCTCTGAAAAACAGTTACTATTTTTCATGTGACCAGGACAGTATACATGCATCTGTAAAATTAGAGATGCTTATAAGCATATTTTTATTTCCACCTTGATGAACTCTTCACTGACATGATACACGTTTGAATTCTACTGTAGTGCACCTGTGAATCATACAGAGGAGTGTGCACACGTGGAGAACATGGGGATAAAGCATGCATTACGAATGGAAGACAGAGCTAGTCTTTTCTTGTTAACCCCTGTCAAATAAACAGCATTGTCTCATACTAGTAAGATTATTGATACAATGAAATGCAGTTCTGAAATTTCATGATCAAACATACCAAGAACCCAATATAACCCAAACATAAATGTATTATGTTAAAGGGTATAATCAACAAGTAATTATGAAACTGTTCACTGCCTTGAGGAACACAGAGGTACTGGGAAAATGCTTGCAGATTACTGTTTGAGGAACTCTGTTATTTATGTCATCATGTAAGTCTAAAATCTTTTAAAAGCTTTGAAGTAGAAGCATAGAATCCCTAATATGAATAGAATTCAAAGGGCTGCAAAATTCAGCCCAATCTGACTAATTGATGTTGCTGACTCAGGCCAAGAGCATCAGCAACACCATCCCTGGGTTGGGAGTCCTGCATCTGTGTCAATCTAATCTGCATCTTCTCTTTGTTGGCTTCTCTTTGTTGGCTTCTCTTTTCTTTTCCACCCTAGTGCCCTGTCTTTATTCACCTTAAGTACATGCACACTTAGAGTAGGTTAAAACAGACAACTCTTCTGTGGAAGGAAAGCCATTGTTACAGGCAGGTGTGTAGCTAGAAATTCTGAATTCCTCTACAAATATTGAAGACTGGGCCTTTTCCCTTCATTACAAAAACAGACTCCCAAGCCTTCACACCTACTTGGTTAACACAAAAAGTAATGGATGTTCCGCATATATTTGGAAGATTTTGAGAGAGAGAGAGAATGAGAGCAAACATGCTATATATTCTGTATTAGAGAAGCAAAAGAGGAAATATTCAAAATACTGAATTTTCAGCAATTTCCTCAATTCAACAAACATTCATTACTTAAGTGCCTATTTTCTGCAAAATACTACACTTTTATTTTATCTCTTTTCACCAAACATAAAATAAAAGATACCTAGGATTCAAGTTTTGGTGTGTCAGGCATTGTGTTGGGTCAGGGAAAGATGACAGAGAGCAAATGTTTTTTCTGAATTGAAATAATGGGACACATGTTGTAGAAACCATTTAGCCTAGAAAGAAAACCAGAATTGCCATAGAGAACAATGGGGGAAGAAGAGAAAATTTAAACTAAGTAAAAGCAAGGTGGTATGCGGTTACAAACAAGAATTCAGACCATTGGAAAGACCTGAGATTATATTCCAGTTTGTTTTTTTTTTTTAAATTACCTTTAACCTATGCATGCTATAATACCCTCTAATGTAATTTCAGTAATGCTAAACAGAGTATTTAACAAATTATTTTTATTTGGTTTTGTTTTGAGGGGAGAATTAAACTGTCTAAAACACAGTATCTAGCACAGGAATAGTGCTAATTATAGGCTCCCCACTTTCATTTTGACTGCTAATTTTAATATCCTGGTGCTAGAAATAACACAAGCAGTGAACAAAAATGGAAAATACATAATATGTTCTGGGAATGGTAATCATTCTCATTTGGATCAAGTTTAGATTGTAGAAGAAAAGTAGAAGCATAGAGATTTCAACAGTTGGTTCTAGTCAAACTGAAACAGTAAGCTGAGATACCAGATTTAATATACTGACAGTAAACCCTAAAATTTGTCGAACAGGGTACTGATTAAATCAGATATACACTTTAGGGGGATGACAAAGATGTCAGGAAGAGCTAAAAACCAAAGAGGATATTGCACAGAAAGAATTCCAATTAACCAAATAAGAACTTGGAGGTTAAATTCCATTAAACCAGTTTATACTTCAGAGATTAAAAAGGGAATTGAGATTATATAAACAGAAGGTATTAAATTTGAGAGAAATGGGAGTAGAATCCCTTACAATTTTTCTAACACCTTTAAGTTTGAAGGACAAAGGTCTTCTATATGCCTACTCTGTGATGTAATCATAACTAAACCTATTATGAGGCACTGTAGCTTCATGGTAAGGCTGGCCACCCAGTGGATTTCACATCCTCAGGAAACCCAGCCAAGAAGAAGAAAGAGCTTTTTTTCTCCAGTTATTTTCAGCAAGGATCCCTCAATGTCCTTGGCCTTAACTTCTTATACCTTGGTTCCTGAACTAATAACCAAGATACGCAAATTGTCATTTGCTTAGAAGATAAGCCTTGTTTACCTCAATTAATCTTTGCTTCTGAAAGAGTAAGACTATATTAATGTGTTTAGAAGAATGATTCTCAACCAGTGGCAGTTTTACTCTGCAAGGGACATTTGGCAAAATCTGGAACAATTTGAGGTCATCACAATGGGAAGAGTGTTATGCCTAAGCAACAGAATACAAGAATGTTGTTAGAGATGCTACAATGCACGGGATATCTCCCCATTCCACAATTATTGGACCTGAAACTTGGATAGTGTCAGAATTGAGAATGCTGGATTAAAACAATTAAGGGTAATCTCTGGATCTGATGAAGGACTCAACTCCAAACCCAACCTCATATTAGTAAGAAGTTTGAAACCAATCTTAGAATGACAATCATAAAGTCCACGACTAATATACACAACAAAAATTAATTGGATGGAGGAGAATGTTGGAATAAAGACCTCCAAATGTCGGCTCCTCTACAATGGCCATGGGGACATTAGAAATATTATTAGAATCAACTTCTTAAAAACTCTGGAGATTAGCCAACTGTCTATTGAAGAAAAACAGTTGGATCTCAACAAGAACAGTAAGCTTTGTGGTGTTTTTATTCCTTTTTCTCATCCTCTCTCCCTAGCTCCACAGTATCCTTGAAAACCAACAGCTGTGCAAACATGAGAGCCATAGCTTTGGCAACATATCTGCCACCAAAGAGGCACAAAACATGCTTGAGTTTCCCCAAAGGCACCATTACCAGATACTATTATTAAGTGTCACGTCTGTATTTTTGGGGAGAGCTTCAGTAGCAGAGTTTGTCTTCATTCAATCTGACTCAGAGATCACTACTTGTAAAGAAATTTCTGTAGAACATTTCTTAATAACACCAATAACCAATAACCAGGGATAAATGTTTAAAAGGAGGCAACTGTAGAGTTGGAGGAAAAACAAAATGGACCAAAAATTTAAAGAGAAAAATCTGATATACAAGTTGTTCCTAGAGTTTGTCTTAGTTGGCTTGGATTATCATAATAAAATCTCAACAACAGAAACATTCAAAGCCCTATAGACTAGCACGGCCAGCCTCAAGAATAGTTAGTCCAGGAGCTGGCGCTGTGGTGCAGCAAGTTAAAGCCCTGGACTGAAGCACTGGCATCCCATAGGGCACTGGTTCTAGTCCCAGCTGCTCCACTTTTGATGCAGCTCTCTGCTATGGCCTGGGAAAGTAGCAGAAGATGGCTCAAGTCCTTGGGCCCCTGCACCCACATGGGAGACCCGGAAGAAGCTCCTGGCTCCTGGCTCCTGGCTTAGGATCGGCACAGCTCTGGCTGTTGTGGCCATCTGGGGAGTGAACCAGTGGATGGAAGACCTCTCCCTGTGTCTCGACCTCTCTCTGTAACTCTGTCTGTCATATAAATAAAATAAATCTTTAAAAAAAAGAATGGTTGGTCCAGCATGGTTGGGTTTTTGTGAGGACTCTTCCTGGCCCACAGACAGCCATCTCTTACTGTGTGCCCAAACTGCTCACCGTCAGAAAAGAGCAAGCTCTCTGGTGTTTCTTGTTATGAGAACACAAACCCCATTACAAGACACCATCATCATGGACTCATCTAGCCTTAATTATCTCCCAAAGGCCCTGTCTCCAAAAGCCATCTTTTCCCACATAGATCTTAAATATATGGATTTTTAGTAGGGATACAAATGTTAAATCCATAACATTCTGCCTCCAGGCCCCTGAAATTCGTCCTATTTTCACATGCAACATCATCCTAAGAAGGTCTCAATTTTTCAACTCTTGCTTACTTTTAGACTCTGAGTAAGGAGGAAATAAAGGTTAATGTTATTCTTTCAGTATTAGCTAGTACAATTAACTTCCAATCAAATAGTTAGGTTATAACCTGAAAAAGAATAATTAACCTCATTTTAATCCCAACAATAAACTGCCTATCAGGAAACAGAAGCATGCAACTAAATATGTACAGAACCATTCAGGAAAGATTAAGAGAGTTTTTGATTTAAGGTATTTATGAAAATATCTGTCCAACACTAACTGATTGTTAAGCTATCTAATTGCCATACATGACAAACTATAGAATCCTCACAAAACAAAGAACACCTCCTCACAGCAACCTGTGAGGAGGAAGATTCTGATTTATAGAGTTGTCATACTAGGTTACACATTATTTAAAATATCCAGTGCTCAAAAAAACTTCTTGATGCATGCACAGAAACAGAAAAATATGGCCCCCAAACAGAAGAGCTAGTCTATAGAAACCATCCCTGGGAAAGTCCACACATTGGATGATCTTAAAGTATGAATTAAGTTTAAATTATGATTTACATTACAATATTTTAAGCAGTACAATTATGTTCAAAGAACAAGAAGAAATTTTTGCAAAAGGTCTAATAGAAAATATGAAAATGAAGTCTCAACAGATAATACCAATAAAATATATAACATCATGTAAAATTGAAATTCTAGCACAATAAAGTACAATAAATAAATAAATAATTTCAGTAGAGAAAATCAACAGGTTTGATTTCACAGAATAAAGAATCAGTGAGCTTGAACATAGATCAATTGAGATTACCTAGCGTGAGAATCAAAAGACAAAATAATGAGGAAAATGCACAGAGCCTCCAACATCTCTTTGACATCATGCAGCATGCCTACATCCACAAAGGACAGTCCTAGAAGGAGATGTGAAAAAGAAAGCATAGAAGAATATTTGCAGAAATAATGGTCAAAAAATCCCCAAGCATTATATTTGCAAGAAGCTCAAAGAAGGTAAGTTAGGATAAACTGAAAAGATTATTGGGCACATCATAATCAAATTATTGTCAAAACTGAAAGAGAGTCTTGGATATGAAAATAGTGCATTGACCCATCATTTAATGGCATCCTCAATTATAGCTGATTTGTCTACATAGATCATGTAGTCTAGAATGCAATAGAATGACATACTACAAGTACTAGCCAGCACTGCAGCTCACTTGGCTAATCCTCTGCCTGTGGTGCCGGCACCCCAGGTTCTAGTCCCAGTTGAGGCACCGGATTCTGTCCCGGTTGCTCCTCTTCCAGTCCAGCTCTCTGCTGTGCCCTGAATTAAAAACACTGTAAATCAAGGAGTCTACAACTAGAAAAAGTTTTCAAAAATAAAGAGAAAATATAACTTACCAGATAGACAAACTGAGTTTGTTACTCATTGACCACTCTCATATGAAGTACTAAATGAAGCCTTCATGTTGCAATAAAAGAACACTATACAACAAATAGAATTTACGTGAAGAAATATTGAGAGCATCAATAAAGTAGCAATTGAGATAAATATAAAAGACAATATTAATATCCAAGTGGTTTGTTATTCTTTTCTCCTACTTATTTAAAATCAAATTCATAAAACAAAAATTACAAACCTATTGTTGGACTTAAAATCTTTAAATATTTATACCTATAATGTATAAAAACATAAACAAAGAAGAAGGATTGGAACTATAAAGAGAATGTCAATTTCTCTCTTATATATTACATTTTTGGTACTCTACTAGTTACCACAGATCAGGGAAAAAACACGGTATTTGTCTTTTTGGGGTTTCAGTTGCATCCATTTTGTTTCAAATGACTGGATTTCATTCTTTTTTATAGCCAAGTAGTATTCCATAGTGTACATATACCGTAATTTCTTTATTCACTCATTGCTGATGGACATCTGGGTCGATTCCACATCTTAGCTATTGTAAATTGAACTGCAATAAACATGGGGGTACAGATAACTCCTTCATATGCTGATTTCATTTCCTTTGGGTAATTTCTCAGGAATGGGATGGCTGAGTCATATTGTAGATCTATTTTCAGCTTTCTGAAGTCTCTTTATACTGTCTTCCACAATGGCTTTACTAGTTTACACTCCCATCAACAGTGGATATTCCCCTACATCCTCACCAGCATTTTTGTTTGTTGATTTCTATATGACAGCCATTCTAACTGGGATGAGATTAAAACTTATTGTGGTTTAAATTTGCATTTCTGTGATGGCCAGTGATCCTGAGCATTTTTTATATGTCTATTGGCCATTTGAATTTCCTCTTTTGCTAAATGCCTGTTCAAGTGCTTTGCCTTTTTCTTAACTGGATTGTTTGTTTTGTTGTTGTTGAGCTTCTTGAGCTCTTTATATATTTTGGATATTAATCCCTTATCACCTTTATAGTTTGCAAATATTTTTCCCATTCTGTCAGTTGCCAAGGTTCATGCATGTACTAGTATGTATAAATATTTCACTTTTATGGCTTAATCATATTCCATTGTCCTATACACTACCTTTTGTTTAGCTATTCATTGAGTGTCACATGTGGGGCTTTCCCAAACATTTGTATTTCCATTAAGAATAATAATCCAGACCCCAAAAGACAAATACTATATGTTCTCTCTAATCTATGATAACGAAGAGAGTTCCTAAAAGGTAATCTATAGGAGTGAAATTAACACTTTAAGATATGATGATTTTGAACAGCCCTTGTCTCTACTGTTGAGTAGTAGTTTTTTTTTTCTTCATACTTTTTGTTAAACTTTAGTGTAGGATTAATCTTATGAGTATAAAGTTAACTGAAAATAAATCTTTGTAAAAAAATAAGAATCATAAAAGCAAAGGGAAGATGAAGAAGGGTGGGAGCACAGGCGGGAGGGAGGATAAGGTAGGGGGGAAGAATCACTATGTTCCAAAATCTGTATATATGAAATGCATTCAGTTTGTATACCTTAAATAAAATTTGAAAAATAATACTGCCATGGAGATTTGTATACAGTTTTTGTGGGTATACTCTGATTGCTTTGGCTATAAATCTAGGTGTGAAATTTGTAAGTCACATGATAATTCTATATTAAACTTTTTAAGGAACTGCCAAATTCATTTCCTATTTTATATTTCCACTAGCAGTATACAATGATTCCCACTTCTTCATATGCCTATCATCAGTTGTTACTGTCTTTTTGTTGTTGTTGTTATTTTTTACTTCAATCATCCTAGTGGTATAAAATTGTACTCACTATAGTTTTGGTTTACATTTCTCCAATGCTAAATGATATTGAGCAACTATTCATGTGCTTATTGATCATTTATATATATATATTCCTTGGAGAAATTCTTACTTAAATTCTTTTTAATTTTTTACTTGGGCTACTTATTTGTATGTTTATTGTTGACTTGTAAGAGTTCTTTATTTATTGTTGATACAATATCATTGCAGATTTGTAATTTTCTCCCATTTCCTGAAATGTATTTTCACTTTTATGAAGAAAGTGAAAACACAACATTTTAAAATGTTTATGGAGTTTAACTTATTTTTTCTTGCTGCTAACAGTCTTAGTGCCAAACCTTAGAAATGATAGCCAAGGTCGTAAAAAATTACCATAATGTATTATTTTAACAGTTTTATAGTTTTAACTCTTACACGTAAGTCTTTGGCTTATTTTGTGTTAACTTTTATACATGATGTGAAGAGTTCAACTTCACACTTTTTCATATGGATATCCCATTATCCAAGGACTACACATTGGAAACACTATTTATCTTCATTGAATTATCTTGGTGTCCTTGTCAAAAATCAATTGACCATAAATATTAGAGTTTATTTCTAGATTCTCAATTCTATTCCATTGATTTATATGCCTGGCCTTATTCCAGTACTAGACTATCATGATTGTTTTGGCTTTCTTGTAAATTTTGAAATCACTGCAGCATGTGGTTTTGAAAAATCGTGATTTTTCACATTTGTGTTTTCTATTTTAGGCCCTTTGAATTTCTGTCTCAATTTTATGATCAAGTTTTCAATTTATGCAAAAAAACATTGATTTTAAAATATACTGTATTAAATCTATAGATCAGTTTTTGGAGTATTGCCATCTTAACACACATTAAGAATTCTGACTTTGAGAAACAGTCAGCAAAGCAAAAAGGCAACTGACAGAAAGGGAAAAAATATTTGCAAACTATGAAGGTGATAAGGGCTTAATATCCAAAATCTATAAAGAGCTCAACAAAACGAACAATCCAGTTAAGAAATGGGCAAAGAACTTGAACAGGCATTTATCAGAAGAGGAAATTCAAATGGCCAAGTGAAAGAAGTCACACACAGAAGGCAACAACTTTCATATTTACATTTACATGAAATATTCGGAGAGTAGATTCATGATTGCCAAGGAGTAGGGAAAAAAGTGCAATGAAAAATGATTGTTAGGAAAGAATTTCTTTAATTTCTTTAAGGAGTGTCAAGATTTCTGGAAGGGGCCAGTGCTGTGGCATAGCTGATTAAGCCGTTTCCTGCAGCTCCAGCATCCAACATGGGTGCTGATTTGAGTCCTGGCTATTCCACTTCTGACTAGCTCTCTGCTAATGTGCCTGGGAAAGGAGCAGAAGATGGCCCAAATACCTGGGCCCCTGCAACCCATGTGGGTTGGATATGAATCCCTTATCACCAGAAGAAGCTTTGGCCTGGCCTAGCCCTGGTCATTGCAGCCATTTGGGGAGTGGAGAGACAGAGAGAGAAGAAGAGATCTTCCATCCACTGGTTCACTCCTCCAAATGGCTAGAACTGGGCCAGGCTGATGCCAGGAGCTTCTTCTGTGTCTCCCACATGAGTGACCTGGGCCCAGGGACTTGGGCCATCTTATGCTGCTTTCCCAGGTACATTAGCAGGGAACTCAATCAGAAGTGGAACAGGCGGGACTCAAACCAGCACCCATATGGGATGCCGGTGCTGCAAGTGGTGGCTCTACCCACTGTGCCTCAGTGCCAGGCCCAGATGCAGGTATATTACCAAACATCTTAACCAGTAGGCCGAAAGCCCACCACAAAACTTCAAGATCTGGATTGAGCAAGTTCATTTAAACGCATTATTGTTCACAATCATGAGTAGTCTATGCAATGTACTATCATCCCTATCCTGCAAAAAATGTATGTGAAAAACTGTTAATCACTTAAAAGGATAAATACCAAGAATGTAAAGTGGCAAGAGCTATTGCCTCAGATGAGGAAAAGAGAACATCACATTTGGATAATGATTTTTCTGATTAGATTTGCTGCAGACAGACAGAAGACAGAATTAGATCAGTAGTGAGATGACAGATAACATGAACAATGAGCAAGGAATTGAATCCCAAATGCCACTTTGTAGAGAGGAAGCAAGATGTATATGTCACCTCTTGATAGATTAATTAGGATAAACTAAACAGCATGTTCAAAAAGTTTACAGAATTGGCAAATAGTGCCTTGGTAAGGTCATTAGAAACCACTCAATGGCTATTATGATGATAATTTACAGTCTTGACAATTGTCTAGGCAAGAGAATTAAGACATGACTGGTTCCAATTTTAATTTGAAACAAAGCTGACCGTATCATATTAAGTTAAGTGTCCTGGCCTTGTGGCCTCCAGTCACTGGCTGCAAATGTTAAACTCATTTGCTGCCTTTCAGGGCAGAACTGAGCAGACAGGGAAGAGAAATGAGTCAACTGCAAAGAAATCTGGATTAAATCAGAAAGACCCAGGAAGAAATGATTTCCATTTTGCAAAGAGATGTGATCCACACAGCAGGCTCCTCAGTTTGCCTGGTGGTGGTGGGATCTGATAGAGTCTGTGGTCCAAAGGATAATGTTTTATCTTTTTTAAATTGACAAATAATAATTGCATGTGTGTATGGGTTGCAATGTGACATTTTGATAAACAGAAAGTCCTTGATTGATGGCAGTGTGATTTAAAACTGGATGATGGTTTTTTCAGGGCACTGAATGCATTTCCAACATAGAATAGTTTAGACCTATAATGGATTTATCAGGATGTAACCCCATTGAAAATCAAGGAGAATCTGTAAAGTTAAAATGTGTGAAATGGTTAAATTGGGCTAAGATACAATTTCTTCATCTCACAAGTTTAGATTTTTTTTTGTAGTGAAAATGTTTAAAATCTACTCAGCAATCTTGAAATACACTCTGCAATATTAGTTATTATGGTTACTTCTCTTTGTAGTAGATCCCTAAAGCTTTTCTATGTAATTGAAACTTCACCCCCTTTCATCAACACCTCCCCATTCCCTTCCCATTCCCTTTTCCCAGACTGTTTTCAGAGATAAACCAGCCTTGGACAGCAGAATGCTAGGTACCAGGTGCTTAACTTCCAACAGTCGGCACCTGAACACAGACTTTGTCTCTCCTGCCCTCACAACATACCTTAAAGTTAATAGCAGAGATCTTTCATTTAGGTCTTCTTTTTTTTTTTCCAGAGTGTCTTGGCTTTCCATGCCTAAAATACTCTCATGGGCTCTTGAGCCAGATCCAAATGCCTTAAGGGCTGATTCTGAGGCCAGAGTGCTATTTAGGATATCTGCCATTCTATGAGTCTGCTGTGTATCCCACTTCCCATGTTGGATCATTCTCTCCCTTTTTGGTTAGTATTAGCAGACACTAGTCTTGTTTGTGTGATCCCTTTGACTCTTAGACCTATCAGTGTGATCAATTGTGAACTGAAGATGATCACTTGGACTAGTGAGATGGCATTGGTACATGCCACCTTGATGGGATTGTATTGAAATCCCCTGGCACGTTTCTAACTCCACCATTTGGGGCAAGTCCGATTGAGCATGTCCCAAATTGTACATCTCCTCCCTCTCTTTTTCCCACTCTTATATTTAACAGGGATCACTTTTCAGTTAAAATTTAAACACCTAAGAATAATTGTGTGTTAATTACAGAGTTCAACCAATAGTATTAACTAGAACAAAAAAATACTAAGAAATTTATGATGTAGTTTATGTGTTTTTTCCGTATCATCATTTTATTATAAAATGAGGCCTAGAAGTTTTCTGTCTTATTTTCATGTTCCTCAAATAAATCTCCCTTTAAAATGTAAATACAATAAATTTTATTTTCAAGATTTTGATCTTAACTTAAAGGATTTTGATCTTTTGAAATTTCAACATTTTGGACTATGGCATTAAGGATCATATCTCTGGAGATTATTGTGGCACATAATAAATGCTCAATGAATGTATATTGAATAACAAGTTGCTCCTCACTTTGAAGATGAGGCTTAAATGATTTGGTCATGTTCAAGCAACTACTAAGTACTTCTTTTTTGACCCTTCTATAGTGGATAGTGGATATCATACACTATGGGAGGAACATTTCAGCATCCTAAGCATGGTTCACAGCTTCATGCTTCAAGGTTCACAGCCTCAGCCCTTCACAAATGCTGAGAACAACTACACTGAACACCGGTGTACTGGAGGGTGTCCTGGCCTGGAAGAGCAACACGTGTCCCATGTGGGGCTCTGCCTTTGTCTGACGTCTCATCCACATCACTCTACTCTCCTGACCCTCAGTGTCCTTATCTCCAAATGAATAATAATAATAATGAAATAAACTATTAAATTGTCTTGTAAGTTTTAGATTCTGTGATTTTTAGATGCTCCTCCCATGAGATAAATTCCTCAATTCCTTAAAAATACAGAAATATATATGTACATGTAAATATGCTTATAAACTAAGATGGAACAAAATATGCATATATTTTGTATAGACTTACCTAATAAAATAACCCAAATCTATATGTAATTGTAAGCATACATATATATGTATATTCAAATATAGAAGTTCACTGTATATATATATATAAAGCTCACGGAAAAGTGGAATTAAAAGAAAAATTTATTTTGGCATAAAAATAAATTGGAATCCCTGCAATGCATAGCTTTCTTCATAATACATATTTTCCATGAGCTTTGAAGACTCCTCATATTACAATAAACTTATGCCTTAATCTCATTTTCCATGCATTTTTGAAATAACATTGTAAGCATAACATGCAGATATGCATAGACTACATAAGAAAATATATTATGATGAAAGTGTCTTGAATAGCATAAACCACTTACTCGAAGTCAGTGAAAAATTATTTCAAGATTTTCAGAATCAAGAGAGAAACCTTATGGTGCACATGAGCCCTCTCCTCACTCAACACATTATTTGTTCCTGGGAAACCTCTAAATGGATAGGACCCATCATTCTGAAGCATGTTGTCTTAGTAGAAATGGCCTCAGGTACCTTAGTGAACTAAATGAAAATTTCTGCCGTTTATTGCCATGGTCCTCTCTTCATTGGTATCAACTCTTTCCTCCTCTCTCATCTTCTTTCTCTTCCCACACATCCTGACACAGAGTTGTTATTCTCTGATTGTCAATTAAATCCCCTTCCAGGGAGGATTTCTGTACCTCTCCAGTTGTAGATTTTCTCAGCAATCCCATTAAATCACAATGATTTCTTTTTTTTTAATTTAATTTTATTTATTTGACAGGCAGAGTTAGACAATGAGAGAGAGAGAGAGACAGAGAGAAAGGTCTTCCTTCCATTGGTTCACCCCACAAATGGCCGCCACTGCCAGTGCGCTGCGCCAATCCGAAGCCAGGAGCCAGGTGCCTCCTCCTGGTCTCCCATGCGGGTGCAGGGCCCAAGCACTTGGGTCATCCTCCACTGCTCTCCCGGGCCACAGCAGAGAGCTGGACTGAAAGAGGAGCAAGCGGGACAGAACCCGGCGCCCATATGGGATACTGGCGCTGCAGGCGGAGGATTAACCAAGTGAGCCATGGCACCGGCCCTACACAATGATTTCTTATAGCACCAACAAGAGTGAAGGCACAGTGCTAGACCAGAAACAAAGAAATTAAGGACCGTCTTCTGAGAGCAAGGGTCCGCAATCCCAACTAGAAAAGGAAATTAGACCACAAGGATAATTGTCTAATTACCACCTTAGGTGTCTTCCCACTTGGCAATTCTAGGACAAATAAAAACACACCAGTGCAAAAATATGATTCATCTGAAATTTAACTGTAGCCTTCTAGAGATGGCTCCGTCACAGTTAATGATTCAGAGTGGAGACTTCAGACATGTGGGCCTTCCTATTTCCACCAGAATTATATTCTATTGGCAGCTGCCTATTCCTAAAATTGCCTTTAGGAAGTCACAGTGGGCTGCTGTGCAAAATGCAGCCAGGCAGTTCCTGCCTAAATTGAGCAGGACACACTTCTGAGCCGGAGAGGACAGGGGGTGATAATTGTAGTCCCTTCTGCCGAGGAACGAAGGAGATTTCCGCTCCGCCTGACAAATTCTATTTCCTTTTGGGCTTTTAAAATATTGCCCTTGGAATTGACTGTCATTTAAATATTGAGAAGAAAATCTGCCAAAGTGATTTGATTCTTCACATGCTTTTAAAAAATCATTAAAATACCAGCCCTGTGGGATAAGTGGAGCTGCCCCACCCTTATCCAGTGCCCTCCTAAGGTAACGTATGACACAGCTAATACCCTCAGCCTTTCGATTGGGCTTCTGCGCATTGAAGCTGAGAACATGGAAAGTGCTGACTCATCAATATTTGCCAAACTCTAGAACAAAGACTCTCCAGGGATGTCCCAATTATCCTCTATGTCTCAGTGTCACAATGGAGATAAAAATCCTGTAATATACAGACAACTGGCTCAACCTTATAGAAATCAGAAAATGAAACACTATTATTCCACTATCACATATCATAGATTTGCAAAGATATATAGGTGATTCTGTTTTATTATTGTTTGTCATGAGTCACTAGTATTGTCTAATGGTAGAAATTGTCCATTCATGCCCATGGGGACGGATAGGTATCCACTGCTTCTTAGTTGGAATAGTGAACTGCCTTGGTTTGATAGAGCATTTTCCTTCAAGGAATTACAATACTTTCGTATAATATATTCTATTTTTAAATTTCTCCTCCTGTTATTTTACCTCCAATATTAGTTAGACAAATAGCTAACATTTAATCAGTGTTCAAAATGCTATGTACTGCTTTTGTGGATTACATACTTTCAGAACAAGCATGTATCATTACACCTTGTGAGGTTAACCATTTGTCCAGCAGCAAAGCTAGTTAGTGGTAGAGTTAAAATCCAAATCCTTAACTCTAGAGTGAATGAATCCATTTCCAAGTCCTTCAAGATGGCCCTCCTTCCTCATGTACTGAAGCAGTGTGTTGAACCATCTCCATTTTAGTATGACTTTTTCTCTTCTCTCTCAATGCACCATATTCCAACCTTCAGTGCAGACTTCTCTGTCAACCTGAGATCCCCTTTTCAAGGTTTCCTCAAGACCTACTTCTCCAAAGCAAGACTTTCACAACACTTACAAGTTCAATTACACCCTGGGGACTCAGATATACAGTAATTAAAGCAAAGAGATTTATGGTTCAATAGAAACACATGGGACACAGAACCAAGAGGCCCGTGATAAAACTATTTAATAATATGTAGCCTTAGTGCTCTTTCTATTTATTACCTGTTGGATTCTTTATGTAACGGAGGGTGAAGATTGCGATTATAAAGACAATTGAAAGAGTGTCATTGTAAAAATGAAAAGAAAAATAAGAAAACAAGGAGGAGGGAGGATAGGTGGAAGAGAAGGAGGGAGGGTAGGGTGGGAAATATCATTATGCTCTTAAAACTGTATGTATGAAATATAAAAAACAGGGGCCGGCGCCGTGGCTCACTTGGCTAATCCTCCATCTGCAGCGCCGGCATCCCATATAGGCACCAGGTTCTAGTCCCGGTTGCTCCTCTTCCAGTCCAGCTCTCTGCTGTGGCCAAGGAAGACAGTGGAGAATGGGCCAAGTGCTTGGGCCCTGCACCTGCATGGGAGACCAGGAGGAAGCACCTGGCTCCTGGCTTTGGATTCTGCGGCGCCGGCACTCAGGGTTCTAGTCCCGGTTGGGGCACCAGATTCTGTCCCGGTTACTCTTCTTCCAATCCAGCTCTCTGCTGTGGCCCGGGAGGGCAGTGGAGGATGGCCCAGGTCCTGGGTCCCTGCACCCATATGGAAGACCAGGAAGAAGCACCTGGCTCCTGGCTTTGTATCGGCACAGCGCCGGCCGCGGTGGCCATTTGGGGGGTGAACCAAGGGAAGGAAGACCTTTCTCTCTGTCTCTCTCTCTCTCACTAACTCTGCCTGTCAAATAAGAAAAAAGAAATTTAAAAAAACAAAAAAATTAAAAACCATATTTGCAAAAATTAGAAAAAAGAAAGGAAAGAAGGATGGAGGTTTGAGGGAAGGAGGAAGGGAGGAATGTATGGTTATCGTCTTAGAACTGTATCTATAAGATACATGAAATCTGTTATCTTTATATTAATAAAATTTTTAAAGATTTTTAAAAGGCCTTAGCATCTTAATCATTGATGTGAATTAATTGTTATCTGCTTCATAGGGTTGCCATAGTATTTAAATAAAATTATAAATACATATGCATATATTACATATATTTATATACATAAAATTTCATATAGGTATAATTTCATTTAAATGATATTTATACATGAGTACAAGTATATACTTATTTATAATTTTGTACATACATTTATTAATGATTTAAAACCTATAAAGAGTAAAGAATCATTATTATTATTTAACTGGCATATATGTGTGCATCTTGTTTCTTCAACTGGAGTTTGGTTTCCTAGAGATTAGTGACATTTTCCACTGGTATCCTTCTCCCTCTAGGGTTCTAGCACATGCTATATCCAACATAGAATTTTCAGCAAATATCTGAATAACAATTCTTCTAAGACCTCTAAGGAAAAAAAACACATATTCCTGCATTATACATAAAAAACCTAAAAGCTATGGAAATGCATCATTTGATTCTTTTTCAACCAGTATTGTCAGTATTTCTTGATGAATCAGACTTCATTATTACTAATGACATTCAGAGAATGCATTTATTGTGTTTGCAAGGCCAGCATCAAGTGGGTGGTGTGTCAGATACATTTGGAGGGTGTCATTGCAATTCAAAACAACTCTGACAATTTGAAGATGTGGGCAGATATAAACAACAGCACAAAGAAGACCACACATCTTTCAGAAAGTCTGACATCTTCTTTATCAAAATTCTACTCAAAACAATTTAAATGAGAATGCTAAAGTCTAAGATCTGCTAGACAATTCCTCTATGCTAGTAAGTATTATTTCAGAGAATCAACACTTCTCTATGTTAAGGTCCCCTGATTTGGCAGCCCTAGGAAATATGGGGAGATTTGGGAGAGATTAATACAGGCACAGAAGGGGACAGTAAACTATGTCAGTGGACACATCCAGTTTGTAGGAAGAGGAAGAGGAATGGCATCATCGTACAAAGGAAAGCAGCTACCATTTTCTTCATTTCCCTCCAAAACATTTACAAATTCCCTAGGAATAGGATTTGGCTAGAAAAAAAAAATTGCTACTGTGTCAGAGCACAACTTCAGTTCTTCTGTTGTTTCTCTGAACAGCTTTTCCAGGACAGATGATGGAAACTCTTTTGAACACTTGACTCTGATAGCTCAGCAAGAGTTTTCAAGGATGCCAAGTTTTAGATGGCCCAACAGATGAACGACAAGCTATGGGCCACGATGCCTACAAGAAAGCAGAGGGGATTGTGGGCTGAAAAAAGGCAAACAAGTATGGTTGTGTTCCTAAAGCAAATGCTAAAGGAGAGAGATGGGGAGAGAGCAAGACACCTAAAAACTAGCAGTCTATTTCTGTTAGCGCTGAAAGACAAGTGAACAGCTACGCATCCTGTAAGCGTATGCACCAGAAACATTGTCATAGTCCCTACAAGAGCCAATCCAAAGGGCCAGTTAGGCTGCAGATACTGATCAGCAGGGTAGTGCAGAAGGTGACACTTGTTCTCATTCCATAAAGAAAGGAGACTCATTAGAAAGAAGCCAGGTTATGATCCTACATATGGGGAATACGAAGTGTATGATGCCCAGAGGGCAAAAGGAGAAATTATAGTACATCTTCACTCATCGCTACCCTGCCATTAATAAGACATGGGAAACATTACTTGTGCCAGATCATATTCTTCTATATTGGGGGAACAATCCTGTTTATCTCTTTCCCAGAATTAAATTGTATCATGCTAGCATTATAGCTGTTGCTGACTTTATAAGTTTCATAGTAAGGATATAAGGTGTGACCTGCTGTGTGCTGTGTTTAGATTCAGTTTTTCGCATTCTGTTCCAGACCTTACGAGGAGACTCTGCAGAGAAGTGCTACCCTGAAGTGGTAGACATTTCACAAAATCGCCCTTTCTAAACTCCGTGGCATTATTATGACTACCAGCAAGAAAAGTGCTCAGATGCAGAACACTGCAGTGCTGATGTTTTTAATGCCAGGACCGGAGCTAGGTGAGGTGGAGAAGAGGGAAAGCAGTGACAGGCTGTGCTCTCCAAGCTTTGGAGGCCATGCTGACCCAAATGTTATCGGGGACTGCCTGAAACCCCTTCAGTCTTAGCGTAGATAACGAATAGCCAGATAAGGTTTTCCCAAAGTCTATCCAAGACAGAGATAGAGCGTAAGATGGGGAGCCCGATTCCAGCTCAGTTATGAACAGCTGCAAAGCAATGGGGTTCATTCCACTTCAGTGGTTTGATGTTTTATCACAGCCTGTGTTTCTCCTGCTTTAGATAGCAGTATATTTGCATTTTGAATTATATTTTGCTTATGCAATTACTGAAATAAGTTGGTTTCACCTCGGATGTATATATCAACAACTAATGAAAAAAGGCAGCTCCCAAAAAGGCTGGTGGCAGTGAAAGGAATCTGCTTTCTCAAGTACATATTTACAAATCTAAAATCAGATGCATATGCATACTGGGGGCCAATTTGTTTTAAAAAATTCATTTATGTTTCTGAAAGGCAGAATGACAGAGAGCGTGGGAGGGAGAAGGGGAAGGAGAGAGAGGTCCGTCTTCCATCCACTGCTTTCCTGGGAATTCAGTTCAGGTCTTTCACATGGATGGCAGGAATCCAAGTACTAGGGCTGCCATGGGATACCTCCACGGTGCATTAGTAGGAAGCTGGACCAGAAGAATGAACTAGGGGGCGGTGTTTTGCTGCAGCAGATTAAGTCGTCATCTGTGATGCCTGCATTGGCATCCCATATGTGGCTGATTCAAGTCTTGATGTTCCACTTCTGATCCAGCTTCCTGCTAAATGAACCTATGAAAGTAGCAGGAGTTAGCCCAAGTGCTTGATACCCTGACCACACATGAGAGACGCAGATGGACTTCTAAGTTCCTGACTTTGGAATAGCCCAACCATTTGGGGAGTGAACCATTGGATGGAAGATTCTCTCTCTCTCTCTCTCTCTCTCTCTCTCTTTCTCTCTCTCTCTTTCTGCCTCACCTTCTCCCTTTGTAATTCTGCCTTTCAAATAAAACTTTTATTTTTTTGTAAAAAAGTATACAGTATCCATGACTCAAACCAAACACTCCAATGTGGGATGTAGGCATCCCAAGCAGAGGATTAACCTAACGTGATGCACCATGACACCTACCCCATTTTATTATAATTTTCATCGAGAAAATAAAATGCTGAATCATTATGGGAAGATAAGAAGCAATAACAACATAGTCACTTCCGCTGGGAGAATCCTGGGGTAGCACAAGAGCAGGCTACTTGTAGCATAGGAGGCCACTTGAGTTACCACATAGTAGGCCGCATCTAGCATCTCAAATTACATAACATAAATTTAATACAAAAGGAGATCAATAAGAGGACATTAGTAGGATTAAATTGTGTTTATTACATTCAAAATCTGGAAGTCTCAAATCTGGAACACTTACACTACAAAATTAAAATTCAATTGAATCAATTAATGCTAAACATTTTTCCACTTTGCTTTTGAGTGTATTTGCTTGAGTCTAATTTTTTATCATGGAATAAAACTACAATTCCTCATTTTTTTCACCTATTTAACACAAGTTTTGACACCAGTTCCATTAGGGAAAATATAATTTAACTCAATGAGACCATTCACCCCTCCCACCATTAAAGTTTGACTATATAATTGGACTATATAATTAAGCTAGATTGTTACCTACTGTACAGTTTCCACTTAATTAGATAAGTGGCTTCTGTCAGAACGAGCTTAACTGTACTCGGTAAAAAAGGCCACATGGGCAGTGGCTGTCGACAGGTGAGGTAGCCAGTCCCACAGACAGTGAAATATTGGTGGGCTCTAATTATATCTTTTCACCTAGAAACATGCAAATTGAATCCATGGCAATGATATTCAAAGTTGTGATTTGACTCAACATCCTAATTCAGTCAGGTTTCATAAGTCATGGGTAAAACTGGGAGGTACGTATTATCCGTGTTTACCACTCATCTCTTACCCAAGTTAGCCAAGCTTGTGGGAGCTTTCCACATGTCTCACGGTTGTCCCCAACCATCTTGTCTTTAACTCACTTAGTTCCATTGTCCTAGGAGGTGCACACATAGGTGTACACGCTCTTTCTCTCTCTCTCTCTCTCTCTCTCTCTCTCTCACACACACACACACACACACACACAAACACCACTCCTCTCCCATCTTAAATATTGCAATAAATATGTTGACTGGGGAGCAGGTGTTTGGTGTAGCAGTTAAGACAGTTTTGACTTGACATATCTGGATCCTGTATCAGAGTGCTTGGTTCGGGTCCTGACTCTGCTTCCTATTGAGCTTCCTGCTAATGCACACGCTGGGAGGTACAGATAATGGCTCAAGTACTTGGGTCCCTGCCTCCTATGTTGTACATACAGATTGATTTCTGGGCTCCTGGCTTCAGCCTGGCCTAGACCTAGCTGTTGCAGGCATTTTGAAAAAAAGTGAACTCCATCTCTCCCTATTCCACCTTCAGGTTAAATAAAAGGGGGGATGGGAGGCTTGGGCTAAAGGTGGGTTGTTTAGCCTAACTTTTAAGATGCTGGTTAGGATGTATAGGTCTCATATCAGAATGCCTGGGGATTCAATATCTGGCTCCAGCTCCTGACTTTAGCTTCCTGCTACTACAGACCCTGGGAGGTAGTAGTGATGACTCAAGTACTTGGGTCCCTGACACTCACCTAAAAGGCCTGGATTGAGTTCCTTCTCCCAGCTTTAGCCATGCCTAACTCTAGCCATTGTGAATATTTGAAAAGTGAATCAGCAGATAGGAGTGTGCTCACATTCTCTCTCAAATAAATAAATAATTTTTAAAAAGAACAGGTTTGAGCTGGTGATCCAAACCACCTTACCCCCATGCTCTTCATTCCATGCTTTGCTTTAATGGTCAGCAAAGTATAGAGCAACCTAGGAATAGCACCATCCAATATAGTTGGTGTTGGCTCAAGTATTTAATTGATGAGGGTTGGGGGGAGTGGTATGGGATGGATCATCAAAATAAAACATAGGACAGAAAAGGGATAAACATTTTTAGCATAACAATGCCAAGCTTGTTATATAATAAAGTATATGATTTAAATTACATTACTACCAGGAGGATAATGTCAATTGTGCAGTGTTCTAGAATAAAAGATTAACAGTGTTGGTATAAGTTAGGTTGACTGTATATCAGGGACAAATTGAGACAAATCAGAGTGGAGGTATTTACCTATTCTGCATACACTCCCTTCAGCTACACCATTGAAGATAGCAGCTGAGAATAGCTTTCTTCTCTCCTGTTTATAAAGCAGAAATTGGAAGAAGGCTTTGGCATATGACATTAGCACGTGTATGTACTGTGTTAACTCAAGTGAGTTATCTAAGTTCTAGGAACATGATTTTTATGCCATAAGATGGGTACTATTTCTAACAACCTTACAGAATTGGTGTAAGAGCTAAATGAGATGATGTATGCAAGACGCTTGACAGAAAACCAGGGATGCACACACATATACCCCTTTCCATAGTAACTATTATTATTCTCATGTCCATGAAAGGGCCTGGAGCTATTGTGTGTATATTAACCACTATACATTGTGCTGAGGAAATACAAAGTACTATATCTAGTCCCTGCTCTCAATTTGCGTTTCAAGGCTGTGGGGGCTTGGGGGTGGAGATTTATAAGCCATGGAAAGAAATTGAGGAATTTATGTTCCAAAGGATAGACTCCCTCAAAATGGAGGACACCATCCAGGAGAGGGATTAAGCCATCTTCCCTTCTTCGGAGAGGGAGTTAGGATGACATCATGCTGCCAAGTGTTCCCCAAGGACTGACAGACCACGACACAAACCCTCCACAAATAAACTGCTTAAACTTCCCTCATAATTCGCTGTATATATCAAAAACAAAGAAAGAGACAGAGAGAAAGAAAAAAAAAAACACTGAAAAGGACATTCAACACTGCATATTGAAGGTGAGTGTCTGGCAGGCTGTGTCTAGCACATTCCATCCAAAAGCTCGTGGCGCACTGGTGTGTCCCACCAAGCAGACACAGACCAGTGCCTGGGACTCGGCTTCCTACAGAAGAGAGCTGGAGAACCTCCCCGTGGCAAAGACATGCAGGAGTGCCAGTTCTGAGCTGTGCACGACAAACGTATTTAGGTGTGGGAATAAGGACACCTTGGCATTAATATTTTCTCAATTCAGTTAGTGTGAAGATCCCAGAGTAACCATTTTACACCTTCATTTCCCCAAATGTAGGAAGATTGTCAGAAAACAGTATCAAGCACAATGGCCCATAATGAATAGTTCTGAGAGTTAAAATCAAATATATATGACATTCTTTAAAAATACCTGGGCTGAAACAATGTTTGAGGCCACCTAACTGAAATCTTGCATTTTTCTAATTACAGTGCTGAAATTCAAACTTCTTAAAGGAGCTACCTGCAGCCACACAGTGAACTGGTGATTTTCTTACACAATGATAGAAGCAGCCAGCTCCTCTGTCTACATTGCCTTGCGCTAAACCACACAAACTCAGAAATCTATCGACTACAAGCAAAACATCCCGTTGGGGTTGTGCTTTTAATTCATGGAGACAAAAATGTTTTTCTGTTCATTTCTCTAGGGACTCTCCCTTCAATGAAATGCTAATTTCCAAAATGAGTGCCGAGGTTATCAGTCTTTGGAAAACACAAAAAAAAGCCCTCTGCTCTCCACCAGGCCAACACACACAGGGAGAGGCCCAGCTAGAGGAACTCTGCAGGGGAGATCACACTCCCTGCCCTGGGATCGGCTCTCCTCTGGCATCAGAGGGCACTCTGAAGCCCGTGCTGGCCAGCACTCTGGGATCCTGGAATGGGGTGGGAAGCACATTCAGCATCACTCATTTAAAAGTCAAAAGCCTGGAGGTTCAAGAGTGCTTGTGCTGTTCAGGCTGCTGTTTTATTTTTCTATTTCTCATACCCCTAGAGTCAGAGTACATGACATCACTCCTCCCCGAAAGCAGTAATTAAAGCTTTTAAAAATATACATATTAGCAGATCACACGCTCCTATCAGTTTATCTTGTGAATATCATAAACACCACACACACAACAGATGGAAATGGCATAAACAGAGAAATTCTGCATTATTCATGAAAGAGTTCACTTTCCCCTGGCTCCATGCTGTCAAGGATTACGAGCGCCTGCATGTATGTTCCTTCTTAGAAATCAGTGCAAGGTGTCCGGCGCATAACAAATCTTCCCAGGCAGACAAATCAATTAATTCACAGGTTTTATTGGGGTTCCGCTCCGGGGAGAGGTCCCCAGGTCCCAACAGAGCAACAGAGCGGGGGTGGGGAAATCGCACAGCAGAGACTGGGAGGGCTCCTTTTATAGATTCAGGGCATGGAGGTTACAGGTTGAGGCGGGTCTGATCCTCATTGGTTGACCTTTAGGCACCCGCGGGGACCTTGACAAGGACTTTTCTTCCCTGGAAGTACAGGTAGGGACTCTTCATTCCCGGAAGTGAAGGCCTTCCCTCCTTGCGGATCCCAAAGCTACCAACCAGATCTCAGACTACCACACAGCTTCTACTGAGGCATTTGAAAACTGAGGGTGAATAACTAAATGTAAGTATGCCACACACTCAAGTGGATCCTACTTTCTCCTACCAGAGAAAAGGAGCTAGTCCTAGGCAACCCCAAAGTATTGTTGATTCATTAGAAAAAAAAGAAAAATCAAGGAAAGTATTTATCAAGGGTGGGTCATATTTTCAACTGTTTCATTGTTGAGTATTGATATTTTATACCACAAACACCATAAAAAAAAGAGGTTACCAAAAATAATTATAGTAAGAAAATAGGCCCATGTATTATTTCCACCTAAAACAGTGTGTGTGTGTGTGTGTGTGTTTTAATAGACCATTCTCTAGGAGCTCAGAGCGGGGATGGCCAATCAGAGTCAGCAGTAGCTCATGTTCTCAAAATCTGGGGATGGTGCATCTGACTGGCAGGAGAGATCTAGGAAAAGCAGTAGAGTCTCCACCACAAAGGAGAGTTTTTAAATATTTTTAGTTATTTAATTTACTTACTTGTAAAGCAGAGGAACAGTAGGAGGGAGAGAGACAGAGAGACACACAGTTCCACTAGTTCAACCCTCAAAATTCCTACAATAAGCAGGGCTGGCCCAGGCCAAAGGCAGGATCAGCAACTCCAATCACGCATCCTGCAGGGGAGGAGGGGACTCTAGCACTTAGGCCATCACCTGCTGCCTCCCAGAATGCACATCACCAGGAAGCTGGAGTCAGAATTAGAGCCAAGATTCAAGCACAGGAACTCCTATACAAGATACAGGCTACCCAACAGGCACGTTAACAGCTGTGCCAGACACCTGTCCCAACACGTTTATTGGAAAATGGAAACATTTACATTAAAATTGCATGTTTTGAAACTATAGTATTTAAGCTTCTGATATGAGATTTAGGCTTCATTTTAAAATATACAAAGAGATATATTTTCAAAATTCTTTTGAGAACAGACAGTATGAAATTGGAAGAATTTAAAGACTACCTGCTTTAAAGTCCCTCCCACTCCAAGCTTCTCATAACCATGAACTATATTTCCCCAGGGGCCTGAAACTATTGCCTACTAGCACATTTGAATTACCAGTAGAAATGTACTTAATTAAATGTTAGGGAAGCATTTTAAGAATACTACTCAGAACAATAAAGGGATCAAACTAAGCACATGAAAAGAACCTAGGAGAGAGATTGTTGGAAAATGAAGGTATTGCAAAGAGAAAAAACCAACTAGTTAACAAAAAAGAAGAGCAAAAATTGTACATTTTTTTTTGACAGGCAGAGTTAGACAATGACAGAGAAAGACAGAGAGAAAGGTCTTCCTTCCATTGGTTAACCCCTCAAATGGCCACCAAAGCCAAAGACCATGTGCCTCCTCCTGATCTCCCATGTGGGTGCAGGGCCCAAGCACTTGGGCCATCTTCCTCTGCCTTCCCAGGCCACAGCAGAGAGCTGGACTGGAAGAGGAGCAACCAGGACTAGAACCCAGTGCCCACATGGGATGCTGGCGTCGCAGGCGGAGGATTAACTAAGTGAGCCACAGCGCCGGCCCCAGTACATTCTATCTTTAAAACAATCACAGTCAGCTTCTCAAACACAATGTAAGCCCAACTCACAGTATTTTCTGTTGTAATTGAACAACCCTTGAATTGAGAGGTATCTATTATTTTTAATGGCCCTCATCCCTTGGTTTATACTTTTTCATCTCTCTCTCTCTCTCTCTCTCTCTCTCTCTCTCTCTCTGTGTGTGTGTGTGTGTATGTGTGTGTATGTTTCTCAACCTTTGTTGGTACAGGCATGTAGGCATTTGGCATAGCTATTAAGACTCCAGCATCCCATATGGGAATGCCTGGGTTTGAATCCTGACTCTGTTCCTGTTTCCTGCTGGTACATGCTCTAGGGCGCAGCAGGTGATGGTTCAAGTGCATGAGTGCTTGCCACCCATGTGGGAGATCTGGATTTCCCAGCTCCTGGCATCAACCAGGCCCAGTCTTGGTGATTAGAAGTATTTGGAGAGTGAACCAGCAGGTGGGAGCCTGCTCAAATGTGCTTTCTGTCCCTTTCTATACCTCTAAAATAAATATTTTTAAAGATCTCTATCATAGTTTAAAAAGGTTATATTTCTAATGTAAAACTGAGCTACATAAAAACCACTCGTTTTATCAAGAAGATAAAATAATGATAATAATGATAAAAATAATCATATTGGCCAAAATGGATTGACAGGAAGTGCTGTGGGTTGGATATTGAATGGCCCTCATTAGACCAAATGTTAAAGGTTTGTCCCCAGGGTGACACTATTGGGAGGTGGTGGGACCTTTAGGAGGTGGGCTAGAAAAAGGCCCTTAAGTCATTTGAGATGTGCCCTTGGAAGGTAATTCGCCCAACAGAGTTGTTCTGAAAAGCTTGAGTTTGGCCCAGTGCAGTATCTCTCTGCTCCTGGCTTGAGCCGTGATCTTTCACTCTTGCAGATACTCCAATCGTGATGTGTCATTGCCCTTACGAGTGGCCAAACCAATATAGCTACCCAATATAGGTGAATCTCCAAAAGTATAAGCTGAAAAACACTTTTTTTAAAAAAAGATTTATTTATTGGGGCTGGCTTTGTGGCACAGCAGGTTAAAGCCCTGGCTTGAAGCGTCGGTATCCCATATGGGTGCTGGTTTGAGACCCAGCTGCTCCACTTCCAATCCAGCTCTCTGCTATGGCCTGGGAAAGCAGTAGAAGATGGCCCAAGTCCTTGAGTCCCTGCACCCATATGCTAGACCTGGAAGAAGCTCTTCTCTCTCTCTGCCTCTCCTTCTCTCTCTGTGTAACTCTTTCAAATCAATCAATAAATCTTCTATTGATTGATTTGAAAGGCAGAATTGCAGAGGCAGAGACAGAGAGAGGTGGAATTACAAAACAAAACAAAACAAAACAAACAAACAAACAAACAAACAAAAAAAAAACAGGTGAATTTGCCCTGCTTTGTGTGTCCCCACTTGGATGTAGCACACAATTGGACTTCAGCAGAACAGCCTGAGCTGACTCTCAAGTCTTCTTGAGAGTCATGCAGTTTGATTGTTCTTTTTAACTCTGAATTACAAAGAGTTCAAGATAAGCAAAGTTTCATCCAACTTTATTCACACCTCAAAACAATTTACCCAAGAGAGCCAAGGAACAGGAAGAGAAGCACTTCAGGAGGCTGCCAGCTGGGGGTACATTTTGGGTTGGTTTTCTCAAACAGGACTGCAATTTTGAGAGTTACTTTTTAAATTAATGCTTCTTGATACAATTTGATGTGCATGTAATTTTGCCCAAATTTCCCATTTCAAGCCTAAGCTTCTGTTATGTCAAGTTTGTTGACTCTGCTTAGATTTCTCTCAAGATTGCTCAGTTGTTCTAAGAGAGTGATCAGGGCCCCTTGGTTTGTAGGTTGTCTCTCATTATAGGAAGTTAGAGATTGAAGAAGTTCTGATTCCAGTTCCCTAACCAGCTCCACAATTGCCTTTGCAGTGAGTTGCCCCTTGTGCAATATATTCCTCATCATGGCCCACAAATGTCTTTGTCTCATTTCAGGCCTCTTCTAAAACCTCTTGTTTGTTTAATATCACATGTTTTTCTTTAAAGCACCACTGTGGAACAGCTTGTTCCCTAGGCTATACGCAAATGGAAGAAGAATAAGATCAGGCAAACTCATTGAACATAGCAAAGTCTGAATAGTCCCAGAAGTATACCAAAGGGATCTCAAAGGGTCCCCAAATGTGAATCTCCCAGGGGCACAGAGGGTGCTGGGTTCCCTCCAAAGCACTGTCCATCTGTTGGGGTCATGTTAGCGTCCACCTTTCTCAACACTGACTTCTCAAGTTCTGGAGGTAAGGAATCCTATTCCCATTCCTTAAATAACATACTCCAGGCACACCTTCGAAAATTCACATAGAACAAAGAGAACAGAGATTTCTGACTCTGATATTTTACCAGATGAACAAGAACTAATTAGAAGTCTGACCACAGTAAAGAGGGGGACAGCCACCCACCACTTCAGAATGAATAAAGGCTAAGAAGTACAGGCATCACAACACATATTAAGGTAGTTGAGGTAAGATGGGCTTCTCCCAATACTGCCAGGCAAGTCTTACAAAGAGTCGTTCTCTGGTTGGAGTCTTCATTCCAACCAGGATCAATGCTATGACTAAATCCAAATAAAGTCTGAAACTTGACGCCCCCCCCCCACATCCAACCCCGTGTCAAACACTCTTAGCTTCAATGAAAGGGAAGAATGCATGCTGCCAGATATCAGCTTTTCTTACACATTGCTGCAATGCCACTTTAAAAATTATTCACCCCCTTGAAAGAAATAGCAGCAAAGATGGCGATTTCCCCGGGAAGAGCTCTAAAGCTGTCCAATAAGCAGGTGATTCGTTCCTGCCATCAGTGTTCACACAGCCTGCACCGAAATTTAAGGATGCGTGTACATTAAATGATGTGAGCTGTCCAGGGAATTCTGCTATTCCCTTTACAAACAGCATCAATATTAACAGAGCTCCACTTCTTTTCCAGTAAGGGATACTTTACATTAATACAGTAACTCACACTGGGAAAAAAATACAAATGAAAAAGTTTAGAACCTTGTATTTAGAAAATAACATCATTCCTTCCAGGACATTCTTTTCACTGGTGACCCTCACGGTACTTTGCACTTTCAAATTGTTGGCAGACCTGGGATAGGGTCAAAGGAACATTCAAAGGTAGATGTAAGAAATGTCCTGGAGTAGCTGCCTTATGTTGATTTTCAGAACTACATGGTGTTAGAGTTAGGAATATGGGGAGATCCACTATGGCTGAATTGTGAGAAGATGCACTGGCCTCAGGTGTGGAAGAATACGAGAAAAACAAAGGAAGGACTATGTTTCCAGGGAAATGGCTGAGATACATTATCAACAGAGAAGTGAGAGAACAGAACAGAGATTCCATGGGTCAGCTAAGAAAGAGTTCAGGGCTGGTGCCACAGCTCACTAGGCTAATCCTCCACCTTTGGCGTCGGCACCCTGGGTTCTAGTCCCTGCTGGGGCACTGGTTCTATCCTGGTTGCTCCTCTTCCAGTCTAGCTCTCTGCTGTGGCCTGGGAGTGCAGTGGAGGATGGCCCAGGTCCTTGGGCCCTGCACCCGCATGGGAGACCAGGAGGAAGTGCCTGGCTCCTGGCTTCGGATTGGCACAGCACACCAGCCACAACGCACCAGCCGTTCACTTGGGGGGTGAACCAACGGAAAAAGGAAGACCTTTCTCTCTGTTTCAACTCTCTCTCTCTCTCTCTCTCTCTCTCTCTTACTGTCTAAATCTGCCTGTCAAAAAAAAGAGTTCAGACATGCTGCTTTGGCTGGCTGGGTGGCACAGCCAGGTGCTGGCTGAGAGTCGCCACCTTCCCAAGTCAAGGTAGAAAGAAGTTGCTTAGAGTCCTGCCACTAGCAGCTTCAGCTGAGGCAGAATTCTACAGTGCCACCACTGACTTTCACTCCAGTTTGGGAAGCTAAAAAAGTCACACTTCTACACCAAGAACTGCCACAGACTGACACTGATTCAAGCAAAGAAAATCTCTCACAGATCACACTTCTGGACTCACCTAGAAACAAAGCCAAAGCAATAAAACAAATGATACCTTGCATTTCATCTAAACTATAACATTTTTCCAGTAAAAGCCACAGTATAAAGAAAAAAGAACTATTTCACAAGATGCACAGATGGCAACATAGGGACATGGGAGACATGCAAGGTAGCATGACAGCTCCAACAGAACACAAGTCTCCATAATTAGATCCTGATCTGAAGGAAATCTATAAAATTCCTGCAGCAGAATTCCAAAAAATGATTGTAAAGAAACTCAATAAAACATAAGAGAATACAGGTAGATAGCATAAATAAATGAGGAAAATAGTGAAAAGTTCACTAGAGAGAAAGAAATCATTAAGAAAAACCAAACAGAAAATTTTGAGATGAACACTTCAAATGTGAAGTGAAAAAGAGCAACTGAAAGCTTTCACAGTACAATAGACCAAGTGGAGGAGAGAATTTTTTCTTTTATATGGAAGAAAGGACTTTTCAAATAATCCAATCAGACAAAAGTAAGGAGAGAATCAGCATAAAGAATGAAAAAAGTCTATGTAAAATATGAGTTACCACTAAATGACCAAACATTCATATCATAGGGATTCTTGAAGGCTAAGACCAAGAAAAGAGCATTTACTGAACTTGTTAAAGGAAATAATAGTTGAAAATTTCCCAGAGCTTGAAAGAGAATGGATACCCAAATACAGGAAACTCAAAGAATCCCAAGCATACTCAATCAAAAAAGTTCTTCTGTAATGTATATTATAGTAAAGCCATCAAAAGTTAATGACAGAGGCCAGCACAGTGGCATAGCGGGTAAAGCCAACATTTGCAGTGCCGGAATCCCATATGGGCTCCAGTTTGAGACCCAGCTGCTCCTCTTCCTATCCAACTCTCTGCTATGGCCTGGAAAAGCAGAAGATGGCCCAGGTCTTTGGGCCCCTGCACCCACATGGGAGACGCGGAAGAAACATTTTTCTTCCTGAGCTGTTTATATAGTGGAGCATTAAGCCTTTGGCCATAATACAAATTCAAAATATGTTATCTGAAAAATGTAAAAAGAGGCAAAAAAGAAACATGTAAAATATTGATTCCAACCTTATTAGAGGTCCATGGATCCTTTGTGCCTGTCTTTTCTTGTTGCATGCAAACACAAAATTAAATTTTTTTTTAATCTCAAAAACAAAAACAAATCTTGTAAAGCAGCTACCAATGAATCAAGGCCCTAAGGAGAAAGTGTTCTGGAAGCCCTGAAATACTGTGCATATTTAGATAATTATTTGTGTTGTCAATGTCAACAAAAAAAGCAATAAATCAAAGGGACAGCATTGATGAGTGAGAAGAAATGTACTCAACAATTTAAACAGAATCGTTCTTTATCTTCTTTCTCCAGGAAGCAAACTTCAACAGTGCCTACTTCTGCCTGCCATGTACCACAGCTACCAGCCTCTTTAGTTTCTGCTCATAAAACAGGCTTGCAATTCTTCCTATCTCCCTTAAGTAGAAGGCATTCAGTCTATGGTAACAATAGGTATTGTTTGGAATGCCCCAGCCTCCGAAATGAAGAAAACTGGTGATATCTTTTGCCTGAGAAGACATCTGCTGAGAATTCAGACCATCACTCAAAAGTCGAGTCCTATTGACAAGAGGATCCCTCTTCCAGAGTGACTTACAGATGGGAAACAAGCATTGAGTCCATCAGTGCAGAATGTCGCTTTCCCTTCACTGTCTTGAGTAGCACTCTGAGTTAGTGGCAAGATGAACACCACCACTCTTGCCCCAAGAGTAGCTCCTTCCAGTCCCTTGATTGCTCATTAAGTCCCTTTCTTTGCTATTAATTATTTATAATGATGAAGTGTTGTTTACTTTCAAACAGTGATGTAGAATCATTTCATTGTCTCATTTATCTTTAATTTGAGGATCTGGCTCACCATTTAAGAATAAGAAGCTTGCAAAAAAAAAAGATAAGTATTCCCCCCTGGGAATAAATCATTGAGTAACTGCAAGATGGATGAAACTTCCACCTTCTCTGAAAGGATGTGAACAAATTAGGTACCACACAACATGTTATAAACATCCATTAATTTCATTTAATTAATTTTTAAAATTTTATTTAAGGTATACAAATTTTATGTGTTTCATATATACAGATTTAGGAACATAGTGATACTTCCCACTCTACACACCCTCCTGCTCATGCTCCTACACTTCTTCCTCCTCCCTCTCCTATTCCTACTCTTAATTTTTACAAAGATATATTTTAAATTTACTTTTTACTCATAGAATTTACCCTACACTAAGTAAAGACTTCAACAAATAGTATGAATGAAAATATTCTCCATTTTTAATGTCTTCTTCTATTTCTTTCTTTAATGTTTTGTAATTTTCATCATAGATAATTTTCACATCCTTGGTTAAATTTATTCTGATGTATTTAATTCTTTTGGAACTAATATGAATGAAAATTACCTTAAAAGTTCTTTCTCATCATTGTCTGTGTATATAAAGGCTACTGATTTTTGTGTGTTGATTTTATATCCTGCCACTTTACCAAACCTTTATGAGTTCCAATAGTCTTTCAGTGGAGTCTTTTTGGATTCCTTATGTATGGAACCATGTCATCTGTAAACAGGGATAGTTTGACTTCCCCTTTTCCAATTTGTATCCCTTTGATTTCTTTTCCTTGCCTAATGGCCCTGGCTAAAACTTCCAGGACTATATTAAATAGCAGTGGTGAGAGTGGGCATCCTTGCCTTGTTCCAGATCCTAGGGGGAATGCTTCCAGCTTTTCCTCATTCAGTAGGATGCTGGCCATGAGTCTGTCATAAAATACTTTGATTGTGTTGAGGAATGTTCCTTTTATTACCAATTTACTTAAGGTTTTCATCATGAAATGAAGTTGTATTTTATCAAATGCTTTCTCTCCATCTACTGAAATAACCATATGGTTTTTGTTCTTCAGTTTGTGAATGTGATGTGTCAGATTTCTTTATTTGCAAATGTTAAGCCATTCCTGCATACAGGGATAAATCCCACTTGGTCCAGGTGAATGATCTTTTTGATGTGTTGTTGGACTAGATTAGCTAATATTTTGTTGAGTAAAATTATAAAACATTAAAGAAATAGAAGAAAAAGTAAAAAATAGAAAAATCTCCCATGTTCATGGATTGGAAGTATCAATATCATCAAAAGGTCCATATTATCAAAAGCAATTTACAGATTCAATGTGATCCCAATCAAAATACCAACAATATTCTTCTCAGATCTAGAAAAAATGATGCTAAAATTCAAATGGAAACACAATAGACCCCAAATAGCTAAAGCAATCTTATACAACAAAAACAAAGCCAGAGGCATCACAATACCAGATTTCAAGACATACTGTATGGAAGTTATTATTGAAATAGCCTGGCAATGGCACAAAAAGAGATGTATGTGCATATCAATGGAATAGAATAGAAACTCCAGAAATCAATCCACACATCTACAACCAACTAATCTTTAACAAAGGAGCTAAAATCAATCTTTGGGGCATGGACAGTCTAGTCAACAAATGGTGCTAGGAAAATTGGATCTCCACATGCAGAAGTATGAAGGAAGACCTTTGCCTTACACTTTACAAAAAATCCACTCAAAAGCGATCCAAGACCTAAATCTATGACCTGATACCTTATGTTTACTGGAGAACATTGAGGAAACTCTGTAAGACATTGGCATAGGCAAAGACTTCTTGTAAAAGACCCCAGAAGCATAGGCAAGCAAAGCCAAAATTGACAAATGAGATTACATAAAGCTGAGAAGCTTCTGCACTGTAAAAGAAACACTCAGCAAACTGAAGAGGCAACCAAGAGAATGGGAGAAAATGTTTGCAAACTACACAATGGATAAAGGGTTAATACCAAAAGTCTATAAAGAGCTCAAGAAATTCAACAACAATAAAACAAACAATGCAGTTAAGAAATGGGCAAAGGACTTGAGCAGGCATTTTTCAAGACAGGAAAATCAAATGGCCAAGAGAAACTTGAAAAAGATGCTCAAGATCACCAGACATCAAGGAAATACAAATCAAAACTACAATAAGGTCTCATCTCACTCCAGTTAGAATGCCTCTCATGAAGAAATCAATAAACAAATGCTGGTGAAGATGTGGGAGAAAAGGTACCCCCTAATCCACTGTTGGTGGGAATGTAAACTGGTGTAGCCACTGTGGAAGACAGCATGCAGATTCCTCAGAAATCTGAGTATAGACATACCCTATTATCCTGCCATCTCATTGCTGGGAATTTACCCAAACCAAAAGAAATATAATATGAAAGAGTTGTCTGTACCCTTATGTTCATTATAGCACAATTCACAATAGCTAAGATATGGAATCAACATAGATGTCAAGCAATTGTTGACTGGATAAAGAAACTATTGTATATATAAACTATGGAGTACTACTTGGCAGAAAGAAAAAGAAAAAAGGGAAGGGAAGGGAAGGGAAGGGAAGAGAAGGGAAGGGAAAGAAGGGAAGGAAGGGAGGGAAGGGAGGGAAGGGAAGGGAAGGGAAGGGAAGGGAAGGGAAGGGAAGGGAAGGGAAGGGAAGGGAAGGGCAGGGCAGGGCAGGGCAGGGCAGGGCAAGAAAAGCTGTATTTTGCAACAAAATGGACACAACTGGAAACCGTTATACTTAGTGAAATCAGCCAGTCACAGAAAGATTTATACCATATGTTTTCCTTCATCAGAGGTAACTAATAGAGTACCTAAATTGTAATGTATTGAAGTGAAATGGACATTTTGAGATTTGATGAATGTTGATAGCCCTTGTCTCTTCTGTTGAGGAAGAGTACTTTATTTTTCTTCATGTTATTTCTTGAACTATTTTGCTCAGTGCAGGGTTAAACTTATAATCATTAAGTAAACTGAAAGTAGATCTTTGTAAAAATTAAGAGTGAGAATGGGAGAGGGAGTAGAAAGAAGGCTTGGAGCTTGGATGAGGGGAGGGTAGGATGGAAAGTATCACTATGTTACTAAATCTACATATGAATTAAATAATTTTTTTAAAAAAGTATGAAGGAAAAAACACTGATCCTCAACCATAGAGATAAGAGCTGTAAACAATATTTCTGAGTCACTCTTCCTGGAATACCATTTAGTTCCAACCCTGCACACTCCCTACTGAAACCAGGCAACCTTTGAGAGGGTCTCTTCCCAACAAGTTGTTAAGTTCATTATCTACAGTTTATGTTTCTAGATCAATTATCTCCCCTGGGAGAGACTTTCTCCAGGAAACAGTTGGTGATAGCTGGAGACATTTTTGGGTGTCACAACTCGGGGCTGCCACCAGCATGCAGTCAGCAGAGGCCATGTATGCTGCGGAACCTCTGGTTACATACAGGAGAGGTCCCTGCACAAAGAATCATCCAGTCCAGAGTGCCAACAATGGCAAGCTTGTGACTGCCTGTTGTGGATGGTCTAGGTTGCCTGATTCGTTCATACTTGCTATGGAAAGACCGTTTTACTCACCAGCCTGAAGGGTTCTTTGAATCCTAAAACAATTCAACATTGAACAAAAGAGTGCAAAGCAGAAATTCTTTTTTGGTGGCAACCACCAAAATGTCACCACCCACACTGTATGAAGAAGAAACCTATTGCTATTCACTCTTCTAGGAAAATTAAGTTTAGGATTTCACAATTTACCTCTTTTCTTGTTCATATGCAAATTAGAATGTACTAAAAATGGAAGACACTGACAGGTTAATTGCTCCCACTCCTCTGGTCCAGCTGCACAGAGCTGAGGCTGAGGGGTCAGAGAGCAGGAAAAGAACCTGTAAGGTCAGCTTGCTCCGTGCTGTCAGTGTAACAGCATCCCTGGAGTTTCCATCTGGAATGATGGATAATACCACACACGGACTTAAAGTTCACTGATTTCATTCCAGCCTTTTAAAAATAGTCTTTTAAGCAGAAGCTGGCACTGCTTCTTACTCCTTTATTTTTTCCCTGTACTTCTTAAAAATAAAATATAAATGCAACATATGTTTCTGGCAAATTGGCTCAGGATTCTGAAAAGGTAAAAAGAACTCTCTTAGACAACACCCAGTGCTCCTCCAAAAAAAATCTCCAGTTCCTATGCCTCTCTCCTTAAGTGATACCTGTTCATATCAACCAAATTAAACCAATGCACATTTATCTTGGCCCTAAGCCCTCTTCCCATGACCAGCAGCATAGCTACCATCCATGCCTTATGAATGTATTTAAGCTGTTTATATAATTCTTATTACAGCATTTTCTATTCTTTTTGGCAGGGTACTCTGTTAAAAGCAGGCTGTGAGCTCTTTAATCATTCAATCATCTCAAACTCTTCTTTACTGAGTTAGTTGATAATTTTTTAAACTTCTTGGTGGAAAGGGAATGGGGATACATTAACTTAGGCACCTGTTTCCTCTTCTTGCAAGTCTATTCTCAGTGCCTTTTGGGAGTGAGCTGTCCTTGCAATCTTCAAGTGCCAAGAGCATGTGGAGTGGAAAGGAGTCAGAGACAGACTCAAGGAGGTGCAGTGAAGCCATAAGAGAAGATGAGCTGAGTAAGGAGGAGAATATCTTTAGAAAGGAGCCAAGAGACTAAATGGAACACAAAGTTAATCAGTGGAGGGAAGAAAACCCATTCAACCTCCATAAGCACGGCAAGAGAAGGGAGTTGACATGGCTGGTAGATGCACAGTACTCTCAGAGGCCATGCCAGTCTCGAAACAGAGCCCAAAGCTATGATGATCCTCAATCTAAGTCTCAGAGTAGCTCTGCGAGAAAGTGGGATGAAGCCACACCACTGGGGCAAACAGAACAGGTTATGCTGTCGTCAGCAGCTCCAAGCAAAACGACCTTAAACAAGTCACTCACTTCTCTCTCAACTCCATATCCCTCCTGTGAGGTGCAAACAACCATGCAGTCATAATAAGATCGAGGTTAAATGTAAAAAGAATCAGTGAAATACCAAAAGTTATGTGGGGAGATCACATCACACAGTCCTCTGAGTACTGGAGACAAAACATTTTAGCAAGAGTAAAACAAAATTGAATTATGAACATTGTTAATACAGTGACAACTGAAAACTTCATAGAAAATCACTAATTCCCAGAGGAGAAAACTTGCAGTTCTCTGAAGAAGATTTTACAGTACTGTAATTCTAAGATGCTGTGGAAGTAAAACACACACACACACACACACATTCAGTTTTATTGCTATCTCCTTCCAAGGAGAAAAACAAGGCATTTTCAAAGTATTCATTGCAGATTTCTGTTGTAAGGGAAATTCCTAAGCCTAACCTCAATGTTAGGAAAACTGCTCAGAGATTATCTCAATTTCTTCTAAGCCAAAAAAAAAAATAATAATTTTCTATTTAAGAAATCATTTTAATGGGATGAATAGATTTTCAATACTTACAAAATGCATACTTTTGTTATTTTAATGAGAATCAAATAAAATCTTATTATGGGGGACAGGCCTTTGGGCTAGCAGTTAAGAGGTCAGTTAAGGAACTCACGAATCATACCAGAATGCCTGAGTCTGAAAACAATCTCTGATTACTGACTGCAGCTTCCTGCTAATGCAGGCCCTGGGAAGCAGCAGAAATGACTCAAATCATTGGGTTACTGCCAACACATGGGAGACCTGAATTGCGTTCCCAGTTCCCAGCTTCAGCCTCAGTCTAGCCTTGGCTATTGTGGGCATCTGGGGATAGAACCAGTAGATGGGAGATTCCTCTATCTGTCTTTCTGTCTATCTATCTCCCTCTGCCTCTCAAACAATCTTTAAAAACTATTTTGTGTGTTCAACTTAGAATGTAAGCCCCCAAAGTAGTACAAATGTGAAATTAAGGCAAGAAGACATTGACTCAGAAAATGAAAGATAATTCATAACTGTGTCAAGTCCCCTCCACTACACAACTCCACAGGAAAAGCAGCAGGCTAACAGCCTCAGCAAGCACAAGGTGCTACTGGCAAAGCATCTGGTTGAGGTCCCAGATGAAACACAGTGATTCGTTAAGTGGAGAAGCACGCTTTAGAGCAAGCTACAGAAGCCAAGATGACAATGGTGGAGGGTAAGTGCAATCCAATCCTGGCTGTGAAGAACAAGGTAACACTGCCAGCAAAAAATTAATTAATTAATTTTTTTTTTGACAGGCAGAGTGAACAGTGAGAGAGAGACAGAGAGAAAGGTCTTCCTTTGCCGTTGGTTCACCCTCCAATGGCCACCGCGGCTAGCGCGCTGTGGACAGTGCACCACGCTGATCCGAAGCCAGGAGCCAGGTGCTTCTCCTGGTCTCCCATGGGGTGCAGGGCCCAAGCACTTGGGCCATCCTCCACTGCACTGCCGGGCCACAGCAGAGAGCTGGCATGGAAGAGGGGCACCGGGATAGAATCCGGTGCCCCGACCAGGACTAGAACCCGGTGTGCCGGCGCCGCAAGGTGGAGGATTAGCCTAGTGAGCCGCGGCACTGGCCCAAAATTAATTAATTAATTAATTAAAATGAACACTTTACCTAATTTTGAACATTAAGATGCAACATTCTGACCCCCTTCAAAGTGGGAATCTCTTCCTAGCATTCATGTGTTCCATTTTTCAGTGGCACAATCTGCTCCTGGGACACTCGTCGGCTCTGCTTTGCCCAATGCTTCAAATGCAGCATGGATCCCTAAGGGTGAATCAATGCTAGCTTGAAGGAAGACCATTCATCAAATACCCATCCTCCTCCCCAAGGCCAGAACTCTGCTTGAAAAAAACATGGGCCACTGGGCCAGCGCTGTGGCACAGTGGGTTAAAGCCCTGGCCTGAAATGCTGGCATCCCATATGGGCCCCGGTTCTAGTCTCGGCTGCCTCTCTTCCAATCCAGCTCTCTGCTATAGCCTGGGAAAGCAGTAGAGGATGGCCCAAGTCCTTGGGCTCCTGCACCCACATGGGAGACCTGGAAGAAGCTCCTGGCTCCTGGCTTCGGATCAGCACAGCTCTGGACGTTGCAGCCATCTGGGGAGTGAACTATCAGATGAAAGTCCTCTCTTTCTGTCTCTACCTCTCTCTGTAACTCTGTCTTTCAAATAAATAAAATAAATCTTAAAAAAATAAAGGGTACAGGGTTTCTTTAAAAAAAAAAAACAACAACAACACGGGGCCACAAAGTGGAGTTCTCCTTTTGAGACCCTCTTCTGTCTGAATTGTTCAGCAAATGTTATGTTGAGAGCTACACCAAGAAGGGACGATGAGCAGAGAGAAGAGTTCTCAGCAAGCCAACACCAAACCTGCAGAGCTTAGTGCAGTGTGTCTGGATGTAGGAAGTTAAAATGAGGACAAAGAGAGCAATTTTTGGTTTGGAGATTGTAACTGGAATAGAATTCATTGTGCGGTTAGGAAGCTCATACTTTTCTGAATAGAGTAATAAAATTTTAAATAAAGAAAATATATATTAGAAGAAGTTTGATTGTTCAGAGCTTATATTAGTTCTAAGTTAACAGAGTAGTGCATTAAGTTAGAGTACTATGTCTTTCACTCTGTTTTCTCTGTCTTTTCACCTCTACCCCTCCCACCCCCATCCAAAATTTCCACCTTAGTGTATGTTCACCCACATCTTTATGCTCTCTCCTAGAGTACTACAAAGACATAACTGTACGTAGAAATATAAAGATGTAGATTCATTTCCTTTATTTTACAAATCTGAGTATATAAATTGGTCTTTTTACTTAAGAGTAATTTCATTATAATTTATTTTCGTGTTGGATAAAATCCCAACTGCTTTTCTTTCTCAATATTTTCTCTACTTCAAATTAGCTATCCTTTGAGATAACAGACAGCTTCTCTTGGGATGGCATTTGTCCTAGCAGTTAAAACACAGATTGTGGCACAGTGACTTAAGCTCCAGCTTGTCTCACCAGCATTCCATATAAGAGTGTTGGTGTGAGTACCAGCTACTGTGCTTCTGATCCTACTTCCTGCCAATGTGGCTATGTGAAAAGGGGAAGATGGCCCTAGTACTTGGGCCATGGCCACCCATGTAGAAGACCACAATGGAATTCCTGGCTCTTGGCTTCAGTGTGGCACAAACCTTATACCTGTAGGTATTTCAGGGAGTGAACCAACGGATGGTATATCTCTGTCTCTCCCTCTCACTATGCCTTTCAAATTAACTAACTAAGATTTTTGTTTGTTTTTAAGATGTGGGTTGGGATGTCTCCATTCTGCATGAGAATGTTTGGATTTGGGTCTCAGCTCTGCTTTCAAGACTAGCTTCCTGCTCATGTGCACCTTGGGAGGCAACAAGGGTACCTCAAGTACTTGGGTCCCTGTCATATACTTGGGAGACCCAGAATGAGCTCCAGGCTCCTATCTTCAGCCTATCTCAGTCCCAGATGTTGAGTAAACCAACAAATTGGGAGTGCTCCCTTTCTCTTGCTCCCTCCTTCTTTCCCTCTCCTCCAATGCTCTCACTTTCTAGTCTGCCTTTCAAATACACAGTATTTTATCTTTTTTTTTCTTTTTTTTTTGACAGGCAGAGTAGACAGTGAGAGAGAGAGAGAGGAAGGTCTTCCTTTGCCTTTGGTTCACCCTCCAATGGCCACTGCGGCTGGCGTGCTGCAGCCAGAGCACCGCACTGATCCAATGGCAGGAGCCAGGTGCTTCTGGTCTCCCATGGGGTGCAGGGCCCAAGCACTTGGGCCATCCTCCACTGCACTCCCTGGCCACAGCAGAGAGCTGGCATGGAAGAGGGGCAACGGGGACAGAATCCGGCGCCCTGACCAGGACTAGAACCCGGTGTGCCGGCGCCACAAGGCAGAGGATTAGCCTGTTGAGCCATGGCGCCGGCCTATACACAGTATTTTAAATAACAAAATTCTCTACAGTGTTTGTCCTTCAGTGTAATTCTATAGATCATCCATCCCCAGCACCTCAGGAGTTTTCTCGTTGTCCCTTTCATGGAGTACCCCTCACCCTACCTCCTGCAACAGCTCCCGCCATCCGATGGTTACCCCAAACATAAAGTTAACTGTCAGGATCTGACACACTGCATGCTGTCTACCTACTGGCTGCTATCAACTGGCATTCTTCCATTTCAGATTTGAAGTTCTTTGTGGAGTTGAACTTTCTAAGCTTGTAGAGAATTGTTTGATATTTACACATAAAATATTCCTGATCATGAAAGAAAATATTCCTAATCATGAAAGAAAAATTAGTAACAGTTTAGACAGGAATTTCTAATGCTTACTCTTTCATCTCGAACTGGAGATTGGATTACCATTTTGATACTGTTCAGGAGTTGAAATTGATATTAAATGTCCTCGAGGTATATATCTGAAGCCTCAACTCACAAGTCACAGCTCTGATTCCATAAAGTGACTAGAACAGAGCCGATACTTGCCTTTGAACGGCAACTCCTTTCTGATAAGCCTAAGCCATATTGGCTTATTCATCAAACCTAACCCTGGAGCATATCTTGTACTTTTTTGATTAAATTGGTTAACAAAAAAATTGTTCATGTAAATAATCATGTGAAAACTCTAAATGTCAAGTTGTATCAAGTGGCCTCCATTTCTGAATTTTTGTTTTCCTTCCACAAAAATCTAATACCTCAGTGAAAATTAAATTTCTAAAAGTCATCTATATTTATTCTTTTTTCTATACTAAACTTCTCTGCTCATGTAACCCAATACTGCATAGACAAAATGTACTTTTACTTGAGAAGAGGCACTTAAATTTAAACTTATTTTGGTGATTATCTCAAGAAAAATGTGGGATTATATCATTTAAGAAGGAAAATCAAAGTGTTAAACATTCCATGATGAGGATAGATTTTGAAGAAAAAATTCTAGATAAACTTTATTTCAGTTATTTATCAACAGGAAAAACTCTAGATGTAAAAATACTATCAAAATTGAATATTTCAGATAGTCATTACTAAAACAAATGCAAGAATTTAAGGAAGAGGGCTAATATCTCAAAGTTTTAAGGTGTTCGATGAATTTTTAATTATGGCATTAGCTAGAATACAACTCAAGTCACTAGAGATGATTAAAATAGAGTTGGAACCCTCCTTATTTAGTAGTCCTTGTCTAACGCACAAAAAATGTAATCATATTCTTGTCCTAAAGCAGCAGAATTTTCCAAGGTGTTATAGACATTTTTCCACAGCACATATGTCTAGGTTGCTGTTACACCTCAGGTCATCAAGAGCCACGCTACACAATGCCTGAGACTATCTGTTACTAATGTGCTCCTCCTTGAATTCATGGCATGCAAACATTCCAGCACACATGAGAACATACATGTTAACACCATGATCTATGTATGGAATGAGCGGAGCCTGGAGTTGAAATGCACATGCTGGCCTCAGATCAGCACATTGTTGGCTGTATAATCTTGGACAAATCATTTAATCTCCTGGATACTCCTCTTCCCATCTATAAAATAAGAAAATGTACTGCAAAGGGGTGTTGAGAACGTAAGCATAAAAGTGAATGACAGGGGCCAGTGTTGCAGCGTAGTGGGTAAAGGCACTGCCTGCAAAGCCAGCATCCCATATGGGTGCTGGTTCGTGTTCTGGCTGCTCCATTTCCAATCCAGCTCCCTACTAACAGCCTGAGAAAAACCACAGAAAACGGCCCAAGTGCTCAGGCCCCTACTACCTATGAGAGACCTGGAAGAAGCTCCTTGCTCCTGGCTTTGGCCTAGGCAAGCCTCAGCCATTGTGGACACCTGGAAAGGGAGCTGTGGATGGAAAATCAATCACCCTCTCCCTCTCTCTCTCTCTCCCTCCCTCCCTTTGTAAATCTTTCAAATAAATAAATCTTTTTTTTAAAAAAAGTGAATAATCAAAAAATAATAAATGCTGACAGGATGTGAGGGGAAAATAGCTTAATACACCGCTGGTGGGAATGCAAACTAGTAAGCCACTGTGGAAGACAGTATGGAGGAGACTCCTCAGAAATATGAATAGATCTACCATATGACCTAGGAATCCCACTCCTGGGAATTTACCCAACCAAAATGAAATCAACGTACAAAGGAGTTATCTGTACCCCCACATTTATTGCAGTTCAATTCACAATAGCTTGGATATGGAGTCAATCCAGATGTCCATCAATCAATGACTGGATAAAGAAAATGTGATATATATACACTATGGAATATAATTCAGCCATTAAAAAGAATGGAATCCTGTCATTCACAACAAAATGGATGCAAACAACTATACTGAATGAATTATGCCAATCCCGAAAAGACAGGTACCATATATTTTCCCTGATTTGTGGTAACTAATAGAGTACAAAAAATATAATGTATATGAGCAAAATTGACATTTTCAGGTTTGATTATTTACACCCCTTGTCTCCACTGCTGAGTAACAGTGTTTTTTTTTATTTTTGCTTTTTGCTTCTTACTATTATTGCATTCTCTATTGAGTGAATGGTTAAGTTTATGATTATAAAATGAAGTGAAAGTATGGCAATGGAAAAATTAAAAGAAAAAATAAGGAAGAGGTAGTATAGGAGCATGGGTAGGAGAGAGGATAGAGTAGTTAGTATCATTATGTTCCTAAATCTGTATATATATGATATACATGAAATTTATTCACCTTATGTGAATAAAAATTTAAAATGTGAATGGCAGTTTGAAGATACCCTGTCAATGTGTTTTGGTGGCATTGACATTCATTGTGTTAGAAACAGAGCAGACACAAACCAGATTCTGTGAAATAATCTTTCTTACAAGTGATTGGTCTTCAATGTCCAACTTGGTACCTGCACAGAGGCAATAATTAAACAAAATAATTTTTACAAGCACATCCACATGATTTTCAGTAAATTGCATGTGGCAGTAATCCTTATCAGAAGAGAAAAGATTGTGAATAAAATGATGTCTTTGTCACATGGAAATTTTGTAAAATAAATTGGAATACACAATCTAATCATCTAATTAACTCAAAGCTACTACTAGCAAAAGAGGAATGTTAAATTCAATAAAATACAGTCATTCTAAGAACCCTGAATAAGAGAAAGGTAAATTCCAAAAGTTGCTAACTCTAACCCCATGTCTATCACTGCTTTACTATATGCACCCAAAAGAAGCAACTAGAACTCCTGTCGTCAAGGGGCTAAGGATCTAAAAAGGAGACATAAAAACCACAAAAATGAATAAAAGGGAACTGCACATAACAGATCCATTTCAGTCTTTCAGAACATACATTTAGTCATTATGAATTATCTATAAGAGAAAATAGACAATAAATGAAAATGTGACCACGGGCTCTTTGAACTAATATATTTGCAAAGAACTACAAGGAAAATTAAACCTCATTGAAGTTTAACTGCAAAAGTACAATCATCGTGTAATAAACAGTGGTTAACTTTTTAAATATTACCTAATTATTTCATATTGTTGCTTACTTTCTTAACTAGGAAACAAGTTCCTTGGAGGTAGACTGCTACTGTTTCCCCAATACCAGTAGAACATGTTTGGCATGCAGTCAGTATGTGTTGGCTGATTGTCTATCACAAATATCTTAATTCTGTACACAGTAGGGAATTTTATCAGAGACTAGAAAATGATTAGGATCCAGAAATGGCTTGCTTTTGTCTTGAACAATAACAACCTTTCAATGACAGGAACAACTATGGAATGTTTGATAGATTAGTAAATCTTTCCTATCCCATGCAGCCTTCAGGGATTATGAATTGGAGTCATAATAAAAGGCCTGTCTATAGCATGGTAGGGGTATAACAAATATTTGCTGAATTAATTAAGTGCTATTCCTAGAGCTCTTCTAGAACACTGTTCACAATGTGATTTCACCACTTGTAGACTATTATACTCAGTCTTATGCTATTTACTCTAATTAGGTTTCTAGACCTTCTGAAAGGTTCATTTTATAATCAGAGTTTTGTTTTATAGCACAATTACAGCATCTGGCATACATATGGTTCACAAATATTTGTCCATCAAAGTTTGTAATTTTGAAAGTTGAAAGCATTGTTAGAGACATACATTGCAGCCTTACCCCAAATTAAGAACATTTGACCAATGGTTTGCCATCTCCAGCTTCAATGCCTACAGTAGTTATGAGCTCCTAAGAGATGGTTGCTGTAGACATGAGCATCCCTGGTGGTTAGAAAATGCTCTTTTGAGTGGAAATCACCTCTCACCTTCTAGTTCTCTTTAACAGGGAGGCAGAATAGCTCATTATACTGCTTCTAGAGGATATTTTTTAAATGCACAGATCAGAAATCTTGTCTCATTCAGGCGGTTCTTACCCATGGTAAGCACCCCATTTTCCATGAAGTCTTTATGGTCACTCTGGTCATTCTCCATGGACATTCCTCTAATCCCTCTCTTCTTAATGTAGCATCACAAATGAACACAGTCTTCCCAGGGCATCTATACAACCAGGAGTACTGATTATATACCAAAATCTGGGTCAAGCTTTCCATTAATGTAGTCCATGACACTACTTGGGAGAAAATGGGGGAAATATCTTGAAAACATGTTTTAGGGAACTGCTTAGAAATCAGCTTTTTTTTATTTAAAAAATTATTTATTTGAAAAACAGACTTACAGTGAGAGAGGGAGAGACAAAGAAAGAGATCTTTAACCGTCCACTAGTTAACCACCTAAATGTCTGCAGCAGCCAGGGCTGAGCCAGGCTGAAGCCAAGAGCAAGGAGATTCATCCAGGTCTCCCTTGTGGGTGGCAGAGGCACCATATTGCGCTGCTTTTCCCAGACCATTAACAGGGAGTTGGATGGGAAGTGGAGCAGGCATATTGGTTGCCAGCATCACTTTAACTTATCGTGCTACAAAGCTGGCCCCTAGAAATCAGCTTTCAACAGAAATATTTCATCATCTATTAGGTGCTATCTGGGTCAGTTAAACTGTCCTGGAATATGCTAGTTTTCACTTTGTTTAAAACCTCATTTTCTACACTTCCAAATATAGGTTTCAAATTATCTAGAGAAAAACCACCCTAGAAAAATGCTAAAGCTGCAAGTTCACACCTTTACCAAAATTCCATATGGATAGGGGTAAGAATGTATGTGAGATCACTTTACTAAAAGACATGGTTGGAAACCGAGTGGAAACAACAGTTACTAGACATAGAGGAAAAGTGTTTGGCAGAGGTGGGGAGCAACACATAGCAATGGGGAGTTCAAGAGTTGAAACTGTTACAGCTAGTGGAGTGCCACACAGGACCAAAGTCATTAGCAATTTTTGTCTTCAAATTTAATTATGCTTTTGACTCTGTGCATGATAAAACAGCAAGTATTCTTGTCATCTTTGTGGTTTGAATAGTGCTTAAGAAGGAGTAGCTTTTTGTTAGGTACCCTCTTAACTAAATTTGAAATGATAATTTTATTCTGCTTTTTTCTTCTGCATACTGACAGTCAGCTGTAACGGCCCATGACTTTCAGAAGTGTTTTATCCTATTTTTCAAAAACATTTAAATAACCAGGATTTTGCCCCATCTTTTTAAACTACTATCATAATTCATATGTATACCATCTATTTCAATTGGCAACACTTCTTCTAAATTTTATAGTTCATCAGCAACACTTACAAAATGTTCTACTTTATATTAGAGAGCTATTGGTGTTTCACCCTGCTGTAATTGATAGGGTAATTAATGGTAACGAGAACTTGATGTTGCTACAGATTAATCAGCATGGTGTGAGGTGGGTCCCAATAGGCTCTAAAAAGGCACATTTTGTCACTAGTCTTCACATGTGTGTTTGTGTGTGTGTGTGTGTACATATATACACTCAAGTACTTGGGCCATCATCCTCTGCTCCCCAGGTACATCAGCTGGAAGCTGTATCAGAGGCACAGAGTAGCTGGAACTCAAAACCAGATACCCTGATATGGGCTGCAAGTGTCCCAAGCAGCAGTTTACTCCTTGCACCACAGCACCTGTTCCTCCTATTATTAATGGGAAAAAAAAGAAATAGGATATAGAAATAATATAAAAAAAAAACGTTATCATGCATTACTGTGCCTTGCAAGAGCCCTTGTATGAAAGGTATTTCCAGTATCATATTGGCAAGACCACAATCTTCTTATAAAGAAACTCCAGTAAGGTTTTTAGTATTATGGAAATACTATTTCAAAATCACTTCTATGGTGGTATCTTGATAAGAGAGCTCTTTTTCTTAAAAGGGAATTATTTTAATTGTACTATGTTCAGGGATTTGGGTGTGGTGACTTTTTGGTCACCATCAAACAATATACTTGAATGCTACTAAGTTAATAGATCTCATTTATCATTTCCACAGGTTGCCCTAGAACAAAGAGAAGGTAACAGTCAAGATCCTTTCCAGATAAAAGTGACAGAAAATAACTTTAAAAGCACCAATGATTGCAGAAAATAGTAATTTTGCATGTTAACTTATGTATATCAAATAAATTTTAAACAATTAGAAACTGCTTTAAGTTTGCTCACTTCTGTGAGTCTAACCAAATTGTACCATGTAATAAATTTCCATCAAATGTAAGGTATAATTACTCTAATATTAGTTTCAGTTTTATCCCTTTGACTAAATATCTTGATATTTAGTAATTACTGACAATGTCCAAGGATATCTTCGAAAGGAAAAGTCTTAGCTTGATTTTAACTTGCTACCCCTAGCTCTGTGTCTATTTATCACACTAGCCTGGATAGTGCTGTGCCTTTGATGCATAAAAATCAATCATTTATAGCATCCATTCTTTTTCCCACTGCCTCAATTCTCCTAAAGAAAAGTCTCTTAATCACATTGTTTTTAAATTGGTACAGAAGTATGGCCTGATCCTTAACCCTGGGTGGTAAACATTTTACCATCACAAAAATGCTCAATGATATTTGGATTCCAAGTGTAATCTCAACTCCCAGGTCCTAGCAGAAGAGCCCACTCTGACTTCCCAAGCAAGAGCCCTGCTGAGGGTCACACAGAATATTCCCACCCAGTCTCCCCTCTGCACTCTGAAAATCTCTGGTAGGACCCCAAACCTTCCCAGCTCTGGAAATTCCTGCACGCAGCTCCTTTCCACACCCTCCCTCTCCCTCCTCTCTTCAGCCCATGGACAAGCCCAGGCCAGCCTAATCACCCAAGCCCCTTCACACCATTATTTTATTTTCCTTTATTTTGCCACGCTGCAGAGAAGACAGTTTGCTATGAATGCAAACTGCATGCCTCTCCATCAGTTCAAAATAAGAGATTTCTTTCACGCACTAAGCCTATGCTACAGTTAACTGATTGGAATTGTTTTGCATTTTGCTCCTTTCCAATCATCTCTAACTAGATAATGTCAGTCACCTTGAATATGCACTAAAGGTAAAAAAAAATTGCAGATTTAAAGACAGATTCAAAAATGTTTATAAAAGCTGTTTCAACTCTCAGGTCAGAAAATGTCTTCCCTGGATTTTCTCTTGCAATTTTATAAAGCTGACTATTTCTTGGAGGCATTTTAAGGAAATGAGCATTTAGATAATAATGGGAACCATATTTTTTTAAAAAATATTTATTTATTATTTATTTTGACTGGCAGATTTAGACAGTGAGAGAGAGAGAGAGACAGATAGAAAGGTCTTCCTTCCGTTGGTTCACCCCCCAAATGGCCACTACGGCCGGCGCGCTGTGCCCATCCAAAGCCAGGAGCCAGGTGCTTCCTCCTGGTCTCCTGTGCAGGTGCAGGGCCCAAGCACTTGGGCCATCCTCCACTGCCTTCCCAGGCCACAGCAGAGAGCTAGACTGGAAGAGGAGCAACTGGGACAGAACCGGCGCCCCGACTGAGACTAGAACCCAGGGTGCTGCAGGCGGAGGATTAGCCTAGTAAGCCGCGGCGCCAGCCTACTTTTTTATTTATTTGAGAGGCAGATTTACAGACAGAGAGAGGAAGAGACAGAGAGAAAGGTCTACCATTGCTGGTTCACTCCCCCAAATGGCCACAATGGCCAGAGCTAGGCTGATTGGAAGCCAGGAGCTTTTTCCAGGTCTCCCAAGTAGGTGCAGTGGCCTAAGCACTTGGGCCATTTTCCTCTGCTTTCCCAGGCCATTAACAGAGCTTGATCAAAAAAGGGAGCAGCCAGGACACAAACCGGTGTCCATATGGGATGCTGGCTGAGACTTAACCCACTAGGCAACAGTGCCAGGCCCTGGAAACCATATTTTTAAAATCAACGTTCTTCCATGCAATTTGGGGGTTACAGAATTGACAAATCACAACTCACCCATGGAGGCAGCTGTCACTGAGACAGCCCGGGTGGGTTCTGGATATCCGTATTTCTACTTTTCCCCTTGTGGGAGTATCGCAGAAGCATTTTTACAAGTCCATTGAAGTGCCTGTCGCTTTGGCTGGGCGTATCACATTGACATCACGTTGCTTATACCTGGGCTCAGTGTGCCCATCAGGAAGCCTCCGAGCTGATCCTCTCCTTGCAGCATATCTGTCCACATTGCTTCTGACCTCTCAAGCCAGCTCACACACTGAGTGGTTCCAAGACCTGGCTCTGCAGCCAGGTGGGCTGGGTTGCATCGTGCTTTGTTGTTTTTTAGCTCTATGAAGCTATTTAACTTCACACGTTTGTCCTCCACTGAAGAGTTGATAGATGATGACTCCTACCGCACTGGGGTGTCGTGAAGATTTGAGTTAATAGACCAAAGGAAGGGCCTGATAAATAATAGCTTGCTAGACTACTTTTAAACCCATCCCATCTTTCTGCTAAAGCTACTCTTTCTGCTATTTGTGTAACACCTAATTCAATATTTTATTTCTTATTCCATTCAATTTTTGACAATAGGTAATATATTAGAATACAATCTTTCTGAAATGTTCTTCCACACTTCAACTGTACTGTTTCAACAATATTCCCCCCTGGTTTTCTTGTAATTTCTATGAATATTATCATTTCCTTTTATAAACTCTATCTTCGTCTCTGAAATCTACCTATGCTTTCAGTTCTTGCTCCTTTTTATTCTCTCTGTACTCAATCTCTTTAGGCCACACTGTCTACCCTCCTGCTTGTAATTACAGCTTTAGTTCCAGTGATTCTCAAACCAAAGTCTACCAGTCCCCTAAACCCAATCTTCATTACTAACACCATCTGCACATTTCCTCATGAAAGCCACCAAAGGAAATCTGTCATTTTAACCACACATCTTACCTTCATTCCTCTGCCCTGTTCTCTAACTTCCCCCTCTGCTTTTCCTATCTCCAGTAGTGGCAGCCAGTTTGTCCTTGACATCCAACCCAGGAATCCTAGGATCCTACTTAAGGCCATATCTGTATTATCGGCAACTTTCCTTCCCTTAGTAGACATTTACGAGTCAATGCCCCTGTATTCTACCATTTCAAAGTTTCCAAGTCTTATTGCCTATGTCTTCCTAAAGTCCAACTCTGGACACTTTCCCTCCAGTTTGATATTTAATAAATGTCCTTTCCCATAAGATAAAGCCTATATTAACAGAACATTCAAGGCCTGCCACTGCCTTTTCCTACTTCTCCCTCCATCACTAGGGAATCACGCACGAAATCTCTCGCCACAGCCCTTCCACGGCTGTCATACACTCTCCTCCCTCGTGGAATGCTGCTTGTACTTTCGCTCAGCCCGATTTCCCTACTTGCTGGGAAGATCTGTGTATTCATTCCTCAGTACAATACTTAAACGCCTAATTTACTGCATTGTTAATACTGTTTCTTCCTCCACTACCCTGTTATTTCTCCAAGGGCAAAACCAACATTTTGTTCTCTTCTGTCTCCCCCACCTCGATAGCCATCACAAAATGCAATATGTAATAGGGATTCATATTTTCCAAATACTCATTTAATGATGAATTCACACCTCCATGAGCACCAGTCTGCATCACACAAATGTTTCCAATGTCAGTGACACATCTGCTTCTAACTCTTGCTAATACTTATCCACTCACAAAATCATACATTTATGTGCTGCCTTCCCCAAAGGACTTCTTACAACAGGAAACACAAAGTATAAAATCTGAGAGTCATCAATGAGGGGGATATGACGATCTAGGATTCTGCCCATTGTGTTCAGAATACCAGGTGGGTGCCGCCTCATCTCGGGTGTCATTCACTCAAGCTTCCACACCACCTGGAGTCTTGTCTGCTGAGCTACGTAAACCACCCACCTTTGTTTCACATCATATATTGTATGCACCACATTTTTGACTCACATACACTTCTGGATTTCTTTATTTGAAATATGTTTACAAAGGAAAACTTTGCATGTGACATCCTCTATCCCTCCTTGAGTAACAGCCAAATTTTCTTGTTAAACATTTATGTTGACCAACATTCACTCTCATGTTTTACTAACAGGAAAATGACAAAATGGCAATGAGATTTTGTGGTTGCTCTCCCGTGGCAGTTTTTCCTATTTCAAAGGATCGTTTTCACCAAAACGAGCAATGTTAACATTTCCCTACCATGTTTATCCTCAGGTCCATTGAGCAGTTTTGCTTCTTCACCAACATGAGTGTATTACCTACTTACACAACAGTAGTTCCAAAAATGTAGACTCACGACGTTGTGGTAGAAGCACCATTTGGGACATGGTGAATGAAAGGCCACCTCAAAACACACCAAAAATCAGAATAAGGGAAAAAGTTTATTATCGGGTGGGAGAATCCCAACAGGCTGCATCCCCATGTACAAGACAACAGTAGCCTGTACTGGGAGAACAGGTCTTATATAGCTTTGCAGAGGTAAGGAAGTAGGAGCAGCAAATCCCGTTAGGGTGGGAGTGGAGCTGACACATGTGGTTGGGCCATTTGGTCACCTGACTGGTGACCTAAGCCAGGCTGGGCTTAGGATCAAAGCTTATTGTACAAGACGGCTACCAGGCCAGAGCCTAAGATGGTGCCTGGGGCTTAAGATGGCACCACAGATAAGGTGGCACAATTTTACTAACAGCGAAGGCAAAACAGAATACTAAGTCAATCAAAGTCTCAGCAGCTTTCTCTCTACTCCACTACTGAAGGTGGCCTTTGTCCTTTAAGTTTAATTGGAAGTATTAACTGGATGACATATAAGATTAAGAATTGGGGTCTGGCATTGTGGTATAGTGGGTAAGGTTGCCTCCTATGACACCAGCATCCCATCTGGGAACCCATTCATGTCCCAGCCGCTCCACTTCTGACCCAGCTCCCTGTTCATGGCCTGAGAAGAGCAGCATTGAATAAAACAGGTGTTTGTGCCTCTGCCACCCACATGAGAGATCCAGATGAAGCTCACAGCTCAGCCCTGGTTGTTCTGACTATCTAGGGAGTGGACTGGCGGATGGAAGATCTCTCTGTGTCCGTCTCCATAACTCTTTCAAAAAACAAATAAATATTTTTTTAAAAAAGTATAAGTTAAAATAAGAATTGCATAATTAATGCATAACATCTATTTTCCCAGGGATTGAAAGCAATGTCTACCTCTCTGTCTATTTATATGCAACTACCCATCCACCTATCATATTATATTATGGTAGCAATATCTGTACTCACTGACCCTTTCTTATTCATTAGAACTTCAGGTAAGTTTTTTGTTGTTGTTGTTACCATTAATCATCTGCATAACCAAGTAATTCCCAGTGTACAGATAGGAAAACTAAGTCTTAGATAAGAAACATCCCATTTTCACACAATAAACTAAATAGCAGTGCCAATAATTTTGTCTCAGGTCTTAGTGACGGTCAAAGTTTGCTCTTTTATAGCTCTGCTATACTGTTTTTAAACAGAGCACTTATGTTCTATGTAAGTTGAATATTAAAATTTAAAATATCCTCCCCATTGCCAAGAATATTTTTAGATAAATATATATTTTGGGTTGAATTTAGAATGAAATTTTCAGGACTACTGAATTTGGTCATTCTTCCTTGTTGTGATTTGAATATAGCTTCTCTCTCCAAACCCATGCAGTGTTTGACCCCCCAAAATCACACATTAATGATATTAAGAGGGTAGAAATTTAATCTGACTTGTGCTTACAGGTGGTGCTTTAGGGAAATGATTAGCTTAGTTGAGGTCATCAGAGTGGGTCCCTGATGATTAACCCTGGTGGGTTTCTAAGAAGAGAGACAGAGACTGGACACATAGACATGCATCTCCTCATCTCTTGCCAGGTGGTGCCCTGCGCCTTCTCAGCATCCTGCCAGCCAGAAGGCCACCCCCAGAACTGAGCCAATGCCAGCACCATGCCCTGGAACCTCCACAACTATTAGCTGGATAAACCTCATTTCTTTATAAAGTTAATCTGCCTGGGACATTTCATTATAGTTGTAAAGAGCTGACTGGCTCTATCTCCCAACAGATTTCCTTCTACTAACCTTTTCTTTCCTACCCTCACCTCTGTCTGCTCTGGGGGAGAGCAAGCCCTCTTTCTCATGGTTCCACCATGAATGATTACGCATTCCAGGTGAGATGTCAGAGTCCCACCTTGCCCTGCAGCTAGAAGACATAGCAGGAGCCAGTACAACAGTGGAGCTCTCACTCACAGGAGCATTTGTGGATCTTATGTGTGTTCTTTTTCAGATTCAAAAACCTCACATGATGATAGTAACCTCTGTTTCCCTAATTTCTTTTTAATATTTATTTATTTATTTATTTATTTATTTATTTATTTATTTGAAGGCAGATCTAGAGAGAGAGGGAGAGACACAGAGAGAATGAGAGATCTCCCATCTACTCAAATGGCTGCAATGTCCAGGGCTGGGTCAGACTGAAGACAAGAGCAAGGAGACAAGAAATTGTTCTGGTCTCCTATGTAGGTGGCAGGAGCCCAAATATTTGGGCCATCTTCTGCTGCTTTCCCAGGCACATTAGCAGGGAGCTGAATTGGAAGTGAGGCAGCCTGGATTCAAATTAGTGCACATATGGGATGCCCCATCATAGGTAGCAGCTTTACCGGCTACACAAAAATGCCAGCCCCTGTTTTTCTAATTTCATTTGGATTATTGAACCAATAAGATTGTCAGTAACTAATATTTATTTAACACTTACAATGTACATGATCCATATAAGGATCTTCACTTGACTTTAGACTCCATCCCCATGGCAAGGGAGTGACTATTATCTCCACGTTCAGATGAAGTAAGGTGACAAAGGTGGTTATGGATGGGGAGATGAGTCCATATTTTGTGGGCCCTGATTAATCAGAAATTACTGGCATCAACTGCCTTTTTCTGAAAACAGGCTGCTGTCTTAGCTTGGGAGACACCGCTCTGCCGATTTTCTGCCTCTGGCTCTGGACGCTCCTTTTTAGCCTCATTTTCTGAATTCTCTTTCTTTATCCAACCTTGGAGTATCTTGGCATTTGGTTGTGGTGTAATAATATGGGCTTTACATTTCCAACAGCTAAAGGTGTGGCTTCCAACGGCCATGACTGGGGATTTAGACTAAAAGCTTCAATTCAGACAGCCTTTGAGAGATTAGCAATGAACTTAAGGTAAATTGTTTGAGGACAGGGTAGATGGTTTTGACACAGGAGGAAAACATTAAATAACCTTTAGTTGTTCAAGAAGCCTTTATTTAATGCCTATTCTGTTGTAGGCGTTGTACTAATCACTAATGTGCCAATATTAATAAGACTAAATCTTTGTCCTTGAGGAACTCGTAGTCTACCAGTAAATAAGTACAAACCAAAGTCAAAAGGGTCATCTGTTGGAGCACCATAAAGTTTTTGAACTCTTTACTTAGTGTAGGGTTAATCTTATGAGCATAAAGTAAAGTGAAAATAGATCTTAACAGGCTAATCCTCCGCCTTGCGGCGACGGCACACCGGGTTCTAGTCCCGGTCGGGGCACCGATCCTGTCCCGGTTGCCCCTCTTCCAGGCCAGCTCTCTGCTGTGGCCAGGGAGTGCAGCGGAGGATGGCCCAAGTTCTTGGGCCCTGCACCAGCATGGGAGACCAGGATAAGCACCTGGCTCCTGCCATTGGAACAAGGCGGTGCGCCGGCTGCAGCGCGCCTATCGCGGCGGCCATTGGAGGGTGAACCAACTGCAAAAAGGAAGACCTTTCTTTCTGGCTCCCTCTACTGTCCACTTTGCCTGTCAAAAATTTAAAAAAAAAAATTAAGAGTAGGAATGGGAGAGGGAGGAAGAAGAAGTGTGGGGAGCATGGGCCTGGAGGGAGGGTAGGGTGGGAAGTATCACTATGTTCCTGAATTTGAATACTTTAAATATTTTAAATAATTTGTATACTTTAAATAAAATTAAAAAAAATTAAAATTAAAAAAAAGAAAAAGAATAAAATAAAGTTACATCAGAGACACACAAGAATGTGTGTATGATTTACAGGGGCCAGCCCAGCCCAGCCCACCCAAACCCCAAGGTTAGAAGTAGAATTTGTGGAGAAGGCAACCCAAGGGAATCTTGCAGATAGTAGCACTTTGCTAACACTTCTGCTATTGTGGCAATGGCTCCAGCAAGGATTTATGTTGGTTGCTCTGAAAGCCCCTAAGTTTTCTAGCACAGGAGAGTGAGTGAATAGAAGAGATTGGTTGAGGTATTTATTTATAATCTGCCATCATACTTGTACAGAGCATTAAACAATTTATGCAGTAGGAGTAGGCATTTGGCCTAGTGGTTAAGATATCAGTTGGGATGCCTGTGTCCCATATCAGAGCACCTACATTTAAGTTCTGGCTCCAGCTTCCTGGTAATGCACACCCTCGGAGGCAGCAAGTGATGTCTCAACTGTCTGGGTCTCTGTCACCCACATGGGAGCTCCAGATTGAGTTTCAAGCTCTTGACTTCAAGCTGACCCAGCACAAGCTGCAGTAGGCACATGGTGAGTGAACCAGTAAATGGGAACTCTTGGGTTCTCTCTCCTCCTTTGTCCCTCCCCCATTCAGATAAATAAAATACAAATATTAATATATGTGCAATGATATTAGCTAAAACATCAAATAAATGTATAAGTAGAGATGGTAAATCCAGTTTGTAAATATTACCATTCAAGCCAATGTGGACAAAAACAAGTATCCTTATTCGTCTGGGAACATGCAGCCTGAAAGAGTTAACTGTACTTGCTTATTGACCAAAATGCTCCTACCATAAGCCCACTATGTGTGTATTTCATCACTCAACCCAAGCTAACAAGAAATTTCACAACATCTACCTTTGTCCCTGCAGGCCTCATGCCTGTGATGATAAACACAAATATAATGTACTAAGAAACTTGAATGCCCAGGTTCCTTAAAACAAAATTAAGTGACTTAGCCAAGTTGTCAGAGGTAATGAGCAGAGAAGCTGGCATCTGGCCTAGAGCACTTTGATTTAAAATATATCCCTTCCATTAAATTATTTTCTTCTATAATTCCATATTGTAATATCTGCTAATCTAGTGGGCCAAGTTGCCACTGAAAGTGTTTGTCTCATTCTCCCCTTCTCAGATCCAGAGTTAATAGGTTGTCGACTATCAGCATCATTTTAGGAAAGGCCCACATTTTAAGCTGATAGTGGAAGAACTGCATCCATGAAATGACAGATTGCAGATGAACAAATTTTCAAGGTCATATAAAATAAGCATCTCGCTTTCACATTTTATCTGCTTAATTCTTTAAAAAGCAGTCTGGATTTTTAGCACCTTGTGAACCTAGAAAAGCATCTTTCATGAACAGCCGTGCCAGAAGATGAGCTGGCTACAAGGAAGAGCCAGAAATGTTTAGAAAGGAGAAAAATGAATTCAAAGCCAGAGTGGAGGGCAGGATGTGTGAGATGAAACATCTTTGTAGACAGAACTGAAGAATGGTAAGGCATAATGCTTCAGCTTTAGACCATAAATAACTACACTGCTTTACACATAGGTTATGTCTTGAGGATCCAATAACTGACAAACCAGCCAGCACAGCTCTGGCTCTGTTCTCTGCCGTGCCATGAGCAACAGTCATCTTGCTGCTCCCTGGAGTCTGCTAGTGAGAACAGGGAGGAGCAAGCTCTGAACAGCCCACCAAAGATGTTAAGAAGACAGGCTCTGAACAGATTCCTGGCCCCACCCCCTTCTGACTGCAAAGCATTGGCGAACTATTTAGGCCCCTGAAATCCTGTTCTGCAACCACAAGGTAGTGAGTGGAACAGTAATTTCCTAAAGAAAAGGATGCACGCTAAATTCTGGCACATAATACATTTCAACATTATCATTCATAGTAATAGCAGTGCTGGTCGTGTAGCTGCTACTGATTTTGAGAAAAAAATGCTCTTAGAGTGAAAATTCTAAACAATTAGAATATGCTATAGTTTATTTGGGATTTCATTTATTTTTTCTAACTATTTCCCCTAAACTTGTTTGGACACTCAATGGAGAGTGGCTGACTACTTTCAATGTGAAATTGAATAAATGAGCCCCACAAGATTTTACATCTACATATCCAAATCATGTACTATAACTCAGCTGAGCAAAGCCTACTACAGTTAACATTAAATGGTTAAAATGCTTTAGATTATAGCTATTAAATTAAAAGCAAAAGATCATGGTGATGTAAACATACGAGCACATAAGAAAAAATAATCATTTCATACTCATAACAATATCAACTTTACCTAAATACTAAGTAGCAATTTTATATGCCCTATCATGATATCACAAGCAATTTTAAAAAGAACACTGGGGGAACACTTAGTGACAAGTGTATCTCTTGGGGCCTCTCATTTTCTGAAAATAAAAAAGTTACCGCAGCTCCAATGTGTTAATTTTGGAGCTGTGCTGGCAAGTATGCATCTGAACCTTTCTCTTTCACTTTTACACATAGAAACAAAGCGCAGGAAAATCAACCAGCTGATCTTTTAAATAAAAATGTAAGATTTCCAAATTATGATTCCAAATTCGGGGCAATTTTGATTGATTCTTTATTCCATTATATGCAAGTTTATATTTTAACAAATACTCTCATCAGAAAAATAAACATGATCTGATGTCTTTCTAGATGTCTTCATTCACACCTCTCTTGACAATCGTCTGGACAGCATGCAACAAACACATGCCACATGGGAAGATTTTGCCTTCATATATGGATATTGGGAAACATGGAATGAAAAAATTGCTATTATATTTGATAGTAATAAAAAAATAGTAGCTGGGGCCATCGCTGTGGCATAGTGGGTAAAGTCACCGTCTGCTGTGCTGGCATCCCAAAAGGGTGCTGGTTCAAGTCCTGGCTGCTCTACTTCCGATCCAGCTCTCTACTATGGTCTGGGAAGGCAGTAGAAGATGGCCCAAGTGCTTGGGCCCCTGCACCCACGTGGGAGGCTCGGAGGAGGCTCCTGGCTCCTGGCTTTGGATCAGCACAGCTCCGGGCACCGCGGCCATCTTGGGAGTGAACCAGCGGATGGAAGACCTCTCGCTCTCTCTCTGACTCTGATTCTCTGTAACTGCCTTTCAAACAAATAAATAAATCTTTAAAAAATAGTAGCTTTATTTTAAAATATGCTTATCACATATTATCACATACTAAGTGAAATGGTAGGGCAGGGCGTTAGCCAAATTCTATGTTAGTGTACAAGGAATGTGCCAGGCATTCCCTGCCTTGGGCCTGTTACCTGTGCCAGCCCCCTGGGTGAGACAGCCACATAGCATTCCCTCTTCACTCCAACATTTACCTCTCTCAGCTTCTCGGTGAGACTCCTCTGGTCCCACCTCATGCCATCCCTTCTTTGTGTCCTGTTTCACTTTTTATCAAAGCACTCTGCACTATCTAATATACTGTACTCTTTTCCAGTTTGGTTTGCTTTTTCTCTCCTCCTCCAGTAGAATGAAAGTTCCCTGAAGACCAAGATTTGCTCCTGTTTCATTCAGAGGTCTTATCCCTACTACCTGCAACAGAGCAAGGAACTAGCAAGAGCTTGAATGCATTACAAAGCCAATGAATGCATTTCGAAGATCATCTCTGGAGCAACCTAGTGATTCTCTCCATGAAGTATCTGCAGACCCCTTAGCTAAGGGAGGCTTCTATCATGTCATACTCCTAAGATCTAGGAGCAAATCCAGCAACTTCAGCAGGAGCTGAATGTTGCTGACACACTAAAGAATGAGGTCCTGGAGAAACCTGGACAATTTTCTACTTAAATGAGGTACCTGGAGTAGTCAAGTTCAGAAAGACAGAAAGGACAATGGTAGCTGCCAAGGGCTTGGGAGAAGGAAGATGAGGAGCTGTTCAACAGGTACAGAGCTTTGGTTTGCAAGGTGAAAGGAGTTCTGAAAATAATGCTCATGATGGTTGCACCAGTCTGAAGGTACTTAATACCATGGAAGTGCACGCTTCAAAATGGCTAAGATGGTAGGTTCGACTGCTTTTTTATTTGTTTCAGAGGCAGAGAGAGAGAGAGACAGAGATCCAGAGAGAGCTTCTATCTGCTGGTTCACTCCCTAAATGCCCACAGTTGCCAGAGCTGGACTGAGGCTGGAGCCAGGAGTCTGGAGCACAATCCAGGTCTCTGAGTTGAGCCATCACCACTGTTTCTGGGTCTGCACTGGTGAGAAAATGGAGTCATGAGCTGCAAACATGAATCAAACTAGGCCCCAAGTGGCAATGCGTGTATCCTGACTATCAGGCTTAATTACCTGCACTGTTTTTTATTTACTTTTTATTTATTTGAGAGACAGAGAGGCAGAAACAGGAAATTTTATATTATTTACATTTTACTACATTTTAAAAATTCCAAACTAGATCATTTTCAGCATTTTTTCTAAATTAATTAGATAATATATCACTATTTTTCAAAGAGCTCAGAGTTACTTTCTCAGGTCCTAATATATTTTACTGATATATATATATATATATGTATACACATATACCCATACATACATAGATCAGACAAATTGATACATACTATATATACTATTTACAAATTATATCTGAGCTTATGAAAGTTAAATATTTAATACCTTCCCATTGCATATGAGTTATACTGCCCTACAATCTGATATTACATTTACTTTCTATAGAGAAATGGTGTGCAAGAAAAACTCCAAGAGTTAGTAAAGCTTAATAACACTGTTTGGGTGGTGGAAGAAAAAGCTCACTATCAGAGGAACCTGAGCTCTGTTCCACATGTCCCTGCACCTAAAACTCACACATGGAGCACCCTGTCTACAGTCATGCCAAGAGAGTCAGTCCTCCAAGCATGTCTCTCCTCCACTCCCAGGCAAGTCTCTTTGGAAAACTATCTGATTAATAAATCTGGTCCATTTACCAATTCTACTGCATATATGTTTAGTGAATTTTTGAAACAGAAAACACAAGATCATTTGAAGACATCTAGTCATATGGAAATTATATTTTGGGATTGAGACTTTTTTTCATAATGTATGATTGAGGCAAATAATAAGACTGATTAACTACACAGGATAATATAAAAAGTCTAAAATGTCATTAAAGTTTTACAGATGAAGAAATTAAAAACCATGAATAATGCATAGATCTAATCTCACCTGAGCTGTTGGCATAGCCAAATCAAATTATTCCTGCCACTCAGAGACCTGTTCATGGGCCAGAGGCACTCAAGCAACCCCAGGGCTCATTAGATGTGGTGAACTCCCAGACTGTGCCTGGACCTCATCTAACAAGACCCACAGCTTACATACATGCATCTTAAAGTTTGACAAGGGCTGGCCTGCAGATCTATAAATTCCAAATTTATGCTCAAAGGGGATCAGGATCAAAACAGAACCTTCTCTTGCTTTTCTGATACCTTGATCCCTCTTTCTTAACTGGTAAAACACCCTTTCTAGGGGGAGAAAGTGGGGATTACCTCTTCAAGATGAGTGGATATTGGATGCAGGATCCCTGTGTTGAACACTTCAGGGGTGAATAGGGAAAGACCACCAGGAATGGTGCACAGTGACAGGAAGAATTCTGGCTGCCCTGGAAACAAGAGTCTTCTGGGAGGTGCCTGCCTCCCCCAGAGCCCTGTAAGCAAGAAACCTGCAAGCAAGGAGCCCCAGGGAACACAAGTTAGAAGTTGGGTGTGCTGAGCAACTCATAGGAAAAGGAGTCTGAGCATTTTCCCCAAGTGTGTTGCCAACAACATGGCCTTAGAGACAGGAAGTGACCTTGGAGACAGGACTTGGAACTGTGACTTGCGTCATTGGTTAGAGCAGGTGCAGGGTGACAGTCCCTGAGAGACACCGAGTAGAGACCAGGCCATTGGCTGCTCAGGGTGCAGAGCTGGAAGGAGACTGGGCAGGCGATGAGCTGGAGAACAGACTGGTCCCTAGGACCACCTGAAGCCTGGCAGGGTCCACACTGCACCCCCGTCTCATGTCCTTCCCTGGCTGTCTTCCCTCACAGGGGAGGGGACGCACAAGGTGAAGTACAGGCTCAGGACTCTTGTCCTGCCTGTGTGTCTGGGCTGGGTCTGCAGTGGTCAGCAAGGCTCCAAGGGCACCACAGTCAGCGGTCTGTGCACAGGGGGAGTCCTGGAGACTCATGTGGGGCTCTCTGAGTGCATTTGATGCATAAGGTGGACTCCCTGCGTCCAGGTCACTAACACATGGGCCTGGTGAGCCCCTCCCAGCAGCAGGAGAAGCCCCACAGGGGCTCTGGAAGTGGATGTAGGATCATCCAGGAGCAGATGCTGCTCCTGGTTCTGGGGAGGTGAGGGTCAGTTTATCTGAGTCTGAATATACACTGGTGCAGAAGCTGCAGCAGCACCAGCATCCACATCTGGTTTCTAAATCACCTTCAGTTCTTTATCCTTCAGAACAAAGATGTTCTCAACCAAGTTCAAAACAAGTTTCATTGTTTCTTTTTTTTTTTTTTTTTTGACAGGCAGAGTTAGAGAGAGAGAGAGAGAGAGAGGTCTTCCTTCCGTTGGTTCACCCCCCAAATGGCCACTCCAGCAGGAGCCAGGTGCTTCCTCCTGGTCTTCCATAGGGTGCAGTGCCCAAGCACCTGGGCCATCCTACACTGCCCTCCCGGGCCACAGCAGAGAGCTGGACTGGAAGAAGAGCAACCAGGACAGAATCCGGTGCCCCAACCAGGACTGGAACCCTGAGTGCTGGCGCAGCAGGTGGAGGATTAGCCTTGTGAGCTGCAATTACAAAGAATTTGGTAATACAAGTCGTTTAAGCCATTACTGAGATACATTTTTTAATTGTCTGCAGACTTTCAAGGAAAAATTCCAATGTAGAACTAACCCCTAAAAAGTCTACTCTTCCGCAAATTAATCAATATCAACTGCAGATCTAAATGACAAATCTAGACCACCTCTCAAAAGTAATCTGTCAAATTCAACAGGGAAGTGATTTGATTTATAATTATAGACTGATATGCAAATTTTGGTACATCTGTGGAAGAAATTGGTGTATGTCATCCATTCCAACTATTATTATTAGGGGCACATATTACCTGAATTATGGAGTTTTTAAGATCTACTTAAGTTTTAATTATGTAGCTATTTATACTCCCCCAATCTAGTTAATTACCATCTCTGTACCTAGAGTCTGCTTAATGGGCAACATTCTCTTTATCATTATTAAATTTGTCTCTTAACTAAATTGACATGCTTGCTAAATGAAATAATTGGAACATGAGAAATTTGTATTGTAAGGGCAGCACTGAGTTCAAATATTCGGAAATACATTGAAGAAATGACTGAGGAGAAACTATAAAGTGACAGCTTTCAGAGAACAAGATAAAGGTTAATCCAAAGATTAACAGTTGCTGAGAACAAATGCCGTAATGTAAGATCAAAAAGGTTGTAGAGCAGTTTTCCAGAGATAATTAAAAATGTGTAGAATATAAAGAACTTTGCAATCTTCTATCGTGTATGTCTTGCCTTTTTAGCCGCACTTCCTCCTCATGTAACACTTTTTTCTGGGAAGACATCCTTCGTTATTCGAGATACATACTGCATCAGCATGTTTGGCATCACAGCTGTTTGAACACAAACTCATCTCTGTATCGGACATCTCAGTCACCTGATAGTTCAGTGAGAAGCTGAAGCTCCCTTTGACTTTCTTGAAGAGCTATTTGTGAGCATGGCTCATAGCAATGTACATCTTTAACATGTGCCCTTGGTCAGAGCATCACATGTTCATTACAAGGGTTCCATGTTGTTATAGCGACGAAGTTAGATGAGTAAGAAGTATAGACGATAGTGGAGCCAGCCAGCACCACTGATTCAATTTCAGAGCAAATCAGCTGGAGAATTATTAATGTAATTAGTTAGAGATTAATTTTTATTTAAATTATTAAAAATGACCTAATAGTGCTTTTATGCAGATTTTTTCTTTATTCATAGTTCATCTGAGGATCTTACATGTCCAGCTTACATTTCTTTTTTTTAATTTGAAGCTTTTATACTTTTTAACAAATTGCTATGAAAGATTTATTTTATTTATTTGAAAGGCAGAGTTACAAAGAAAGAGGGGGGAGAATAGAGAAAGAGAATCTTCCATCTGCTGGTTTACTCCCCAAATGTCTGCAACAGTCAGAGCTGACCCTAGCTGAAGTCAAGACTTGGGCCATCTTCCTTTGCTTTTCCAGATGCCTTAGCAGAGAGCTGGATCAGAAGCGGAGCAGCCAGGACTCTCACCAGTATCCATATGGGATGCCAGCATTGCAGGCATTGGCTTAACACATTATGCAGCAATGCCAGCCCCTGGCTTATGTTTCTACCATTAGAAAGGCAAAAAATGTACAATAGAGGCCGGCGCTGTGGCACAGCAGATTAACACCCTGACCTGAAGCGCCGGCATCCAATATGGGCGCTGGTTTTAGTCCTGGCTGCTCCACTTCTGATCCAGCTCTCTGCTATGGCCTGGGAGAGCAGTAGAAGATGGCCCAAGAACTTGGGTTCCTACACCCACATGGGGGACCTGGAGGAAGCTCCTGGCTCCAGGCTTTGGATTGGCACAGCTCTGGCTGTTGCGGCCAATTGGGGCATGAACCATCAGATGGGAGACCCCCCCCCCCTTTTTCTCTGCCTCTCCTCTTTCTGTGTAACTCTGACTTTCAAATAAATAAATATTTTAAAAAAAAGAAAGGCAGAAAATGTACAATAAAGTATAAGTTACTATAAAGAAGAGTAAAACTAAATATAATTCTGTATATGTTTTGCTTACCCACTTAATGTAGTACAAAACAGCAGAACCAAAAGACTACGGAACTGGCAGTCAGACACTGAATTTTAGGAGAGGTGGAGAAAAGTTAAATAACTTACTGGTGACAAAACTAGTAAATCACAAAACCAGGATGCCAGTACAAGACCATGTCCAGCTAACAAAGCCATCACCTGCAAGGTAAAAATACAGGTGAAGGGTCGGAGTTGTAACAGTGTGGGTTAAGCTGCTGCCTGTGATGCTGACATCCCACAGGAGTGCCAATATGAGTCCTGGCTGCTCCACTTCCAATTGAGCTCCATTAATGCACCTGGGAATGCAGCCACAGATGCCCCAGGTACTAGGGAGACTGCCATTCATGTGAGAGACCTGGGTGGAGTCACAGGTTTTGGGCTTCAGACTGTCCTTGTTCCAGCCCAGACATTGAGGCCATTTGCAGAGTGAACCAGCAGATGGAGCATAGTTGGTGTCTCTGTCTGCCTCTTTCAATGTCTTTGTAACTATTCCTTTCAAATAAAAATATATCTTTTATATATACATAAATATATGAAGATTTTGAAATAATACCCTAGGGGAAATGATCCCTGACTACTAGAACTACTGCAATGAATGGAGGCACTAAATGACCAAGAGAACCTGGACACATTTTCATTGGGTTTTATAATTCAATATTTATTTTTCTTACTGAAATCCTACCAACATTTTCTTAATAATTTTTTTTATTTTTCACCACTCAGAATAGGCCACCTTCCAAAAAGAAGGTCCTTTCCTCAACACAAAGTTTAAGAAAATAAAACTTTTAAAAATGGTAATGCTAGCAGGGATCTTTTCCAAAAGCATGTCATTAGTTAAAAAATCTAGAAGATAATTCCATGAAGTTAAATACAAAGGATTATTAGCCTTGTATTATAACCAGGAAAAGATCTTTTTTTAAAAGGAACACTCATGATGTGCTACTTATAATGGAAACTTTAACACAAAGCTTCTAAAAGCTTCTGCCATTTTATAGCATGGCCTATCTCAAGAATATCAACAGAAATGTTGGTTATCTCTTTGGATATTTGCATTATTATATTTTTATTTGCATTGTAAGGAGAAAATTCTTCCTATAGACAAACATAACTCTCAGATTATGAACAGGAGCTTAGGGAGGGAGTACAGATAAAATATCTCTGTGTATAGCCACCTTCAGTCAAGATGAATATAAAGCAGATGGCCAAACACAGTTATTCTGTCATCCCTGCTACTCTCTGCTCTATAAAGTAATGCTTTTCCCAGCTCACACATTATATAATAAGGGCTTCTCTTCACTCTGCAACATACACCTTCCCTTTCTGTAGCATTGCCCAACTGAAACAGATCTTTCCAGCAAATCTGAGAGTCAATACTTGCATCTTTTTCAAATAATAGGCCCATTTTCTGTTTCCCATTACATCTGGTTTCTAGTCTTCCACTTCCACAGAGCAGCGTCATGGAAAACACAGAGCATGTGGTGCAGCCCAGTGAGTGACCATAGCCCTGGTTCTTCCCAGCTGGGACCCAGTCAACGAGTATGGCCACGGGAAAAGGCTGCAGGGGAGTGAAGATGAACTCCTTCCACAGAGTAAGACATGAAAATCCCAGGGTTGATGGTGTGCGAAATTGTACCCTCCTATTGGGGGAAATATTATCAAAATGCATAGTAAGAAGAGGTTGAAAGTCTGTAACATGGGAAGTACTCTTAAAAATCAATAAAAAACAAAGGGAACAACCCAAAATAAAAATGGGCAAGGGTGCTGGGAACTTCATTTTCAGGGAGAAAAATGCAAATTTCCAATAATCATGAGTAAAGATATTCAGTTTTACCAGTTATCAGAAAAACACAAAAGAATCTGAGTCTACATTTCCAATAATAAGTGGCAAATCGTTTGATGCCTGTAGAGAAAGAGGATCCCCTTACGCATTCTACCCCCAAAGCTACCTCATGAACCAATCAACTTTCCCTTTCACATAGAAAGGACGGACTGCATGCAAGTGTGACCACCCTGCAAAATGGGAGCATAATCCCAAACCCTATATTCCCTTACCCTGTAGGTAAGAAATTATAAGTGTGACTTGATTCCTTGACTTTCCCTGGTTGTCCTAAATTATACCCTATTTGACCCAAGTAACCAAATACAGTAGCTCTCTTCTTTCCCCATGGTAAAAGGACTCTTTAGAAGAAACAACAATAAAGTTGCAAGATGCATATTTTCTTTGTTCAGTATCAGTCAAAAGGAACTGGGACAACTACCAAAGACAGTTCAGAATCCCCTTGGAGAGAACGCTGTTGAGAAAATGTGATCTGTCCACCTGCTCTGCTAATTTGGGCTCAAGAAATTCAACATAAAAATAGTCTATTTTTTCCCATTATTAAAAAAATCTTCTCCATGAGGAGCAGCCAGCCTGTCCTCTCATTACCTACAGAACCATCCACTTAATGAAGAAACAAAGTGTTTGTTTAGAGTACAATGAAGATAGTCAAACCACCAGAGACAAAGTTTTGCCAATGAGAAACCTTAAACCTCTGATCCAGCAAATAACTCCTGCCAGGAAGTCTTATTTTTAGTTACAAGCCATGCAAGTTTTGCTTGCTTTATATTTGAGATTTAAAGAATCTTTATTCTCGGCAACCTGAAAATGGAAAATTAACTGTGTGATCTTGGGCTTTAAGATACCTAACATAGGGTTAATTAAAAAATACAGGGGCTTTTAATTATGGTGAGCGTGTCCCCTGCTCCTTCTATTGTTAGCCTGAGTTTCAAATATCAAGCAAATGTATAATAAGCAGCATTAGAATAACTTAGTTTGGGAGGCTAAAATAAAGTACGGCACACGTGAAATATTTGTAAACTGACTAAATAAGTTAGCTCACAGAGCTCCTAGCTGCTCCTATTTCTACTCCCTCTCTGTCCAGTGTGCCTCAGGAAAAACAGAATATATTCTAGTTAAGTTGCACTTAAGTTTGTAATTGTGACAAAAGGAAACAAGCAGGAAGAGCTGCACTCTGGCCATATGATGAAGTTACATGAGGTCTTATTCCATTTGTGTTGCTGTAAAAATATGTAAGACTGGGTAATTTAGAATGGACAGAAATATAATGGCTCCTGGCTCTGGAGACTGGGAGGTCCAAGAATGGCTCTAGTTTTTGGCAAGAGCCTTCTTCCCACAACATCCGATGGAAGAAGGGCAGAGAGAGAGTGAGAAAGAGAGAAAAGAAGGCCAAACTCACCCACCTAAAAGTATCCCATTCCCAGAATAACAGCATTAATCCACTTGGAGGAGCCAAACTCTTACAGCCTACTTACCACGCATTAGCCCCACCTCCCCACACTCTCACACTGCCAATTCAGTGTCCAATGCAAGCTTTACAGGGGACACATTCAAACCACAGCATGGGGTGTTTTCTCCTCTGGGTATATCCACTTTGCAGATTTAGCCTTTGTACATTTTCCAGGATTTTACTTGGAAATTCACTTGTTCCACCAGTCTTGTATTTTCAGAGTACTTTCCTTTGTGATTTTTGAAGCTGATAGCCTTCTTGAAACATCAGTCCCCTCTTCCTCACCTGGGCACAGCTAGAGATACTTCCCCATCTTTTGCTGACATATATGGCCATGTGGCCAAGCCCTTGTCAGTGGAAGTGAATAGAAATAATATATGCCACTTCCATATCTTGGCATACCTTCATTTTTCCTACTTACCATTTTAAAAATTTTACTTGTAATTTAACATAGTACATAAAACATTGCAAATATTTTGCTTTACTCCTCTCGTTAATGCAGACAATGTGATAGGAGGATGTTATGATTTTCCTTTATCTTAGAAGTAAAGCACAGAACAAAGAAAGTAACCTGGCCAAAATCTCTCCACAATCTTAAGAGAGATTTACTACTGGGATTCACTTCTCCCATAACTGTAACTCCTATCTTCACTGTATGTACTCTCAAAAGGGGAGTATTGATCACACTAATTATGACTGAACTGATAAAGCAAATTACCATCCTTGTTTTAAAGCTGTTACACTGCCTTGGCAGTTGCGATAATGTTTTGAGGATTTCCAAATTTCCAATTGCCCTCCAATGTTGAGTTAACAAAGGAAAGCAAACAATGCTAACAGAATATATTTACCTCTGCCAACCTCTGAAAACCAAGGTGGGTGAGTTTGAGGCCTATGGCTTCAAATTATACCCAAATGCATGCAAAGGCACACGAAAGGATGAAATTGGCCCTGAAAGAGAGGGCAAAGCAACTCTGGAGATGGAGAAGCACAAACCCTCATTTTCCACAGTAAAAAAAAAAAATGAGGAAATATACACCAGGTGTTTAAGACGACTTATGTCTGGCTCTATGATATTTCAACCAACACTAAATTAGCATATACTCTGTTTTCAGGGGACGGTGCTCAGTGTTATGGGATATTTAAAGAAGTACAAATGCTGCCCCTGTCCTTTAGACGCTTAGAGCTTACTGAGGTGTACTTCTTCATCAGCTAAAATAAAAGTAGGAAACTGGTAAAATGAAAATGCTACAGACATGCATTTCAGTGAAGTTTCATGCCCATATGGTTTCTTGGAGGTATTTCAGCTTCCAGTAAAAGGAAAGAGGTAAAAAAAATAGACAGTGGGTATAGAATAAAAACCTGGAGGCCCAGACTGGGTACTTGGAGTAGTGGTTAAGACGCCAGTCAGGATGCCCACACCCCACACTGGAGTGCTTGGGTTTGAGTCCTGGCTCCTGATACCAGCTTCTTGCTAATGTGTACCCTGGAAGGGAGCAGGTGATGGTTCAAGTAGTTGAGTCCCTCCTACCCATGGATGGGATCCCTCTCCATTTCTTTCCTGTCCTCTCCTTCTTCCCTCTTTCTCTCAAAGAAATGTTTTGTTTTTAAGATGTGGAGGCCATTCTAACTCAGGTATGCTGTTTATGTACAAGAGGAAGTGGAGGATAAGGCAGGAGAGTGATGTCAGGCCATATTACCAAGGGGCTTGGATTTGAGCCTATATTTGGACTAAATTTATAAGGAAACTGAATCTTCCATTATTTTTACTAAGAATTCATAGAATCAAAACTATGTCTTAGGATGACTTCCAAGAAATATGGGGAAAAAAAGCTGGAGGCAAAAAAAATGTGCAGGCCAGTCCCTCATATTATGAAGAATGGCTGAACAAGACAAGAAGAAAGTTGAAAATCCACAACAGGAAACATATGTTGAGACCCAACAATGGATCACAGAAGGATTCCAAGTCACAAAACTTCGAGCCTTTGTGATTAGGAAATATCAGCGCCCACAAAGACTAAGGAAGCTCAGGAAGTCATGTCCTAGGAAAGCAATGTGTTAGTTTGGGATATATCAAGTTCCAAGCAAGTAGGGCCCCTGTGTTGAGCCAAGCAGTATACATTGGAGACACACGTGTTGAGGCCAGAAGCAAAGGCATAACCTAAAAAAGATGTAAGGACATCTATTACAACGGATGATATTTCCAAGAAAAGGTGAAAGGAGCTAAGACTTTGTCCTGTGGTATTCCCTTACTTGAGTGCAAGGAAAAGAAGATTCAGTGAAAAACTGGTTTAAAAGCAGGGAGAACTTTGATAGTAAAAAGGGCAAATTGTGCAATGACCAGAGAGCGTGGGCACTGAAAACTGTAGATGGTTTATGCAATCAGAGAAAAGAGTGGCCTTGAAGATGGCACTTTCTTAGAATCATGGTAGCAGTTGTTGCAGATCGAGGTAGAAGAGACAGTGAGGAATGGAGAGCAAGCTTGAAAATCCCCAACAATTCCAAAAATGATGAGCACAGTGTGTGTGTTGGGTGGGGGGAATCTGTTGACATAAGTGTTGGAAAAGGACTTCACCTGTGTCCTGGTGTCCTCAGATCCAAGTGAGCAAGAGGAAGCACCCTTTGCCTCTGCCCCAGTGACCAACAGAATTTGGGAAGGGGACCATCTGGAGGCTATAAAACATACTTAGAAAGCTCTTTCACATCTTTTGAGCTCCCTGGCAAGAATAAAGGACAGCACATGAGATTTTGTTCAAAAGTAGAAGGTGGTAGCATCCCCTTCTTTCTTGTCATGAGAAATCCCTCATGGATTTTAGAGCCCATGACTGGACTGGGAGTGGGCTGATACTCTTTCCTGAAGGCAGACCTGTCCCAGAGCAGCCTGCACCTTGGACTGTATGGGTCAGGGAGTTGTGAAGACTCCTACCTACCCCCTGGTCTGAGCCACCCTGGAGGCAGAGCCAGCCATGGTGCTATCATGTAAGCCACCTGGTGTAGGAGGACACCTTGGCAGAAGGAGGCAGGAGGAATGGTTAGGGGACCAACCCAGGAAACAAGGAAGCAGGAGGACTGTGGGATGAGAAGCCTTGAAAGCCTCACCAGAGACAGAGCAAGCTTTAACAGCAGCCCAGAGAAAGCAACAAAGCTGCTCATCACAATCCTGCCTGTCTACCTAGTCCACCTTGCCCTGCCTGGGAGCTAAATAGAAGTGTCTAAGGGAGAAAGAGAGCAAGCAGGGGCAGCTACCCTGTGTCCAGGACACCTCTGAGCTGATAAAGTCCAAGATTTGGCTAATGTACTTGCTAGAATTTTAGTTATCACATAGTTTCTTTTGCGTGTGCTTTCTAAGTATGTTTTTATAGCAAGTTCAATTTTCTCACCAAATACCATAGCCTCAGCCCAGTCTCCACATTAGGAAAAGGGGATCACTGGACCATATATGTAAAGGGATGGGCAGGCATAGTGGCCTTGAGTTTTAATCATGAGTTTATATGTAAGAATGGCTGATGTTATATAGTCTGCTTCTCTCATAGGGAGCCACAGTGCATACTAAATTATTAAAAGACCTGAGAAGGACCTGGTGCTGTGGTGTAGTAGGTTAAATTTCTGCCTATGACACCAGCATTCCATATGGGCTCTGGTTTGTGTCCTGGCTGCTCCTCGTCTTATCCAGCTCTTTGCTTATAGCCTGGGAAAGCAGTGAAAGATGGCCCAAATGTTCAGGCCCCTACATCCACACAGGTGACCCAGAAGAAGCTCCTGATGCCTGGCTTTGGGTCAGCTCAGTGCCAGCTGTTGCAGCCATTTGGAGAGTGAACCAGCAGACGGAAGACCTCTGTGTGTCTGCCTCTATGCGTAACTCTGCCTCTCAAATAAATCTTTCAAAAAAGACATGAGACACACTCCAATAGAAAAGCCTGTTTACTTGAATATTTCCAGTATTTCCCAAATTTATTTATCTCAGTAATATGTTTCAGAGAATGCTGATTAGCATCCTGATAATCTAATATGTAATTGTCTAGAGCTTGAGAAACAGTGCTGTTGACAGTTGGCATGTTACTAGGTCTCTATCCCAAAGTTGCATTTGAAATGCTTAATTATTTAATGGCAACAAGAGATGCCTTTCCCAAACTTTTTCTGGAGCACCTAAAGCACTGGTGGCAACCAATAGCTATGGTGCTTCTGCAAAGATTGGATGTTACAACCTTTCAATGATTCTTCTTTGGCTTCTCTTCCTGCATCTTCCAGATAATGTTGCCAAATATTCCCTCCTACCATGCCTCGCTTAACCACTGAATAATGCTCCTTTTACTGGCAAAAGTGCACCATTATCTAAATATCACTGATTTGAAATGAAATTTACAACACACAAAACTCATTTTCTTTGTTTCTCTGTCTGCCAGGCTATGACCCACAAATGGATAAAATTGATTAAGTCAACATAACTCTATCCCAGCTCAATCACAACTTATTATTGACCACAGACATCTGAATATCCTCAAGGCTAATCCAGTCTGCCTTGACTATAGTAGGAAAGAAGAGAACTGGGGAAGGAATTTTGCACACTTTGCAACCAAACAGAAAAGATGAGCCACTTGCCAAAGTCTCAGGTTGCATTGAGACTTGCCAAAGCAGAGAACGCCTTAAGGGTCAGCATGAACTTACCTGTCTGAGGTCACCAGGGCAATGGCCAGCTCTCTGAGAGCTTGAAAACCACTAGTTTCAGGAAGAAGGACAGTATTTAGGCTCTGATTCAGCCACTTAGTTACTCTATGACTTTGCTCAGCTTCAGGTCCCTTGGCAATAAAATGGGGATGAGAGTCATTAATACTAGCTTCACAAATAATAGAGATGAAGCTTTATAAGTTGTGCAAATAAATTTTAAGTATCATTAAACCCTCCTAAATCTGGAACCCTTATGATTGTAAGTGGCAGGGAATAGAAAACTTTTCATTTCATTGAGATGGGTACGTGTCCTGCCCCTATCAAATAAATAAGATGCAGATTTTCCCCACGCCCCATCTCAGATTATTTTGACTGTAAAACACAGATGTTAAAACCCTGAAGCGGCCAGCACCGTGGCTCACTAGGCTAATCCTCTGCCTGCAGCGCCGGCATCCCGGGTTCTATTCCCAGTTGGGGTGCCAGATTCTGCCCCGGGTTGCTCCTTTTCCAGTCCAGCTCTCTGTTGTGGCCCAGGAGTGCAGTGGAGGATGGCCCAGGTCCTTGGGCCCTGCACCCGCAAGGGAGACCAAGAGGAAGCACCTGGCTCCTGGCTTCAGATCAGCACAATGCCATAGCAGCCACTTGGGGGGTGAACCAACGGAAAAAGGAAAACCTTTCTCTCTCTCACTAACTCTGCCTGTAAAAAAAAAAAAAAAAAAAAAAAAAAACACCCTGAAGAGTAGTGAGGATTTCCACCTTCAGCAATGGAGGGCAAGAGTGGCTGTGTTGATCATGATAAATACTGGAGCAGATGCCTGTCAACAAGGAGTCCCAGAACTTCCAAAAATCTATCTCAGATGCCCACCTACAGGAAGTCATTCTGGCTCATCATTTTGTTAGAGAGCCCATGGCACAAACTCACAATTCAAAGTATCCAGGAAGGTTCTAGAATTGTCCCTGAAAATCTGAAGGCAGGCAAAGTTATACTGGAGGATCTACTGAAGCTCTGGATCAGCCCTGAGATGATGTCTGAAAATAAGTCATAGCTGGATCCCAGGAGCAAACTCAGGATCCTCATAGGTGGGAGAACAGGAGCTTCCAAGAAAGCCCCAAAAACTCTGTCATGCTAAGTAACCCCAGAGAAGAAGCAGGTTTATATGTATCAAGATTCCTAAGAATTCTAATGGACAGAAATCTCCAGGAAACTTGTGGTTGGAACCATTAGGAAGGGCTACCTGACATCTGGTTGTTGCAGCGGATGTAGCTCAGAGTTTCTCCATAGCCAGACAGTTGCCATCTAGGGCTGCAGTGCCATGTTGTGCATATGAGGCTGTCTGATAGCACCCCTGGGCTCTACCCACTGGATTTCAGGAGCACTGTCCCCCGATAATGATGACAACAACCAGAAATGTGACAAAATGTCTCTCCCAATTGAGAATCACTGATTCAGCTAACATTCCAAAGCCAATAAATGTAGTAGAGGTCTCACACGACTGGCCCTCTCATTAATTTCTGTTTGAATTAACTACAGACAGACATATTCAGGGAATAACTAACTGATGCTTTTAAAGCATTGATCTTCTGAGGTATTTCCATTACTGTAATTACTCTTGCTTTGGAGCAAGAGATCAAGTTGTAAACCTGCTTTATTCTGGTCATTGTTCTCAGTGCTGAATCATTGAGCTCTTGTCCATCAGAAATATAGTGCAGGCCAAAACAGATGCTTTCTCTTTCGTCACTGTCTTCCTGAGATATTAAATGATTCTTCTATACTCTGTAACTCCTTTGTATATTTAATTCAGTGATTTTTCTGTATTTGTTTAATTCTTTATTTAGTGGAACATTAAGCCTTTGATGATAATGTAAATTAAAACCATGTTATCTCAAAAATTAGGAAAGAAGGAAGGAAGAAAGGAAGAAATGTATCATTATATTCTTATAACTGTATCTATAATCTACACTGAATCTGTTTTCTTTCAATTAATAGCACATTAACATGAGAATTGATGAGTATTGCAGTAATTATCATGCATTTGCTATGGCCCTGAGAATCTAATGGAATAATAAATTCCTAAAGAAACAAAGAAACAAAAACCTGCCTAACTTACTTTTAAAAAACTTAAAAACACAGGGAATTTAATATTTATTTATTTATTTATTTGCCAGGCAGAGTTAGACAGTGAGAAAGACAGAGAGTTATAGACAGTGAGAGAGAGGGAGAAAGGTCTTCCTTCCATTGGTTCACTCCCCTAATGGCTGCTACAGCCGGCGCTGCACCAATCCGAAGCCAGGAGCCAGGTGCTTCCTCCTGGTCTCCCACGGGGGTGCAGGACCCAAGCACTTGGGCCATCCTCCATTGCCCTCCCAGGCCACAGCAGATTACTGGACTAGAAGAGGAGTAACTGGGACTAGTACTTGGCACCTCAACCGGGACTAGAACCCAGGGTGCCGGTGCCGCAGGCGGAGGATTAGCCAATGGGGCCACAGCACTGGCCTAATATTTAATTATTAAATTAAATTCTCTCTTTTCTCTGTTAGGGAGATCCCAGTGGAAAGAACGGGGCCATCAAAGAAGGAGGTACCTTTCTCTGAAGGGAGGAGAGAACTTCCACTTTGACTATGACCCTATCGGAATAAGATCAAAGTCAGCGAACTCTAAAGGCTTCCATAGCCCTGGCAACTCATGACTAGAGCCTAGGGAGATTACTGACGCCATGAACAGGAGTGTCAAATTGTTAAGTCAGCAACAGGAGTCACTGTGTACTTACACCCCATGTGGGATCTGTCCTTAATGTGTTGTCTAAGGCACAGTGATGCTATAACTAGTACTGAAACAGTATTTTTACACTTTGTGTTTCTGTGTGGGTACAAACTGATGAGATCTTTGCTAATTATATACTGAATCGATCTTCTGTATATAAAGATAATTGGAAACGAAAAAAAAAAAAAAAACCTGGTGTTAAATTGGAAATGGCATAGAAAATTAATTATTTTTTAAAAAAAAAATATTATGTAGGATCTCTGTCTTTAATGTGCTGTACACTGTTATTTAATGCTATAACTAGTACTCCAACAGTATTTTTTTCACTTTGTGTTGCTATATGGGGGCAAACTGTTGAAATCTTTACCTAATATATACTAAACTGATCTTCTGTATATAAAGAGAATTGAAAATGAATCTTGATGTGAATGGAAGGGGAGAGGGAGCGGGAAAGGGGAGGGTTGCGGGTGGGAGGGAAGTTATGGGAGGGGGGAAGCCATTGTAACCCATAAGCTGTACTTTGGAAATTTATATTCATTAAATAAAAGTTTAATAAATGAAAAAAAAATTCTCTCTTTACTATTATAAGCTTTGGTAACCCTATCCTATTTGTGTGAGTAAATGCAAATTAATAAAAGTTGCTTAAAAATAAATTTGAGGAAATTTTGGTCTTTAAGGGTTTGGAATGGAAAGCTAATACCAAAAGCAAACCCACATGTCCAATCATATTTCAGTGTTGAATACAGATAGAAAAGTCATATTAAACTGTACTCAGGTGCACACACATACACACACACATGCACACAAACCCCAAAGAGAAGAGAATTCAAGCAGGACTGGAGGGAAAGTAATCCATATAAGGAAATAAATTGGAATTATATACAGGAAAGACGCACCATCTGTTGTCTTAGCCCTATGCAGAGATGCGGTTGCAAAAGTCCGATGAGGCAGATTTAGCCTTGTTTGTAAAGGAGGAAAGATTACAAAGTAATGTAATTTCCTGAGTACATTTTAAGTAATTATCTCTTCAAAGACTTCTCCTTCTGGGGGGCAATTAGAGGAAAAAGCATGGCTTTAATTGTGTCTTGGGAACTCCTTGGGCCTGATTTAGTACCTGTCTACTTGGGTTAAGACCAGACATCTGCAGAGAGGAAAAACACCCCAGCATCACCTGACTTCTGAGGACTGCTCCTGTGACCGAGTAAGCCCATCTAGGACTTCAGCCTGGGCACTCCTGTGCGAGCTTCCTCCAAACTCCCTTGCCAGGGCACCCTGGCCAAGGCATATTTAAGACTGGACCAATTCTGGTGGAGAAAGTAGGTTTTAGCAAATAAAACTTGAATTTGACAAGGATTAAAAAGTGTACTGGTTAATTTAAAGTGTCTCAATAACCACTTAGTTGCCACCCAGGAAGAGACTGGACGTACCAATCAAATTCTAAATTAGTATCAAACAGTCCCTTTGATTCAGAAATGTGAAGCGGTACTATAAATTGATGCAAGAGGAGGAAAAATGAAAAGAAAACTAAGAACTCGGATCACACAGTGCAGCAATTGTAGGAATCAAAACGGGGGCCTAGAGATTTAACAGATTTGGTGGTTTCTCAAATTTCTCTTGAGAACTACTGAGCTAAATGCCATAAAGACTTAACACATCTTCTGGAGCTTCGTACCTCTTAAGAAGAAATATTTTCTCTACAAGATCTTTCCTAAATTATTATATAACTTACTAGCAATTGCTCATGCTAGAACATTGGGGAAGTTTAAGAAGTGAAATTTCTTGATTTAAAATTATAGTGGATGGGGCTGGTATTGTGGCACAGAGGTTGAAACCACAGCCTTCAACACCAGCATCCCCCATGGGAGTCGGTTCAAGTCTCAGTTGCTCTACTTCCAATCCAGCTCCCTGCTCATGCAAACAGGAAAGCAGCTGAAATTGGCCTAGGTGCTTGGGCCCCTGCCATACACACTGGAGACCCAGATGGAGTTGCAGGCTCCTAACTCCAGCCTGGCCCATTTCTGGCTATAGAAGTCATTTGGGGAGTGAATCAGTGGATGGAAGATGGATCCTTCTCTCGCTCTCTTTCAAATAAATAAATAAATATTAATTATAGTGAATGCTGATAATACAATTAGACTATGTAGGTCAAACTTATTAGGTTTATAAAAAAAAATCTAGGTAACTGGAGTTAAAACAACAGGACATGAGCTGAGAATTTGTTGGGAAAAATAATTAGTATTTTTATCCAATGAAAAAACATCTATTTGGGTTTACTTTTTAAGTGGGGTTAATACATTGTATTTGAATTTTGTAATTTGTTTTGAACATGATCTTGCATCTGGCATATAAAAGATGGAGGACTGGTTTGCATTGTAATCCACATTAATTCAAAATTAAGCTCCAGCTTGCTTAAATTAAGCATTCTTCTCATAACAATAGCGTCAGAGCAAATGATGGTAGATACATAGTTTACCAATTGGGAAAAAAAAAAACCTGTATCTACTGCCAGATGGAAATTAATTGCACCCACAAGTAAGTCCTCAGAATAATAACATTTTCTAGAAGTAGATCCTTTTAATAGTTTACTGAGGGTCTTACAGTAAAACTTTTTTTCACTTTCAGACACATGTACATTTCTAATCAATAGAGGAGGAGTCTCAGACTATCCGTCTCCTGACAATGTGTTTTTTGCGCCAGAACTTCCAGTTTTCATGTCTGCTTCTACTAAGCCACAAGGAAAGACTGGGTTCCACAGGACAACAGCAGGGTTTTGACAAGGCTGCAAGTCGGCAGCACTCCGGGAGGTTCTACCTTTGGCATTCTCATTTCTCTTATTCCTCTTCTTGCTTCCTCCCAGCTCCTCGGGTTCAGCAAGCTGATGTCCTTCTCTGCTCCAGCTCATGTGCCAGTTATACCTTTAGCCAGAGACACCAGCACCTGCAGCCCACGCACAAAGGGCTTACCCATTTCTTCTGTGCCCTCTCAGGTACAGCAGGGGGAGGAGCAGCCATAAGTAAGCCTTCACCCTCCTGCTTGTCCGGGCTTTGTCTGTCTTTTCCTTGTGCCAGGCTCAGCTCAGTAACCTTGTTGTAGCTCCCTTTGATGACTGCCCTAGACACTAGCCCGCTTGTCTATGATCCTGATATCTAGGGGATTGCTTGTCAAACCCATGCTCTAGTGGCTCTTGTCACCTGTACCATCAGTCTGAGGACTGGGTATATACAGGTAGCAGCAGACTGACGATTCCACACACGTCCTGAGTCCGAGCCCTCCAGATTGATAGCCATCTCTGAATGAACTCTTTATTCCACCTGTTATACTGTGGGTAATGTCATGGGGTCTACAAATGAGATGTTTTGGTTTCATACACTGAACGGAGGAACATACAAAAAATGACATAAAGCCATTAGGATCAGCTCAGCATGTCTAGGACAAATACTACTGGACCACAACCAGTAAGGAAACAAAACACAGGATGTTATGGTTTGGAATTTATTAATCTGTGATGGATGTCAGGAAAGAATTTTTCCCTTGACAATTTTACGTATCTAGTTCTACTCCCAGGTACATTCTCCTAGAGATAATTTTAATATTCTCAAAAGAGAACATGATCTGGAAAAGTTAGAAACCCATCTCTTCACTCATCTGCTCAATTTATAAAGATGGCCCAGAAGACACAAAGAGGTTGCTCTGAAATGCAAACGTGATGGCCTTGCTCCCTATGTGAAAGACCAGTGACTCCACAGCAATCTCCAGGTAAGATCCCAGGCATGGCACACCAGGCTCTGTGGGAGCCTGGCTGCAGCCCACCAGCCATCCACTGCACACCCCACACAGACGGGCCGATCTGCTCTCAGTCCCTCAGAATACCACAACCCTTTTGTGAAAACATTTCCCCACCTCGCCACTGGATTCTGCCGAGTTGTAAAAACTTCTCTGGCGGCAGCCTCCACACTCCGGGATCTAGGAGATAACCCTTCTTGTTTTCATAGCTATCTGTATATACTTGTCAAATAGCTTACAAAAGTACCTCAAACAGTTTGCAGAAAAACAGAATTCAAAGCTAAGTTTATGTACGTGAAATATGATTAAAATCCACACATAATTTTTACATAAGATAATATTTTCATGAACTTTTTGGAGGCCCCTCATGTATCTCATCCCTCTATCATTGCTAATTCTCCTCTCCCACCCAGCCTTTGCTCTTTACCAGAGCCTAGCACAGCACCTGGAACATTCTAGGTTCTCCACAAACATGTTATATGAATGAATGAAATTAGCATTATGGGACATTAACCATAAGGTACTGAACATCTAATAAGGTCCTCGTGTCATATTTTATACATAAAACAGCTTTGCTGCCACACAGCTAGTTTGTGACAGGTCCAGAACTAGGAGCCTCTCTTTGAGTCTGGTGATATTTCTATTACAATCCATTACTTCTTGTCTTTGTTCTGAAAAAAATGCAGGAGTCATTTTTTTTTAGATAAGTGTAAGAACCACCTCCACCAGTAGACCTCCCTGGACAGAGACAGCTGCCTCTCAGCTTTTCTACAAGGGTTTCTCTCTGCCTGACTCCAGGCAGGGGCCCCATGATTTGTATATTGTTTAAGAGTAAGCACATCACCAAAGAAAGCCCTTGGCCACTGGGAGTTAAACAAAAGGGAAAAGAAGCAGGAAGAGGAAGATGGAGAAGGAGGAGGAGGAGGAGGGAAAAGAGGGGGAGGGGGAGGAGGTAGAGGAGGGGGAAAGAAAGAACAAAGAGGGGAAGAGAAGGAAGGAAAGAGTAATGTGATGTAAACTTTCTTTCTGATACTTTCCTGAAAGAGAAATGCATTGCTGACACTCAAATCCTGACTTGTTTATATCTCAAGTGAAAACAAATCTCAAGTTATCACTAGCAGGCAGATCGCCACTGATCCTGAACACCCTACTCCACTTTCTGGAAAACAAAGTCTGTTTTGGTATCAAATGGAGCCTGGGCAAGTGTGGAGCACAGGGATTCTCAGCCACACTGGCGTGATTATGCCGGTCTGAGGTGCACCAAGATCTTGTGGTGCTTCCAAAGGGAGAATCTGCAACCACAACGTTTGGATTCTCTGCAAAGCTTCCATGGCTTTGCTTCTCCAATTGGTTCCCACATACTAATAGGATGGGCAAAGATCTAATCTCCCTTCTGTATGGCACTGACTGATGTTCACGGTGCTGAAAGATGTTGAGAGGAAACTACCTGGCCATATTTTGAGACATTCTGGAAATGGGCTAGATTCACCTTTGGGAACTTTATCCTACCCAGAACCCCCAACGTGATTTGCTCTTTCTACCTCCTGTTGTGGGAAATGTGGTTCCCCTTGCCTAACATGATCTTCCTTGCTCCAGCCTGTCTCTGTGTGAGGCCAACTGGTATCTGCAGAGAAATGAATGTCTGACAGCATCGCCTGGATCCTCAAGAGAGGTGAGGACCCGTCCTGGTGCTCTGAGGGCCTGAGTGACAACTGCCTGTTTCTCTCTCTCCTCCCAAACCAGGAGCTTCTTGGGTACACAGACTCAGGAATCTAAAAAATGAGCAATTTACACTGTTTTATCTAAACAGAGTCACCCAACTATTTTAGATCAGCAACCTGAAGAGCGACATCAGCCTTTAGTACAGGGCAAAAAGCCCAAGGGCTCCTGGTAAGATCCATCCTGACCACTCGCCAATAGGACAAAACATACCGCAGGTGAGAAGGGGGTCTGGGGAAAGACCTAAAGACTTATTGTGGGCTTCTTGCTGGAGTAAGCTTTTTCTCAGCATGGCTGTGTGTTGTAGAGAAAAATCTTTGAGATATTCAAGCCAATAGCAGCTCTCCCAATTTTAAAGAAATGGGGAAAAAAATGAAAGCCAACGTGAATGTGGCATCTTTTAAGAATTATAAATTAGCTGAAAACAGCATCCAAATAGCAGTTCCCAAGATGTCACTATGTAATTATAGTTCATCAGCACATGTCTTGCATATTCCAAAATAACCGCTATAGTACCCTCTTTTTTCCAAACTGGGGAAGGAAAGATGACAGCAGGCCTCAAAAAAATAATAACTGAATGGTTCCTTTCTAACAAGGGTGGCTACCAGCTTTGAACAGCCAATTCTTCCAGAAAAGTACATCACACATTACAAAGTCTGAATTCATATTCCTAGAATTCAAATTAACCTTGGTATATTTTCACTTTCATAATGATGTAGAGACGAAATGATTTTTCCTCTTGAGTTTCAAATAAGGAAATTTTTACCCTAAAAATAGATCATTACTAGCAGGGTTTGTCGAGCTCAGGGCACACAGGAGTTGCCTTGCCCATGGCCTGTGGTGTGATCATCCAAAACGACACCCAGATCAGATGAATGACATTTGGCTTCGTGATTCTCTCTGGAAGCAGTCGCTCCTGCATTTTGCTCGGTATCAGCTGCAGCTGATGCCTGGGTAAATTCCACAGGACACACAGATGAGGACATCGTAAAGCAAGGTCACGTCATTAGGAAAAACTTGTCTTCAGAGACAGTGCAATAAATACTTACACTGTGATTAATATTGTAAGGAAAAAAAATGTGTGATTGTTTTCCCATTTAAGCATTTTAAATGGCTAGGATGGAGTATTTAAGTTAACCAGCCTAAAACCTTCGAGAAGTACCATTTGCTATCTACACTGGAAGCAAAAACTCAGAATCGCCATTTTCTGTACTGTTGCATAGACGTCCCTTTCAAAGCAGCCAACTCAACAACAGTGTCACTTTCTACTCTATGCTCACTGCATGTCTGGCAGGAGCTTTGTAAAGAAAAACAGCAGCTGCGATCACCCAGAATTTTTCAGCCGTGCGGTTTCAATGGGTGCTTGCTTACTCAAGGTAGTCTCAAAACTCTTAGCAGGAGTGATTTTTTCTGATAATTTTTAAATGTGAATATAGCAGTAAGAAAGGTTCATGTGCTCCCTTGATAAACCATGCACTAATGTATAACCAGGAAAGGCCAACAGTCAGCTGCTACTACAAGCAAGCATTGCTAGGCCTTAGATTCATAAACTAATACCTGTTCACTGGAATTTAGAAGTTTTTTTTTTAACTCAAATACTTCACTTTTATCTGTACTTTATTATTGCTTTTACTGCACATTGTCTTATCAGTCAGTGATTCATTTTTAAATAGTTTGCTTGAGAAATAGTCCTTTGAGGATAAGCGAATTGGACTTATCCTAATTTAAAAGATGGGAAAATGGAGCAGTGAGTGATGAAAAATTCAATGGTATAGGCTCTGTACTGAGTGCTAAGGGTTTATATGATATGTATTTGTCTTCACTATAAAAACACAAAACACATCCACAACATGGCTTTCAAAATTTTGCACCAAATCTTTTACTTCCAGCTACTTTGAATATTGTAAAGTACCCTAAGTTATTGTGCATAAAGATTAAAAAAGGTTTATGAAATTACTAAATGACAATTATCTCACTATGTGTTAACAACTTTTATAAAAACATGTAGCTACCAGGTTTAGAACCAATGTTTTGATGTAGCAGGTTAAGCCACAAACTGTACCCCATGTTGGAGCGCCTATTGAGTCCTGGCTTCTCCGCTTCCAATCCAGCTTCCTACTAATGCATCTGGGAGAGAAACACGTGATGGTCCTAGGACCCAGGTCCCTGCCACCCATGTAGGAGACCCAGATGGAGATCCAGGCTCCAGCTGGCCTTGGCAGCCTTTCAGGGAGTGAACCAGCAGATGGAAGATCTCTTTTCCTCTCTGTCTCTAGCTCTCACCCTGCCACTCTGCATTTCAAATAAACAAAATATGTCTTTAAAATACATACTTATGTATTTTATTTATGTGAATATCAAACTATAAATCAAAAAGTATAGCTTATGAAGGATAGGTACTAGCACTGACTTAATACAAATAAAAAACTAGATCTCAATGAACATGAGAATTATGGTCACAGATCAGAAAACAAGTATTAGAATCCTTAACACTGTAAAAATAATTATGTGAAACACTAAATATAGAGTAAAAATATACAAACATAGTAATTCATTTTTCAGGGAAGATAGAAATTGCAAGATATTAATAGTAAAAAAAATTAATCAGATGTGTTTCTAAGGATATTAAAAAAACTACTGAAAGAAATAGGTGAACTCAGTCCACATTTTTATGCTTCCAAAAGTACCAAAAAAAAAAGTCAATTTAGCTAAAAGTAGATCAGAAAGGAGGCAATAAATCATGAAATACAGCTTTTTAAAACTTCGGATTAGGACCAAAGCCACTTATGAAATCAATAAGTATAAATGGGATCAAATCAATCCTTAATATAAAAAGTGTTATAATGGAAAACTGAAAGCAATGCAATGTTACATTTAAAGGCCAAAAACTGTGAGCACTTTGAGGACAAAAACCTGATCTGCCTTTGTCATTGGTACCTCCCATAGGTCCAGGCACATTACAGGAACTCAAGAGCACTGACACACTGTTTATGGGTCAGTGAAAAATTTCATAATTATCCATTTGAAGGAATAATGTGCAGCTGTGGAAAACAAGAGGGATCTAGAAGTAATGCTGTGAAATTTTTCATATGATTTTTATTAAGTGAGAACACTGCAGGGGCCTGGCATTGTGGTACAGCAGGTTGAGCCACCACTTGCAATGCTGGCGTCCCATATTAGAGTGCCAGTGTGAGTTCCAGCTGCTTCACTCTGGATCCAGATTTCTACTAATGAGCCTGGGAAGGCAGCAGATGATGGTCCGAGAACTTGGGCCCCTACTACCCCTGTGGGAGAGCAGGACAGAGTTCTGGTTCTTGCAGCCATTTGGGGAATGAACCAAAGGACAGAAGATCTCTTTCTCTGTCACTCTGCCTTTTAAATAAAATAGTTAAATAAATATTTTTAAAACTGCAGAATAATATTGTATTATGATATTATTTGAGTAAAAACAAACTATATTGATATTATATAAAAGTATTATAAATAATAATACATTATAGACACACAATGTTTTATATACAGGAAAAGTATTTGGAACAATACATACAAGTACACATAAAAATTGCAATAGATGTTTTAATGTCAAAAACCAAATGATATGAGGAAAAGAACCACACTTCTGATTTCTGATTTTTTTTACAATGAATCTGTTAATTTTATAATTTTTATCATTTAAATTGAAAATAAATACAACCAACATATGCATCTAGAAATTTCTGGCAATAATCCTTTAAGTCAGGTCACTGAAATATATGATTATGAGATGGAAAACATGCTATATTGTTCAAATAAGACAAATCAAAAAAAATTGATATTAAAAACCTGACATTTCATGGTGAGTATAATGAGTCACCATGGAAACCAATTTTAACTGCATCTGTAACAATAATAAGGTTCAACAGGTCACTGAGAAGAGAGCAATGTCATTTGTGCTGGTGAGACAAGCTTCTGATTGTGTATGAAACACCTGATAATTAGCAATCTGGAGAAATAGAACCTGCTTGTTAAGTGTTCAATAACACTCAGATGAGAAAAATATACTTCAAGTCTAATGTTGGGTTTTTACAGAAAAATACAGCTTAAAACAGGCAGTAGAAGATGTGTTAAGCACAAAGATGCATGAAAATGAAAAATAACTCATTAGGAAAGACAGAAGCCCCAGCGTGGTAGAAGACCAACTGGACATATGTGAATTCAACAATTCAGGCAATTTCTGTAAATATTTCGCAAACTGCATATTGAACAAGAAGTGAGTTACAAAAAAAAGTCTTTTTTATCCCCTCTGAAAATGCCTCCCAGATTAGGTAGTCCAGGAAGTTCTGTTGAGAGTACCACAGAGAGTGCGATTCTACTTTTTATATTAGGTAGGCTATCATACAAAGAGATGGGATGAACTTTATATGATCTCTTACAAAGACAGCAGTAGGGGACAATGACTATAAACTGCATGACAGGGAGTCTTGTCCAGACAAAGGAAGAAGGTAGTGACTTTCTTAGGGTTTAAAGCTAAAGATGGGGACTTTTCATACAGACTCTGGGGCATGAAGCTGTCCATGAGGCCTGACCAGGGTACTTTGCATAGAGCCTGGGCTCCTTTAGGAAAGGGACCAGAGTTTTCCATCAGTGGTCAACCGCACCTAGCACTGTGCCTGAGCAGGAGGAAGAAAGGAGAAACCTCTGTTGTTGAAATCCTACGACTTTAAAGTAGAATTCATCTATCACCTAATCAAGGTTATAAAATTTCAAATAAATGATATAAAATTATTCCTTGCTGCTTAAGGAAAATATGGAATGTTCGTGAAAACAGTCCATATCCCTTGTTTCAAAAATGCCCAGAGACCAAGTATCTTTCATTTGACCTTTGCCCTCTGCCTAAGGTATGTATTACATTTTAAGCAAACAGTAAGCATAAATTTTACTATGATATTTTATATTTGGTACATAGATAATTACATGGGAAATTATTTCAAATTTCCATAAATCCTATTTCAAAATCTATATCATAGGGGCCAGCGCTGTGGCATAGTAGGCTAAGCCTCTGCTAGTGGTGGCATCCTATATGGTCACCAGTTCATGTCCCAGCTGCTCCTCTTCCTATCCAGCTATCTGCTAATGGGTTGAAAAGGCAGTGGAAGATGGCCCGAGTGCGTGGGCCATTGCATCCACGTGGGAGAACTGTGAGTCTCCCAGAAGAAGCTCCTTCAGATCAGCTTTTGTGGCCATTTGGGGAATGAGCTAATGGATGTCAGACCTATCTCTCTGTCTCTCCCTCTCTCTGTCTTAACTCTGCCTCCTAAGTAAAATAAAATCTTTTTAAAAATTCTGTATCATATTACATGAAGTAGCTTATCATTGGTTCATAAAACATTTCTCTGAGTTGGAAATTTAAATTATTTTCATGTCTTTAAATATGCTAAACAAATACTATATGCAAATATTTTCCTTCTTAAGTTCTATTTGTTTAGGATAGATTCTCAGAATTGCTTATCAAGTATATCAAAACTTTGAAGGATCATAATACATATTGCTATTTTGTTTGCTAAGAAGTTAATTTTATTAACAATACTAGTTGATTTTGTTACTTACAAAACTTCAAAACAGTGAGCATGAGTATATTGATTATATATATTATCTATTATATACATTATATATTATATCACATGTCTTAATCATGTTTATCTTTTCTTCTGAACCTCCTATTTACATTCTTTGCCTTTGACTGCTTTGAATTCATGATATAAGTATGTTTGTCATTTGTCATATTTGTAGCAACTGATGTTTGTGTATACATTTTGTGCAATGTTTTTAAAATTTTTCGTTAGATGAATTTAACTTAATGCCAAAATTATTGTTGTTACTATTGAATAAATAAAATGTTAGTGGCATCCTTGTGCTATTTGTTAAAAAATATTTTAATAAGTCTTTATACAATAAATAGCAACATGATTTATAAAGGACAAAATTTCTATATTCATAATAGTCAGTTAACTACATGCTCTGCAGAGATACTATTAGTTTTGCCTTGTTATACAAAGAAGGGATTAAGTCAATTATCCTTGATTTTGTGATAAATCCTTATCAGAATTAAAATTAAGATACGTAGTTTCTATTTAATTTGGTATCTGGTGTTCCTATTCTCAAGTCAAATTTTGAACTTTGTGAAAAATATTTTAAGTTTTATAGTTCATATTTGTTTTCTGGTACCCAGCACTCTCTTGCCAGCAAAGCAAAGCTCCATGTTGCTAGCCCTTCTGTTAATAACTCTCACTCTCATCCAGTTGCCACATTCCAGTCACCCCAGTGATGCAAACTTCCCTGAATACTCAGTGGGTGCTCATACTTCTGGGTCACACCCCTCCATTCCCTGGCCAGAGTGCAGCGCCATCCATTTCTCAACATGGCGACTCCCACCTGTCACTTGAAGCTGAAATCAAAGGTCAGTGGTCAGTGAATTCTTCCGGAGAGCTCCAGACCAGTGAGTTCCAGGAAGTCCAGTGCCACATCCTCACAGTCACAGAAGCTTCCTGTTATTCTAATGTGTCCACGTTACCCTGCCAGGCTGTAAATTTCAGTCCCCAGTAACAAGGACATTGGATGCTTCCTAAATACATGATGGGTGACGACGATGATGACAACAATGATGAAGATGATGATGGTTGCACGAATGGGTTTGCTTGTCTCATAGACGATTGAGAAGGAGGCATGGCCTAGGACTTCTTCCAGTTTGAATCTTTCCTCTTCCTTCCATCCAAAAAGCCCTCCTGAGACGAGTCACCTAGTCACCTCCCACCTGGCCTTGCTTCCTCATTTAGCCTAACCCAACAGCCTGTTCTCCACTTGGGGCTCAGAAGGCTCCTCTCAAAACCTAACTGTGGTCAGTCTCTCCTCTGCGGCGGCCCATAGGTGCAGGAAAAGTAAGACGCAGAGCCTCGCACTGGCCCCTCAGCTGTCCACGCACTGCCCCTCGCAGACTGTTGACCGTCTCCCTTCAACCCTCTCCTTCCAGCCTCTCTCACTTTATTTCCTCTTCTCCTTACATTTCATATCCTACAGCTCTGTTACCACTTCCCCTTCATTCAGTCCTCCTCCCTCTGCTACCCTCCTTGCCTTGAGTTTTATTACCAGAACAATTTAAATGTCAGACTTGGGAAGGCTTCCTGGGCTAATCTTTCCCCTTGTCTTTTCATCATATCATCTCTAAGTTAATTCATGCATTTCCTATTATTGGTTTGCTTGTTTGCTTTTTGGGGCTTTATAAATTCTTATTTATGATTTGTCTCGCACCATAGAACATGAGCTCAAGGACAACACAGACCGTGCCTGTGACTGTGTTCACCATCATAAGCCCAGTGTATACACAAAGTAGGTGTGTGACATCCCTAAATGAGTACAACTGTAGTGGCAGCAGTAATAATAGCTAACATTCATTGAATTACTGCTACACACTAAATACTCCATATGTATGAATCCATTTACTTTACACACAAAACCATATACACGTCAAACTAGACAGCAGAAAAAGTAGCCATTGTCTTCATCCCCCTTTTAGAAATGGGAAAACTGAGGCACAGAAACATGACATAAGTAACCCAAGGTCACACAGAGATCAAGTGGTAGGGCCAGAGTTTGAATTACGTCACACTGAGAAGAGATCCTACTCTGTCAGCTACCATACCACAAGTTTGTCATTTTAAAACAAGGGTGAGGGTCATAAGACTTTTTTTAAAGATTTATTTATTTATTTGAAAGGCAGAGTTACAGAGCAGGAGAAGCAGATGTAGAGAGAGAGAAGTCTTCCAACTGTTGGTTAACTCCCAAAGTGTCCACAACAGCCGGGGCTGGACCAGACTGAAGCCAGGAGCCAGGACCTTCATCCGGGTCTCCTATGCAGGTACAAGGGTCCATACACTTGGGCCATCTGCTGCTGCTTTTCCAGGCCATTAGCAGGGAGCTGGATAGGAAGTGGAGTAGCCAGGACTTGAACCGGTGCCCATATGGGATTGCCAGTATTGCAGGAACCCACTGCACTACAGCACTGTCCCCAATAAGACATTTAAAACTAGTTTAAAATGTATTTTGTTAACAAAACCATATATCATACCAGATCAAAGAAGATTTCTTACCTTTTATATTGACAGACAAATGTATATACATTTACTATATGTAATGTGATATTTTGAAGTATACTTAATACACTGTAGAATGACTAAAGCTGGCTAAAGAAAAATATCTTCTAAAATAAAGCAAGTTAGGCTGTCATTATTGAAACCATACTTAGAACCTATCCTGAGACAAAAGATCAGGGCCATGAGAGCTAAATCCAATGTCTGTCCTTCAAACGAAAGGCAAAGACTTTCCTTAGCTGAAGGGAATATGTGGCACTTTGCGATATTGCATTATTTTGACAAAAATGTAGCAATGCTGGACATATGGTGTGGTTCAAACGCATGCTGAGAAACTATTGGACAGAGACACTAGAAAATATACCTAACCTAGTTACTAATAGCCAACTGCTGAACCGTCAACTAATGGTGTTTATAGGAAATAGAGTTCATCAGAAAAAGAAATAGCAGCATGAGACAGAATTAATCCAAGCCATGCAATTTCCTTCCCTGTGCACAGCCTTCACCAGGAGGAAATCTGCAGGCTCACCACCTGTTCAGAGGCTTGCTCTGCAGAGGATCTGGGGTGGCCCATCGCCAGCCCGACTACAGGCACTCGCTGATGCCACATGATAAAAATAAACACTGCATTTGCTCAAAGGTAAAATTTTTGATCTAACGAAGAATGAAGTAAAAAATAGTTACATTCTCAAACTTAATTTTAGTAACATATTTTGTGTGTACTAATTTGGAACATTTGAAATTTAATAGGCAGAAAATACTGGTTTCTATGAGTAAGTTCTACTCTCAATTCATAGTAAATATTTTCTCCTCCTAAAATTCTTCATCTTCCTTTTCTTTTCCTACAGGACCAATTTCAGAACCTCTTCCCACTCAATGCTTCTTTCTCTATTTTCCTATTCCATTTTGATTTTCCCATGGATTCCTAAGAGCTCCAATAATTGTATATCAATCCAATGAAGGGGTAGCAAGACTTGGACCCAAATCTAGAAACCACCACTTCCAAACATGACTTTGGACAAATTACCCAATTTTTCAGGCTTCCTTTTCTCAAATGAAAAATGGGGCAGCAACACTGCCCATGTGGGGACTGACTCATGTTGTAATGTAGATGCTTTGTGAAGACCACATGACATGACTGTTCAGTAACACGCACGCCGCTGCTGCCATAACCCATCCTACCCTGGCCCCACCTTCCTGTGGGATTCCCTTTACCTTCTCTCCAAGCATTCTTTTTGGGTTCTTAATACAGTGACACCCCTGAGTATCTCATTGTTGCAATCCAGCAACAATGTTGTGGGCCCCTGTACTTCTGGGAGTCAGAAAGATTTATTTTTTTAATTTCTACAGAAATGCTACAGGATCTATAGCAACCTTGCACAAATTACCTACAACATCATTTGCTCCTGCATCCCCCTTGCATCCCCTCTGCACACATCTGCCTATTCGAGTAAGTGGGCTGTTTTTTTTTTTTTTAATACTGTGTCAATAAAAAGGCAGGTCATTGGTAAACGGAATAAAATATTAATTTTCTAATGCTGGTCAAAAGTTTTGGTTAATACTCATAGATCTAGTACATAGATCTTTAAACAATATGACTTGCCCAGAGATTAAAACCTATCAAAGACGGCATCCAAACATGCACAATAAGTGGAACCCTCAGTTTCTGGTGGAAGGAATGTTAAAAGCCAGTTATATTTAACCTCAGACCTTATTCTGATTTAATGCATTCTGTTTTTGTTTCTCAGTTATAAACGGTAGGAATTGTGCCCAGGTACTTTGTTCCCAACAGTTTTGTTTCTTCTTGTTTTCTGTTTACTTAGCATCTTTTGATGAATAATTTAGATAATGGTGCTAAAATTCAACTCATAAAGATCTGTACGATCCACAATAACTGAAGTTATACTGATTTGATATGAACGCATTGAGGTTATCCTATGCCTTGGAAAGATCTTAGCCTATTTTTAAAGCATTTGTCCTGAGTGTTCTCAGTCAGGTCCTCTGTCTACTCCAGATGACAGGGATGAATCGTCTTCTCCCCTGCCCCACCCCATGGGTGGAGCTTCCCGTAAGGGCCTGCAGAAGCTGCTCATCTTCCTCTGGGGACAGCATCTCTCATCTGTCTCTTGAAAATGACAAAGGGTTCATCCTTGGTATTTTTATAACTTAGAAAACCCATTGAATTCTAATGAAGAATTTAAAGCATGATGTGTGGACCAGGGCACAGTACATTCTGTTTCCCTTCACTGTCTCTGAAAATTTGCATCTTTAAACTAAAGGATTCCTCTCTCACTCCTTACCTGAAAAAATTACTTGGGTTGTTCCCATATTCCAATGCTTCTCAGTCCCACGGACTACTCTGGCTCAAATTTAACTCCCTCTGAACCTTTCCCATAGCCACAGAAAGCAGAATCGCTTCAAATGAAATATGGACAAAAGACCCAATGAGAGCACTGATTGGTCATCTTTAAAAGCAATGTCATCTTAAACTGACTTGAAGAGCAACAAGCAGTAAAACACAGCCACACAGTAACTTGCAGCACACACACTTCTTGAGTGACCTTCTCACAAATGTACAACCATCAGAGTAGAATATATTCCTTTTGAGAAGTACTGTGGAATAACAGATAAATCTAAGCTTTGGAGCATGAACCGATGGAATGGTTTTCAATAAACGGCTTGGCTGAGACTTAGTTTTTCTGCTGATAACGTGGAGGCTCAAGCTTACCGTGAGAACTGAGTGGAATAATGTAAGTGAATGCCAATGTGTAGTTGAGGTCTTGAGCATGATGCTTTTACCTCAGCTGCTGAATTACACTAACTAGGGATTTCCGGAAATTTCTGTAGTGCAGCTTGAAAATTTATATACCTCTATATTATCATTGCTGAACTCAAAGGCACTGCAGCAAAGATCGCTTAGAATCTCCTCCAAAATACTGACATATTTAGAGTATGGAAACTTTCTTATAGTTTATTGCTTTTGAGTCAGGCTGTCAAGTAAAAATTCTGCAGCTTTGAAAACACTGTTTATTCGCTGTCAGTTCAAAGCATCCCTTCTTCTTTCAAGAAGAGTTTTAAAGCCTTTGGTGTGTTATTCAAGTTACCTGAAAAACACATAGCTGTCATAGCATACACAGTGTTCTTTCTGAAACACTACAAAGAGATGTATGTGTTTGGGCCTTGATGTTCTCAGAAAACTTTTTATCTAAGCAATGCCTTATGTAAGCAACCAGAAACACATGAATGATGTGTTTAGTTACTAACATGACATTTTAAAGCTGACAGTAAATGATGCAAAGAATTAGAGGTTGCAAGGTCGTAGTGCTGCCGATAGTAATAGGAGAATATGACTTAGACTAATTCAGGAGTAGTGTGTTTACAAGCATCCATGCCAATGGTCACGCATAATAAAATTAATGGAGGCCTACAGTGATAGATTATGAAGCCTACAATGTGTGCTAAAGGTATATCAACTCAAAAAGACAATGTAAGGGTTAACATTTTGCCTTAATGTTTTTGTTTTGTTTTGTTTTCAATTGCTATTCTATCATCTGTTCAGGTAAGTAACTGCCACATTCCCAGAATATGGACAATTTTACCAACTTTAACAGATTCTAGAAAACAAAGGGATTGTGGTTAATGAAAATCTGTTTTGGAATGAATATCAAGGAAAACTATTCTAGAAATCACTATTGACTTTGTATTCCTATTCCAACAACTGCAATGTATTTTTGGTATAAATGTAGACATCCTTGATTAATTCTAAACTTGTGCTTAAGCTGAAAGTTACTCAAAATTAAATTAAAACACCCTGATTGTCCTAAAAGGAAGACTGTCCCACTATCAACCAACTATGTCAATTCCCTTTGTCCTTTGAAAAATGTCCAGCAAATTCAATACTCCTCACCACGTGTGGAAGCAGCAGGGTGGTCCCACATCCTGAACACTGAGACTATTGAGAGGATTCCTCATGAACTTGGCCAGCCATCCAATGTGTAGCCCGCAGACTCACTCTTCTGATTCTGAAGGGGGGTACCAGGGGGTCCTGCCTGGGGCCAGTCCCAGGCTCTGCTCTGCTGTCCCCCATTTCCCTGCTGGAAAGAGGCCCTTGTAGGTAGGATACCAGGAGAGGGAGGACTTTTTACAACTTCAATCATTTACCAGATCTTACCAAGAGTAAACAGGAAGAAAGACAAACACTCAATTCTGGTTTTTCTACTGACTTTATAATGGCTCCACACCTTCCCTGACACACACCAGCGCCTACCACAATGAACCTATGGATGCACTCCAGTATCTGTGGCTTCCTAGTTTACTTATGAAACTGGTTCTAATTTGATGCATGTATCTCTGTAACTCACATGCTTAATATCCCATCTAGGTCATTATTGTCTGTCTCTAACTACAGATTATATGCAGCTGGACTATCTCTATTCAATTCACTTGGCAAAGTGATTGTCCCATAACCAAAGACAAGCCTTGAAGAAAATACTTCTGTTGGGCTGGTTGCTCTTTGAGGAGCCCCAATGAGAATCATTGCAATGGTTCTGCCACCAGGTCCCATACTTGGGTTCTAATGAAACAACACAAACTACAACTGAAGCCCTCATATGGCCCCACTAACACCGCAGCCCATGAAACACAGCATCCTGAGTCACAGGGGAGGGCTCTGAAGACAGCGTCGTCACTGATTTGTGTGGAATTTCAAGGACAGTCCGCAGCCATTCCCTGAGGTTCAGGGTTTGCCCCTTCTCACAGAGTAGGCAGTGAGCAAGTTGGAAATTCAAGAAAAGTAGCTTCTAGAAGCACAGATAAACCGCTGCTCTGTACTGATATTAGTCACAGCTACTCCTGAAGTTATTGCTTTGTAAATCAATGCATTTCATCAGCCCCCTGGTTAGATGAAACAGGGGTGGCTGAGCATGGGTTCCAAAGGTATAATCCCTTTGGAAACTGAAGTTAGTTTAGTGTAAACTCAGGCTTTTGGACACATGCCCCCAACAGTAAGCGTCACTCTGCACTGAGTTTAAGAAAGACCAGTTTTCACTGAACTCCAGTGAAAAAGCCCTCTCTGCCGCTATCATGAGGTTCATTCTTTGACTTTGAAGATAAATGATTGAGTGCAGACAGTGGTGAGATAGGAAATCAAATGCCACCAAACACAAGTCTTATTCCGTCCACTCTGGAGTGCAGTGACGTAATGTAAACACAGCATGGGTCCTAAGCCCTCCTGTGGCGACTTGGCAGGACAGCACGTGGGAACCAAGGATGATGTGATGATACATTACTATGCATTTGATGACTTATGAACTGACTGGATTTTTATTTTGTCTCATTTGCAAGTTATTTTATGACTGTAAAACTATTGGGAACTTGTAAAAAAAAGAAACTGGAAAAAGTAAAAATTGAAGTTAGGCATTTGGTGCCATGATCAAGTCACTGCATCCCGTGTAAGAGTGCCTGCTTCAAGTCCTGGCTGATCTGTTTCTGATCTAACTTCCTGCTTATGCACAGCCTGGGAAGCAGCAGATGAGGGCTCAAGTACTTGGGTCCCAGTTACCCACAGGAGAGACCGGAATGGAGTTCCAAACTCCTCCAGAATGGGCCGGCCCCGACAGTCATAGGCACTGGAAGATGAAAAAGTGAATCAAAGATCTCACTCTTCCCCATCTCTCTCTGCCTTTCAAATAAAATGAACATTTTAAAATATCACATTCTATCAAATGGTTATGATTACGATATGGTTCTAGTTCCTTCTAATCCAATAGATATAGTACAGACGTAGATATGTAGGTAAGATAGATGGGTGATAGACCAAGTAAGGTTTATGCAATATTTTCGGCCCTTTTCTGCATCACATTTGTGTGGAAACAAGGTATATGGAAACATGACACTTTGGTAGCTACCACCTTCTAGGAGCCTATCTATTTAACTATCAAGCATTGAAAGATTAGGTTATTTCCACTTTGTAGCTACTAAAGCAACAATACAAATAGCAAAATTTTAACAAAATTTACATGTAATGTATAAACAGTTCAGTTGCCAAAGCTTTCTTCTTAATGTTCCAACTTTTTTTTACATAACTATCATTTATTAGGATCTTCTATCGTTCCTCTTCAACTTATCACAACCAACAAACTTATGTACTGGATGTCACTCTAAGTACTGTCCATATATTTTCACATTTTACTTATTTATTTGAGAGGCAGAGAGAGAATAGTAGTAGATGAGCTCCCATCTACTAGTTCATGCTCCAAATGCCCACAATGCCTGAGGTTGGGCCAGGCTGAACCCAGAAGCGTGTAACTCACTCCAGGTTTTCCACATCCTTGGCAGGAGCCTACTGACAAGAGCCATCACAACATTGCCTCCCAGAGTCGGTACTGGCAGGAAACTGGATTTGAAATCTGAACAAAGACTCAAAATATGCACTCCAATGTTGGACATAGGCATCCTAACCCTTGTCTTAACCATTGGACCAAATACTCACCCCTACATTTAAATCTTCACAGTAACTTTATGAGACACAGACCGTGCTGTTACTCTCTTCTACAATCTTTAGAAAGAAGAGAACTATAAACCACAGAGAGAACCCTCTGTGATTTTTCCAAGGTTGATGTAGAATAGAGTAAGCACTCAAACGCAGGAGTCTGACCCCAGGGCCCTGCGCTGAGTCATTTCAGTGCACGATTTCTCTAAAGAACAAGACCAGGGCTGGCGCTGTGGTTTATTGGGTAACAGTGCCAACATCACATATGGGTGCTGGTTCAAGTCCAAGCTGCTCCACTTCTGATCCAGCTCTCTGCTATGGCCCGGGAAAGCAGTAGAGGATGGCCCAAGTCTTTAGGCCCTTGCACTCACGTGGGAGACCCAGAAAAAGCTCCTGGCTCCTGGCTTTGGATCAGTGCAGCTCCATTCATTGCCGTCATTTGGGAAGTGAACTGGTAAATGGAACGCCTCTCATTCTCTCTGCCTCTGCCTCTCCGTAACTCTGCCTTTCAAATAAATAAATCATTTTTTTTAAAGACCACATGTTAGCCGGCGCCGTGGCTCAACAGGCTAATCCTCCGCCTTGCGGCGCCGGCACACCAGGTTCTAGTCCCGGTCGGGGCGCCGGATTCTGTCCCGGTTGCCCTTCTTCCAGGCCAGCTCTCTGCTATGGCCTGGGAGTGCAGTGGAGGATGGCCCAAGTGCTTGGGCCCTGCACCCCATGGGAGACCAAGAGAAGCACCTGGCTCCTGCCTTCGGATCAGCACAGTGTGCCAGGCGCAGTGCGCTGGCTGCAGCAGCCACTGGAGGGTGAACCAAAGGCAAAGGAAGACCTTTATCTCTGTCTCTCTCTCTCACTATCCACTCTGCCTGTCAAAAAAAAAAAAAAAAAAGACCACATGTTTATCCAGCTTGCTATTTTAATATAATTCCCATTTTTTAGATAGCCTATGAGAACATGAACATTGCATGTTTGGATAACAAATGGAAAAATGAGGCTAAGGCACTCAGCAACTACATCAGAACAGCTTTATTGTCCCTATAAATGGCTTGGGTCTTACTCCCCTCTTACAGAATTACAAGCATTGTGCTAGTACTTTCCAAGAGGAAGATGAGATTAGAAAGTATTAAGCTGAAGAAGTGAGACGTGGAGAATTGGGATTTCCATGTTCTGAATGATCATGGTGTCATCAGACTGGAGGCGAGTTCTAACCTCACCCTTATGCCAGATGCAACTGTACAGCAGACACATTTCTATTCTGAAAATGGAGATGTGCACCTGCCTCTCTGCATTATAGTGAGGGTGAAATCAAAGGCCACAGAGAAAGCAGCCGGCACTGTGAAAACCCTGCAGGAACCAACAGAGTCTGAGAGTCCTCAGATTTTAGAACACAACTCTGAACCTCATGTTTAGAATAAGATGTGGATACTAATAATGTTTCCTTCTTAATCTGATTGGTGTATGAGTATGATCAGAGGAAAAAAAACTTGTTTATCTGTTACTTATGTGCATTTATTGCTATGGATACTATATTCAATAAAATGTTTAAAAAAATAAATCCTTTGGGAACTCTACCTGAAGTTTATGTAGGCTCCTGTGAAAACTACTCAGCTATGCCTGCTCCCTGCAGGGCAAGGATGCCTTCCAAGACTTCTCTCAAACAGTATGCTCATTTCTTCCTACATTCCCATCTATTGCACATAGACCAGCATGGGGACAGACCACTCAGGGACCATATGCTGTGCTTGATCTTATGTATATCAGGGAGGGGACTCTACATATGGTAAATAATAATTACAAACATCACGTAAGTATATCTTGGGTGTACCTCCGCACATACTATATGATAATTATTATTTCCTTCTTTCACTCTATTCAAATAACAGTCTGTGCTTAGACCACATGCTGCAGAAAAATAGGAAATTATTTCAGCATTATCCAGACATGTCAGCCACTGAAGAATAAATAATATATTTAGCTTTTAAAAATTATGCAGCAGGTTGGGGAAAAAATGTAATTTTAACAGCTGGCACTAGAGATCCCCTAAGGCAGAGAGGCATCTTTGTTGAGGAAAATACCTGGTAGACTGCTTAAAGCAGTCTTAAAGTCTTAAAGCAGGGGAAAGGGATCTGAGGGATGCTTTATGTGAAGTCGCACAGCCAAGCAATAATGTGACTGCTCCGTGAGATGCGTTGAGAGTCTCGAGGGTGGAAGAGGCACCATGAGAGCAGAAAGGGGACAACTCCTGGTGAGAATGGAGGGCAGTGGACAGCAACATAACAGGCAGTCTGACTGTGCAGACAGGAGGTCAGTAAAAACATTCCAAGTGGCAGCCAACTCAGAACATGAGCGGGATCAGTGTGTACTTCTGCAAGGGAAACTGCCCTAATCCCTGTGAACCTTCAGCAAGGCAATTAGCTTCAAGTGTCTTGTTTGGAGGGTGTTTTGTATTTCATTGGGGAGTGTGCATGAGAAATCAGGACATTTTCAGGAGCTAAGTTACAAATGGGGTTTTGGCACCAGTTAAGATAGCTTGAGACCAACATCCCATATGCCTGGGTTTGATCCCAGTTTTGCTTCCAATCCAGCTTTTTGCTAATTTGCATCTGGGGAGACAGAAGGTGATGGCTAAGATACTTGGGATCCTGTCACTCATGTAGGAAACCCATATGGATTTCTGGACTCCTGGCTTTGTTTTGGTACAACCCTGGCTGTTGTGGGCATTTGAAGAGTGAGCCAGTGAATGCCAAATCTCTCTCTCCCTGTCCCTCCCTCTAACACCCTTTTGAATGAAATAAGAATAAATATTTTTAAGTGAGAGCTAGAGCTTAGCAGGAATATGAAAACAACTGTAGGGTGAATACATGAACAAGACAATGTGAGAGGATATTGAATTTCCTGCAGAATGTGGAGGAGAAGGTTTGAGTCAACATGGTGTAAGTTTCGATGGGTCTAGCATCAGCATTGCCGGAAACAACCCCCAGTTGACAAGCATAAAAGGAAAAGTTGAAATGGCACTTTCCAAATACTTGGGGAACTTGACTAGAATTTCATCTGTTCCAATGTAGCTACTTCCTTTTTTGTTTTCTCCCAAGTACTTGATTTCAGGAGTCATATTTTCACAAAGGTAAATAAAACATAATTTTAAAAACATTCTAAATGAAATAAAGCCACAGTTCTGATGAAAAGTAAAAGATCCCTTATATTGGTTATAAAATGGAGTCGTATCAAAACCCAGTTACTTGGGGACAGGCCGTGCACGTGCTCATGCTGCCAGTGACCTGTGCAGCCACAGTTCCTCGGAAACTTCTCTGGGTGTGCAGGGGAGGCAAGGGTGGTCCTCTCCCTAAACCCTCACTCAGCATCCTGGCAAAAGAACATGTCCCGTCAACATTGCAGCGAGTCCCAGCCCCAGACCCTCTCTTTCTTCACCATCCTCCACTCCTCAAGGCAGAGCACCCAACCTGACCCTACCTCTCCTGTGACCTGATGACCCCATGAGGGTCACCTCTAACCTCTTGACCCCCATCTCGCAGCGCCTGTTACTCATAATCATTCAATACGAGGATTGGCCCCACCTTCGAATCTTGATCTTGTTTTTCTGATTTGTGCCACTATTACAGTAAGTGACCCTGCCTTACAATGGTTCGACTTCAAGACCTTTCAACATCACAATGGTGCTAAAGGGAAACTCTTGATAGGAACCACACTTTATCAAATTTGGAGCATTTTCCAGGATAGTGCTGTGTGGTCAGATCCTCTTTGGAGATGCTGGACAGTGGGAATGACCACGACTGCCAGTCAGCCCTTTGAACAGTAGGGCAAACACCTATTGCTCTACAGCGTGAGCTTTAATATTCAGTAGGATAGCTTTGTTATATGAATGTTTTTACTTAAAATATTCTCTACCTCTTCAAGATATAGCCTTATCATCTGTACCCTGATTCTAATTTCTTGGTTGTGGTACAGTTCTTCCTCCACAAGTGCCATTGAGGGTGTGTGCTCACCAGGCCTGTGATTTGTCCCTTTATTCCACATACATTTTATCTTTCAACTGTCACTGAAAATTATCCCCGAAGTACCTCACCATATTCGTACCTCTCCCCACTTCAAACAGCTACCTCCAGAAGCATCTGCACATGCCCATCTGGCTTGTCACCAGACAGCTCAATATCTGAAAGTCTGAGGAGTGATGCCACAAGGCTGACCTGGTCAAGACTCATCCTTCGGCCCCCTCTCACAACCAAAGAAACACAACAATAAGTTTGTACTGCAAATGCAGAACCTCCTTCCAGCCATATAATGACAAGTAGATTCCACCCACATGCAAATTCAGAAGACATCCTGAATGCCAACCTTGACCCCTTCCTATCCCTACTTCTTATAAATTATCACCCAAGCAACCTAAGCACTTCTTTTTTTAACATTTATTTTATCTGAAAGGCAGAGTTACAAAGAAAGAGAGAAGGAGGGAGAGAGGGAGGGAGAGAGAGAGAGATAGGTAGAGTAAAGAAGGGAAAAGGAAAATGTGAGGGGAGGGGAGAGGAGTGACGGGGATAGGAGAGGGAGAGAAAGAGAGAGAGAGAATCTCCCGTCTGCTAGTTCACTCCCCAGATGGCCATATCAGCCAGGGCTGGGCCAGGCTGAAGCCAGGAGCTTCATCCAGGATTCCCACATGGATACAAGGGCCCAAGCACTTGGGCCATCCTCTGCTTCTTTCCCAGGCACATTAGCAGGGAGTTGGATCAGAAGTGGAGCATCCAGGACTCAAACTGGTGCCCACATGGGATACTAGCTTTATAGGTGGCAGCTACTTCACAATTTTGGCCCGCTGAACACTTCGACTTTATATCATGGTTAATTGAGTGCCTGTAACACTAATTGATTTCCTTCTCCTTCCAAAGAAATATATCTTGATCTCCATAGCACTTTAGTGCCCCATAGTGTGTGTTGAACTGAATGGCTATGGGGACCATAACTTTCCCACACCCACACTACCTTAAGTGTTTATCTTAATTAAGCTCAGCCACTAAAAGCTTCCTAAAGCCATAGTAACCAAAGTTTCAGTTCCTGAAATGCACTCCACATACATAAGTCCACAGGATGCCCCACTTAAGAAGCAATTTCCATAATCAAATGCATATTAGAAGTGCTGCATGTCTCCTCTTGGAGAGGTACCCTAAGCACTCATATAATAAAAGCCTGAGATGTTCAATAAATTAAACTGTCAAGTTTTACTTATATAAATGCTTGCCAATATTTTTCACCTGCAGATCCCTTTTCTCATCGCATTTATTAATATCTGAAAAGAGGATATGATACAGATTGCCTACATAAAAATGGTAGTTGTTCCAAGATAGATGTTTATCTCTTTGAGATAGCATAAGCAGCTAAGGTACCTATGGCAGTTTTAAGGCATGAAGGGACAAACTCTTTTGTATTTGTTGAACTATGGACCCTTTCAATTCCTTTCCTAAGATTAACTGCTCCAGCTCCTGCCATCATAATCATGTTCCACTCAATAGCAACAAGACAAGGACATACTACCTCTTTTATTGTAAGCGAATGTCTTGTAAATTATTTATACTATTTTGGCTTAAGTCCCATTGGTCACAGCTAGATCACATAATCACAACTACCTGCAAGAGAATCTGGAAAATAGAGTCTCTAGGAACGTGGCAATGTACTCACTTCTTTTAAGATTTATTTATTTATTTTGGCCAGCGCCGCGGCTCACTAGGCTAATCCTCCGCCTTGCGGCGCCGGCACACCGGGTTCTAGTCCCGGTCAGGGCACCGATCCTGTCCCGGTTGCCCCTCTTCCAGGCCAGCTCTCTGCTGTGGCCAGGGAGTGCAGTGGAGGATGGCCCAAATTCTTGGGTCCTGTACCCCATGGGAGACCAGGAGAAGCACCTGGCTCCTGCCATCGGATCGGTGTGGTGTGCCGGCTGCAGCGCGCCTACCGCGGCGGCCATTGGAGGGTGAACCAACGGCAAAAAGGAAGACCTTTCTCTCTGTCTCTCTCTCACTGTCCACTCTGCCTGTCAAAAAAAAAAAAAAAAGATTTATTTATTTTTATTTGAAAGAGAGAGAGAAGAGAGAGAAAGGAGAGGAGAGAGAGAAGAGAGAGGAAAGAGAAGAAAGAGGAGAGACAGGAGAGAGGAGAGAGGAGAGAGAGAGATGCAATATATAAGGCTGAGCCAGGCTGAAGCCAGGAACCAACAGCTTCTTCCAGGTCTCGCACATGGATACAGGGGCCCAAACACTCAGGCCATCTTCCACTGCTTTCCCAGGCACATTAGAAGGGAGCTGGATTGGAAGTGGGACTGATGGGAATCAAAGTGGCGCCCATATGGGATGCCAGCATCTTAGGCAGTGGCTTAACCCACTACAGCACGATGCCAGCCCCAGACACTTCTACTACTACAAAAGAAGAGGAGAACAGGGCAGAGAAGAACCAACCTTTCATATTAAGTGTGGATTCGAATCATTCTTGGAAACTCTTTAGCTAAAGCATTTTTAAATGAGTGTTTCAAAGATTTATTTTAAACTATTTCTCTGGACTCATTATCCATTTCAACAATTCTACATTGAAAACTGGCAATCAAAATCACTTTTATCTAAGGTATGCGTTCAAAAGGGAGGCATTAAATAATTTATTTCATTCTCTAATCCTTAAATTCAGAACTGCCCCTCTCACGAGCTGTGTAACCTTAAACAGGTAGTTGCTCTTTCCAGAATTCAATCTCCAAGGCTCATTTCTTCTTTAAAATGTACCCCTTGTTGTAGAGGTACTTATTGTATTTTCAAAGACCCACAGGAAAGGTTTAGTTTATAAATTAAGCAAAATAGAAGATTAACAACAATAACCAATAATAAAATAGGATAATTATTAAAATATAATATATATAATCCTATTATATAATATAATACATATTATATAATAGGATTATATATAATATATATATAATATATATAATACAATAGGATAATATTAAATATATATATTATATATATAATAGGATAATATTAAAATGAGCTCTGTCTTTTCTCCCCAAAATGGTATATTTTCCTTTATGAGCTCAAAGACAGCTTGAGGTATGACAGCAAAAGCAGCACAAATTTTATTTTCCTTTTCAGAATTTCATGCATAAGAAATTCATTCCTCGTGTAGACACTAGCAACCTCAGTATGCCATTTTTTTCTTAAGATTAAAAATTTTACCCTTTTAGTTAAAGGAAGCTTCTCATTGACATGGTCAAATCGCCTGCATCTCTAACTGCTCCTATGCTTTGTAGACACTATTAAGTAAAATAAGAGTGACAAGAACACAAGCACTGTGATTCTGCCACAGTGAATCTCATAACCAAGACGGTTACTAGGTGACAAAGTTGAGAGTGAGGGTTAGTTAGTACATACAGTGCAGATACACTAGACATAGGGACAGTTTGTGTCCTGAGCAGGACAGAGCAGGATGGCACAAGACTCCATTAAAATACACAAAACGGCATGCAATTTTAAACTCTTGAATTATCTGTTTCTGAGGTTTTTCACATAGTATTTCTGGACACAGGTAGCACTGTGGCAAGCAAAACCGGGATAACCGAAGGATATGTGCAAACAATGGTACTATTGTGGCCTTTAAGTGGGATAATGCATACAAACTATTGGTGTGCAGGAGGCAATAAATATTGGCACATAATTTCATTTCAAAAAAGCAGGTGTTGTAACTAGATGAAATGTCGTGCCTCTATCCCCAACTCCAGCTTCCAAACATGTGCACCCTGAGAGGCAGCAGGTGATGATTCTTGTCACCCACATGAGAGACCTGCACTGAGTTCCCAGCCCCTGGCTTCAGCCCAGCATGCGACTTTGTAGGCATTTGTGGAGTTAATCAGTGGACAAAAGTTCTTGCTCTCTCTCCCTTCCTCTCTCTCTCTCTCCCCACCAACCCCACCACCTCTGCATTTCTCTTACTCTCTCTGCCTCTCAAAATTATTATTTTTAAAATAGTGTAATTGGAGTAGATGCTCTGCATTTTTTCTCCCTGTAAATTGAAAGAAATTATGTTTCAGTACTAATTTCAGTATAATTCTTTTAGGTTAGATATAGCTCTGTGCATTGAGTAAAAGGGAAAGAACCCACTTAAGTTTGCGCATCAGCTACAAAAACAAGAGGGACTTAAAACTAAAGCATTTCAGAAGGGATATCAAACATAAATTCTTACTCATGGTTGTAACAAACAATCCTACTTATAAAATTTAAATGACATTTCCTAGTAACCGATGAGCAAAAATAACTCTAATCACTTTCCCCCTACTTCTCTTTTATCACTCAGTATGAGCTGTATGTATTATAAATTCTGCAAAAACACACCAAAGGCATAAAAGAAATAAAGGAAACAGAAAAAATTAAGTCTCAGAGGGCCTATAACTGGATACATTTATTCGTTTAGGAAGTACAGATATATCAACTAACACCTTCCTAATATCAGAGGAAATTTTTCATAAAGAAAAGGTATTCATAGCTCCATACTCAGCTCTTTGGTAACTTGATGAATATTCTTGCTACAAAGATTAATACCATTCATTCAGTTATGCACGCTGCCTCAAGGTGGATTTCGTTACATCACTAAGGAGAGTTTACAGAATGCTTGTATGTTACATGAAATGTGTGTATTCCTATTTGCTGCCCTTCTGGAGACAATAAAAAGTATAGAAAATTAATTTTCTTAGAATGACTTGCCTGCACAAATTCCAAGAATTGGGATGAGCTAGTGACCAGTGGGACAAATGCTGGTTAGCACTTGGCACTACATCACATCAGCAATGAATCTGGTTTTCCAATAACTTGGAAGTTTACACTAAGAATATCAACAATCATGGCCATGAATTTTTCTGTTTTGACATGAAACTATCTGAGAATGCACTGCATACCAATAGTTCTAATGATTTCCCTTCCTGAGCTTTCTACTCTAATCTAATGAACAGATAAACTAGATCTTTGTAAGCTAGAAAAAGAATATTTAGATACTTTTTAATCCTTCAATAGCACTTAATACCACAGCTCTGTCCAAATATTGTAAACAAAACTTCCAATGAAGTCGGTACTATTTTAGTCCGATTTTATAAATGAAAAACAGAGACAAATAGATGGCAAGTGTTTTGCCCAGAGTCAAACCAAGTAGTAATACAGAACATGAAGCTGAGAAGACACTTCAGGGCAAAAACTGGGGTGGTTTCCAGGACTGTCATACAGGTCGATGGTTGTTAACAAGAACCCAGATCAACCTTCATGGAACAGGGGTCAGTGGCAAAGCAGTATCTTAAGGAAGGAAAATGAACTCAAGTTAGCTCTAGAGTTAGTGGTGTGAGATTCGTAGAATAGCCTTGGACTTGGTGGTCAAATAGGTCTAATTGTTTCTGATAGGCTCCAATCACATCTCATCAATGGATGTTTTTAATTTATGGAGCCAGGGTTTCTAAGGATCATCACATCTTCTTCCCTAAATGCATCATGAGGTTTATTCCTAAACACCATCTTTCTTTTCTGCATTCACCCAATCCCCACCATCTGTTCTCCCTTTGTAAGTCCTCTGCTGGGGGTCAGCACTGTAGCGTAGTGGGTTAAGCCACCAACTGCAGCACTGACACCCCATATGGGCACTGGTTCAAGACCCCGCTGCCTCACATCTGATCCAGCTCCCTGCTGGTGTGCCTGGGAGAGCAGTGGAAGAAGGCCCAAATCTTTGGGCCCCTGCACCCACATGAAAGAACTGGAGGAAGCTCCTGGCTCCTGGCTTTGGACTGGCCCAGCTCCGGCCAGTCCATCCTGGCCATTTAGGGAGTGAGCCAGCAGATGGACGATCTCTCTCTCTCTCTCTCTCTCTCTCTCTCTGTATCTGCCTCTCTAACTCCACCTTTCAAGTAAAATAAATAAATTTTTTAAAAAAAGTCCCCTGCAGCCCAAAGTCTTCCTATCATATTGGAACCGATGTCTCTTTCTCCCTAAAGATGGAAATAGCTACAGTATATGTTACTTGTATGTTGCACTCAGTCACATATTTCACCAAAATGTTTTGCTTTACTGCATGTGTCTTCCACCTGGGAATTCTTTGTGACCAACAAACACATAGTATTACTTCTTCCCAATACTCATAGTGTTCTTCACAATGTTTGCTCACACAAAGTGCCTAGTGGATATTTGCTCAAGAATGAATCAAAGAATATCATAAGTTAAGTACTACATTCCTTTCTCATCAACCCATTATTTGTGTGATGTGCTCAATAAATTTTTTTTTTTGACAAGCAGAGTGGACAGTGAGAGAGAGAGAGAGAGAGAGAGAGAAAGGTCTTCCTTTGCCATTGGTTCACCTTCCAATGGCCACTGCGGCTGGTGCAATGCGGCCGGCACACTGCACTGATCTGAAGCCAGGAGCCAGGTGCAGGGCCCAAGGACTTGGGCCATTCTCCACTGCACTCCCGGGCCACAGCAGGGAGCTGGCCTGGAAGAGGAGCAACTGGGACAGAATCCGGCGCCCCGACCGGGACTAGAACCCGGTGTGCTAGCGCAGCAGGCAGAGGATTAGCCTATTGAGCCATGGCGCCGGCTCAATAAATCTTTTAGTTAATTACTTCACAGTTGGGTCAGAACCATTTGTGATATGATGATAAAAGATCATGATAATAATCTAGCACATACTAGTTAAAATGAATACTATTTAATAATAGGTGTCTAAGGCCACACATACACAAAATCCCTGGGACTCATTCCGGAAGAAGGCAAGCATCCCCTTCTTTCCCTCAAGTCTGGTAAGGACACAGCTCATGCCTGCTTTGTGCTCTTTATCTTTGACCCAAAGGTGACAGAAGTGTGTAATCAAAGCTTTAACAGGGACAGCAACAAGAAAGAAGTCTAGCAATTCAAGCCCACAGTCCCTCAGTTAAATATATTTTTGACTTTGGCTTTTCTGTAAATGTTGTGTATGTACACCACATGCTTCCATGTAGTACATCTACTGCTATAAAAACAGTATGAATTATTTAATTATTTATTTATTTATGCGAGAGAGAGAGAGCAAGATCATGAGAACACACATGCTCCTGCCTACTGGTTCATTCTCCAAAAGCGTGCAACACCCGAACTGGGTCAGGCTGAAGCTGGAAGCCAGAACCCAATCCAGGTCTCCCTTGTGGTTGGCAGAAACCTAATTCCTTGAACCATCACTGCTGTTCCCCATGGTCTGCATTAGCGTGAAGCTGGAGTCAGGGTGCAGTCATGGGACTTAGGTACACTGATGAGATGCAGGGATCTGAACAGGCAGGTATCCTAACTGCCAGGTTGGACACCCACCACAAGAGTAAGAAATTAAATGTGCCTGGAACCTAAATATCAAAGCTCCCTTAGTTTCTGACATTACTTAAGATACAATCAATATTAACATTTCTGTTTCATGGGAATTTCTTAAAGGTTAGATATTTGAAGCATAATTCTAATGAAAGCATCCTTATTGATGTTATGTCATGTTTTTCTTCTCCTCCCCAAAGTGTTTTCTACTTGCATTTTATTTAAATTTCAGACCAACATTAGAGCAGATCACATAATAATTTTTATCACTACAATGAGAAAATGGCTTAGCTGATCAAATTTCTAATAATGACATTCAAATTTTAAAATGTTCTTGTTGGTAATAAAATTGGCCAAAGAAACAAATGGAATTTATAAAAGAGACCAAAAATTGTTATTATTGTGCATAAAACATCACTCCCTCTCTCTCCACTAAACCTCCTACCCCATTGCAGACTGCCCTTTAAGAAATAACTCTCTGGCCCCTGGAGTCCACCTCTCCACCTTCACTTCCCATGCCTTGAGAAGAGTAGCCAAGATCTAACCCTTCTTGATTCCAAGATCACACACAGTGTGTGGCACATGGTAGGTCCTCAATTATTGTTTGATCAATGAATAAATGAGAATCTTTTGAAGCTACGCAAGTGAACTAAAAGCTTTTGAGGATGGATGATAGAATGTTTGCATTAGAGAAGAAAGCAGTCTTTGAAGTCAAAATTGTCTAAGAACCTAAAAATTCAAAGGCTCTTCCACATTACTCTGACTTTTTATTTTACATTAATAACACTTTGAAACAATGATTTTATCTTATCTTGCTTTCTTGAAAGTTTCTCTCAGTTGTAATCAGGAAAGACTAATGAAATGATTGAGTTCATAGAATAATACAAACTAAAGACTGTGTCAAACCTATGAAGCAATCAACCAAAGTGAAGGGGATGACTTTATTCTCATATCATCTTCTCATCAGTTAGTAGGAAAACTGGTCCAAAAGTTGAGCTTTGTACTAATTCTAAACACATACTAAGAGATCTACACTTTTTATTATTCCATAATAATATTCTGAGAATTAAAACAAGTACTCTGAATTTCTCAGAAGTATTGTTCTCATAAAATTTAAATAGTTCATTGGGCAGATGTTTGGCCGAGAAGATAAGACATCTGTTAAGATGACTGCAACCCACACTCAATCACTTGGGTTTCATATCCAGTTCTAGCTCTGACTAGCTTATTAATATTGCAGACCCTGGGAGGCAGCAGTAATGGCTCAAGGAACTGGGCCACTGCCACCCATGTGGCATTTAGTGAGTGGACCAGATAATGGGGATTTCTCTCTTCCTCTTTCCCTCTCTCTCTTTGCTCCTCAAATAAATTTTAAAAGATTTTAATTTTTAAAATATTACATAAAAATGCATGATATAAAAATGAATATATTTTTATTTATGGGTTAAAATACAGTTTATGATTTCACATATCTGTGTAGGTACTATCTTTTTTCATCTTTACAACTTTGTAACCTTTGGCAGTTTTCTCTAGAAAATTGTTTGTGTACTTGTCAGGTTTTGAAACATTTATTTAAAGGCAAAGCAACAGAGAGACAGAGACAGAGAAAGGGAGATCTTCTGTCTACCAGTCCATCCTCCAAATGCCTGCAGCAGCCAGGGCTGGGCAAGGCCAAACCAGAAGCCAAGAACTCTATCTGGGACTCCCACATGGGTGGCAAGGACCCATCAAGATGATACTTGAACCATCATCTGCTTCTTCCCAGGCTGTGCATTAGCAGAAAGCTGGATCAGAAGTAGGAGTGAAACTGGAACCCTAGCACTCCAATACGGAACACGGGCATCTCAAGCGGCAGCTTGTCTGCTGAGCCACAGTGCCTGCCCCAAAGTTTTTGTTTTTAACTGCAACAGCATTAAGTGCCAAGGTTAGTCAATAACAGCATGGGCATTGTAGGATATTATTAAACTTATTTCTTGCCCCTTTGCCTTACAATAGTTTTAACACCATAATAGTGGGGATTCAGTTAGAAACTTGACAATACTTAGTTTTACTAGAATTATGTTACTAACTATAATTTGTTCATCATTCATTGAGTTGACTATTGTGACCCCTGTAGAGAAGGTTATAGGTCACAGTGGGCCCCTTTGCCACCACTACATTTTATACATTCAGATAATTTTGTACCCTATGAATCTGATTAATGAATTTCTAACTCATTAGAAAAACTGTTGACAATGTCTTTCAATAAAGAGCTAAATATTTTAGGTTTTTTGGTCACAAGCTCTCTGATGTAGCTACTGAAGATGGCCATAATAACTTATAATCAGTTGTATACAATATGTAAAAGAATGAGCAGTTATGTTCTAGAAGTTATATTTCTATGCCATGCACCTAAATTGAATTCATAAAATTGCACATACATCTCAAAATATTACTCTTCTTTTCAGGTTTTTTTTTTTTTATCTTAGCTCATGGGCTGTACAAAAGTAGGTTATAGGTAAGTTTGGCTGGCACATCAAAGTTTTCTGACTCCTGCCTTAGATTTTGAGACTCCAAAACACAGATTTGGTGTCCTTGTTCATCATAGGAGCTCAACACAGTTTATTGGGTGAATCACTGCTAGATAATTTATGGTTCTGTTAATGACATGGTTGACCTATGTGTAGTTGGTACATTTTTGTGTGTGTCTCTTTCTCTCAGACTCTGTTAAAGTCAAATGTGTTAGCCTTAAAGAGGTTAAAATTAGTTCCCACAAGTTCAAGGTGTTTAGAAAGTGAGTCAGTTGACAAAAGAAAGCTCAGTTAACTAAATCCAGTGATGACATGGACTGAAAATTTGCATCCATCTCAAAATTCATGTTGTCATTCTACTCCCTAAGTGCTGGTCCTGGGAGGCGGGGGCTTCTGCCAGGGGATTAAGTCATGCGGTTGGCGCCTTATGAGAGGAATTAGTGCCCTTAGATCTAAGGAGGCTCAGGGGGCTGACTTGCCCCCTGCTGCCTTATAGGAACACGGTGAGAAGGTGTCCTCTCTCAACCAGAAAGTCGGTGCTCACCAGACACCCAAGCTGTTGGAGTCTTGATCTTGGACTTCACCCTCTAGAGCCTTGAGAAATACATTTCTGTTGTTTATAAGCTGCCCAGCTTACGCTATGTTTTAGAGAAGTCTGAGCAGACTAAGATGAAGGGAAATGAGCTACACGGCACGTTGTTAAATTGTCACTGCCACTTACCTCCCAGCACAGCCTCTGAATACGATCATCATGGCCACCAAAGTGGAGAGGAACAGCTCTCTCTGGCTCTCTGGACCCGGACCACTCTGTTCTGATGCCGACTACCAATTGTTCCATTAAATTCTAACGCTTTGCCTGCGCCCAGGATTCAGTGTGGCGTTGTGTCCCTCCGCATAGGCAACTTCTCGGACCCCTTCAACTTACGTCTGGAGGTGAGTGATAGGGGACAGCACTGAGCTAGTCTACGGCAACTGTCAGTCCTGGCAGAGAAGTTTTATTGCCTTGTTGCTCCACGATCCTTCCTTTAAAGCATTTGTCATATTTACCCTACATGGTTGCCACCAGCCCTTGCTGCACCACTCCTGTGCCCTCAAAATGACATAGCAGAGCTGACAAGCACCCTGGCAGTGCGAGACGGGCACTGTGGACTTCTGCAAACTGTCACTTAGCCATCATCCTTTAGAGGAATGTACAATGTTGCAAAAACCAAGTACAAGTCAAATAATCAATGCCATATTGAAAAATATCATCATTGTTTTTCATTTTGCATCATTTTCTCATTAAAATAATCAGCACAGAGCACTAAAGCTGACCAAGACTCTAAGAGATAGGAAAGTATGCTTGCCTATAAAGCATGATGCAAAAAGCTTTTCTAACTTTTCAACTGAAAGCTATTAAATTTATTAAGTCCCAACTCAAAATAACCTTACAAATTATCTACATTTCTTCATGAACCATCATTTGCAAGTTAAAGCTAAACATTTTCTTCTCTAGAAACTGTCTTTATAAATCACCTGGGCATCCTGTACACAGGGCAGAAAACTGTTATTTGGAGATCCTGGTGGAATGCTGAGGAAATCGCTAGCATGTACAGAAGATTTTCAAGGAAAAAAATGTGGAAGTTTGCACAGTATTGTCTGGTGGAGTTTATTTCTACCCTGTGGCAAATTGGTGCTCTCTGCTCACTAAAATAAGCAAACAAATACATAAGAACTATTAAAATAGATGAATTCAAAAATACAATTTTAGAATGAGAAAACTGTGGCAAAGCAGGTAAAGCTGCCACCTGTGATGTTGGTATCTCCTATGGTCATTGAATCATGTCTAGGCTGCTCTTCTTCCAATCCAGCTCCCTGCTAATTCACCTGAGAAAGCAGCAGAAGATGGTCCAAGTGCTTGGGCCCCTGCAACCATGTGGGAGACTCAGAAGAAGCTCCTGGCTCCTGGCTTCAGATTGGTCCAGCCTTTGCTGCCATTTGGAGAGTGAACCAGTGGATGGAAGATATCTCTCTGTCTCTCCCTCTCTCTCTCTCTCTCTCTCTCTCTCTCTCTCTCTCTCTCTGTAATTCTGTCTTTCAAACAAATGTAATTAAAAAAAGAATGAGAAAAGCACCATCTACCATCCATGTGATAGTGAACTATGCTAGAGAAACAAAGTGAAGAATTTCAAAAACCGGATCTGAATAAAAACAGAGTCCTTGGAATGAGGCTGGCAAACAAGACAGAGCTCAGAAACCAGCAGGTGCAGTGCACCTGGAAGGATTCAACAGGTCCTCCTAAAGGTGTCTGCAAGTCTTCCCTGATACTCTGATTTCTGGCTGCTATTAAGGATTGTGGGGCCTCCAGGCCTGCTGATTCCCTACATGATTTCCCATTCCACCCTCTCTATGCACAAAATTTAGAAGCATTTAAAAGATGAGCGAAACATTTCAAGTGGCTGCAGTGAGTCAGCACATGAATGCTGACTGTGCAGTATCTGCATTCCAGCCGTCCTGTGTCTGTGACCTCAGCTCCCCCTTTGCCCAGTCCTAACGGCAAAATGGCCAGCTCACCAGAGCCAGGGCAAATGTGGCCCTCTGGCTCACACCCATTGATTTGACATGAGCCAGCCATCAAGAGGAAACTATCCTTCCCATTCTTATGTCTTTCCAAAAATATGCTATGATTATTTGAGAAGATTCCACTAAAGAAGGCTCGAGTTTCATGGGTCCCGGCTGCTCCACTTCCAACCCAGCTCTCTGCTGGTAGCCCAGGAAGGCAATGCAGGATGGCCCAAGTGCTTAGGCTCCTGTATCCATGTAGGAGACCCTGAGGAGGCTCCCAGCGCCTGGCTTCTGATTGGTCTAGCTCCAGCTGTTGCAGACATTTGGGGAGTGAACCAGTAGATGGAAGATCAATTCTCTCTCGCATGCACTCCCTTCCCTTTTTCCCTCCCTCCCGCTCTAACTCTGACTCTCAAATAAAATTAATCTTTAAAAAAGAATAGATCATTCTATTCTTTAAAGATGCATAGATGGACATCAACTTTTTCTGGACTCTTACATATAAGATACTTACTGCAGGCTCAGACACATACCAACTGCTTATATGCATGTACTATTAGCTATTTCTTTGAGGTTTTGGTAAGGTTTCATGATTTCCATTCAAATGTTAGCTAATCATTATCCATCAGAAAAAAATAAACCACTTTCCCTGCAACAGTGGCTAAGATTGGCAGGGTGTGAAGCCATCTCTGGATGAGAACATTCTGGGGGGCACAGAGCCAACCAACATGCTAGACACCAATGCAGGTACCTATGAAAAAGCAATGAGAGTCAATGGGTGGTTGAGCATTTCTTTTGAACACAGTAGGCCACAGCAATGGCCCTCATTTCTAATTGACACATGTGCTATTTGGCCCTTCTGTTAGAAGGAAGTCACAGCACTCTCTAATAACCATAGATTTAAAGAGCTTTTGGTAAGTAGGATTATTCCTTGGTATCCAAAAACTATGCAGGACATTGGTTTCAGTACCCCAGGAATACCCAAATCCAAGGATGTTCCTGTCCCTACCATAATGGCATATTATTTGCACACAACCTATACACATCTTCCTACATACTTTACATAGTCACTAGTTTACTTCTTTTTTTAAAGATTTATTTTATTTATTTGAAAGAGTTACAGAGGGGGGAGGGGTCTTCCATCTGCTGGTTCACTCCCCAGATGGCTGCAATGGCCCAGGTGGTGCCGATCCAAAGCCAGGAGCCAGGAGCTTCTTCTGGGTCTCCCACACGGGTGCAGGGGCCTAAGGACTTGGGCCATCTTCTACTGCTATTCCAGGCCATAATAGAGAGCTGGATCAGAAGAGGAGCAGCCGGGACAAGAATCGGTGCCCATATGGGATGCCAGCACTTCAGGCCAGTGCTTTAACCTGCTGCACCACAGCGCCAGCCCCTAGATTACTTCTAATTCCTAATACCATGTAAATGTTTTGTCAGTGGTTATTATGCCATATTGTGTAAGCAGTCAGGAAAAGAAGAAAAGTCTGTACATGTTCAGAACAGACATAACTGTTTGCTCAATATTTTCCATCCACAGTTGAATATGGAACCACAGCTATGAAGTGCCCATGGCATTCACAAGCCTAAAGGAAAGCTTACATTTGTCCATCCACAACCCCTTTCTGGGGTCAATGAATAAAGGAAGCAAGGTGTTTCACCCCTGCCCAACCCCCCCCCCCCCGGTTATTCAAGCAATAGATACAATAGATAGAGAATTCAGCAACCTGCAGCTCCCTTCTTACCAATCCCTCTTGATCATCTCTGATATCCGTCCCCACCTCCATCCCACCTACCAACATGCTCCTTGTTTCTTCCTAAAGAAAAGATGGTGGAAATGACAGGTCAGGGATTCTCAGTTGCCACTGAGGGATTTCTCATCTTTGCATGACATTTTCTGGCAAAGTGGCAGCTGGCTTCCAAGTCTCAGCATTCACTTTTTAAATGAATGAATTTATATGCAATTGGCTGATGGCTGCAGGATCAGCACTCTCAATATTAGAAAATTACAAATCGTACTTAGTGAATTTGTTTTTTCATTGATTTACTGTAGAGAAGAAAGCCTTCTTCTTGCCACTATGAGTAATGCATTTGTCCTGAGGAGCACCTGAACAGGATGGGGCCACGTACAAAATGACTTTAAAAGTTTGTGGAGAAATGAAATTAAACAAATTTATTTGGCTGCAAAGATTTTTTTAAAAAAAATACACGAATAGTTTGTTTTTTATCATATGCATTTCCATGAACTTTTTGAGGACCCCACCAATAAGACTTCTGCAGAGTGAAGCTTTGGTTTCCCCACGCTCTGTGGAAGGCGCCAATCACTTCCAGATATATCAACTGCTTGCACCTTACCGTAATCAATGACTGAAAAGAGACGCCACATCAAAAACACTGAGAAGAAAACCAAAAGCGAAAAGGCCTCTGGCAAGGCATCTGTAATCAGTGCTGACTTTCACAGAACCTTCACAAACAGTGCATCTCATGTTTTCCAATATTTTACCAGGGCATTATTTTCTAATAAATCCCCTTTTGTTTTGCATTCTTTATGCTGTATAATATGCAAAAAGAAAAGAACAATGGCGTAAATCCCGTCTCCGTGATTTGAAGTGCTCTCACTTGCATGCTGAGAAGTGTTAGAATGAATATTTTTGGCATCAGCTGCTGATAGCAGCTTGGTACTAGGAGCACTCGATTCAGAATGTCATATGATACAGTAATACACAAATTGAGCACACAGAGGAGAAAAAAATCATGCAAACTGTCACAGGTACAGTTTTTTTCTGGGACAGAAATGCGAAAGTAGATACCCAGAATTTTAATACACAAACAATATATAGAAATAACAGGCAAAAGTCATTAATAAATAGAATAGAGCAATTGGTATGTAATCATAACACAAGTGGCTTCTTTGGTCAAAATCCTATGACATAAATCTGTGGAAGTTTTGGTACAACAAAAGTACCCTCGATGAGAAAATGTTTATTCAAATAGGATCAAATGTGTTTCTTATTTTTGACATTTAATTTTCTTAAAATAATAGACATTTCTCTACTGTTTGATCTTTGTCTTCCACTAGTCTTTGTCTAGAAGGTTTCCAAATAATGAAAACTATACATCCTGAATATTTAAGATAATACCTATTAGAATTGCCCTACTTAGAAAATGTTTCTGGACCGGCACCATGACACAGTGGGTACAGCCCGCCACCTACAATGCCAGCATCCCACATGGGTGCCGGTTCAAGTCCTGGCCACTCAACTTCTGATGCAGTTCTGCAGGTGCTATGGCCCAGGAAGGCAGTACAAGATGGCCCAAGTCCTTGGGCCCCTGTACCTGTGTGGGAGAATCAGAACAAGCTCCTGGTTCCTGGCTTCCAACTGGTGAGCTCCAGCCATTATGGCCATCTAGGAAGTGAACCAATGGATGGAGGACCCCTCTCTCCCTTTCTCTCTCTCTCTCTCTCTCTCTCTCTCTCTCTCTCTCTCTGCCTTTGCCTCTCTGTAACAACTCTTCCTTTGAAATAAATAAACCTTTTAAAAATAAAAATGTTTACTATTAGCAATGAAACATGACTTTGAAAATGAATATACTGTGGCTGGCACTGTGGTGTAGTAAGTTAAGCATCCCACATGGGTGCCAGTTGGAGTCCCAGCTGCTCTACTTCTGATTCAGCTCCCTGCTGATGGCCTGGGAAAGCAATGGAAGATGGCCCAAGCACTTCAGCCCCTGCACCCACATGGGAAACCTAGAGAAAGCTCTTGGCTCCTGGCTTCAGATCACCTCAGCTCAGGCCATTGTGCCCACTTGGGGAGTGAACAGTGGATGGAAGACCTCTCTGTCTCTCCCTCTCTCTGTAACTATGCCTCTGAAGTAAATAAATATTTTTAAAAAGAATATACTACAAATATTAACTCTAAGGACAATTCTTCAATCCTTGGCTGTCCTTTGTCTTGTATTTGTCATTTGTTTGAATATTTGAGTAGTTTCTGGCATCAGATTATTGATTTCTGTTTTGTTCTCTTCCTTTTCTGCTTCCATTATTTTTCTAATTACCAAGATAGTTTCTTCCTTCAATTCTAGAAGTGACATCTTTCTAACTTAATTTTTATAACATTTATATTAGACTGCTTTTGTCCATGCTCTGGCACTCTCAAAACCAAATGTATGACCTGTATAGAATGAAGTCATCTCTCTGTGCCTCAGTTTCCTTGTTTGCCTCTTAAAATTACTGTGAGAATTAAATTAGTTAGCAAAGCACTTAAAGTTACTCTGGCACAGAGTAAGCACAGCTCTGTGCTAATGGTCTTAAAAGCTGAAATGATTCATATGTGCATGCATTATTACACAAGCTACTTTAAAATATCTCTTTTCATTTTCTCCCTATTAGTCTATAGATTGCTTTAGTCTGCATAATTGCTTAGATATTTTAAGCTGACCATCCATAGGATTTTAAACCAAAAACATCCCTAAAGATCATGCTATCCAACAGTCCTATTGCTATAATGGTTCCTAATCATCCTATTTATTGACTCCACACTTGTTGAATGGTTAATTGTACTTCTCACAAATTCCAAAGCCACTGAAGTGCATTTGTAACCTCAGCTTATAGATGTTCTCAGTAGTAGCTACAAATTCACTCAGGTCCCTGTCTCTCTTACCCACTTGTTTTTTTTTTAATTAAATAAATGTAAATTTACAAAGTACAACTTTTGATTGTTGTGGCTTTTCAGGGCAGATCTTCACCTGAGCCTGCACTGGGACATGGTGGGCTAGCATAAAGGGATTGCTCATCGTTGCTGACTTTCCCTCGCTCCTAGCGGTCTTGAGTTTTTCCTTTCCATTTGACTTGCACACAGTACTGTTTTGTTGACAACACAGCCACACAATTATTATCACTACATTCTAAGGCCACTTTTCTAAAGGCAGGCAAGGCAGTCATAATGCCTGATTTGGCAGAGATACGCTTATAGCATTTAGCATCTCTAGGTCAGGTTCACACTGAGGCTGTGGTTGTAGATGTTGAGGGAGAATTCTAGCTGTTCAAATATGTCGTGGAAAACTATATATTATGGAAAAGGCATACATAGATTTCAAAAAATTTTTTGCCCACATAAACTCATTTTTTGAATTCTTCTCCTCCAGAAATTCTTCAGATCCCTCTCACAGATGCATGAGCTCCATATTCACCCAAAATGGAACTGGAAAATGAGGCTCTAGATTTCATTCTTGCTTTCCTTTTATATTGATAATGTAGAATTAAGTTTAAACTATCGGGACTAGTGTTTCTACTCCATATTATGTTTTTAATTTACAACTAATCATAAAGTATATGCGTACTTATGTGTTACCATGTGATGTTTCAATGCATGTATACATCACCCTAGCCAGAGTAAATGTATCTATCTTCTCAACCATTTAACATTTTCTTAGAGTAAAAACATTCAAAATCATTTCTTCTAGTTAGAGAAATGTACAGTGTGTTATCTTTATCCAGTGTGCAATAGCAACTGGACACTTCTTATTCCTACTTAACTATAACCTCATACTTTGTTCCTTTTTTGAGGGTTAGAAAGCCACTGTTATTTATGTAAGATAAAGAACTTCCAATTCTAAAATGAAAACCTTTCACATCCTCTTCACAAAAACTTAAGTAAAATCAAGTTAGTACGATGTCCTCATCATGTCTCCCAGGCCCACAAAGACAACAGATGGTCTCCGAGTTGAGCCATCTCCTTGTGTTCTATATTCAAATGTTTTCCAATAGATTGGCAGAGTGTAGGAGTCTGACTCTTTATTAAAAGACTGTTTCTTAGGTTTTGTACAACTTCTTCTAGATAGTGACAAGATTATGAGTGGCTGTGGTTAACAGTTTAGTACATAAAACTCCCCCTAACATCATATTGAAATTGCTTTCAGGAATGGCCTACAAAGTAGGGCATGGGTCTTATGGACACTATTGGCTTCGTTCATCCACGATGCACTGTAAGGCACTTACCTAGCACATTTTTGCTAACTCCACTTGAGTAGTGAGAAAAAAAATTTAATTGCCGTCAAAATGCTCACCACATTTTCAAATACAACTGAACCAAGGAATGACATATGTAGTCTCGAGCTTAAAATCCTGAGTCACACAACTACAGAAGGAAAATTGTAGAACCATAGTGCTCCACTTTGCTTTCCAAACCATGGCCAAAAAAGATCCTCTGAGCTTGTTTTTCCTTCATCGTGATGCTAAAGTTCAAGAACACGAACATGAAAACTGGAATTAGATAGTGATGATAAGATGATACAAAGGGTACTCCTTCCAGCTACCCACAAAATCAGAATATTTAATTATGTCATAGAGATAGCCAGGTGGGGAAAAATATGTGCATGGTCTCATTTCAATGTAGTAAATTATCCTAGTATAAAAATAATATAACTACAGTAGAAATAGGGGTCTACCTACCAGAATCATCTATTTAATCAAGAGCAACAACAACAAAAGAATTTTTTTACAGGTAGAGTTATAAACAGTGAGAGAGAGAATAAAAGAATAATTTTACAATGGCTAATCATGACTACACTACTTCAGAGAGAAGATCCAAGGTCAACATCAATGGTAATAAGTCACATCCATAGGTAACCTTGACATGATGTGATGAGAATGGCACTTTTCCTCTGACGTCTTCATCCCCCAAAACCCAGTGTCCCAGGAGAAATATGAGGAAAATATTAGGCAAGCCCAAATTTGGCAACAGTCTACAAAATACTTAGCCAGTACTTATCCATACTTAAAATGCCGCCAAAAGCAAGGACATTTTGCTAAACTGTCATAGACTAAAGGACCCTAAGGAGACAAGTAACTCAATATGTCTCGTAGGGGATCCTGGAATTCATAAATGACATAGATAAAAATTAATGAAATCCTAAAAAAAAGTATGGACTTTAGTAATAATGATGTATCTACATTGGTGATTAGTTATTACAAAGAGAGCATTCTTACGTAAGGCACAGAAACTGAGTGGGATATAGTGGATAGTTTCTGTACTATCTTTGTAACTTCTTTAAAACTATTCTGAAATAAGAGGTTTATTAAAACTAAAATAAAAATGTCAGTCTTTTGATTTTATTGATCTCGAGGTGTTGAGAAAATTCAATTAGCCAAAGTTACTTTTTTTTTTTAACTTTTATTTAATGAATATAAATTTCCAAAGTACAGCTTATGGGTTACAATGGCTTCCCCCTCCCAAAACTTCCCTCACACCCACAACCCTCCCCTTTCCCGCTCCCTCTCCCCTTCCAATCACATCATGATTCATTTTCAAGTCTCTTTATATACAAAAGATCAGTTTAGTATATCTTAGGTAACGATTTCAACAGTTTGCCCCCATATAGCAACACAAAGTGAAAAAAAAAAAAATACTGTTGGAATACTAGTTATAGCATTAAATATGCTGGCGCTGTGGCTTAACAGGCTAATCCTCCGCCTTGCGGCACCAGCACACCGGGTTCTAGTCCCGGTTGGGGTGCCGGATTCTATCCCGGTTGCCCCTCTTCCAGGCCAGCTCTCTGCTATGGCCGGGGAAGGCAGTGGAGGATGGCCCAAGTCCTTGGGCCCTGCACCCCATGGGAGACCAGAAGAAGCACCTGGCTCCTGGCTTCAGATCAGCACGATGTGCCGGCCGCAGCGGCCATTGGAGGGTGAACCAACGGCAAAAAGGAAGACCTTTCTCTCTGTCTCTCTCTCTATCTACTCTGCCTGTCAAAAAAAAAAAAAAAGTCAAAGTTACTTTTTAATTTCTTCTTTTTTAGAGAGCAGCATGGTGACATGGTGTCCATAGGAAGTCAAGTGTAGTGGCTGGGCTGCCCTCACAAACTGCCTAGGCAGTGCAGTTCTGCTCTTACAAACACCTGCCCCCAGTCTTGCTTATACTAGTTGTACGTGCCATTTTATAAATTATATGATTATTTCTGAAATCATAAAAATAACTGCTGAAGAGTTGTTCCTTCTGTGAAACTACGGGAGAACTTGATAAAGGCAAACTGCTAAAATATTTATTTGAATATATATATTCTCAAACCATAAAAGACTGGTAGAAAATGTCTGTAAATCAAGGAGGACTAGACACTCAGCTCAGTCATGTGTTTTAAGCTCTGCTCTACTTAAAGATGCTAAAATTAGAAACCACAGATCATAGGTGTGCAGCAGCTGGAACCACGGCATACAACAAAGAACACACCACAGCGCTGTCCCAATGTCCTGGTGAATGAATGTTTCCGTATTTGTGAAATAAAGACTTTAAGGAATGTGTGTACAATTTTCAATAATTGTCCTGCTTTATTTTCTTTTTATTTATCTTTTCAGTCCACCGATGAGTACCAACCCAAATGACAAACAAGGACATGTTATTTAAAATGAATTTTAGATTCATTTTTCATGCATTATGGTACATACTGTATTTCATTTGGTAAATCCAGGTTTTTACTTTGTTTTATAATGAATCTGTCATACAGTTTTGTCACCCTTCTTCCCTGGTGGGCTACCTAATTGTACTATACTGATTATGGGAAGCAGATTAAAATGGTTCCTCCCTTGAACAATGTAGAAATGTGAAAACTGGAGGGAAAAGGTCCCCAAGAACAAAAGAGCTTAATACATTTCTTTTTAAAATCAGTGTCTGAGGAAACATCATTTCTTCAAGATTAAGTGATGCTATTTTCAAAAGAGCTCTAGGCATGAGGATGAGAACTGAAAAAACCCAATATGCTTCTCTCTTGGCTCTAGGTAATAAAGTCTGTACCAGACAGATTATACTATATTTGAATCTGTTTCTTATTTTATGTTGAAAACAAGATCACCGTAACACTCTTTTGCCTTTCCCAATGATGATGACAAGCCATTTCTTCCTTACTTTGGTAAAAGACTAATTCTAATCAAAGTTGAATAGGACCAAGCTGTTAGAATTTTCTAGGCAAGGCCGGTGCCGCAGCTCACTTGGCTAATCCTCCGCCTGCAGTGCTGGCACCCCGGGTTCTAATTCTGGTTGGGGTGCTGGATTCTGTCCCGGTTGCTCCTCTTCCAGTCCAGCTCTCTGCTGTGGCCCGGGTAGGCAGTGGAGGATGGCCCAAGTGCTAGGGCCCTGCACCCACATGGGAGACCAAGAGGAAGCACCTGGCTTCTGGCTTCGGATCGGCACAACGCACCGGCCACAACGCGCCGGCTGTAGCGGCCATTTAGGGGGTGAACCAACGGAAGGAAGACCTTTCTCACTGTCTCTCTCTCACTGTCTAACTGCCTGTCAAAAAAAATTTTCTAGGCAAAAGAAAAGCAAGATGCTCTAAGGATACAGTGAATTGAATTAAATGGTTATTTATAAATTCAGCTGTTCATCAAAGAAAGTCCTGAAAATATTAGTATGGTTTAGTCTGGAATAAGTTTTAGAGGAGCAAATTTAAAAATGGGGCATGTATGAAAATATACCTGGAAAACAAATTGAGGAAAGGCAATTTGGATGGTAACTACTCTTAGGGATATAAAACAGTACAGAGGATCCAAAATCAATGACTCTCAGGATTAAGCAATGTGAGCATAGAGGTTAGAAGAATTTTTGGTGTACACATGTGCTTGGATGGACCATTCATATTTCCACTAGGAGCATCCTACTGTTAGAAATATTGGCTTGCAAACAGGAAAATCCCAAAGCAACTTCCACCTATAACCTCATATTTCCCATCTTTCCACTTTAGGTGAGGGGGCCATTTGGAGGGGAGGAAGGAAGATGGTGGGTAAGGGATGAAGAGCAGAGTTTCAGGAGTACAAAGGCTGATTTTTGCCCCTTCTTTGCTGCCTACAAGCATTAACCTTGAAACTATAGTGCAACAGGAGGGAAGAGGCTATCAGGATTAGTGGGGCAGCACAGAAGACAGTCCCAGTTCCCAGAAGTTTAGACTCTGAGAGTCCAGCACAAAATGTGAGGATCCCCAGAAATAGTTCAGGTATCTCAGAAAGAAGTCCAAAACAGTTGAATCTTTGAAAACACTTTGATCTGTGTTTGCATATGCAAATCATCTTTCATATATCTGAAATTAACTTTTATTTAGTTTTATTGTTAAAGGTCGTTCTAGTTTTAAAAAATCAGAATTTCAGAGTACACTTCTATTTCCAGGAAGATTCCATATAATTTCACATCTTCTATTTGAAGAAAATGCAAGCTTCATATTCAGCTACTCACATAAGGTCTAGCAGCACTGACTGTTCTGGACATGAACAACAGCCTGCATTCCTCTCTTTGGAACCTGACTCACAATTTACCCCTCCCACAACCGTTTTGCTGTTTCCTACAATCTTCCCTCCTGCTACCTGAGAACCACACTGTCATCATGTATTTTCTACCTCCTCATGCCCAATGTGATCTATTCCCTGATCATCTTTCCTTATCCCCACTGATGATTCCCCCCCCCAAAAAAAATGCCTGTATGGACACACAAAAACACTTTAGCAAATTATCAACATCTGAACCAGCATCTTTCTCCAGACTCTACAGCCCATCCCTAAATAAACTGGTAGCAGCATCATCCCCACAGGCGCTCACAATCAGAGGCTCTGTATAATCTCCATAACACGGTCTCCCTGCCGCCTGTGTCTCATCAGTCACCAAAGCACGTCCATTCTATCTCCCCAAGGAAACCCTGTCACAACCCCATCAGATTTGAAGCACTATGAGAACCTTAAATTTATTTGTCCTTTTGTCTTAACTAGTGCAACCCAGAACCCACAATACCTAGTAGAAGAAGATATACATTGCATATTTATTGGCTAATGTTGCAAAAACTGTACTTCAAGTACAGGGTCATGGTAGTCTATGTTGAACACAATCACAAATGAGAGGATATTTTTAGACAACCTCTGTGAATCACTGTCCCTCAGCTATGTTATCTTTTTGACCCAGCAACTCCTCACCCCTCCCACACAACTATGTGACAAAATCTTAAATTGGTAATCACTATGAGGAAATTGTTTTTAAAGGAAAACAGGAAATTGATTTTTTATTTCATCTTCTAGGCTTTCCTCAAAATAAAATGGAAAATTGGCAAGAATTGGATCAATTCTATAAAATGTAAACAATCAAATCAAATAGTTCAGGCCAAATCCTTTATTGAAACATTTTGTTTCATCCATTGACTTAATTGACCAAATTGCCCATACTGTTAAAAGTATAATTGCCTTCAGCTTTGCTGATACATCTATAAACAAAAGTGGCATTTTGGAACAGAAGAGTCCCTTGTGCATATTCATATGTTGCTTTTAAAAAAAGAACTCTTCAATAAAATCTCACATAACTGATATGTGATGACTAAGAAAAATATGAAACCCCAATTCATTTGACAGATATAGGTTTTCTACTTTGGAGAAAATAACTGGCTATAAAGTATTTTGGAAACATTAAAGAATTAGATGTGGGATCATTAGCCACTGGGGGAGGAAGACATGAACATAGCAAGGGGGTACAAGATAATCGATGACAAAACAGAAAACAGAAGGCTTCTTTTCTGACCTTTTCAACTCCCTCCTGGAATTACACAACCCGTTGTACTTTGACTTACAAAACCCTACCCCCACCTGCATACATGCAGATGAACAGAGAGAAAAACACATTCCACTGGCACAGTTACTGAAAATCCGTGACTATTTTCTTAAAGATTTATTTATTTAATTTTATTTATTTATTTATTTATTTGAAAGGCAGAGTAACGGGGGGGGGGGGGCAGAAAGAGAGAGAGACAGAGACAGAGACAGAGAGAGAGATATCTTCCATCCACTGGTTTACTTCCCAAATGGCTTCAATGGCCAGAGCTGGGTTCATCAGAAGCCAGGAGCCAGGAACTTCTGGATCTCCCATGTGGATGCAGGGGCCCAAGTACTCTGCTGCTTTCCCAGGCATATTATCAGGGAGCTGGGTCAGAAGTGGAGCAGCCAGGAATCCAATAGAGGCCCTATGGGATGTCAGCCCCACATCCACTACTATTAACCTCACATTCGCCTTTAGTGCTGGAAGGACATCTTCCAACACCCCTAGACGTGGCTGTCTACCTCTCTCTCCTGCTCAAAATTCAAATATGTGCACCATCACAATGGTTTTACTTCTGATTTCATTAAGAAAAACGAAACAACCATCAGATAGATACTGCACACTCTCTCGTCCACATCTTACAAGAATCTGCACCTGGGACAGCCAGGCTGCCTTCCTTCCTACTGCATGTATTGGAGATGGGAGGGGTGCAAGTGGGAGGGAAATTATGGGGGTGGGGAAAGCCATTGTACTCCATAAACTGTACTTTGGAAATTTATATTTACTAAATAAAAAAAAGAAATGTGTCAACTTTTATATATACTGCCACCTCCTCCACCAAATCCCAGACACTTTCTTGCGCTGCCTGATCAAAAGCATTGCCATAGCACTTTCTCTCCCTCTGTATTCTTTACTTTCTTATCTCCCCATGGATAATTCAAAAAAATTTTTTTAAATATTATATGCAACATTTTTAATTGTTTTCTGCAAAAGACCAGTTGGATCACCAGTTCACCACGCTGGATAAACAAGTATATGGATGGGTCCTGATCAGCCATCTCATTCAATAGGTCAGTAGTGGTTAAGATGGTCACTCTCTTCCTCAAGATCTCTCTTCTTGTGGCTTCAGGGATCTTGCTTTCTCAGCCCTCTCTCGGAGGGGTTTCCAGGATCCTCCTCAGCTCCTTGTGCTGCCATCACAGGCATGCTCTGTGGTTCATCTACAGACCACCCACCCCTCTGCCCTAACTACACCGAGTCCCAGGTATAGCTGTGCATTCAAGCATCAACAACTCCCATAGATAGGTTTACCCCTGTCCCTGTCCACTGAAATCCCAACTCTGAAATCCAACTGTCTACTCACCATCTCCACTTGAGTGTCTCTAAAAGGCTCCTCAAACTTAGCATGCTTGAAAACAGATTCTCGATCCCACCACCCAGTTTTCCTTCACAAACTTTCACCACACGTGAGGGATAACTGCACCTTCCCAACTGCGCAGGCCAAAACAAGTGGAGTTCTCTTTGAACCCTGCTAACTTAACCTTCCATATGTGTCCAAAATGCAACTTATTTCCTACTATTTCCTCCAAACCCACTCTGGTTAAAGCAACAATGATTCTGAGCCTGGGCTATTCCAGTAATGTTATATTTTAACTCTGGGGCCATCTATTTCAACACAGTTGCCAGAATGACTCTTACAAAATATAAGTCAAGTTATATCACTCCATTGTTCACAATCTTCCAATGCCTTCTTATACATCTCAGAGTTGAAAGCAAACTCCCAGCTATGTCCTATACAACCCTAAATGAGCTGACCACCCATTGCCTCTCTGATATTATCCAGTACCACTTTCACCTTCCTTCACTGTGTTCCGTCTCAAGTGTACTCTTTGATGTTTAGTAAAACATAAAGTAAAGGGCCTTTGCACTTGTTGCCTCTTTGCCTTCAATTTCTTCCCTAGACACTCACCTGTATAACTCTTTCCCTGACTCCTTTCAGTTCTCTGGACAAAGGTCTGGGATGATTCCCTTACTAATCCTCCATAAAACAGCATCCACTCCACGCCTACAATACTTGCTATACTCTGTCTCTGTTTTATTTTCCTTATAGAATTTACCATCATCTTACATATTTCATATCTGTATACTTATTTTATAACCATAACATTATGGTAAGTATAGAGATTTTGATTGTTTTTCACTTCTACTTTCCAGTTCCCAAAAACATACCAGGTACATAAAAAGAAATCAATAAATATTGAATTAATGAATGAACTGAGATTTTGAAAAGGATACTTACATGAGTAATACAAGCTAACATTTACTTAGTATTTACTCCCTGTTTGGCACAGTACATGTTTGACAGGTATTGTCTTACTAAATGCTCACAATAATCTTTGAAGTAGGTGCTTTGAATCCCTAATTGTACAGATGAGGAAGTTAAGGCATAGATAAGTCAGATAATTCACCAAAAGTATCCATGCCACAAGGACAGACACTCAGGCCTATTTCATTCCACAGCCAATTGTTTTTCTAAATTGGTTCAATATATCCCATTGTTGTGCTGCTGCAGTAAACTTAGATAATGACCTTAGTGAAAACTAGACCTATAATAAGCACCTGCAATTAGTGTCATTAAAAAACAAATGCCACACAGTAGGTAAAACACTTTATGACAATCTATTCAAATTTTGAGGTTGCTAGGATACACATTAGCCAATGGAGAGTTCAGACATTTACAATATTCTCATTCATTGCCTTGCAACGTGGAGAATACCACTGCCGCAACTTTGGAATTAGCATCCCTTCAACAAGCTACTTCCTGATGTTAATGTTCATGTTCTTAAAAATGTGTCTTCCAATCAATTCAGCACCAACCTATGAACCCAAATGTGCATTATCACATGCACAAATCCGAAACACAAAATAAATACCTCCTGTGAAAGGTATGCATCCTGCTCTCTTCCCTGGCACCAGTGGCCAAGAGGCCTGTCTTCCTATCTCCCCCATGAACTTTCTTGTTCAAAACAAACAGCAGCCCTAAGATGCTGCTTGGTTCAATGCCTACTCTTTTCTGAACTTGTCTTCCTGACCCAGATTCCCACTGCTGCTTTGATTCTGAACCCAGCCCTAACATTTCCAGTATTAACTCTATGCCCTTACAGCTTCTAACGTTTACCTAACATGGGTCTTTATCCAAGCCTAAATAAATTCAAGTCATATTTCCCAAGTATGCAGAACCAGTATTCCTCAGCCATATAGGCTTAAGAAGCAAGAGAGAGGAGCAGATGGTGACAGTCAGCCAGCAAGACTCCAGAGATTCTTGCCTCCACATTTCCATGTTCTTCTATAATCCCCTCCTCCATCAAACAGGACAGCTCTGTACAGCTGAGTCAGGCTATGAAGGGCATCATGTATCTGCCTCGAATTCTTCAATCATTTATTCTGTAAGAAGCCACTGCTCATGCCATGATGACATCAACACAACCCTATGGAATAGTCCACATGGCAAAGAACTGAGGCCTCCTGCTGGTAGCCAGCTCCAACTTACTATCCATGTGCAGAAACCATCTCGGAAGAGATTTTCCAACCCCAGTCAAGCTCCAGATGGCTGTGTCCTCAGCAGGCACTCCAACTGCAACCTTATGAAAGACCTGGAGCCAGAGCGACCCAACTAAGTCTCTTCTGAATTCCTGACCCACAGAAACTGTGTGAAATGACAAATGTTTACCCTTTTGAAGCCACTGAGTTTTAGCATACTTCACTATACATCAAAAGATAATTAAGATACTGTGCATACAAAAATCCATTGGTAAGAAAAGTAAAACTCAAACTCTGGAAAATTACATAAAAATTCAACACAGCGTTGAATATGTTTTCTATATGAAATAAATATAACAAGGATTTGCCTTTTAATACAGCTTAGAGTTTCAACTGTGAGTTTTCTTTTAAAGCTATTAGTGGACTTCGTCTGACCTTCAAAAGTCTTACTGTCAGCATTTCAATAAATTGTGTAATAACACAAATAGTCTAAACTATAGAAAACAGAGCTCCCAAGGCTTCATACTTTAAACTCTGAACCCTGAAGAACATTAAGGGACATAATTTCCTGCTGTTAATAAAATTGCCCTGAATTAAAATACAGCAATAACAAAGTAGATATGGATCGTCTAGGGCAGAAACAGATGGCAACACAGGAGATTAAAGACAAAGGCAGGCCATCACCATGAAGGGAAACGTCAAGAGCAGGCCAAGTCAGAAATGTTACCCTGAAAGTTCAAGGCTTGATGCTAATAGTGAATAGTGAGTAATTAGAGCTGTTTTGTGCTCTCCTATATAAACATAAGTTTGCTTAGGAGCAAACTAGAAATCCAAACATAATCACTCCACATAAGAGTTAAGTCATTTTCAACTAGACCTTTTCTTTCCTGATTTACAACATTCTCCTGCAAGCTATGTTCACAAGAGTTACTTGATTCAAGTGAACCCAAATTGCCAATCATAGTCAATAATCAGATATTCAAATGAACAGGCAAAATAATGTGCACCTAACTTATAGAGGTGCCCAACATTTACTCTTGTCTTGATATATCACACGATTCAGGGATCTTAAAAACTGAAGACAGAGAACCTGGAAATAATATTTGGCTTCTGATTTTGAAGCTCTGGGGAAGCATCTAGGAGATAAAAGTTGAGTAATCTCAGTGGCCTGCCCTGCCCTCACATAAAGCATTTAGCATTCATCTCCCCATGAGAGAGGCACAGCTCGTTTTGTCAGGGATGGATAACTTTGATGCTTCCCTAGAAATTAGGCTGCAAACCCCTAGGGTACCAGAACTGCATCTATTTATGGCCCTGCCCCTGGCTATAAGTTTTGCATCCTGTGTTTGGCCAACTGGTGACTGTTGAGTGATGGATGAGACAGATACTCATTTTCTAATCAGAACAGGGAATACAAACAACACACATTCTATCAGGCACTGTATTAGATACTGAAGATACAAAGCAATTTAAAGAGCCATCTTAGCTCATAGTCAGCAGTCCACCCAGGCTTATACATCAACAACCAGAGTATGGAAACATGCTTTTCTGGAGGAAGACAGACAGATGATGGAAAGATGATGAAAAGAAATAGAAGAACCAGTGCCGATGCTTTGGTGCAGTGGGTTAAAGCCCTGGCCTGAAGCACTGGCATCCCACATGGGCACCAGTTCTAGTCCCAGCTGCTCCTCTTCCAAGACAGCTCTCTGCTATGGCCTAGGATAGCAGTAGAAGATGGCCCAAGTCCTTGGGCCCTTGCACCCATGTGGGAGACCTGGAGGAAGCTCCTGGCTGCTGGCTTCACATCGGCTCAGCTCCGGCCATTGCAGCCATCTGGGGAGTGAACCAGTGGATGGAAGATCTTTCTCTCTGTCTCTACCACTCGCTGTAACTCTTTCAAATAAATAAAATAAATCTTAAAAAAAATAGAAGAACCATACATTCTGGACAGAAATATAGGGCACCCCAGAAAAGGGCATAGTGAACATGATGAACTTTGAGCTGGGTCTTCATGGAGAAGGCCCTATGAGGGTCAGTCAGCTTTTGACAAGGTCAGAGAGGACCATGTACCACAATGCTGGAGCCTCTACAAACCCAAGACTGTGGTGCCAGAAACACTGCTAAAAGAGAAGTCATCAAATAAGCCTGCCTTAAGGACCCACAAGAGCAAAGGCATGAAGAGAGATGAGCAAACTTCTCCAGGCAATCACGCCTTGCCACATGCTGGATAATGCATCTTGAATTCACGGTGTGGTTCTCTAGAACTATCTGCAATCAGAGGCAAGAGTCGTGTGCGTGCATGTGTGTGTGTTTTCTAACACTAGTAAGGAGAATTGTGCTCCCCCCCCTCCCCCCGCAAAGTGTTCCACATCCCAATCTGCAGATCTGTGCATCCATCATCATATATGGTAGAGAAGACTTTACAGCTATGGATAAGTTAAGGATCCAGAAGTGGGTAGAGCACGCTGCTTGATCCAGGAGGGTCCAACCTAATCACATAAGGCCTTGAAAGCACAGGATACCACTGCCTGTGGTCAGAGAAACAGCAGTGTGAAATAGATTTATATCTCATTGCTGGTTCCGGGATACACAGGTGAAAAGAGGCTTCTAGGAGATGAGGGAGGCCCCCAGCTGACAGCTAGCAAAGAAACGGACTCCCCATCCCACAACCATGTGGGACTAACCTCTGCCAACATCCAAATGAGCAGGAAGCAAACTGCCTCTCTTAGAGCCTCCAGAGAGGGATGCAGGTTGCCAGCACCTTCATTTGAGCCAGGTGAGAACAATACAGGAACTTACGATAATAACCGTATGCTCTTTTATGCCACTAAATTTGTGATAATGTTATAGCAGCAATAGGCAATTAATACACCAACGTAGTCTGATTTTCACTTAAAAATGGAGTTCTAAGAACAGGTTTATTGGCCAGCGCCACAGCTCACTTGGCTAATCCTCCACCTGCGGCACCGGCACCCCGGGTTCCAGTCCCGGTTGCTCCTCTTCCAGGCCAGCTCTCTGCTGTGGCCCAGGAAGGCAGTGGAGGATGGCCCAAGTGCTTGGGCCCTGTACCCACATGGGAGACCAGGAGGAGGCACCTGGCGCCTGGCTTGGGATCGGCGCAGAGCGCTGGCCGTAGCAGCCATTTGGGGGGGTCAACCAATGGAAAGGAAGACCTCTCTCTCTCTCTAACTCTGCCTGTTTAAAAAAAAAAAGAATAGGTTTATAACAATAAATGCTTACAAATGCTGAACACTGTATAAGATCCAAAAATATTTTTATGATGATACCACTTATTTTTATGGACTAGTGAAAGAGGAAACATCATCATAAGAGTTATAATTTCGTGAGTGGGTCTCATGTATAGATTCTTGTGCTACACAGTAGCAATAATCACTAATGGCTTTGGAGTATGTGGTTACATATGTTGGCATGGGACAGGCACTGTGCTATGCACTTTATGTGTAGTGACTCATTTAATCTTTACAACAACCTAATGAGGTCACTTCTATCACCATCCCCATTACACAGATGAGGGAATCAGGGCACAGCTAACAGGAATAATGTACCGAGATGTCACAGACAGGAATCGCCGACACCCCACAGCAGCTCTGTTACAGAAGCAGGCAGTCAGTGGGAGCACCTTGTGTTGCAGGCACCGTGCTGGAAGCGGAGGCAGCAGTACTCTCCCATTCTGAAGCTGAGGAATAGGAGGCTGAGTTTGCTAAGCCACTCAGTGTCACACAGTGAACAAACAGTGCAGCTGAGCCCAAGAAACCCCCTAGCCATCTAGTATATTTTCACAAACATCTGTAACTGTAACTAAAAGCATACCAAACAGTCGAATCAAGCCAGCTCTCTCACTAAGGGGACTGGAGATTCTTTCCATTGGCAGAGAGTGGGCTGCTCATATGTCAAGTGGACAACTCAGTATACTTGCATTTAATAAGAAAAAGCTCCAGTCAGCTCCCCACTTTCTAAATGCAACCATGATTACAAAAGCAACTTGCCTTTTGTTGGATACCCACTACGTGCAGGTTAATAGGATGAGCATTAATGGAATCCAAACAGGTACAGTTTCTCTGAGTGTATTTATTTATATTGATACTTTGTAGTGAAGTTAAAAGAGCTTTAGTGACCTATGGAGTAATAATCACCACCCTAATGAAACTTTTGGGGGGAAATTCAGTCAACTTCTCATAATGTTCCAGAAAAATTCAATGCAATGATTTTGAAAAAAAAAAAAAAAAGAATTCAACTAAAACTCAGCAGACCCAGTTTGTAGTCCTGCCTCTTCCTAAGGGACTTGAACAAGTCATTTCATTGGTCTATGTCTGTTTCCTCACCTGAAAGATAAAACAATTGATTTATAAAATACAAAATATCTTCCTAGCTCTGATTTCTGAATTTTGTTCTTTGTCATATGTTGATTTTCTCTTGCACAGGGAGATGTTGAAGTCAGGCATGCGCTGGGCAATGGAACAGGGATGGGGCCTGGTACCTGGGGTGAGACTAGAGGCAAATTTGTCAAAAATCCAGACCCCAGCACCAACCACAAATGAATCAGGAGAGCTTCTTGTTTAAGAAAAGAAAAAGACCCTGAAAAAGAGCACTGAAAACTATCAGCAAAAACATAGTGAGTTTTCCAAGACCTGAATAAAAATGGGACACCAAAAATAGTAACCTTGCTAAGTAATAGAAGATGAACTTGACACTTTGTTAATGGGATTTAAAAGAAAGCAAATGCGTACCTACACAAATGCATGCACATATCACACACACACACACACACAGGCATGCACGTCCTCTCCCAAGCACAGCTACGAGTGCTTTTTCACTCCAAATGGAACAAGGAGCCAATCAATATGGTGCTGTTACACAAGCTGCTGCACTGCACCAAGTGCAGTGAGCACACAGCATGCCTGGAAACGCTACTACGGTTTCCTGCACCACAAAGGAGACTCTGGGACTCTTCCTAACACTGATGTTTCTGTCATTTAGGTGAAGGCCCGCATTTGCTTAACCAGCTGAAGTGACAGGACTCAGCCTGCACTAGTCAGCCCTGGGAAAGTACTTCACAGCCCATTCTGCAGTACCAGAGAGCAGAGGACATTACCAAAGAAAGAGTGACAAGAAAGGTGCATTTTAGTGTCCACAAGTGATTTCTTTTGCCAAAAAAGTATCGTTAGTTTGGGTACAAACCACAGAATCATGAGAAAGAGACATTAATAATAAACAGCAGAAATCAGGAAAATGCTGAAATATTCAGTAAATAGTACAGTAAAATCAGTACTATTACAAAATTGCAAGAGACAAAGCAGCTGCAGATTCATCCTTAGAGTTTATGTGAATGAAAATACTGAAGAATCAAATAATGACCCTGATAGAGCACATGTCCTGGCTCTTTTGCAATCTTCCATACATGTTGGCAGGGACATCTCAGAATCCTCAGCCGCATTTACCTTAGTCCTTGCATCTCAATTACTCTTCAACCAGCTACATTTGAACTTAGAAAATCTTCTGGATAGAAACCATTGAGAGCTTCCGACAACCTCTAACTGCATAGATGCCACTCAAAAAACATGCCAGGATCTCTCTGTCCAGAGACATCTCCGTGTGATCCTAAGTCTCTAATTTCTTGCTCCTTTTTCCTACCCTATTAGATAATAAATGATGTTTCTTCTAGCTCCATGGTCCCTGCATCAGTGTACCTGTCAATGTCCGTCTTTAAGTGGGAAGGCTCTGGAAGAGCTTTAATTCTAACAAGCCCGGAAGATGAAAATAAGGGGAAACACAGCATAGTCTGCTGTTTGCCACACAGGAGCTTAGTCTCTCTCCCTCTCTCTCTCCCTCTCCCTCTCTCTCCCTCTCTCTCCCTCTCTCTCTCTCTCACACACACACACACCCTCCCTCTTTCCTCACTAGAGTCTCTCAGTTTTTCTTTTCCTCTTTTTAAATTCAGATTAACGACCTTAAAGTGAGAATCCTGAGACAGAATCCAGAATTTCAAAACTGGAAGTGACCTTGGGGAGCATAAAGAATGAATGGAGCTGATAAATATTAAAGGAGAAGAACATTGACTTTTTGGAATTAGAGTGGAGTCTTTTCTCCTTAAGGATGAGCTAAGCTCCCATATGTGTCTTCGTTGCACCTATTCTCAGAGTTTTGCCCACAAGGGACAGAAAGGTGTCTTTCTGGGCCAGGAGATAGAGGAAGGCAAATGAACACCTCCTTTCCTTTTGTTTTAACTGCAAGAAAAAGCCTGCTTCCTCTGTCTATGAGGTACCAAGCTCCAGGCCTGAGTGAAGGAAGTTTGGCCTCCACTGCGTCTGAGGATGTTCTCGGTCTCAGGAGTTAACTCACCCTTCGGGGTGGATTCCAGAGCAGATTGCTCCCCGTTGGGGGTGGGAAGTGACTGGCAGGACCTCATCCTCGGGAGCTGAGAGCAGCATCCAGGCCATGACCTAATTCAAGCCTGTGTCCTTCCACGAGGCCAGCAGGGCCTCTGTTGCTATTACCAGCCATGTCCCATATGGCCTGCTTCCCTTCACATTTATACACACACACACACACACACATGCACATACACAGTTCAAAAAGACCGGGTTCACCATTTAACTAGGCCTGATGCTCTGACTGCACCCTGGTTCAGCGTCCTTCCATTCATTAAGTGTGGCATGGTGCATGGGAAGAGGCTATTTCCTAAGGGTGTGAGAAAAGATGCATTTGACAACGTGTTCCTTGGGGAGAATGGGGGTGTTCTCTGCTAAGAAGGTCACAAATAGATCACATTGCATTAGGAGTTTCTCTTGCCCTGGTTTCTGGGCCCTAGAGAGATGAGCTCTATGAACTACTAGGTGCAGTTATCTGAAGCAACCTTTTCTGTGTGAGCTCTTTAAAGCAACACTACATTTTGTCAAGAATGCGCCCCAGGAAAGAACCATGTCATTAATTGGAGCTACAATACCTCTGCTGGCAAATGTCCACACTTCCCCAGAGCTGAATCTGGCCGCTTTAAGATAGTCACCTCTTGCATTTGGGACGGTTGGAGGTGTGGAAAAACACTACCATGACAGCTGGGAAGTACTGCCTTACTACTGGATACCAAAAATAGAGTTGTGGGAGAAGAGGGCAGGAGGCAGGGAAGCAGAAGTAGTGAAGGCCTAGGCAAAGTCCAGAGCTCTAAAAAAAAGTAGTAACAGTATCTAACCCAAGGACTGCACTCTTCTCAGGAACAACTGCAAACACTGATCTTGAAAACGATCATAGATGAAGGCAGAACAAATCACTCTACTTTCTCATTCTGAGAAATAGTGACACATAACAACATTCAGCAAGTAAGTAAAATATTGGTGCATTAAAAAGTCTCTCAACTAATGGGATACATCAAACAAAATGAGTATATGGATATTATTAGGGTTTTGTTTATTCCATCATTTGTATTATTTAGCACATATATTTTATTGTTTCCTATTTATGGATTAATACAATTTGAATTTAAGAACCAAATGACCTGAGTTTGAGTTTAGCATTATTTCTCAGAGTTGTTCCACATTTGGTAAGTTATCTCTATGATTTACAGAACCTGTACTGTCCTCCGTTTGAACTCCCTGAGTTTCCAATATATTACATAATGAACCATGTACAAGACACAGTCAAGGAAAGGTAAATCCTGCTTATTCAATTAAATGAAAGTGAGAGGGAATATCTTACAACAGCAACCTACATGTGGACATAACTAATATTTTGTTTTCAATGAGATTTCAGACACATGGTCTCACTTGGTTCTTAAAACAAACTTCAGGGGCTGGTGTTGTGGCATGGTGGGTTAAACCGCTTCCTGAACCACTAGCATCTGAATGCCAGTTTGTATCCCAGATGCCCCACTTCTGTTCCAGCTCCCTGATAATTCACCTGGAAAAAACAATGGAAGAGGGCCAAAGTGTGTGGGCTACTGCCACCCATGTAGGAGACCCGAATTGAGTTCCAGGCTCCTTGCTTTGGCCTGGCCCAGCTATTTGGGGAGTGAACCAACAGATACAAGATATCTCCCTTTCTGTCTCTGTCTCTGTCTCTGTCTCTGTCTTTGTTTCTCTCTTTCTCTCTCACTCACACACACATACACACACACACAAACACACATACTGCCTTCCAAGTAAATTATCTTAAAAAAAAAAAAAGAAGAAGAAGAAACGTTAGAGGTTAATATTCATCACTGTTTACCAACAGGGAATTCAGTGATCTTCTAAGATCACCTTAAAATTTTTATTTAAAATATTAGAGATTAGATAGGACTGACACTTGGAGCAATAGTTTTAAATGTCTGCATATTCTACAACAAATCCACCAGAAATAATATTCTCCATAACCATATAATTGAATCATTTTACCATTAATCTCTACATTGTTAGGATTTGCAACTACCACCTGAATCTCTTGAACAGATAAAGAAACTCAATGCTCATGCTAGGAAAAATTAAGAGTGTTTTTATGAGGAGGGTGTTTGCTATTCTTTCCAGAGCATAGGTTTGGAAGCTTCCCACAGCAGGAAGCTCTTGAAGATTTCCTTCTGGTACCAGCAATGTCCACAGAAACATATAGAGAATGCAAACATTTGCCTTAGCACCCCAAACACCAGGTCTGCCCTCAGTCTGCACCCAGACATAGTTCTCACTTCAAAGTGTCTTGAGGAGCTCTGTTAAGGCAGGTGGGTTACAGAAGAGATGAAACCTTGGTCATGCAGACCACCCTGTCCCTTCCTGGACCTCAGCCACAGGAGCAAATTCAGTTCAAGGACAACAGAGCACCTCCTAAGCATTGATAAGACTTCCACTTCTCAGAAGGGAAAGGAAGCAGCAAGTCAGTCTGCACAACAAGGTTCACCTTGGTCTCTTCAACAATAAATTCAACAAGGTGTGAAACCTCAACTATGAACAGCGTACCTTGTCTTAAAGATGCCAAATGGTGTAAAGCACCATCGAAAGCCTGAACCCACTTACATGGTTAAATTGCAAATATGTGCCATGTCTCCTTACAAATCATAGTGGAAGCAGAGAACTCAGAAGCTTTCTGGGTGTTAGAAGGTAATTTTGGGCCGGAGCCGTGGCTCACTAGGCTAATCCTCCGCCTTGCGGCGCCGGCACACCGGGTTCTAGTCCCGGTCGGGGCACCGATCCTGTCCCGGTTGCCCCTCTTCCAGGCCAGCTCTCTGCTGTGGCCCGGCAGTGCAGTGGAGGATGGCCCAAGTGCTTGGACCCTGCACCCCATGGGAGACCAGGAAAAGCACCTGGCTCCTGCCATTGGATCAGCGCGGTGCGCCAGCCGCAGTGCGCTACCGCGGCGGCCATTGGAGGGTGAACCAACGGCAAAAGGAAGACCTTTCTCTCTGTCTCTCTCTCACTGTCCACTCTGCCTGTCAAAAATAAAAAAAAAATAAATAAAAAATAAAAAATAAAAAAGAAGGTAATTTTGAGCATAACGTTGAAAGATGGCAGGAGTTTATCATTGGACCTGGAGGAAGGGCATTCTAATCACAGGGAAATATGTATGAAGATGCATATTGTTAATCATGAAAGAGCCTGGTGAGAAATTGTAGTTAAAGATCCAAACTGGAGACTCCTGGGGAGTTCCCCCAGACAGCCACCAGTTAGAGTTTAAAGGGAAGAAGGGTCAAAACAGCTCAAATACTTACTTCTAATAGGTTTTTAAACTAGTAACAATGACATCAAAATACTTATTTTCACAGACAATGCAAAGAGAAATATTTTTAATTAAAGGAAATAGTCTCCAAAACTCTTGAGGTTAATTTCTATAGAAAAATCATAGTCATCCATACTTTAACAGCAGTAATACTGAAGAGTAGAAATGCTCCCTAAACACCTTCCCAAGTCCCTGCACAAATTAACACGTCTGTTCAAAACAGAGGAATAAAATACGCTTTAGAAGGTAATAACACAGCAATGATTTGTTAAATACCAGTTTGCTGAAACCACCAAACCCATCACTCAGGCAGAAAATGCAGCAATGCCATAACATCTCTGCCAGACATAGGCAGGAAGACACAGTCAACACGCAAACTACCCAGATGTTTATTCCACTTAAGAAAACGCCTAAACATGTACTCCATAGAATACTATACAGCAGTAAGAAACAACGAAACCCAGTCATTTGCAACAAGATGGAGCAATCTGGAAAACATCATGCTGAGTGAATTAAGCCAGTCCCAAAGAGAAAAATATCATTTGTTTTCCCTGATCGGTGACAACTAAGCGCCAAAGAGAAAACCTGTTAAGTGAAATGGACACTATAAGCAACAATGAACTGATCAGCTCCTGTCCTGACTTTAGATGTACAATGTAATACTCTATCCTTTTTAGTATTCGTTGTTGTTCTTGTTGTTCTAGTACTATTGGTTGAACTCAGTAATTAACACACAATTATTCTCAGGTGTTTAAATTTTAACTGAAAAGTGATCCCTGTTAAATCTAAGAGTGGAAAAAGAGAGGGAGGAGATGAACAATTTGGAACATGCTCAATCGGACTGGCCGCAAATGGTGGAGTTAGAAATGTGCAGGGGATTCCAACACAATTCCATCAAGATGGCATGTACCAATGCCATCGCACTAGTCCAAGTGATCAATTTCAGCTCACAATTGATAGCTCTTATAGGTCTGGGAGTCAAAGAGATCACACAAACAAGATAGGTATCTGCTAATACTGATAGAATCAAAAAGGGAGGGAAAGATCCAACATGGGAAGTGGGATACACAGCAGACTCATAGGATGGCAGATGTCCTAAATAACACTCCGGCCTCAGAATCAGCCCTCAGGGCATTCAGATCTGGCTGAAGAGCCCATGAGAGTATAGCAGGCATGGAAAGCCAAGATACCATGGGAAAAAAAAAAAAAAAAGACCTAAATGAATGATCTCGGTGAGTGAGATCCCAGTGGAAAGAACGGGGCCATCAAAGAAGGAGGTACCCTTCTCCAAAGGGAGGAGAGAACATCCACTTTGACTATGACCCTATCGGAATAAGATCAAAGTCAGCGAACCCTAAAGGCTTCCATAGCCCTTGCAACTCATGACTGGAGCCCAGGGAGATTACTGACGCCATGAACAGGAGTGTCAAATTGTTAAGTCAGCAACAGGAGTCACTGTGTACTTACACCCCATGCGGGATCTGTCCCCAATGTGTCGTCTAAAGCCAAGTGATGCTACGACTGGTACTGAAACAGTATTTTTATACTTTGCGTTTCTGTGTGGGCGCAGACTGATGTGGTCTTTGCTAATTATATACTGAAGTGATCTTCTGTGTATAAAGAGAATTGGAAATGAAAAAAAAAAAAAACAACCTGGTTTAAAATGGAAAAGGCATAGAAAATTAATTATTTTGAAAAAAAAAATTATGTAGGATCTCTGTCTTTAATGTGCTGTACATTGCTATTTTATGCTATAATTAGTAATCCAATGGTAGTTTTTTCACTTGATGTTGCTATATGGGCAAAATGTTGAAATCTTTACCTAATATATACTAAACTGATCTTCTGTGTACAAAAAGAATTGAAAATGAATCTTTACACGAATGGAAGGGGAAAGGGAGCGGGAGGGGGGAGGGTCGCGGGCGGGAGGGAAGTTATGGGAGGGGGGAAGCCATTGTAACCCATAAGCTATACTTTGGAAATTTATATTCATTAAATAAAAGTTTAATAAAAAAAAAAAAAAAAAAAGAAAACGCCTAAACACTCATGCACCACACAAACCGTCTCTAGGAAGCATTACATTTTGAAGAGAAATGGCTCGTTTTCTGAGATGTCAACTGGAAAGCAGCGATAGGCATTTCACTCCATTGCTTGCACAATAATAGAAAGGTCTCTCTAGAACCAACGTGAATTAGCAATATTATGACTCATCTGACATGCTAGCCCTAGAATTTGAAGGCATCAATGCAGTATATCCCTTTGTGTGTCACTGTGCTTTGTTTAGTTGGAACTACCTAACTTTTCATGGATAGCTTGAAACGTGTATTCCACACACACAGCATTTATCCACTACTGATCACTTACTAGTTCCACCTGAGTATGTCTTCAGTCGTGCTATTCATATTTCCGTTACTGACGGGACCACGCCCATTTGTCTTCACTCTACAGACTACTTCAACTAGAGAGAGTACCTACATTTTCCAGGTAGGTGCTAGGCTCAAGGATCCAACAATGAATAAGAAATCATTCTCACCCTTAGAGAGCTGGAAGCCCAATTTTATTATTACAGTAATTTGCAAAGCAATTCTTCAGAGTCAGCATTCAGGAGAAACTTTGTGAATACATAGGTGGCCACACATACAAATGAATAGATGCCAATCACTTTTTCAAAACTGTCGACAACAAGAGTTGCTATTTTTATTCTGAAAGTTAATTTCTATTGTCAGAAAAAATAATTTCATGTTTTGATTAACAAATTTCTTACTAGGTTCTAAAAGCAAACACTTAGCACACTTGCTAGCAGGTTTAGGTGTTTGTGGATATTGGAGTAAATATAATGTTTTATTGATCTCATTTTTATAGTAACAAAATCATGTTTACAAAATACATACAGAACTGTAAACACCTAAATAGTATATATGTATATTATATGAAAACTCTTCTAAAAGTTAATAAAAAATAGAATTAAAAATTCATTTTGGTGAAAAAGAATTTTGAAATTCATGCACTTGAGAGGTATTCAGAAAGTTCATGGAAAATGCAAATTATAAAAAAACTGATTCAATTTCAAAAATATTTTGCAATAAACTTTAATTCTAGTTCTCCATGATTTTAGATATCCTTGTATATTACCTATTGAAATAACAACACAGTACCCATATATACAAACACAAATATATACACACATATAAAGATATACTCCTGCATACATATGTGTATGTATATATGTGTGTGACATGCATGTATACTGAGTGCATGTATATAACACTACACAGACACAGAGGCACACATGCCTTCCCTAATAAGTAGGTCAAAGAAATGAGTAGCATGAGGAAAAATTGTAAGAATTGCTATTTCCTCTTTTTACACAAAGGACCTTGTCAAAAAGGAACACAATTTGCTCTAGGAGTCAGCCACACTTACATGAACATGAGATCACGTCCAAGGTGCCGCTCAGCTGCACCCTGCCCCAGCACAGGAAAGGACCTCCAGCCCTTGAACTACCACTTCGGCAAGCCCTCTCCTCTGGGCAGCCCTTGTGCCGTCTCACCCCATTTCCTGAGGTCCATTTTACTTAAGGCACAGAGGGCTCGCTCTGTGAGCCAATCATCTCTAAAAGCCTGGTACGTAGCACATCCGTGTCACAACCCACCACTGCAGAAAAGGGGCCTCAGCGGTCTATTAGCTCACTAAAGAAAACGTAAGATACATTTTCTTGTAAGTGATTATGTAATTCCTGTTGAAATACTTGAGGATCCCCTAGCATATCACAAAACCAGAGCTGGAAATTTCTGTCCCAAATAGCATTGCCTCTAAAATACATTAGCTTGGGTCTTGTGTACCTTAGGGAGAGCCCCCGGCCTGAAATAAACTAGGTAAGACCTCAAAGACAGCAAGGCAGTGAGTCTAACACAGATTTACTGAAGTCTTAATTCTTTCCTCTTACCTTTCTAGCACATTACTTTTCACAACATCTTAGGATGTGAGAGGGGGAAAAAAAAACTTGTTGTATATTACATTTTACTGTTTCATGAATATACCAGTACTGTGAAAGGGCAGAATCTAGGACAAACTACTTGGGTACATAATAAGTACTATGCAGTCTCATGGCTGTGCTATTCAGAGAATAGGAAAGCATTTGGCCAGAGCATAGAATTAGAGGGAATGTGCTCTTCTAAAAGGCAAGGATATAAACTAGAAGAGGATCCCTCAGGGTCCCACATGAAGCCCAGGAGACTGCACCAGGTCAGAAGTTGTCAGAGTGGAAGCTGTGTGCCCGGAGGAAAATTTAACCATCTCAAATCCTAAATACCTCACCCATCAGTCATAGCACTCAACATATGACATATTATTATGTTACAAGCAGTGATGGGAGTGTGTCAACAGCTATGTTACCAATAATAGTTAAACTATCAAAGCTTGTAAACAACAAGATTCTAATAAGTTAAAACAGATTCAAAATTAACTCTCCAACATCATAGCAGGCGTTCACATTCTAGCAGTTTTCCTTATGTGCCAATGAGACGCTTTCCAACAAATACCTAAAGGACTGAATAATGGGAACATGTTGCATATAAAAATGCCACACATCATGTATGTTCACCGAGAAGTTAAATACATGAGGGAGCCAGTGCTACGGTGCAGTAAGCTAGGCCTTGGCCTGTAGCACTGGCATCCCATTTGGGCGCTGTTTCATGAAGTTTCATGTCATGGCTGCTCCACTTCCCACCCAGTTCTCTGCTACAAATGTTTGAGCCTCTACACCTGTGTGGGAGACCTGAAAGAGGCTCCTGGCTCCTGGCTTTGGATCAGCCTAGCTCTGGCCATTGTAGCCATCTGGGGAATGAACCAGTGGATGGAAGAACTTTCTCTCTCTCTCTCTCTCTCTCTCTCTCTCTCTGTAACTCTGCCTCCCAAATAAATAAATAAAAATAAGATCTTCAAAAAGAAAAACATGAAGCATCAAGAAACACTTTGGACAATTAAAATATATATATTACAAATTGCCTGTAATTGCTCTCTTAAACTATCCGTACAAATGTTGACATGTAGTTTCAGCCATGACATTATAGAACTTGACTTTTTAGTAGGGATGACCGAAACATATCTTGTTAAGTATCAGAATTTTAACACACACATTATATATATATATATATATATATATATATATATATATATATATAACACACATATAACACACACATATAACACACACACACACACATATATATATATATAACATATGTATGTTGGTTTCTAAGGCTACTCATGTAACCTGTGAGACATAAGAGTGGTTACAGCAAAAATAACAATCCTTTCTCAGAGTAATCACCATGATCATCAACATCATACACAGAGAATTTTGGGAGTGACTGAGATGTGGAAGGGCAGTTCTTTCATTCAGTGAATCCAAGACATTAGCAGTCTTTAAATTTTTTAAAGATTATTTATTTGAAAGTCAGATTTATACAGAGAGAAAAGGAGAGGCAGAGAGAGAGAGAGTTCCTCCATCCAAAGATTCACTCCCCAACTGGCCGCAACCGCTGGAGTTGCGCCAATCTGAAGCCAGGAGCCAGGAACTTCTAGGTCTCCCACACAGGTGCAGGGGCCCAAGGACCTGGGCCATCTTCTACTGCTTTCCCAGGTCATAACAGAGAGCTGGATCAGAAATTGGGCAGCGAGGGCCCAAACCAGTGCCCATATGGGATGCCAGTGCCATTGGCAGCGGCTTAGCCTACTGTGCCACAGCACTGGCCCCAGCATTCTTTAAATTGATCACATGGCTGATTTTAGTCATTTCATTGGTCATGCCCCATTCATTAATTCACTGCGTGTAATCATTTATCTTTTCAGATTCGTGATCTAGAAGGGCATCCTGCTGATGTCAGTGTGCCTGACCCTAGCAGAGATGCACTGCCCTATCCTAACCCCTGCTACATATAACCCACAATAAACCTTCGAAATACACAATGCATTTCATAATTTTGAGACTAAAGTAAAAAAAAAAAAACACTCATGAAGGAACGTCAAAAAAATAATGGAGATGGAATTAAATTTATTTTGGTATCAGAAAGATTGAAACCCATGTATAGTTTTTCATTTTATACAGTTGCATTAGTATTTTGAAGACCCTTCATATGCATAAACTTCAAACATATCTATACCAAAATAAACTTATCTTTTAATTCTATTTTCAGGAACTTTAAAAATACCTTTATTTAGGTTCTAATTAAGATTCCTTTTTTTATAATGTATTTATTTGCGAGGCAGGAAGAAGGATAGAGCATACAAGCTCTCATCTACTGGTTCCCTCCCCATACGCCCACAAGAGCCAGGACTCGCTGGGACTGGGTCAGGTGGAGCTGGGAGAAAATCCAGGCCTGCCATGTGGCTGGCAGGAACCCAACTCCTTGAGCCGATACTTCTGCCTTCCAGAGTCTGCATTAGCAGGAAGCTGGAATCAGGAGCCAGAGCCAGGTAGCAAATTAAGAACTCTGTCAATATGAAATAGGCATTTTTTAAAATTTATTTGACAGTAGAGTTATAGACAGTGAGAGAGAGAGACAGAGAGAAAGGTCTTCCTTCCGCTGGTTCACTCCCCAAACGGCCACCACGGCCGGCACTGCACTGATCTGACGCCAGGAGCCAGGTGCTTCTCCTGGTCTCCCATGCAGGTGCAGGGCCCAAGCACTTGGGCCATCCTCCACTGCCTTCCCGGGCCACAGCAGAGAGCTGGACTGGAAGAGGAGCAACCGGGACTAGAACCCAGCACCCATATGGGATGCCAGTGCCACAGGCAGAGGATTAACCGAGTCAGCCACGGCGCTGGCCCCTAAACATAGGCATCTTAATTGCTAGGCTAAACACCTGCCCCTAAGTAAGAATCACAAGATCCACTGGGTAACTTAACAGTTTGACCAATGCAAAAACATTGCAACATGGTTCCAGCAATTTATAGTCCTGTGTTACTCCTACTTGTGGTCTGTACAGGGGAAATAAGCATTAGAAAAATGATCTCCATATACAGAGAGTCTTCAGAAAGTTCATTGAAAATTCATATTATGAAAAATTATGCCTGGATTTCAAAACCATACAGAAACTTTATCTTTGAGTTATATTTTTCCACAAGCATTTTGAAATGCCCTCATAGAAGCGGAACGCAAAGCATGTAAGTGGACATTATGAATGAAATGTTCCTTGTGCATTTATACACAGTTAAGGAAGATCTGACAATATCTCATCCTTCTTCTGGTTTTCTTCCCCTTTCTCCCATGTTATAAATTGTACTACCTCAATATAAATAAATATATCTTCTCTCCATAGCTTTGAAACCTGTTGGCCCCTATTTGTTTTTGTCAACACACTTCCCAAAATGAAGAACCCCACTCTTGACGTACTCTTGGAGCAAACAGAGAGAATGAACTCAGCAGATCATTGCCCTCGGGGACAGGGAGAGAACACCCCCTCCCCATTGAGCTTCTACCAAATGGGACTGCTTGCCTGACAGGCTTCTTCCCACTGCCTGATTCCCCAGCCCGTTCTCACGTTGTTTGGGCAGTGGCCAGGCTCCACATTCCAGTTTGACAAAGTGGAAACACTTGCTTGGTATCTGCCAGTTCCTTAACACCAATCCTGCCTTCCCGCAATTTAGTCTCCTGCAATGCTTACAACACACTAAACCATTGCTACACAAAACTACTGCTATCAAGTATTGCCTGGCCATCATTTTGTGTCCTTGGATACCAAAACTGGTCCTAGCCATGCTTGACTTCTGATTTTGGTTGCTTATCTAGTGTTCTTCCATTATCTTACCAGAAGCCTTTCATGAAAATTGGTAACAGTGGTTGGGAATTTTAATGAATGGAAGAAGCTGGAGGCTCCAGTAATCCACATCTCCCCACCCAGGTACCTTGAAGGCTGAAAGGTCCAACGTGTCAGCATTCTATAAGCACTTAGGATCCAGAGGTGAGGGAGAGTTTAGACACTGCAGGGAGCCAGAATGCAGTTTGAATTCTAGGGCACTCCCTGGGTACTATGTGAGCTGCCAGCCATAAGGGACCCCAAAAACATGTGCTCTACCTTCAGAGTGCACTACCAACCCAAGCTGGGTACCCAAGGGTAGCAGTTTGCTAGGGCTTCCCAGAGACATACCCACAATGGAGGGGTGGAACAATGCAACAACAGAAATGTCTTATCTCCCAGCTGTGAAGGCTGGGGTCTGAGATGCAGGTACCCATACTCTTGGTCTTCTGAGGGTTATTGGGCAAACGGGCCCATTGCTTTCCTAGCTCCTGGTGATTGTTGCCGATTTTGCCACCCCTTGGCTTGAAAACCACCAGTCTGATCTCTGCCTTGATCTGTACCTGATGCTCTCCTTGTGTATGTCTGTGTCCAGATGTCCGCTTGGTATCAGGACACAGTCTGATTGAGTTAGAGGTCCACCTTGCTCTAGCCCAGCTCGCCTTAACAACACCCTATTTCCAAATAAAATGATAATATTATTTAATATATTATAATATATAATAATGAGGTTGGGGTGAGGGCAGTGGTTAGGACTTCAAAATCCAAGGAGTCACAGTTCAACCCATCATACCAGAATGACACCTATGGCTACCCGTGGGTTACCTGACACAGGGCCTGGCCCATAGTGGGTAACTGCTTAATACGTGCATATTTAATACATGTTTCCATGAGCAGTTCTTCCTGAGTGCCAATGAAGAAGTATCTGGTTTGAGGTGATGCGGTTTTCCTGGTCACTACTGAACACTGGACAGTGCTGAAAACAGAAGCTACAGCTATGAAAGCTCCGTGAGATTGTTTCCTGCGAGTGAGGCCCTCTTTGCTGTTTGATTGCAGCTGAAAGCTCTGGATTTGGAGTTGGAGTTGCTATAAATAGCACTTAGTCTCATCCTTCAAAATGTCACAGATACATTTTAAAAGACTTTAGTGTCATGTAAGAGTCCCTGAGTAATTCACTTGATAGGAAAGGGAGACCAGAGAGAACTATGCTATAACTAATTACATATGCAAACAGTAGACTAATTTAGATGCACAATTGCAAGTGTAATCATAACTGGTGAAGATGGAAATCGAAGACTTAGACTGAGGAACAAGTCTCCTGCTCTGCTCGGGCAGTCAACAACCTCCCTCAAAACCACTAAGGCTCTGTATTCCTAACAGAAAAGCTGGTAACGTGGTCCTACACATGTTGTGCCTCCCTGCCTCGCTGGGGATGGCACTCCGTCTCTCTGGGACCCAGCTTCCCAGACACACAGAACCAACTCTACACTGCCTGGCATGCTTTGAGGACAGCAGTGGGAGGGCTACCAGTAACCATATGAGTCATGAAGTAAGGGCTACTGTGATGGTTTGGGTATCACCGCTACAAACCAAATATAGCTGGGATGAGACGCAAGGTGAGAAGCGTACTTCTGGGTGTAGATGCTGTCCAAATACTTGGGTTAAAACAGTAAGAGCCGCTTATATTCTTCCATCAACTCTGAAACAATTACCTCTGCAACATTATGCTCGATGATGTGAATTTTGGAGAGGACACTCAGGACATTAGCTAAGAATAGTACCTGATTTGTAAATGTTATAGACATGAATATGGATATAGATGTAGGCATAGATGATATACAGATAGCAGTAGCGATTAGATATATACAGTTCTATGTGTGGATACAAATATAGACTTCTAAATGCTACATCTGCACATATATAAATGCTTATGTATGTGTGCATGTGTCAGCCTACATGCATACAGACTGATGAACTCCACTTGCTGATGTCTACAAATTGGCACTGAACAAACAGTAGCTGCCAAGTGTATGAAGCATATTGTTCTTGTTTCTGAGAGTACCTGCCAAAGTGCATCTGTAGACAGACACTCACCTAGAGGGTTTCCATTTTCAAAGTGTATGCATGTGCCTGTGTGTATAGATGTGCCTGTGCCTATCTGCACACACATTCCCACACAGCAAGAAAGTACTGTAAAAAAAAAAAACAAAAACAAAAACACACACACAATGGGTTGGGGATTGATTAGGTATCCAAGGTTTGAGCGGTTTGAATCCCAGTCCTGCCACTGAAGAAAAATGAAAAGAATGATTTCTAATGTCCAAAGTGTGAGGATAGAACGGAAGCAATCAAGTGAAAGCACCTTGTAAACCATAAAATTAAAATGACACACATGAGACTCACAGGTCAGCAAAGGTAACAATCGCTTAGCAAAAGTTGCAGTTGACCTGGTGTTCATCCCAATAGAGACAGTTTCGGCCCCTCCACACCCTGCAGGCCTTCTGGGCTCATCCCCTGCATGTATTCAGTTGGTGCTTCTCTGGAATTGTCACGCAATTGCACCCGAGCCCTTGCTGGAAAACAGAGTTAACTTAAGAAAATGGTGATTATACCAAGATCTCCTTCAGGGTTGCACACTTGTCTTTTCATGGCTATTTCCTCTTTCTTGGAAAGGGTCCTGTTTGCTCACTCACAATTAGAAGCTTGAGGAGAAGACAGGGTAGTGGCCCTGCTCTGAGCACATGTCTTGGAAAGAGTACCTACACAGATGATCCCGGGAGCACCAGGAAAAACCAGCATCATCTGCTTACTACTTGCCCCTCACTTACATAACCATGTCCCCTTGGATGGAATTAAAGAGGGTATATGGTATGCTGTTTTGGAAAGTAGCAATGCAAGCTAGGATGAAGGGATTAATAAATGTTCACTATGAACCCCTTGAGTAGCAAGACCTCATATTCCCTTTGTCCTTTCCATTCACCTTCCATAGCAAACTCTTAGCCAACTTGGCATAAAAGAGAATCCACATAGAACCAATATAGCTGTACTCCAGTCTTTACTGGCTGGAGGCTCAGCTCACAATCCGGGTAGTGGTACAGATCAAGTATATTGAAACTTTAGGGGCTGGCACTGTGGTGCAGTAGGTTGATTCTCCTCCTGTAGTGCCAGCATCCCATATGCACACTTGTCCTAGCCCCAGCTGCTCCTCTTCCAATCCACCTCTCTGCTATGGCCTGGGAAAGCAGAGGAAGATGGCCCAAGTGCTTGGGAGACCTGGAAGAAGCTCCCAGTTCCTGGCTTCAGATCAGCCCAGCTCCAGCTGTTGTGGCCATTTGGGGAGTGAACAAACAGAAGAGTTTTCTGTCTCTGCCTCTGTTTGTGACTCTACCTCTCAAATAAATAAATAAATATTTAAAAAAAAAAAGAAAAAGAAACTTTAGGCCATTCAAAAAGATTAGAATTTCTGACTCTTACTGAACATGTGGTAGAGGGAAAGACACTAATTTGCAAGTCCGGAGGCAGGACTACATGCAACTCCTTCTCTGTCTGTAGAGAGAGGGAGAGAAACAGAGAGAGGGAGAACTGAAAATTCAAGTAGTATGAACTGTTTTAAGTTCCACAGTATCAGTTAAAAGAGAGGTATGGTTTTTTTTTTTCTGGTTAACTTGGAGTTACTGAATAACTCCATATATGGAGTTACACATAATTACCAATTTTCTAAGATTCATAATGCCAATAAATAGATATTTAATAAGGCACCTATGCAGAAAATAATTGTTAAGTGAATTTGAAGTATAATCCACATCAATATAAACTCAAATTTTCATTTACGGATTAAACTCAAAGTGCCAATCAAAATTTTCGATAAATTCTCACTATTAGTTTTTTCTATGATTTCTATGTTAAAGCCTGATATGCATGTGAGCTTATTACATATGAAGGTAACTGGCTATTTTGTACTGCTGTTAAAAAATGCTTACAGTTCACTAATTTCAACTTAATGTTTTCCTCTATCAAAACACAAGAAAATTACATTGCATATGTGGTTTATAACCAGTAGCACGAACTTTAAAATGAATCTATAAATTCTTGGTGGTTAGTGATTCTAAATTATAGTTCATCCTGATTCATCAGTTCAGATAAATTATATGTTTTATCCCCACAATCTCACATTTTAATTGTCTTCGAACCCAAAGAGTCAAAGTAAGCTTTAAATTTTTTCAGCCCAGACTGTACCAGTTAGAGACTAATGTCCTAAGGTAGGTCCAGGCCAGAGCAGTCTGACTCCCAGAGGATTAGGTTGAGCCCAGGAGTGGCCAGATCCCAGAGAAGCAGCCTGACTCTGAAACAGTCCAGCAAGCTCCTTTCCTTCCAGTGAAAAGCTAATGGGCTGGAGAGATGTCTTTTAAGAAGAGTTTGAGCATCGCTCTACTAAACACACCTAAATACTCCTTGCTAAATATCACACCCAGATGTGGAGCAAACTGCCATGAACTCTTAAGCAGTTAAATTGTGGCTTAATACTGGGAACTTAGCAACGTTAAACTGTTATTGCCTGAAACACCCATTATCACCAGGATTGAGGCCCCATCATGCTATTGGAGGAAATCAATAAAAATACCAAGGCATGGAGTACAGAAACTCATTATAATACGTGGGCAGGACCTATTAGGCCTGACCATCACAATGCTATGTACAATTTATTCCTGCAGCTTCGGGGGCCCCATAACTGCTGTGGTTCTAACAGCTGCTGGTGGCCCACGGGCAGCAACAGAGATGCTGTGCTTCAGCAACTATTGATAGGACTTTGGAGTGCACATAACTGTCAAAGAATTGTCAAAAATTTGTGATAAATATTGAAGTCTTCTCATACTTATCAATAAAACTTTGGTGCTACATCTCTTTCCCTGCCCCCTCCATGATTTCCTCTCGATAAAATAATCACGGTCAAGTTTGCAAAAGTAATGTCAGGCACAAGCACACCTATAACTTGTATACTTTTAGAAGAAAAAGACATTTCTTGCTTCATATTAAAGTGTGTATATATCATTCTTAAAATGTGTTCTAACTGCACCTATAATCAGATCATTTCTGTCCAGCCGCTATGCTTCTCAGTTTATCACTAAACTTAAAAAAAAAAAGAGCTTCACTAGGTGATATTAAAACTGAAACAAAACATAAGCTAGAGAAATGTTCTATTTGAGCTCTCCCGTCTTTGCTTTTCTCCGACCTTCATGATAGCATTTTTTTTAACCTGACAAATAGCACAAGCGTGAAAGAGAAGCTGTGTGGTTTCTGCCCACAATATAAACGTGGTTACTGTTGACTCCAATGATTTTTCTACATTTTCTGCCCCAAGTGTAGGGTTTAAAAGTGGCTGTAATGTTAATTTGTAAGATTTTTTTAAATTGTATCAGATTTTGACACATTCCACATATAAGAAATACTGGGCCAGCACCGCGGTTCACTAGGCTAATCCTCCGCCTGTGGCGCCAGCACCCCGGGGTTCTAGTCCCGGTTGGGACACCAGATTTTGTCCCGGTTGCTCCTCTTCCAGTCCAGCTCTCTGCTATGGCCCAGGAAGGCAGTGGAGGATGGCCCAAGTATTTGGGCCCTGCACCTGCATGGGAGACCAGGAGAAGCACCTGGCTCCTGGCTTCGGATCTGCGCAGCATGACGGCCGTGGCAGCCATTTGGGGGGTGAACCAACGAAAGAAAGACCTTTCTCTCTGTCTCTCTCTCTCACTGTCTAACTCTGCCGGTCAAAAAAAAAAGAAAGAAAAGAAAAAGAAAGAAAAAAGAAATACTGGGAAAACTGTGCCATACAGCTGTGAGGCCTTTTCAGCTGCATTAGTCACAGACTGCTCTAAGAATACCTGGAATTCCGAGTCCTGAAACTGAAGAAGCCCACATGCAGTTATAGAGGATTGATAACATAATATTTTCTATAACTCATTAGTCTGCTTCATTTGCTTTCCATCTTCATTATTGATGAAGTAAGCTAATTGAATAGCATTAAAAAGCCCTTTTCACCATTTTTGTATGTTATCTAACAAATGTAAATGAAAGTACCTCAAAAAGTTTGTGAAAATGGAATTAAAGGTTAAGTTTATTTTCATGCAAAAATATTTGAAATCTTTGCATGCAAAAATGTTCAAAAATTTTCTAGAAAATACATACATATTATCAAAAAATTATGCATGCCTTTTAACTATGTAATCCACCATGTATACTTTTTTTTTTTTTTTTGACAGGCAGGGTGGACAGTGAGAGAGAGAGACAGAGAGAAAGGTCTTCCTTTTGCCGTTGGTTCACCCTCCAATGGCCGCCGCAGTAGCGCGCTGCCGCCGGCGCACCGCGCTGATCCGATGGCAGGAGCCAGGTGCTTCTCCTGGTCTCCCATGGGGTACAGGGCCCAAGGGCTTGGGCCATCCTCCACTGCACTCCCTGGCCACAGCAGAGAGCTGGCCTGGAAGAGGGGCAACCGGACAGAATCCAGAGCCCCGACCAGGACTAGAACCCGGTGTGCCGGTGCCGCAAGGCGGAGGATTAGCCTATTGAGCCACGGCGCCGGCCCACCACGTATACTTTTTGAAGTATCGTGTACATAAAAGGCTAATTTCACCATTCAAAAGGCATGAACATGACATTGGGAAAGAGTTTTTTTTTAAAAAAAAGAACCTTTTCTCAGTGTCAAATTCAACTCATATTATTGTCCAAATTAAATTAAATGACAGTCTTTTTAAAAAAAATACTTTGATTCCCTTGTGAATTAAGTAGTAAGGTCTTATGAGATGTCCTGTATTTCTTTAACTTTGGTTATTAAAAAAAATTCATGATCTACAATAATATCCTACTAATAATTAAGAAAAAAATTTGGGATAAAATTCACCTTTTGCAACAGTAAGATATCACATGAGTAGGTACCTGAATTCACAGTCTGAGGTTTCTTTGCAGCTCTGCTACTTGTCACGTGCAACAAACAAAAGCAAACTTATCTAGATGAGTAATTCATTAAGCCTTCAAACCAGAGCTAAAGGAGATCTTAAGGGATTTATTATACAGATCCTCAAGGATCCCAGTATGCAGAATCAGTGTGGGGTGGCTTTGTGTACATAGTTGCAAGGGAACACATGCACACATGCTAGGAGTCCTCACCATTTATTTCCTTGTCTGGTGTTACAGGGAAAAGACATATGATATTGTTATACTATTAAATTCAGTTTGCCTAACACCATATCCTCACTCTAACATGTAAGTGGGGAGAAAGGGCTATGGAGCGGATGTAGGGGAGCTGCTCTCTGGCGCCCCATGCGAAACCATAATAAAAGGCTGTCAGTGCTACAATTAAGACCAAAGGGCTCTAGGGTTAGACTGTCTGGGTTCAAACTCTGCTCTAGCATTTACTCCATGTGTCCTTGTGTGCCAGTTATGCAATTTCACCAAAGCTCAGTTAACACATCTATAAAACGAGCATTCATGTCACTCATTCAACATGCCTAAAACACGCAGAGCACTGTGCTCCCTACTGGAACAAGACAGTCCTGAGATCTCTTCCTTCAGGGAGTTGCACCCTGGTGGTCTTTGTAAGGATTCTCTCAGGTCACAGGTGCCTTTGGCACAATGGGAACAGAGCAGGCCCTCAGCTGGTGTCAGTTCACAGGATGAATGTTATGGTTGAGTGGCAGGCACCATGCAGGACACATACTACATGATCCCTATTCCGAAACAAGCTTTGTATGTTCTAAGCACATCCAAATATTAATACATTTAAATGCTAACTCACTATACTAATGTTCTTTAAATTGTACCATATAACCTGGTTATTATTATTTGTTATTTCTCTTGATAATTTTAGAAATGTTACAGGTGAATTTTTAAAAACTTTATTATGATTCTGACTCCAAAATAATAAACACACATAGCACAATCATAATATTTTTTTTTAATTTAAAAACTTGAAAAGATGCTTGGAAGAACAGTGCATCAAAAAGAAAATGCTTGAAGAAAGTGGAAGGAACCTGATAGAGAGAGACGGGGGCCACACTTCTGCTGCAGTTGTAAAGTAATACCCTTCAGAAGAAATTAAACGGTCCCATGGGAAAAAATGAGAAGGTTATACTGGTTTTTACTCCCACTTGAAATTATTTTTCCCAAAGGATTTTGAAAAGTCATAGAAAGCATCCAACCAGAAATAAGATCAACTTTATTAAGAGAAGAATAAAAATATAGAAAAATATTTCTATGAATTTGTTCTACTGTTGACAGTAAAAGATGACAGTCCCTGCAACTCCAGTCTGCGCCATTCAGAGACAGATCATCCCTCTGATGACCACTTCCTGTCTGAGCTAATCCCCTTCCACACTCCAGTTCACGGAGCTCAGCTGTACAGGCCTCCCTAGTGCCATCTGGATGTGCAAGGAGGCTTTCTCCCTGCCTGTCCTCTATCTGTGTCAGACAGCGTCGTGGCCAGTGCTCTCACTTCCTTCAAGACACCTACACTGACCTGACTTTTTAAGAGTTAAATATGCAACCTACTCCCACTCTGGGCTTCCTGACCCCACTTACCCTGCTCTGTGTTTTCTCCTAAACACTACCATCCAGTTTCATACTATACACTGTACTTGTCTACCATATTTAGTTTTAATTCCCCTGCCTATTCCAAACCAAATAGACTGAAGGCACAGTTTCTATTGTATAACTCTTCTGCTCGTTGATGCACCCTGGAAATATCAGAGGAAAACTTACAGTCTCTCTTACTTATGAGACTAAAATGTGAGATGAATCACTATCACCCATGATGATTGCTCAGTTCAAGGCCTTTTAAGGTATAACCTCAAGTAACAACCAATTGCAAAATATAAAAAGCTAGATGCCCAGGAACAATAACCAAAATGTCAAATGCAAGAGACTAGAAAAGATTTCTCCACTGAAAATATAACAGCCAAATATTTTTCAGTGCCACTAAATATGCTGTAGTGGCAAATTGAATAATGCCAAGTAAAATGATCAGTGTAACTAGGTCAAACCCAGTAGAGAATTCTTACATAGCCTAAATTCAATTAAAATGAATAAAAACCAAAGGAAGAATGCTGAATGCCCTCATATGATTTCTTCAGCCTTTTACACTATTTTATTGCAGAAAACTAATGAGAATTAAATACATTGTAAAAACCATAAATATTTAGCACCATTTTCTCATCACTGAAGGGACGTACCTATTCCTAAGCTTGCTATGAAAGGAAGTTAAAATGATAGAAGAAACAAAAACAGAAACATTTGCAAATGGAAAAAATCTGAAAATGATTATAAAGCACTTTACAATCTACTATGCTACTTAAATCCTGTGTTATTAGATAAATATATCAAATGAGAAAGAAAAACTGTATAAAATTGCATATGAAGAAAATCAATAGCAACTGCAAATGAAGATCCTGGAAAAGCAAAATATGTAAACCATACACCATAAGAATACAAATGGAACAGAAATACAAAATCCAGAAACCGTATACCATAGTAATCCAAGTGAAACAGGAATCAAAGTAACCCAACTATTCCCATAGGTGGCAGGCACAACAGGAAGGTTCTGATCAGTTCCTAGTTTAAACCAGAACAATAGTGTAGCTTAGGACAGGAAAAAAAAAGTGGGATGGATGATTCGCTTTCTTGCATTTACATCCATATCTCAAGGTATCTTCAACAAAATACAGTTTAAAATGCCAGGTACTAGCATGCCAACCTAGAAAAGGCTTTCTGCTCCTAAAAAATATCAAGAGCCATTCAGGGACCTGTTTCTTGAACTTCAGTAACATTGATCTTAATATAAGAGCAAATACACAACTCCTCCCAACTGACTGCTTTGCAATAATCTGTTCGGATCTTGAGGTTCAGAGCACCTGGGGGACACAGACCAGCAGGCCTGTGAAACCACTTCACAAAGGACATTGGTGCTGCTTATCTTGTACAAACTCTCCCACCAATTTATGATGTAATGCTATCCATTAACTTCCCAAGAGATGCCTCCAACTCCAAACCACCCTCTTAATTTGAATACAGTGGCCAATCACTCATATAAATCTCATCTGACTGAAAACAACTTTACACTGAAACAGAGGAAATGAATAATGGGTTTATTTCCAAAACAATAGTGTATATGCAAAAGACAGCATACAAGGGATTCCACAGATCAACAGAAACACTTAGAATAAAAACAAGGAGAGGTCTAAAGGTCTACAAGCAAGGGGAGTATGTCTTCATTATGAAGAAAACTACAGTGAACAAGATACAAAGGCCTGAGACTCCTCTCTGGTATCTCAAACCAGAGCACAAGTGGCCTTTTCTCCATTCTCCCCTCTGGAGCTGAAGATACTGAAGTCCATTAGTCCAATTCTGTACTAGAATTTTAAGAGAAACATTTGCAAGTAGTTAAGTTAATCTTGAAGCTTGAAGACCTTCATAAGTGCATTTATTATTTTTCCACCAATCTTTTCATTTAGTTATCAAAAAAAAAAAGAATACATACTATGTATAAACCATGTGCTAAGTATTATATACATTCCCAGAAGCCAAATCATTTGCAGGTAGGCATAAAATGCTGTTAATGATCTGGCTAACATGGTAAAATTTGTCCCCTAATTGATGTCCTGGCTTATTCATTTTCAGGAAAACTGTCACCTAAATGTGTCCCCACTCCCATAGAGATCACAGGTTTTTATCCTCCTTGCAGTAATTTATTAGAACAATTGTCTGACTCTCCATACTATGGACTCCTCAAAGCAAGGACCCTCTCCACCCATGCATCCCCCACCTACTTGTCACTTAAAGCATACTATTTATCTGGTACAGTGTGGCTGACGGGGCCAGTTGCATGGTATTAGACAGAAAGAGGAACAGTAACATTGATTCATAGATGAGCATTCTCACAATTAAATAAATGAGTTCCTTAGTGTCAATATTGTGTATAACTTAACAGTGAGTCCTAACACTACTCATAACCTGAGAGTCGTAGGAGCATTTTGGATGCCTTGATGTTTCTAGTAAAACTGACACTATCATTGGCAGGAAGAGAAAAAATCTGAAGCCCTATATATGCTCTTGAAAAGCCTCCCACCCTCCTTTCCTCTCCTCACACCCAGCCTTACCTCCACTACCTGCCTAGAGACCGTCAAGGCTAAGTCTATTTTCCATTAAGAAGTCCAGCAGTTCGAGGTTTTCCCACCTGTCATTGCATGTGGTTCTGCACCATCCTCTTGTGTGGCTGTATTCACCATGCCCCAGCTCCTGAAGTTTTTCCACTGTGTCCACCAAAGTTCAAGGTCGTTTGTAAAATTCGCTATTTGCTCAGCAGCTCTTACTCTCCCCTTCAGCTCCTTGCTCACCTGAGATCGTAGCTTCTTCTAAGCCCTGTAAGTGACGGCTGCCTCTTCTCCCTCACACCACCCAATCACTGGTAGGAAAGGTGAGGTTGATGTCCACCTTGCTCTTCTTTGCTCGATCATTCTCTCTTCCCCCTCCCCAAATTCCCAGATCTCCTCAGTACTGCCTGTGAGCAGTAGCCACAGTAAGCCAACCATTCCATTTCCTATAAAAACCAATAGTGCTCCTTATTGCAACCATCTGAGGACCTCCCCTCTCTTTAGGAGAGATCTTTAACTTTTAGGTTATCACTGCTCTCCCAAATATTTCCTGAGTGTTTTCCTTTTCACTTAAAAGTGTCCTTTCGATTTCTCTAACCTCTCCTCCTACCACCTAGTTCACTGTTCCACCTCAACCACCCATGCCTATGGTTTCACTCAAAAAGATTTAATCCCCCAGATAACCTCATCATCCTTCACCCCAACATCTGATTATTACTTCCTGTTCTCCACCTGCCTGCCTCACTCTTGACCCTACCATGACTTATTGATCTCTTCACCATGTACATGTTCACCCTACTTCCTACATCATCATTTCCCACTGTACATTTTGTTATTAGCATCTCTTTAATTCGCTATCAGCAAAACCCTAACCACATTTGACTACAACCTTTCCCATCTACACTGTGCATTCTGAACCTGGCCTGTGCAACATGTTCACTTCTTAGAAGGGGAAGCCACAACCTCCCAGCTGCTCTTACACTGGATACAGGACCCTTCACTCACCCAATAAGGACCCTTAATAGTAGCAGGCAAGAACACACTGACATGTGACTTGGTCCCTCTCTCACTCTTCCAGAGGATCCTTATGCACAACTCTCTCCTTGGATTTCTAACACAGCCTCTTCCATCTGCACTGTCAGCTCAAGATCTGACTTTGCTTTTTCAAAGGGAAAACAGGAACTATCAGAAGAGAATGTCCACAGTTCATCTCTTCACCTTCCAGCATCTGTGCCTCTAGCCTCTGCCTTCCTGCCCACCGCTACAAACCAATGTTCTACGATCCTGGCCAAGAGCAAGTCCTCTACTGATTTACAAGGTCCCTAGCCCATCTCACCTGCTCAATAATGTTGCTTAAGCAATTCTCACCTCTCTCCTGCATCATTGATTTTTCCTTCCCCCCTAGATCATTATCATTTACCAGCACATCATGCCATAAGATTGAAAACCTTCTAAAATAAAAACATAAGATCCCACACTCTCCTGACCCAGGATCAGTGTCTGATACCTGACTCTTGTTCTCTCCCCAGTTGCTTTCTGCCATCTCTGTAAGGCTTCAATCTCACTCCATGCTCACTTCAACTATGTCTCTGCTCACACTTTGCTCCATCGTGTCCTTCTCAGCAAGGCCTCCCTGACCACCCCACTTAAAATCGCAAGCCCCACATCCCTGCTCACCACTGACCCCTCCCCTCTCTGCTTTCCTGCTCTCTAATCCTCTGGTTACCATGGGACACCTCATACCTCGATCTGATCCTTCACTTACCCTCACCTCCATGACAGTTCCAGGAGATCAGGACTATTCATCTATTTTATTCACTGCTATTTGTGTGGCATCTAAACTTGATCAGTATCTGGAGAATGAATGGATACACTTGGGGGAACTGTAGCATAGTGCTTAATTAACACTCAAGCTTTGGAATAGGCAGTCTCCCATATGAATAGCAGCTCCGAGGGCTTGGGAGTGTCATTTAACCTGTCACCCAATGTACTTCACTGTAAATGTGGCTGATAGACTTCACCATACAATTATTAAAATAATTAAGCATAATGCCATGTGGAAAGTAGTTGGCAAATTCCTCAGAACACAGCAAACAACCACTTTCTTATTCCAGATGAGAATGTGCAGGGTAGTTTTAGTGATTGCATTCTGAACAAAGCCGTCTTCTAATATTTTAGTAGCCTGAGGCCTCAGAGAGGTGATTCCAGCAAATGCAATTTAATACAGATACTGGTATAATCCCAATACCTTGGGCTCATATTGAAAATGTCTAACTCCTTTGCATATGTGTACTATTAGTTTGCATTTATTAAACTTATGCCTCATTACTGCACATTCATGTTTTGCTAGTTCCTAAAGACAACAGCTCATAATGTTACTGGCTTGTGGATGCACAGCCATGTGAGAGAACACAGAAAATCATTCCAGGCCTCACTAGTTCACAACATGAGACCTAAAGCAAAATGTAGTCTTCGGATTAAAAGAAACTGCACATTTTGTTTGAGCACTGCATCATTTTACAGCACTATCCCTCATGCCATCTTAAAGAAGGAAGAGAAGTAAAAATAACTGAAACATGGATTGAAGAACACAGCTGCATCAAATGCACAGGGTAGGATTTTCAGAGCTCAAATGTGTTTTTCATGTATAAAAAGGATGATAGAATCACTCAAGTTTAGAAGTGGATTTTCGCTTCCTTGTTTTGTGAATGAGGGGGCTGAGGACCACTGACTTTATGTTTATGGATATGCAGAAAATCCTTTCCCATAGAAAGGAATGTGACTTCCATCCAGAAATCCCCTTAGCAGAGACAGACAGCACAAGAGCACTGAAATGACACAGAAATAGCAACCAGCACAGCACCCAACACAATACAGATTTCTGCAAGAACTACATCAGGAGTACAACGATGTGGATTCTTGTCTCAGCTCTGGCCAAACTCTCCTTGAATACTTACCCGACACATCACTTCCGTAGGCTCATTTTTTACCCTATTTTGTTCTTAATAGCAACATCAGTAGGTTCAACAAACTTAAGGGCACATTAGGTGGCAGATCATAATTCATAGGGAACGGAAAAGGAGAACAGGAACTTTTTAACATCCTTCATGCTAAGACACTCAAGGTGGTCCCAGGACACTGGAGCCCAAAGGTGACTTTCTATTTCAAAAATTAAAAAATATTTGAAAAAGGGGTAAGAAGAAATAACTAATTATCCATTTCCCCAAAGAAAAGACATAAATGAAGTAACACAAGTAGAACACTCATTATTTGGAGATTCCATTGAAAGTTAAAATATATCTTAATAGATTTTAATTATCTGAAATCTACATGGCATTTTTAGTTATCACAGATTTTTTGACTCTGCGTGTATGCATTCATGTATGAAGCAGTAGGGAGAATCCCAAGATGAAACACACTGAGGATCGCTTGTGCCACATTTGTAAAGCTGAAGAAAAAAATTCATTTTCCCACAATTTAAGGCTGTAATCCATGATTTCTCCAAAAAGAGCTACCAACATATTTTTTCAAAAATTATACTTCTATGCATCATGTCCTCAAATACACCATCCAGAGATGATGACTAATGCATAGATCTGTCTTCTCTTGAGGACTGGTGCAAATGTTGCCATCCTTCCCCACACGTCTAAGTATCTCAGCCATTAATAATAATTATTACCAGTAAGTGTCATAACAATTATAAAGGAAGTCCCTCAAAAACCCTGCAAGTCAGACAGCTTTATTTTGCATACTATATTTTTAAGCATCAGGGAAGAGAAACAAGTGAATTTTTTCAAGAAAGAACTCAATTATAACCAAATCAGAAGACCAGAAGTCCCATTTTTAATTCCTTGACTTCAGTTGTCCCACAACACTTCCAACTAACTAATGAGAATTAACATAAAGCAGATCACAACATAGAGCTTTTATGAAGATATTTCTATGTGTGGTATTTCTAGAAACATTACAAATTCTATGTGTTAAGCTATGTAAAATTTGGGAACTAGATTATCATACTGCACTAAGTAAATCTTGGGATATCCAGCATGCCACCCACAGGCCATATGAAACTTCCAAAATTGAAAAGTCTCTTGATTATATATAATTCATTCCAAAAATAAAAATAAAACTCCTCTTCTCCCTTAACCCAGCATGGATCATACATATGTGAAACGTTTAGTTTGAAAACACATCGAATGTCCATGATTCATACCTAGAAACTCAGTTTGCATAGATAAGAATATGAATTGCAGATTTGGAAGAAAGGTAGAGGTGAGATCTTTATTCCAAATCAAAGGAAACAAGGCCATAAAACAATCTGGCCAGGGTGAACCCGTTATTTGAAGATTCAACAAGAGGTAAACCTTATGCCACTGGCCTGAAACTGAGTCTCATGCCTCCATGTTCCCTGTGGACTTGACTAAGAGTCAAAACCACAGGTCTACACGGAAGGGGCTCCTGGGCTTTTGGCACAGCAGGAACAGCGAAGTTACCACTGCCAGTTTGGCCCCCATCTGTGATTTTCCGTGTTCTGATCCTGGGAGTTGTAAGCGGTTTCCAACCAGTTACCAAAAATAATGAACCAGTCATAAAGCGCCTGGGAGTGAATGAACAATGCTCTCTCCAAACCTGCAGCTGTCCACTTAGTGCCAACATCTGGACACACACACACACACATGTGACTTTTCTCAGGCCTTCCTTGGCCATGGGTTGCACTAATCTCTAATGTATGAGGGCTCTGCTATGGGAGAAGACACACAACAGCCACTGCAGGATGTTGCGGATTCTGATGACTGAAAGGTACATGCTGGGTCTGGAGGAGGAAACCATTGATTTATTTTCACCACTTTTCCCTGGCTGACAGCAATTGAAAAGAGAAAGAACAAGCCAGATCACTCATCTGCCTGCTTGGCTTGCCTGGTAGTCATGGGAGCCCATACTGAGGCCATCTGTTCAGAGCCCAGTCTCTCCAAACACACACAGGAAGATGATGTCAAAAGAGCTGTGCTCCAGCCCTGATAAAGAGCCTCTTGAGGTAAACCAGGAGACCCAGCCTGAGAGCTCACTCAGCTTCTCTCTTAGCAGCCAGGGCCGGTCAAGCCATGGATTGGTGCTGGCCAGTTATTTTTTAAGTTTATTTCCCTGCACAAACGTTAGATAATTTGAACATTTCTGGCTTAGTTCTACTTAATGAACAGAGAGATAAGTAGATCCAGTGGGTCAATAGAAATGCATGTTGCATACAACTTACAAAATGAAACCTGTCTCAGAAGACATCAAACTTAGCACTTACTGATACGTAACGCATCTTTAAATTCAGCTCTCAGATGCCCTAAATTACTGCAGCTGCAAAGGCTATGGGCAGCAAAGCATGCAGAGGACAGCCACTCTTCAGAAACAGCAGTGTCGCCTAGCTCTACACACTGAAATAAAACCAAATAAGATGCTCTCTTTTGCCTCTGCATCAGCCTGTTCTGCAAAGATTCAAGATCTATCACAAATAACTGCCAATCACTACAGAGTCGGTGGGATGAAAGAAGGCATTAGTGTATGGTTTTAGTGATCAGAATTCTAACTTCATCCTACATGCCCTGTATTTGTGAACTCAACTGGAAATAACTTGGTTTCCTGAGATATTTTGAGTTTTGCTTTTTGTACCCTAAAATGGATCTTGCTTTCTTAGTTGTCTCTGAGATGACTGTACGAAGGATATCCTAAATTTTTCAAAATTAACCTGTTAGGATAACAAGGGAACCTCTGGGATCTAAAATACTTTTTGCAATTATGCTGTTGGTAACACCTCTCTACCCCCAAGGAAGCCTTCTTTCTATACTTTCATTGCCCCTCCTCCCACCACTTTTGCCATCTGTACAAATCCCTTAGAGGGGAACTGTGTAGTTTAGAATGGAAGGCAATTGCATTTCATATCAAAACATTTTTCTCTAAGAGAAACCTAGTGGAAAGCTTAACATAAATAGTTATAATTGTATTTCTCCTTGGAGTAACACCTAGGATGGGGGGCAACCCTTTGCCCTCACATCCTTGCCCCTGTGTGTGGACACACACACACACACACACATACAACACACACTCACATACTTCAAACAAAGACATCCATCAGTCCCAGAAGAGTTACAAAATAAGCAAGCCTTTTTGCTCTGAGAAATATCTGGAAATATCTTTTCCTTTGCTATTAGAGATGCTCTACTCATCCTTTAACCTAACAATCACTGATCCTTTAACCTAACAATCACTGACTCTGAAACAATAACTCACACCCAAGATAATCTTTTGTAAGCTAAAAAGACTCCAATAAAGCATCCAGCAATCAAAAACCTTAAAACTAATGCATGGAGCCAGAAGACAGCAATAAAGATGCAAAGGGATTCTCATTAAGATAGCTAAAGCTCCTGAAGGAAGACAAAGTAACCAATTAAATCATCAAGAAGAATGTGCTTTTGTGGGCATTCAGAGTCTGTAATAATATGTCAATCAGACATGTCCAAAAAGTCCCCTATACATGTGAAATGTGTTAGTCAATCAAGAGGTATGAATTAATTAATTACTATGTACTCAGCATCGATTAGTTGCTGAGTCTTTTCTTTCAAGTATAATGTTGGTGAGTACCTTTCCTGGTACATAATTACAGTAAGAAAATTAAATATATGTTATATAGAAATGGCATAAAGTGGAATAACCAAGGAGTAGCTTCCTGGAGAAAACGTGCCTTCAATGCACCTTCAAGGAAAAAATTGATAAAAGGCAAAGGAGGAAAAGAAAGACTTTCTAAGCCTAAGGAAAAACAAAACTTTTGTTTCTGATAACTGTTGAACAGATTCATCATAATTGCAGAAACCACTTTACAATTATGTCCAGACAGTCAGTAAATATCCAAAGCCTCTTTGCCAGGGAACAATATCGTTCCCACTTTACACATAGGGGTGTCCATCCCCAGAGAGTCTGAGCCAAGCTTCAGAGAATTAAGAAGGACAAGACTGCGGAAGGGAAGGCAGTAGGTACGTCCCACACCTTTAAGGAGGTGAGCAACACACCAGGCGGAGACAGTATGGGAGAGAGCAGGGGCGCTTCTGAAAGAACAGACATTAGGAAAGCTGGAGAGAAAATTAAGGGTTCCAAAAGCAGCAGGATAGAATGTAAACCAGAATAAAGATTTACAGAGAAGAGGAAATGTGTTTCCATAGGAGATTAGAGAGGCACAGAGGATAGTTCTTTTTAAATGTAAAAAAGGAAGAAAAAGTGTTTCATTATGAGAAGACAAATGTATTTCAGACATCCTGTGTCATTCAAAATGATACAAAGTAGTTGTGCAATATCTATCCACCATCTATATGTCTACCTAGCCAGCAAACACCTTCATGTGCAAATTGTGTGTTGAAGACAAAAATAGGCTTGAAAAATACTAACACATACATCACCTTGCCTTAAATGCTGCTGATGTATAATTTAAAGCTGTCTTCTCCCCTCTCCCCAACCTACCTACTGTCCCTATTAACAGCTCAAAGAAAGAAGGCTGACCTGACAAACTGCTATTTGAGAGGCCTACCATCTTTCAATGTTTCCAACACAGTATTTTTAATAATGTTTTATGTCCTTCTTACCATGAATAAAGGAAATTCACCCTAAGCCATGATATTACTTTACTGTAACTCAAAATTTCAAAATGATGACAGCAACAATAGTTTTCCTATTAAGGAAGAAAATATAAGACCTTGCAGGGATGGGAGTGTGGATATATTTAGAAAGGGCTCCCAGACCACATTCATCTGTCTCTGGGACTGTTTTCTCTCCCCTGCCTCCACTAGTACTTCTCCATAGCTGCACGTTATCACCCAAATGGAACTTGCTCAACATATCATCTCACAGATGTTGCAAACGAGCAGGCCCACTTAGCAGAAGTAATCTCTGGTTGGGAATCTTCCTTCTAGTCAAGGTTTCTGCAGATTCATGTAGAAATTTGTTCCTGTTTTCATGTTGTTTTTTGATACTTTGAAGAAATCACCTAAAAGTGTACAGCCACACTGATAAAGCCAGAATGTACAAGGCATTTGTGTACCTCAACCTGTTAGTGCATTAAGAACAGATCATTTCTGGTACCAGACAGGGATGCTCACTCTCACCATTGCTATTCAATATAGTTCTGGAAGTTTTAGCCAGAGCCATTAGGCAAGAAAAGAAATTAAAAGGATACAAACTGGGAAGGAAGTCAAACTATCCCTCTTTGCAGATGATATGATTCTTTATTTAGGGGATCCGAAGAAATCTACTAAAAGACTATTGGAACTCATAGAAGAGTTTGGCAAAGTAGCAGGATATAAAATCAATGCACAAAAATCAATAGCATTTGTATACACAGGCAATGCCATGGCGGAGAAAGAACTGCTAAGATCAATCCCACTCAAAATAGCCACAAAAACAATCAAATACCTTGGAATAAACTTAACTAAGGACTTTAAAGATCTCTACGATGAGAATTATAAAACCTTAAAGAAAAAAATAGAAGAGGATATCAAAAAATGGAAAAATCTTCCATGCTCATGGATTGGAAGAATCAATATCATCAAAATGTCTATTCTCCCAAAAGCAATTTATAGATTCAGTGCAATACCAATTAAAATACCAAAGACATTCTTCTCAGATCTGGAAAAAATAATGCTGAAATTCATATGGAGACACAGGAGACCTCGAATAGCTAAAGCAATCTTGTACAACAAAAACAAAGCCGGAGGCATCACAATACCAGATTTTAGGACATACTACAGGGCAGTTGTAATCAAAACAGCATGGTACTGGTACAGAAACAGATGGATAGACCAATGGAACAGAATAGAAACACCAGAAATCAACCCAAACATCTACAGCCAACTTATATTTGATCAAGGATCCAAAACCAATCCCTGGACTAAGAACAGTCTATTCAGCAAATGGTGCTGGGAAAACTGGATTTCCACATGCAGAAGCACGTGGATTTACACCTTACACAAAAATCCACTCAACATGGATCAAGGATCTAAATCTATGACCCGACACCGTCAAACTATTAGAGAATATTGGGGCCAGCGCCATGGCTTAACAGCTAATCCTCTGCCTTGCGGCACCAGCACACCGGGTTCTAGTCCCGGTTGGGGCGCCAGATTCTATCCCGGTTGCCCCTCTTCCAGGCCAGCTCTCTGCTATGGCCCGGGAAGGCAGTGGAGGATGGCCCAAGTCCTTGGGCCCTGCACCCCATGGGAGACCAGGAGAAGCACCTGGCTCCTGGCTTCGGATCAGTGAGATGTGCTGGCCGCAGCGGCCATTGGAGGGTGAACCAATGGCAAAAAGGAAGACCTTTCTCTCTGTCTCTCTCACTATCCACTCTGCCTGTCAAAAAAAAAGAATAAGATTATAGAGAATATTGGAGAAACCCTGCAAGATATTGGCACCAGCAAAGACTTCTTGGAAAAGACCCCGGAAGCACAGGCACTCAAAGCCAAAATTAACTATTGGGATTGCATCAAATTGAGAAGTTTCTGTACTTTAAAAGATACAGTCAGGAAAGTGAAGAGGCAACCGATAGAATGGGAAAAAATATTTGCAAACTATGCAACAGATAAAGGACTAATAACTAGAATCTACAAAGAGATCAAGAAACTCCACAACAACAAAGCACACAACCCAATTAAGAGATGGGCCCAGGACCTCAATAGACATTTTTCAAAAGAGGAAAGCCAAATGGCCAACAGTCACATGAAAAAATGTTCAGGGTCGCTAGCAATCAAGGAAATGCAAATCAAAACCACAATGAGGTTTCACCTCACCCCAGTTAGAATGGCTCACATTCAGAAATCTACCAACAACAGATGCTGGAGAGGATGTGGGAAAAAAGGGACACTAATGCACTGTTGGTGGGAATGCAACCTAGTAAAGCTACTATGGAAGTCAGTCTGGAGATGCCTCAGAAACCTGAATATAACCCTACCATACAACCCAGCCATCCCACTCCTTGGAATTTACCCAAAGGAAATTAAATTGGCAAACAAAAAAGCGGTCTGCACATTAATGTTAATTGCAGCTCAATTCACAATAGCTAGGACCTGGAATCAACCTAAATGCCCATCAACAGTAGACTGGATAAAGAAATTATGGGATACGTACTCTATAGAATACTACACAGCAGTAAAAAAACAGTGAAATCCAGTCATTTGCACCAAAATGGAGGAATCTGGAAAACATCATGCAGAGTGAAATAAGCCAGTCCCAAAGGGACAAATCTCCTATGTTCTCCCTGATCAGTGGCAACTAACGAAGCACCAAAAAGGAAACCTGTTGAAGTGAAATGGACACTATGAGAAACAATGACTTGATCAGCCCTTGTCCTGTCAAGGAACAACTTACTACTTTATTCCTTTTAGTATATTTTTTTGTTCTACTTAATACTATTGGTTGAACTCTTTAATTAACACACAATTATTCTTAGGTGTTTAAATTTAACTAAAAAGTGATCTCTGTTAAATATAAGAGTGGGAATACGAGAGGGAAGAGATGTACAATTTGGGACATGCTTAATCGGACTTGCCCCAAATGGTGGAGTTAGAAACGTGCCGGGGATTCCAATTCAATCCCATCAAGGTGGCATGTACAAACGCCATCTCACTAGTCCAAGTGATCAATTTCAGTTCACAATTGATCACACTGATAGGTCTAAGAGTCAAAGGGATCACACAAACAACACTAGTGTCTGCTAAACTAACTGATAGAATAAAAAACGTAGAGAACAATCCAACATGGGAAGCGGGATACATGGCAGATGTCCTAGATATCACTCTGGCCTCAGAATTAGCCTTTAAGGCATTTGGATCTGGCTGAAGAGCCCATGAGAGTATTTTAGGCATGGAGGCATGGAAAGTCAAGATACTCTGGCAAAAAAAAAAAAAAACACCTAAATGAAAGATCTCTGTGAGTGAGATCCCAGTGGAAAGAACAGGTCATCAAAGAAGGAGGTACCTTTCTCTGAAGGGAGGAGAGAACTTCCACTTTGACTATGACCTTGTCTAAGTTAGATCAGAGTAGACGAACCCAAAAGGCTTCCATAGCCTCGGCAACTCATGACTAGAGCCTAGGGTGATTACTGACACCATAAAGAAGAGTGTCAATTTGTTAAGTCAACAACAGGAGTCACTGTGTACTTACTCCTTATGTAGGATCTCTGTCCTTAATGTGTTGTACCTTGTGAATTAATGCCATAACTAATACTCAAACAGTATTTGACACTTTGTGTTTCTGTGTGGGTGCAAAAGTTGTAATCTTTACTTAATATATGCTAAATTGATTTTCTGTATATATTAAGATAATTGAAAATGAATCTTGATGTAAATGGAATGGGAGAGGGAGTGGGGGATGGTTGCCGGTGGGAGGGAAGTTATGTGGGGGGGAAGCCATTGTAATCCATAAACTGTACTTTGGAAATTTATATTTATTAAATAAAAGTTAAAAAAAGAATGAATCATTCACGTGGCATTCTTCTGCAAAGGACAACAAAAAAAACATAGAAAATGAGCTATATAAGCTATGGTGGAACTCCCACCTCTAAACCCAATGCCTCCTGAAGAGTCTCAGGTCTACAGTTTCACTGGAATGGTTTTTTAAATAGGAAAAGCAAGATGGGCACCATAGAAATGCTTTGCACAGGGCTCAGTGCCTCTGAGAAATTTTTCATGAAGTCAAACACATGTTACTTAAGACTTTGGCCTAGGCCGGCGCCGTGGCTCAACAGGCTAATCCTCCGCCTTGCGGCGCCGGCACACCGGGTTCTAGTCCCGGTCGGGGCACCGATCCTGTCCCGGTTGCCCCTCTTCCAGGCCATCTCTCTGCTGTGGCCAGGGAGTGCAGTGGAGGATAGCCCAAGTGTTTGGGCTCTGCACCCCATGGGAGACCAGGAGAAGCACCTGGCTCCTGCCATCGGAACAGCGCAGTGCGCCGGCCGCAGCACGCTACCGCGGCGGCCATTGGAGGGTGAACCAACGGCAAAAGGAAGACCTTTCTCTCTCTGTCTCTCTCTCACTGTCCACTCTGCCTGTCAAAAATAAAATAAAAAAAAAAAAAGACTTTGGCCTTTACTTTTATGAACTTCAAAGGAAGACGGACAAAATTAAACTCCATACTCCCTGATTCTATCTGTACTCCCAGAAATGGGGTGTATTTCAGTATTTACCTTTAAATGTGGTAATAACTATTTTGTAGTACCTAACACACTACTATTTGACTATATAATGTGCATGACGCACAAATAACAATAATCTGGTTATCAAGATTAGTGATGGCTTAAGAAAGAACAAGAAACTTTTGCACTCAGGGCCAGCACTGTGGCATAGCAGGTAAAGCCGCCACCTGCAGTGCCACCATTATGGGTGCCGGTTGGAGTCCCGGCTGCTCTACTTCCAATCCAGCTCTCTGCTGTGACCTTGGAAAGCAGTAGAAGATGGTCCAAGTCCTTGGATCCCTGTACCCATGTGGGAGACCCAGAAGAAGCTCCTGGCTCCTGGCTTCAGATTGGTGCAGCTCTGGCCATTGCGGCCCAATGGGGAGTGAACCAGTGGATGGAAGACTCTCTCTCTCTCTCTGCCTCTCCTCTCTCTGTGTAACTCTGACTTTCAAATAAATAAATAAATATTAAAAAAAGAAATGTTTGCAGTCCACAAAATTTCCAAACCATCCAAGAACACCAGTGGAGATCAAAATTGATCACACATAATTCCATGTTTTTTTTTTTTAAGCCAAAATTAAGAATTCTGCTTACTGTGCTGATTTTTCCCCTAGGTATTTGAGTACTTAGTATTGAAATTGTACACTACAGTTACTATTCTCCCATGCTTTCAGCTATAATATTCATACAAAATCGGTAAATGTAATAATCAAAGCTCAGGGAAACATCTCCATGATAGAAACTATTTATTTTGAAATTGTTGGCAAAACACCCATAAATCATACTACTTTTCAGTGACTTCAATTATCAATCACTTCAACCAAGTACCACACAGGGCCTGCAATTTGGTAATGACCACGCAGAGATAATAAGTGCTTAGTGTCTAACAGGGTGGGGTAATTGAATACCCAAACCATGAAGAGTGGCACCAAGGACACTGACTTAGGGGCAGATTATGGGGGGTGCAGAGAAGGCAGTCATCCACCCACAGGGAGAATGGACAGAGATGCCATCCGAGCACACAGAGACAAGCCACAAAATAAGTAGACAATGGCTGGGGTGTTGTGGGCACTGTGAATTGCTCCTTATAGTGCAAGCATGCGTTTCTAAGATAGTGGCTCCTACTCAGGGAGTATTCAGACTGACAAGCTAAGGAGTCTAGATTTCACCACTACAGAGTTTTAAACAGATGAATCGCATAATCAGATTTGCTTTGAGAATGATAACTGTACCAGCTGCGAGGAGAATGGATTGGAGGGGTATGATATTAGATACAGTCATATGTGGAAGTGTTGGCTTTCAAACTAAATTTAAGTGACCCCTTTCTACAAATTCTACAGGTCAAACCTTTTACTAAACATAGCTCTCCTATTTTTAGTGTCTCTTTAGAAACATGGCAAAATCTAAACATATTTTGAAGGTTAATATGGTTTTTAATATCCTGTTAGATTTCCTTAGCAGGGAAGCCACTCAAGGCTGGCAGGAAGATATATTTCTTGAGCGTCTGTTTTGTTCGTCCTAACCCAATCTTCCTCAGTTAAACACAACATGGTTAAGGTTTTACAGGGGAGGAAGTATCAAATAACCATATTCTCTGCCTTGTGGTGTTCATACTCTTTCAAAGAAAATATAAGGGCTGGTGCTGTGGTGAAATGGGGTACACCACCACCTCCAGCATCAGTGTCCTATATGGGTGCCGGTTAATATCTCAGCTACTTCTCTTCCAATCCAGTTCTCTGCTTATGGCCTGGGAAATCAGAAGATGGCCCAAGTGGTTGGGCACCTGCACCTGCCTGAGAGACCCAGAAGCTCCTGGCTCCTGCATCAGATCAGCCCAGGCCCAGCCATTGAGGCCATTTGGGGAGCAAACCAGTGGATGGAAGACCTCTCTGTATCTCCGTCTGTCTCTCCATCTCTACCTCTCAAACATTACAAATTTTTAAAATATATATATATATATAAAGTGATTTTTAAGCTGATTATATAATTCACAGTAAGATCTGTTCTGTTATAGTTATCAATAAAATTACCAAGTTAGCAGAAGAAATCTAGATACATTTTCTCCTACTACTAGAAAAGAAGGAACAAAATTCATCACTTATAAAATGATTCTCCATGAATAAATTATCCACTGGCTATAACATATTGAAATTCCTTCATACCTAGTAAAAACAAAATTTATCAAATCACTTAGATGTCAGGATGTTTAAAAAAGATATTGTCAAAATGTCAAAATTTCTGGTGAAGATTCCTCTAACCTCTGAAGGAATTTGAACTAAAATAGAATCATATCCCTACAAAACCCTACTTAGGGCCAGCACTGTGGCACAGCAGGTAAAGCTGCCACCTGCATTTCCAGCATCCCATATGGACACCAGTTCAAGTTTCAGCTGCTCCACTTCCCATCCAGCTCTCTGCTATGGCCTGGGAAAGCAGTAGAAGATGGTGCAAGTCTTTGGGCCCCTGCACCCACTTGGGAGACCCAGAAGAAGCTCCTGGCTCCTGGCTTCAGATCGGTGTAGCTCTGGCCATTGCAGCCAATTGGGGAATGAACCAGCAGATGAAAGACCTCTCTCTCTCTCTCTCTCTCTCTCTCTCTCTCTCTCTCTCTCTCCTTCTCCCTCTCCCTCTCCCTCTCCCTCTCCCTTTCTCTCTCCTCTTTGTGTAACTCTGACTTTCAAATAAATAAATAAATCTTTAAAAAAGAAGCCCTACTAAACCCATTAACAATTGATATTTATTATTATTATTATTATTAAAAGAGTTACAGAAAAGGCAAAGTGGGGGAGTCCTCCATCCACTGGTTCATTACACAAATGACCATAATGGCTAGGGCTGGGCCAGGCTGAAGCCAGGAGCCAGGGACTTCATCCAGGTCTCTCACATGGGTGCAGGGGCTCAAAGACTCAGGTCATCTTCTGCTGCTTTTCCAGGCACATTAGCAGAGAGCTAGATTGGAAGTAGAGCAGCCAGGACTCAACTAGTGCCTATTTTGGATGCTGGTGCTGCAGGAGGAGTTTTCACCCACTATGCCATGGTGCTGGCCCCAACCATTGAGATTTTTAACACTTGCTTCTTCTGGATACAGAATACTCATGTTTGTCCACTTCACCAAAACTCTAATTAAATGTATAATAACACAAATAATGGCTACCAGTAATTATTCTAAAATTATACTTTCCAGAATGAAACTGAAGTTTCTTCTAAATTTATGTGCCAGGGGATTCCAATACAATCCCATCAAGGTGGCATGTACAAACGCCATCTCACTAGTCCAAGTGATCAATTTCAGTTCACAATTGATCACACTGATAGGTCTAAGAGTCAAAGGGATAACATAAACAAGACTAGCGTCTGCTAAACTAACTGATAGAATAAAAAACGGAGAGAGTGATCCAACATGGGAAGCAAGATACACAGCAGACTCATAGAATGACAGATGTCCTAAATAGCACTCTGGCCTCAGAATTAGCCTTTAAGGCATTTGGATCTGGCTGAAGAGCCCATGAGAGTATTTTAGGCATGGAAAGCCAAGACACTCTGGCAAAAAAACAAAACCTAAATGAAAGATCTCTGCGAGTGAGATCCCAGTGGAAAGAACAGGCCATCAAAGAAGGAGGTACCTTTCTCTGAAGGGAGGAGAGAACTTCCACTTTGACTATGACCTTGTCTAAATTAGATCGGAGTTGGCAAACTTAAAAGGCTTCCATAGCCTTGGCAACTCATGACAAGAGCCTAGGGTGATTACTGATGCCATAAAGAAGAGTGTCAATTTGTTAAGTCAACAACAGGAGTCACTGTGTACTTACTCCTCATGTAGGATCTCTGTCCTTAATGTGCTGTACATTTTGATTTAATGCTATAACTAGTACTCAAACAGTATTTTACACTGTATGTTCTGTGTGGGTGCAAACTGATGAAATCTTTACTTAATATATACTAAATTGATCTTCTGTATAGAAAGATAATTGAAAATGAATATTCATGTGAATGGAAGGGGAGAGGGAGCGGGAGTTGGGAAGGTTGCGGGTGGGAGGGAAGTTATGGGGGGGGAAGCCATTGTAATCCATAAGCTGTTCTTTGGAAATTTATATTTACTAAATAGAAGTTAAAAAAATAAATTTAATACATCCCAAGAGAACTTACTTGATCAATGGTTTAAATTTGCTTTTATATCCCATTTGACACATAAAACCTATCCATTTAGCTCACTTTCACAATATCCATGCACTCAGCATGTGGTATGATCTGTGTACACAAAGAATTCAGAGTAAAGTAGGGGAGAGGTACCCAAAGAAATCAATGCCATGTCAAATACATCAGCAAGGGTTTTGCAAGAACAAGTACTAGGAAAGCCATGATTATCGGGCTAAAAGAAGATTGCCAGGACCAGCAGTGTGGTATCTGCAACACCAGCATCCCATATAGGCACTGGTTAGAGTCCTGACTGCTCCATTTCTGATCCAGATCTCCGCTAATGCATCTGAGAAAGCAGCAGAGGATGGCCCAAGTGCTTGACCCCTTGCACCAATGTGGGAGACTCAAAAGAAGCTCCTGGCTCCTAGCTTTGGACCAGCCCAGCTCCAGCCATTGTGGCCATTTGGGGAGTAAATCAGCAGATGGATGATCAATCTCACTTTCTCTTTTTCTTTCTCTCGCTCTCTCTCTCTCTCTCTCATATATATATATATATATATGTGTGTGTGTGTGTGTGTGTGTGTGTATGTAACTCTTTCAAATAAATAATCTTTAAAATAAAATATAAGAAGAATGCCTAGAGGAGAAGAGTTAAAGTATAATACACAATAGCTTTCTAGGTAAAGAAGGTATAAGGACCATTTTATTTACACCACCCTATATCAGTATAGGTCAATGCATGAAACATAAGTAACCTTGATGTGGGGACAATGACTTGATGTTCTTGTAACAGCAGAGGTAGTGTAAGGGGCAGGGGAGATAGAGCTAGCTGCTGAAGTAGGAAGGCCCAGATCATGGATATACTCCTAAAACCAGTAAATTAGCATGGCTCAGTCTCCCAGAATAGGAGGCGGGGAAATTTCGGGTGAGGTTACTTATAATATAACCTCTGGTATTTTAGCCTTAATTCTACTAGTAACTTGCTATGACCCTCTGGAGAAAATTACATAAGTCTTTCCATGTCTCTTTTCCCTTTTGAGAGATACCTCATACCAGTCTATTGAGTTATATTGAAGAAGAAAAAAAAAAGTTAATAATTAAGAGAGTGCTTTTGAGAGTGTAACCATATATTATTTAATATTATGATGGTATTTTAATAGTTACCATGCAAAGAGTGAAGCAGCCTAGGTTAAAAGACGTCATGGACATAGATTTTCCCAGAATGGACAGCAAGCATTTTTATGAATCTAATGCTACAATGACTTTATTAAATATGGCACTGTTTGGCATGTTCTTCCTTTCTCTAAGATTCAATGCAGATCCAAGAGGCAAATAATGAAGCAAACAAAAATTCTTTCCATCCTCACAACATATCTTTTTCTCCATTATTTCCTTTCTTCCTCTGAAGCGTAGCTTTCTTTCCATACCTTTATTAAGTTAAATGCTGAAACGGATCCAACCTGTATGTTTATGTCAGTGCAGATTAGTTATTAGGGAACTTTCCTTTTCTGATGTCATTAGCATTTTAAACCCCATGTCCATAGCTTGTATCTTATTAAGAGAAATGTGGAAATTTCAGGGAGCCAGAATGAGTGTTCATCATACTAATGTAACCTTGTTTACTTTTATGAAAGTCTTACTAGAAATGAAAATTGTGAGGCTGTGACAGAGATAATATATTCTTATTCCATCAGGGCTTCTGGCAGATTTCTCCTGCTCTTCCTTGGGAATAGGCAGGGACATTTTCCAAGAGCATAGCAGTCACTTATACAGATCCAACAGTATATGAACAACCTAATCAAAGCATATTGGCTATTAATGGATAAATATTTCCGTGACATTGGGAGGGCAGTTACCACAATGGTACCAATGATGATGGGAGATAGGAACACAGTTCTATACTATTTTTAACACTTATATCTCATCTCTAATTTGGATTAAATCAGATATATGATATCAAGTTTGTATGTAACACACAGATCCAAGAAATAAAGATGAAAATATTGTAAGATTATTCCAAAACCTAAAATATTAGGTTGAAATCAGCAAGATAAAATTCAACAAATACAAAAATATAAAATTCAGCTTTATAACTCAAAATTAAATTACAGGGTGGGGGAGGTATAATTTAAAGATGCCACAAGTAGATATATTCTTAAAATAGAATACTGTATAGCTATATAAACTAAATAGCCATTGTAGATAAGTTGTTTAAATATGAAGTTCTGTATACTCTACAACTATAGGGCTATTTATAAATAAATATATAACTGAAATTATCTCATTCCAGGTCATTCAGCTAGAAAGTAGCAGGGAATGGAGTCCAGGGCCATCCGTATTTAGATTCTGGGTTCTCAACCACACACTACATTGCTTCCCAAGGCAAAACAGAGGGCCTCTCCTTTTCTTTCTCCTCTGCATTTCAAATAAGATAAACAAATCTTTAAAAAAAAAAAAAAAAAAAAAAAAAAAAAAAAAAAGCCGGCGCCGTGGCTCAACAGGCTAATCCTCCACCTAGCGGCGCCAGCACACCAGGTTCTAGTCACGGTCGGGGCGCCGGATTCTGTCCCGGTTGCCCCTCTTCCAGTGCAGCTCTCTGCTGTGGCCAGCGAGTGCAGTGGAGGATGGCCCAAGTCCTTGGGCCATGCACCCCATGGGAGACCTGGAGAAGCACCTGGCTCCTGCCTTCGGATCAGCAGAGATGCGCCAGCCGCGGCGGCCATTGGAGGGTGAACCAACGGCAAAAGGAAGACCTTTCTCTCTGTCTCTCTCTCTCACTGTCCACTCTGCCTGTCAAAAAAAAAAAAAAAAAAAAAAAAAAAAAAAAAAGGAGGTTATTTCTATCTCATTTGAAAGGCAGAGAGATCCACGATTAACTGATTCACTTCCCAAAAATACATATAACAGCCAAGGCTGAGCCAGGCTGAAGTCAAGCTCCAGAACTCAATACAATCCAGGTCTCCCACATGGGTGGCAGGGACCAAAGTTCTCAGAATCAGCCCTTAAGGCATTCGGATCTGGCTGAAGAGTCCATGAGAGTATTTTAGGCATGGAAAGCCAAGACACTCTGGCAAAAAAAAAAAAAAAAAAAAAAAAAAAAAAAACCCTATATGAAAGATCTCTGTGAGTGAGATCCCAGTGGAAAGAACGGGTCATCAAAGAAGGAGGTACCTTTCTCTGAAGGGAGGAGAGAACTTCCACTTTGACTATGGCCCTGTCTAAATAAGACCAGAGTTGGCGAACTCAAAAGGCTCCCATAGCCTTGGCAACTCATGACAAGAGCCTAGGGAGATTACTGACGCCTCTTGAGCAACTACCTGCTGCTTCCTAGAATGCACGTTAGCGAGAAGGTGGCTCAGAAGTGGAATATCCAGGACTCACCAGGTACTCTAACATGGATTGCAGGCATCCCAAGCTGCTTCTTCACTGCTGTGCTAAATGCCTGCCATGTTGATTTTAAATCTGAATTTTCTAGATTTCAATGGTGATCCTCGTATAATTAAAATGCATCATGCGAACTGCTGGGGTACTGCAGTGATCAAAGTCTAGCGTTAGTCAGCAGTGTGACTCAGGTGCCTGATACAGATTAGACAGGCACCATACTCAGTGGAGGAGAACACTTCCATGAGTTTTGTGACGACACCCAGATCACTGTGTTCAACAGAACATCCAAAAGTGGGTGGCTAGGGTAGTAGGAGGGCTGACAATGGCCTCCTGTGAGAAAATGCCAAGGGACCAAGCAGAGAGAGCTTAGAGAAAGGAAAAAATGGGGAAAACCAAGGGAGAGATCTATGACTATGCCCAGTCAAAAGGGAAAAGTTTAGAAATGGGGTCTTTTTTTTAAAGTGTTATTCCAGAGAGCAGAAGGGATAAATAGATCAACTACTCATTAAATATTGAGGACCTTCCAGGCACCAGAACCTCTGCTTGACCCCAGAGGTTTTCAATGACCCAAGAAATAGTCCCTGCCCTCAAAGTACCCACAGTTGAGCAGGTGACTCATCACATTACTGCAAATAATTAAGTAATGGCACTGTGCAAAGTGTCCTGGAAGAGAAAAGAGCCTGGTGTGTCGTCTTGGCCTGGGTGGCATGGAAAGCACCCTGAGATGATGAGATGAGGTGAGATGACATGAGAAGGACTCGTTCAAGCAGACCCCTGAAGGATGCCCAGATGTTGGCGTGGCAAGGAGGGAGCCAAGTCCGTGAAGGGAGAGGGGCTTTAGAGAGCATGCAGAGAGGGAGGGAGCAAGGGCTGCTGCAGAAATCAGTAAGGTCCTCTCTCATTGCTGTGTAAGGAGCAGCCATTCCCAACTGAGCTTGCAATCCACACTGTCTTGGCCAAGGAACACACCTACGAGGAGTAGGTTGCAACATTCAGAGTGACAGAACTGCCAGCTTTATGGTGGTTCATTAGGGTCTTAAGTAGAACTGGCTTTAGGAAAAATCAAGTGGCACTAGAGACGAAAGGGTCTACTTTTGGAATGGAACCATGTGCTGTAGGGGGGAGTGGACATAAAGAGTGATGATCTCCCAAGGGGCTAGCAATAGGTATTTTTAAAGATTAAGAAATGACAGAATATGGGAGTATCTCTAAAATGCAGAAGTCCTAAGTAAGTTTTCCTGGATAATGAAATACAAACTGATAAGGACATCTCATGAAGATGTGTGAGTGGGCAAGAAATTCAAAGATTTGATGTGGGCAAGTGTAAAATTATGTATTTATGTAAAATAATTCAAATGTCCCCTGTAGAAAGATGAGTTCTAAGACATCAGTTACAGCTGAGAAGATGATCCAAAAGTCAAATATTCCCTAAAAATGTGTTACTATAGTGAACCCAGCATATGGAATGCTAAACAACCCTAGATTATTGACAACTGTAGTGCATTTATGCCGCCCTCTCTTAAGTAACAAGTTTTCTAAACAAAAGGGAGACTTTGGAGATGGTAGAGGATGTGGCATGACAGAAATGGAGTCTAATGTAGTTTGAAGCAAAGGAAATAAAACACACCCACTGAGAGAAGAAAAAGGGGAGGCATTTTCCTATTACCCATGAATGCAGAATGTGAATGAAGAAGACAATTAAGCACCATGGGAAGGAAACAATGCAAAGATTAGACAGAAAGATAAAATTGAAGAAAAGCTAAGGGTAGCACACCTGGGCATAAAGATAGCCCCAAAGGTCATGTGGAAATGTTTAACACTAAATAGTACCAAAAGTAGTTCATTCTAGAACAGTAGTTCTCAAAATGTGGTCTCTGTGTGATACATCAGCATCTACTGGGAACTAGTTAAAGATGCAAAATCTTCCCCAACCACCTTACTGAAGATGGCTTAATAAGCTCTCCAGGCGATGCTGAAGCCCATTCAAATCTGGGAATGACTACTCTGGAAGTTCAAGGCTGTGAGGATATCAGGAAATTTAAGGAGGATCCCACCACTGATGCCAGATCTGGGAAGATACCAAAGAAGCTGGCTTTGGAACAGAACTAAGAGAACAGCTCACACAGTGAGGCACCTTTCCAACTCTTTTCACATTCCTTTAATAATAAGATTATCCATACTCAGCAATTTCCTCTTGCTATAAATATAAACAAAGATTTGTCTCCTAACATAATGCTTCCCGTAGGCTTTATCTAGACCAGTTATTCTTACCTCTGGAAATTCTGCTCCTCAGGGAACATATGGTCAAAGGAAAGACATCCTTGGTTGTCAAACAGGAGGAATGAGATGTTGCTACTGGCTTCTACCAGGTAGAGGGCAGGGATACCATTAAACACTCTGAATTCACAAGACAGCTCCTCACAACAAAGAATTCTCCAGCCCTAAAATGGGAGTGCTCTGCTGTTGAGACAACATGATCTAGATGCACCTGCAGCTTCATCTCTTGGCTCCTCCATTCCTCCCAATCCAACTTGTTCTGCTAAAACATGAAATCCCAGTTCCATCAGAGAGTCAATGCCCTTTGTACTCACACATATCCACATTTACCATCCATCTACTCATGTGAATTACATGTGGCTTTTCTCAGGTGATAAAATCCTCTTGGTCATATTCTCCATGTCAACAGTGAATACAACATTCACTTAGAAATCCCCAAAGAGAACCAACGGTGTGTTACTAGCAGTTCATCTTTTCTGCCTCAAACATATTGTGCAAACATTTTAAGATGGTTTCCACAATAATGACACTTGGTGGGGAATCATAAAATCTGCAAATTTTAGTTCTACAAAGATAATAAAAATGCAATCACTACAGAAGCAGCTTTAACTTTTTTTTTCTTTCTATCAGTAGACTCTTCAAAGCCAGGAAGCTGAGAGTTGAATTTTTAAAGGTATAAAATTAAAGACCCTGAATATGTTTGGTTCCTTGGTTTTCTCTAACTGTATTATGAACCCACAGATTTGTGTTACAGGAGGCCAATTCTGAGTACTGTGTGGGAAATCATGGCATAACAAGCCAATTATGTACTTAAACATAATCCTTTGACTAATCAGTAGCCCCACGTAATCGATGGACTTTGGTCTTCTCTTTCAGAATAAAAACTAATGCATGGGGAAAGAGTGTGTGGAGGCAAGAATGATTCTCTCTACCTCTCCTCCAATTCTTGCCTCAGGAAAATCATTCTTCCTCACTTTTCAATCTCTCATTGTATGTCTTAAAATGTGAATCAAAGAAAACCACGGTTTTGTAAAAATACAGCCTGAAGTATAATAAAATACACCCAATTTAAATATCTGCAGGCAACACTGAGAACCCCCAGATTCTCCCTTCAGGATCTTAAAATATAACAAAAGCAAATTATCTCATCTTCATCGAATCAGGTACGCATGCATTCAAGTCATATCCTTGATTCAATTAGCATGTACTTTGCTTGAAATTATATTTTCAATAGTTTTTATTACAATTCTTAAAAGATTAGGTAAACAGAATTAAATAGGTTGTAATAGGTATATTAGTTATGGATAACAAAGTACTACAAAATCCAGTGGCTCAAAACAACAAAGATGTATTATCTGATGTTTTCTATGGATCAGAAACTCAGGAGTGGCCTGGCTGCATGGTTCCAGCTCAGTCTTCCACGAGGGTGCACTGGGGTTGTCACCAGGACCTGCACCTTCCCAAAGCCTGACAGAGGCAGGAGGACACATTTCTAAGTCTTACCCACATGGCTCTTGGCAGGAGGTCTTCATTCCTCACTACAGGGCCTTTCCATGGGTTGCCTTGTGACACATGGCTGGCTTCCCACAGGGCAAGATCTCCAGGGAGCTAAGGCCCTTTAAGTCATTGCGACTGAGAAGATAACATTCAGTCATTTCTGCCTTTTTTCTATTCATTGGAAGACACCAAATCCAGTCCATGCTAAGGGGAGAGGAATTGGCTCAACCAATTGAAGGATGTGTCAAAGAATTTCTGGCCATATTTCAAGCCACCAGAGTGAGCAAGGCTTGAATGTAATTCCCACTGTGACATTATTTCTGAGGGCGGAGATGGGGGAGGATGTTCTGTAATCTGCATATAAGAAAACATTTGAAACAGAGCTTTTTTGGTTAAGGGCATACACCACACATTATATGAATTATGAATATGGCTGGAAAATTGCTGGATACTGTAATGTATCATTGAGCTTTTTAAATATGCTGAAGGCTGCAAGTTTAGATTTCACCATTGTTAAATACTCAATCAGCTGCACACACAAACATATCTCCAACACTAACTTGAAAATTAAAATGACTATATTCTCCTATAGAAAATAGCAGGATTAGTTGACTTATTGATGAAAATGTGGAGAAAATTTTAGCTACTAAGGAGACAAATTATTGTAATAGCTTATAAACCTCATATACCTTCGCTCATCATTGGCACTGAACAATCATATAATCTAGGACTTCTTTTAAGGCATGGTCAGTAAGAGAATAATCTGTCTTGAGAAGATAAGATTTTCATCTCAAAATATTCCCTGCTACTAGATGGCAGTAATGCTCACCTCTTTCCCACCCACTTCTGGGTATCTGCACTGTTTTGAAAGAAAAGAAAATGTCTTAAACCAAAAGAGTTTAGATTTACTAATTTCTCCCCTTCCAGAAGCTTTCCACCATTAGCCCTGTACCTCATTCGCCTGTGGTGTCTACACTTCACCAATATCACTGGAAAAAACTTTTGCAGCTCCCCTTACATGCTTTGTTGAATCATACATCTCTACCTATTATATTTAGAAAGTCTTTTCCTTCTCATTTATTTGGTAAAATCTGCTCATCTTTGAAAACCTAGCTGAAGAGTTACTTTGTTTGTAGATATGTTCTTGACCTCTCCTCACACCCCAGGCACAGCTGATCATGCCATTCCTTATACCCTCCTGATGCACATTCCTTACATAGATAGGAGCCCTTCCTCACCATCATGTAGCTCCTCGCCTGGGAGACAGTCTTGAGGAAAAGAATCATGTTTTTCTCATCTTCCATTTCCCAGTTTCTAAAACCTATTGCATAGAAGGGAACCAATAAATGTTTGTTGAATAAAGGATGAAAAATGGAAATATTGAAATGCAATCATAAGAACGGAACAATTGACTATCACATGTGCTAACATCAATTATAGCAATGCCTGGAATTACATAGGTCATGGAAAAGTCATAAGAAAGAAACTATTGACTAATATGTGTTCTAACAGATTCTAACAAAGCCTGGAATTACATACATCATGAAAGAGAACAAATGAAATTAACTTTTTAGGTCCTTCTAGGACAATGTTCAATGGGATTTGCATAATCATTTTATTTCCTAGGAATCAATGGATTCTCAGTATCACAGGCATCTGTCTAAATTTGCTTTGATTCTTGTGACACATTTCAGATGAGTCACTAGGGTCAGCCCATACCAGAGAGGGTGTTTCTGTATTACTAAAGCCTCCTCTGTGTGGTGATTCCTGGAAAGCTAAGACTGCACCAGTGACTAGAAGTTGAGACTTCAATACAATGGGAATGCTTGCTTAAGGTCAGTTTGGAAGCTTCCCCTCTAATATGCAATAGAATGAATGAAATCACCACCCAAATTAACACAATCTGCATGTCCCCTAGAACGTAGACAAACTTCAGTTCTTCAAAAGAAAGAATACAATTTTGAGCACTTCAGCGCTCATTTGTTGAAAAACTAATTTATTGGTAGTATGTTCTGTTTCAGTTTATGTCCTGATAATCTGAAAGCCTTGTGCAGTATGCTTTGAATATAATGTATGTGAATATATTTATAGTAATTCTTAAAATAAAATTTTATAGGGCTGGTGCCGTGGCTCAACGGGCTAATCCTCCACCTGCGGCAGCGGCACACTGGGTTCTAGTCCCGGTCGGGGCACCGGATTCTGTCCCGGTTGCCCCTCTTCCAGGCCAGCTCTCTGCTGTGGCCCGGGAGTGCAGTGGAGGATGGCCCAAGTCCTTGGGCCATGCACCCCATGGGAGACCAGGAGAAGCACCTGGCTCCTGCCTTCGGATCAGTGCGGTGCGCCGGCCGCAGTGCGCTGGCCGTGGTGGCCATTGGAGGGTGAACCAACGGCAAAAGGAAGACCTTTCTCTCTGTCTCTCTCTCTCACTGTCCACTCTGCCTGTCAAAAATAAAAAAAAAAAAAATTATAAAAACTAAAGTGCTCATACTAATTCAAAAAATGCAATAATAAATCATCTCACAGCAAACTTAATCCTAAGATTTTGCCCCATCTCAGGTACAACCTATGCTTATTAAAGCCTCATGCCACTTGGCACAGAGAGCTTAAAAGTTGAGTTAGCACGATGTCCCCATTGCTTCTGGACATCAATTATATTGCAGCTTAGAAATCACTTGCTCAAGATTATTATTTTTAGAAATTTTCACAGAATGGTTTTACTACCTGACACTAGGTCATAACAGATTTTTAAGTAGATAATTGGAGAAAAAGAAAATGATAAAGATTTCAACAAAGGTCGAAGGAAGGAGACTTTAACAAGAACTTGTTGAGAGACAATTGCACCATCTCAGCTGTCCCAGCTGAATGTAAAGGCAAAGCCAGAAAACCTCACTGCTTCCTTATCATGACCCTGCTACTGAAAAGGAAACATTTTTAGATGCAGCCTTGCAACTTTCCATAAGATTGCAGACAGCCCAGACTAGACTAACCCTGAAGCAATTATACCTACAGCTGGAACCTCAGATGTGGAACCTTGCATTTCTCCATCTTTAGAAAGTTTTCAGAAAGCAAATTTGTATCTCTTGTCCAATAAAAGTATACTGAGGATTAATGAATCAGCCAACTACATAAAGTTCATTAAACTTCCCCATCAAAAATTTATGTATTACATAAAATGGCATTGTTTTGATGTGAAACCTTGAAAATTTGCTATATAGATAAAGACCCAGCAGTCTAAGAAGCAAGGTCTACACCAGTCACAAGTCAAGAGCATCCCTCTTCACCCAGAATGTCCCGATTCCCACTCTCCACTGGCCCACTGAATTGCACAACTGGGACACAAACCAATTTTCAATAGTAGGAGATTAATTAAATAATTTTATCATTTATATTAAATTCATATAAAGGAATTCTCAGCAATGGTTTCCAAAATAAGGTAATTCTTGGTATACTGATATGGACTTCTGAAATGGAAAGATAATTAAATTTATTAAGGGGGGAAATAAAACACAAAAGCAACATGTAAAGTATGATTCCATCCTACATAATGGATGGACAGATGGGTAGATAGATATATAGATACATAGCTAGACAGAGAGAAGCAGAAAGAGATTGGTATCAGTATATTTTAAATATCTAGAAAGGTCCATTTAAAATTATAAAAAGCAACAGTCATCTCTAGGAAATGGTAGAGGAACTGGGACCAATGTACTTTTTAAATCGTAAAACCTGAGCTATTTGATTTTAATAGGGACTCTTCTCAGTATGGTGTTTTTTAACATGAAAATGCCCTTTTAAACAGGGTAAATTCACATACCATCAATGGCCTGGTTGTACTTCCAGAAAACACAATGCAGAATGCACATCGCATTTATGTAGCACGTGTTCTTTCACAATGTACCATGTAGGATCCCCTCTAGGAAGGGAGGAGCCTCCTGCACACAAACTGAAGAGGATTCTGAAACATACTCTGAGACTATCTGAGGGCACTGGTAACATGTTTGTCAGGCTCCCAAGAAGTCCTACCATTACAGTAGCCCACATCCAGTGAATATACTGGTAAAATCTGATCTTGTTCTCCCTATAAAGAAGGCAACTCAATGTAGCAGTTAAAACATCAGTGCTTATCCATCACAAAATCCATCCGAAATTCAAAACCTAGCCCATGAGCTATGAGCTAGGAGACTTTGAGCAAGTAATTTCTCTGTGCTCCAATTTCATAGCTGGCAAAATGTGGACAAGAACAGGGACATCAAAGGGTTTAGCTTGGTAGAGATGAAGTGTTTAGAACAGTGCCTGTAATATAATCAATGTCACCCTTTGTTACTGTTCTTGTCTCTATACCAATAGGTTGGGGACAGGGAGTGCTACCGCAAATGAATTCACTGATGGTGCCCACTTTATAAGTGTTTCAAAGTACTCAAGCTCAGAGAAACATGCACACAAGCCCTCAAGGTCTGGCTTATTATTCTTCACAGCAAGATGTAAATACTTCTAGGTGCACAGCAATTATACCAGAAACTACATGCCAAACAATTATGCAAACAGAGAGATCACAATGGAAAGATTTTTCTGCAATGGCAACTCAATTGTTTCCATTCTGATAGGAATAGTTAAAGACTGGAGTTTAAACTGTAAATAAATAATTTTTAAAAATTAGAGAAATTGTTTGTTTGCCTTTGAAAATATTAATTTATTGTACTTTTAAAAACCTTACAGGTAAGACATTTGAAATAGGAATATCCAACAAAAACTTGAGTCAAGTGTAAATTTTCAGGAATACATTAATTACAAATGTTCCTTGAATTACAACGGAATATCACCCTGACAAATTCATAAAAAGTTGAAAATATTCTGAATCAAAAATGCACTGAATACACATAAGCTGCCAAACATGGCTTAACCATACGTCCACTATAGAGTACTGGCGGTTTCTGCCTGGGGTGGTGGGACCGACTGGGCAGCCAGGTCCAGCATTGCCAAAGAGAATCACACTGCATAATGCTAGTTAGGAGAGGTTCAGGAGGCAGAATCAATGTGTTTCTCCTGAATGTGTTTCTCCTGAATGTGTATCTCTATCATACCACCCTAGAGTTGAAAACTCTTAAGTTTAAACAAAACAAAGAATTCTCCTACCATATTCTATGATTTTCAAGGAGAATCATTGTAAATTCTTTTCTAATGATTTATTTTATTTATTTGAAAGGCAGAGTTACAGAGAGAGAGAGAGAGAGAGAGGCCTTCCAAGCAATGGTTTACTCCCCAAATGGCTGCAACGGCCAGGAACTTCTTCTAAGTCTCCCACAAGGGTGAAGGCACCCAAGCACTTGGGTCTCTGCTGCTTTCTCAGGGGCATTAGCAGGGAGCTGGAGCAGACTTGGTAAAGCTGGGACTAAGCCACATCTCCAGCCCCTTTGATGCTTAGTAAATACTGATACCATCACAACTAGAAGGATTTTAGGTCTCGATCAGCTGTATATCCTAATGAATTTGTAGGATTCCCTAGCTTAGAGGATAGGATTTTCAGTATATACTATCTTGCTAGAACAATTTAATACAGTCTGGTGTTAACAAAGACTGAGGGGTGCAATGGAGACTGTACACAAGCTGTAAGGGCCCAATTAATGGTTTTTGTTTATATTAAAGAGACACAGAGATATCACCCATCTACTAGTTCATTTCCCCAAATGGCATCGACAGTTGGAGTTTGGCCAAATGGAAGGCAGGAGCCTGGAACTCCATCTGAGTCTCTCATGTGGGTTTTGAGTCATCACTGGCTGTCCACCCAGGATGTTCATTAGTAGGAATTTGGATCAGAAATGGAACACAGATTCAAACCCTGTCCCAAGTGGCACCTAACCACCAAACCAAATGTCCAGCCTCAAATTATTTATGATTTAAGGATATCAATGCATCTGCAAGTAGCATGGGTGTATGCATGTGTGTGTGTTCCTACTTTTCCTCCACCTGAAATCCTAACAAGATGACAAGGTATCAGTGCATGTCTTTACTTCCCTGACACAAAAACCATTCTCTGCATAGGCAACAAAAATGTATTTAATACGAATTAGAGCTCTATACTGCATGCTCTGAAAAGTATTCAAGTAATAAAACTTCCTTTTTCACATTCTATAAATGCTCATCTGAGCTATAACTTTATAATGAAAGGTAGTTGAACCCTGTAAAAAATCTCTGATAGATTCAGATCAGATTCATAGCCACCTGGTATGTAGCAGCTATAATAAAACTGTGCTTTACATTCAACAGGCAAGCATATAAACTAGTTTTGTACCTTAATATTCCTCTTCTTCCTCTCTATATGCTCATAATTTTTAACACATAAAATTATCTCTACATTTTGATGATTTAAACAAAATGCAATGGAAACTTGTATTCTTATACATCTTGCTGGTTTTCACTTTTGCTTTTCTTTCTAACACTAGCTACAAATCAGCTCTTCCATCATTTGGCTTCCCCAAGGCAAAACAAAATGATGAATTTGGTAGTTGTTGACAGTGCTGTTGAAAACGTTTGTTTCATTAAAGGTACAAAGACTTCATTTTAGTCCTTCATACCTCAGACAAGTTAAACTTTTGTTTCAGATAGAGTAGGCAAAATAAAATTCACTTCCTTTGTAGAATTTTTTGAAAATCTAAATATTTGCATTGGAAAACTGTTATAGTCATTTAGAAAAGAAATAAACCAAATGCAGGTTTATGTTTAAAAAACAAGCAGTCCTCAGGGAGAATAATTTGCTTTCTATATTTACAATCGTTTCTGGGCACAGAACACGATGAGAGAAATGTTTTAAGGGATATATACATGTGAGAGAAAAATACTTAAATATCAAGCAAACTGAAATGTAATTTTGTACCAACATCTAATCATAGACAAAATTAACACATGCTAAGTTAAATATTTAACTGACAACATTTAGAACAATTGACTGTAGCCTTTGTCATTGTGGGTACAATTTTTTTTTATAGAGGGAGCTTCAAGAAGTTTGTGGAAAATGCATATTATTAAAACACTATGCATAAATTTCAAATTTCCTTTCCAGGCAAATAAACTCACCTTTTAATTCCATTTTCCACAATCGTTTTGAAGCACCTTCATAGAGAAAAGATACATTTATTCACTTATTAAAAAAAAAAAAAGCTATCATTTGGGATGACAGTAATTTCCTCAACTTGCAGAGGCAGGGTGGAATGAGATTCTGGAAAGGCTTAGCAATTCTCTATACTTCACGTGGTCCACTGGGAAATCAGAAATAGGACCATAGCCTATTTGAGGGAGATAATAAATGTGAAAAGAGCTTTGTAAACCATAAAGAGCTGTAAAAACCCAGGTCTCTACCAGATCGATCAGAACCGTCTGTGTTCAGGCACACCACCAAACTTGAATGACCCCTTTCCCCAAAGCATCATCCTGCCACTAAGGTTAATGCTTATTATTACTCTAAAAGGAAAAACAAAAGGCATTTCCTAGAACTGAAGCAAATGTGTTTCCCTCGATTTTGTTTCAATGCGACGCCTCCATCATGTGCTTCTGAGAGCTGTCAGGGGCCCTGTATTTGCCAGTTGCCATTTAGAGCAGTTTGTTTTCCTCTCTCTATACCCCACAGATTTATAGACAAAAATCCTTTACCCTCTCATATTCAACATTAAATGGGGAGAGAGTTCCATGTCTTGGGGGAATGGAACTCAGTAGTGTGCAGGATCTCCACAAGAGTCTCTCCGTGGATCTTTTCTTGAAGAAGGCAGACAATTCAAATGCATTCAAATATCGTAGCCCCAGGAGATACTTTCAATTTCCTTGTCTCTACTGGAGATGAAGGCGGTGCTAAGGAAACAGTTTTAGGTCACTTGGATACCCAAGTCAAGGTATTATATTATATTATATATATTATATTATATTATTATATTATATTATTGCTACTTTTGTGTTACAGAGAAGATGTGGTTAAGCATCACTGGATTTTGCTCTGAACAGTTTTAAGTTAATTGCCAACAACACAAATGTGCATTTATATTATGACATGATAGGATTGAGTTACTTTGTAAACATTCAAACTGCGAAAAACAGCTGTATTGGGGTGGGCATTGTGGCATAGTCGGTTAAGCCACCACTTGAGGCAACCACATCCCACATCAGAGTGCCAGAGTTCAAGGCAGCAGGTGATGACTCAAGGCCTTGGTCCACGTCATTTACATGGGAGAACAGGATGAAGTTCGGGGCTTCTGGCTTTGCCCTAGCCCAGCTCTGGCTGTTGTGCGCATCTGAGCAGTGAATCAGTGGATGGAAAAATCTGTCTCTGTCTTTCAAATAGATAAAAATATATAAATAATATTAACAAGAATGTGTGCTGTAAAACATCTTTCAGGGCACCATGCATGAGGTTAGTTAAAGCAATGAGACATGCTTTACCGCACTACTCATGCCTCCATCTGTTTTCATAATTTTTATATCAGGTCGGACTCTCATGGCAGATTCAACTCGACGTTAGGAGGTTCTTAGCACATTCACAGCAATTCTAACAGAGGTAGAGTTTTCTACAGACTAAATTTGTGAAGGCAGGTTCAGATTCCAGCCTTACCATTTTTGTTCTTCCCTATCTCATCCTCAGGGGTGTTACCCATTAACAAATTTTCTTTTGAGAAAAGAGAACCTATGTCCATTGATAGACTTCTCAATGACATTTTTGTATGCTGTCAATGAAACCCAACAGTGTTTTATGTATGGAATATAAATGGATCTGACTTTTGATTAAGAAATGACAGAGACAAGCCAAAATCATGCTAGTTTTCAACAAAAGGCACCCATCCCTCACTGAAGCCATCTGCAGCAACACAACCATTTGTCACAAACAATGGTCTTTCCAAACTTCTGCATTCATTTTTCTGCAGGTGGTCATCAGCATGCAGCAGAACACAAGATAAACTGTCTGTGGCAAGAATGTCTGAATAAATGAGAACCCTATCACGTGGGTACATGGCAAGTCCTCTGCTTAATATAACATCTGTGTAGCCTAACCTATTTAACTCTGACCTCTTTTCCTAACTGCAATTAGAGTTAGCCAAGACCCAAGTAAAATGTTTCCCTTAAAATTTCACTCCTGCTCTTTTCCCTTTTTTCTACAGTTAGGATTCTTCACACCACTAGGAATGTATTTTTCTATTATCCAGTTTTTTTAAAGATTTATTTATTTGAAAGGCAATAGAGAGAGAGAGAGCCCCATTCCACTGATTCACTCCTTTAAATACTCACAATAGCCAGGGCTGGGCCAGGCCACAGCCAGAAGCAAGAACTTACTCCAAGTTTCCCACCTGGGTGGCAGGGGCTCAACAGCCTGAGCCACCCCGACTGCCCCTCAGAGTCTACACTAGCAGGGAGCTGGAGTCCAGAGCTGGAGCCAGGTATCACACCCACGCTCTCCCTTGTGGAACACAGACATCTTTACCTTGTCTTAACTGTGAGGCCGAATACCCACCCCAATGATCTAATTATTAATGGACTTCCCCTCCTAGTTTAGTGCCTTTTAGTGACTGGGAAGTCACCAAGGTGACCCTTTCAGAATCTCAAGGGCTGCGTCCTCTAGTCAGGAAAATTCACACATAGACACAAGCACTCTTGACACATTAGCACTTCCTGGGTCGCCGGAAGGCCATGCGTGGACTCCTGCTGAGAATCTCTGGAACTGGAAGCACTTCTGAGAGCATCTGAAATCAGAACCCCAGGTTCAATTTCCAGTTTCAGTCTTTACTAAACCTAGAATGTTTCGTTAATCTATTAACATGCCTTGAGTGTTTTCTAATACACAAAACGGTGACAATTCTAGCTGTATCTGTCTTTCTGGGTTCTATCAATAAATGTTGTTGGTGCTGGCATTGCAGTACAAGGGGTTAAGCCATTGCCTGTGATGCCAGCATCCCATATGAGCAAGCACTAGCTGGTGTTCCTGCTACTCTACTTCTGATTCAGGTCCTTACTAATTCATGTGGGAAGGCAGCAGCAGGTCACCCAAGTACTTGACCCCTGCCACCCAGCAGGATACCCGCATGGAGTTCCAGGTTCCTGGTTTCAGGTTGGTCAAGCGACGGCCATTGCAACCATTTGGGGAGTGAACCAACAGAGGGAAGATTTCTGTCTCTCTCTCCCCCTCTCTGTAAATCTTTCAATTAAATAAATAAATCTTTAACAAAACTAAAAATAAACATTAGGAATATAAAAATTTTATAATTACAATTCCCTCTGTAAATTAAAGTATGTCTTTTTTTATTTAAAGGAATTTATGAATACATTAGATTCTCAGAGCCACAACAAAAACATGATAATTACAAAAGAATTCTCATATTTATGTGATATTAATTCAAAGAACAGATTGAGAAGTATCATTACATTTTTATAATTGTATTTAGGAACTAAAGTGTATCTTTTAATTAAAAACCTTGGAAGCTGTCTTTGGTTCTTTGTTTTTCTTTTTCTCCTAAAATTGGCTAGATATTCCCTCAATGCATCTCACCCCAGATCCCAGTAACACTGCTAAGGTCTTCATATCTAAATCTCTATCCCTGTCTCTGTGAAGGCAATCTACCTCAACTGTGGTATACATGAAATGCCACATATGGCAATAAACATACATGCATGTGAATGTCATCTACATTTATTGTTCCCTGGTCTGGGTATTTTTCTGAGACAACTACATTTCCAATGATAATATTTTGTTTGATCTAAATTATGTTCTTTGTCCTATCATTTGCCCAATCAGTCAAAAAGATAAGCCAATATAGAAACTTTAGAGCACACAGAGAGAGCATTGTGAATGGGGAAAACGAGCATGAACAGCCAATGTGGAAGCCCTTGTTAAGCAATTTTTACTTTATCTGATACAAAAGAGGTTTTGCAACAGAGATATTAAGAAAATGTTAAATAGAATGAAAAAGAATCCTGTCGCCTTTTTCCGGAGTTCATAGACAACTGACTCTGGCGAGAACTGATTCATATCCAGCCTTCCCCCTCCTCCAGGTTAGAGTCCATTTCTGAAAGATTCCAGAGTGCAACATGAGTGATTAAAAAACTGAAAGCCACAATATGTTAATACATAGCCAGTTCACGTTCAGGATGCTGAATTATAATACTTCTGAGAATCATTTTATTTGTACATATAGTGTATGCTTTGATTAATAAACTTAGGGTCAACAATAGACAATCACATATAAACACGGAGTGAGCCTTGGCATCTAGGACATAATTAAGTCTGTGATACACATGCGGATTTGGTGCGCATTTAAGTCGATCAGCAGTGCCAGTGACGATGAGGTAGCTCATGGCTGTCTGTCCTCCTCTCCTCCTACCACAGCAGTGAGTACTGACTGAAACCCTGAAAACACTTCTCCTGGCCCAGAAACAAGTTACCTCCAGATTCTGCCTTCCTCTCAACAACAAACTGTTAACAAATCTGCCCTTGGCTTGTTCTCTCTCAAATGTTTACATTCTACCTTAAAATACAAAATGATCTCAAACAAGTAATACCCTAAAAAGGAAAATTACACATTTGTTAGAAAATGTATTACAAAAATCTACTCTTGTGAACTTGGCAGAGTATATAAATTTTAGTACAGATCTTCACACAGAGTTTTCCAAAAAGTACTAGACTGAAGTCAATAAGACTCAAGTAAAATTTCTGAACATACTATTGTGTGCCAATCATCTTGACATGTGCCACTTCAGCTAATTTACACACTCAATTATCAAAAGCAGAAAGAGCTCCAAAAGTGAGGAAAAATACAAATGAAAGGAGATAATCCCTAAACGTCTGTACTATTATCTACTGCTGCAAAAAAAAAAAAAAAATGCACTTAGCAACTTAAAAGAACAGTAAACACTGACCATTCCACACTAGTTCTGCAGTCACAGATTATCTAGGAGCAGCTTAGTTGAGTGGTCCTGGCCCATGGTCTCTCCTAAGTTTGCTATCAAGTTGTGGGCCTGCCTCAGTCAGCTGAAGGCTGACTGGGGCTGACGCAATGGTGTTCAAGATGACTCACTCCACAGACAGCAAGATGATTCTGGGTGTTGGCAGGGCCCTCAGTTCCTCGCCATATGGGAGCTCCATAGGGCTGCTTTGGTGTCTTCATGCAAAAGCAGCTGGCTTCCCCACAGCAAGTGAGCCAACTGAGAGCAAATTGGAAACCGCTGTCTGATGACCTAGTCTCAGAAGTCACAACGTTTTCATTTCTGCAACACCATATTGGTGACAGAGGTAGCCATTTTCAAGGAAGGAACTGAATGAGGCTGTGATAGCTAGGACGGGGGTCACCACAGCCATCTTGGAGGTTGGCCACCTTGGATGCATATTCAACGAGAAGCCACCAAAATACTCAGAGTACACATGGATGTGGGGGAAAGAAAGGTGTAAGAGTGTTACTCAGATGGAGAGAGATGGAGTGACAGGAATTAAGTCTGCAAATTACTAAGCACGTGATCAAGAAATGCAACCAAACCCATGTGAACATCAGACTTCTCATTTTAAAGTGCAGATTACAATATTGTTGCAGGCCCAGTCATTTCATCACTAACATTTGACCCTTCTATCCACCATCATATTTATGGTGAGGTGGTCCCTGGGACTGGTACTCCAGTCAATGGACCATTACAGAAAGCGAGGTGTAAGCTTCCATACTGAGGGCCTACAAACGCACGTGCTGTTTTCCTATCACATTTCCCTGTAGCAATTACCAAGGAGCCTTTTGTTCCAAGCAGTGTAACTGCAGGTTGAGAGTACTTCCCTTGGCCTCCACAGCCCAGTAGCCACAGGGAAGAACTGCTGTGAACAGTCATCTGGCACTGATGTGGACAGGCAGGAAACTGCTGAATAAAGAGAAGCTAAGGACTGCCAACAGCACCTGCTCACGTGTGCATCCCAAACCCTAGTCCCTTCTCTGTAAGCTGGCTTGACAGATTCAACATGGCTACAGGCATGGCATACCCATTCCCTCACATGCGCCTGAGCCTCACTATACATTATGCACAAGAGGCCATGACACTTCTCTAGAAATGACTGCTTGTGTGTCCCAGCCCTATGTGGAGATGCCACATCACCTTCAAGAACCCCCAAAAATGGGACATGGAAGCAAGAAATAGTCAAGCCCTGCCCTAACTCCACCTTCTTATTCTGTTAGGCCCCGCCCCAGGCACCCCCTCCACCCTATTAAAGGATGAACCCAACTTTGATGGGGGCAGCAGCCCATTCTTTGTGAAGAGAAGTTGCCTCCACTCCCATTTGAGTGTGAACTACCCGTTTCAATAAATCTGACTTCCCTGTACATGTTTACATGTTCTTGAACTCTTGGAACAAACTCAGCCAGGAGATGGAGTTTCATACAACAGCATTATACTGAACTTGGTATGGGCAAAACCTAAACCTTTAGGGGCAAGCATTTAATCTGTGAATACAGTGGTTAATATTCTCACGTCCTACACTGGAGTAACTTCAATTCCCAACTCCACTTCCTGGCTCCAGCTTTCTGCTACTGCAGATGCTGGGAGGCAGCATTGATCATTAAAGTAAATGGGTTCCTGCCACTCATGCGGGTGACTGGGAAGGTGCTCCTGGCTCCCAGCTTGAGCGTGGCTCGGCCATGTCCACTACAAGCTTTAAAGGATATCTCTCTCTCTCTCTCTCTCTCTCTCTCTCTCTCTCTCTCTCTCTCTCTCTCCTCGTCCATCCCTCCCTCCAGAATTATGTAGATGTGACTTGACTTGTGTCGTCTCTAAATTCAGTAACATAAAAATCTAAAATACGGTTAGATCTTCTGGACCTAAATGAATATGAGTAAGAGAAAATAAGGAGAATTATTTCTTTAAGAGATTCCAGCTGTTTGTGTGCCAAGAGTTATTACACTGTTTTGCAGGATTTGCTCCAGAGATATTTCATCATGAATATATTATGAATGCTCAATCAACAGACTGGTACAATTTGCCTGTTCCTTCATTGAGAAACTAGAAACATGTGTAAGCCATGGAATTGCTGGTCTATGTTATATGCCCACATCTCACAATCCAATACTAGAGCCGACACTGTTACCCAGGCAATGGGACTTTTAGGTCACATGGGGTCTCCTGACACTTGGGTTCTTCTGACACTGTCCTTCACTGAAAGCCCCCAACAACGACCAACATGCTTACTGCAGCACAGAACACAGAACAACCTGCCTCTCCTGCTATCCCTCTCCTCACTAGAAGTGAGAAAATAAATTGTCCAGATCTGCTCTGCTCACCCCACCAGAGCAGAAGATGAAGGGAAATTGGAAGCATGCCCAGTTGAGGACACAGGTGCAGTATCTCAAACCCATCACCCTCTGACAGACCCATTCTGCTCTCCTGTGTACTACTTGTACAGTAGAAGCAATGTGTGAGTGGTGCTGAGTCATGGTGACACAGTATCTTGCTGCAGACATTATCCAATGGGGTGTTACAATGTCACGTTCTCTCTACACTGTGGCCATGTGGCTATTTACCTGTTCAAGGTTAAGCATTGCTGCCTTAGAGCCTGGGTATGTTTGAAGACTTCACATCAGACCTCACTAACTGCCGTGCCTACATTTTGACACCATGTGGAACTATATTCACAAATGGCAGTTTAAGTAAGCATTAAATGTCATGAATGTGATATCTAAATATATATATATAATGAAGTATGAGTCAATGATTCATCAATATTTTAATTGTATATAAAGTAAAAAGTTTCCAAAACAAGGGATTTCTTCTATTAGCATTATGGCCACAAGAATGAAATAAAAGTACATAATTTTGTTTGTCTCAGATTTCCTTATCATCTAAATCTTTAACTGCAAACCAGGAATAACAATTTTATTTATGTAATTTAAAAAACACAACTACAAATGAGTACATTTTAAAATAAATAACATTCATAAAGCATAAGTTATTAAAACAAAGGTTCATTTTGATTAAAAAATCAAATGCCTAGATTATTTTATTAACTAAGTGCTATCAAAAATGGATTTGCCACTATGCATTCTGTGTTATTCCTGTAAAACTCAATTGATTTTAGCAGAATAATAAAGTACAAACATACAAGAATGCTCCATCATTTCCATTTTGTGTTTCTTATTTAAATTCAACAAGAATTTGTTCAGTATTGCTTGTTAGGTTTCCTGACTCTAGTCACCCTAAGGCCTTGGGCAAATGACACACATGCAAGCTATCACTGTCTTATATTCTCACACCTTCTGCCTCAAACCAGAAAACATATACCAGGGCAGGCATTGTGGCACAGCAGGTTAAGCTGTCACTTAGGATACCCACATCCCACACCAGACTGGTTCCACCTGCAGCTTCCTGCTAACGTCCATCCTGGGAGGCAGCAGATGAGGGCTCAAGTATTTGCAGTCCACCCACTGCATGGACAGTTCCAGGCTACCAGCTTTGGCTTGGCCTGGCCCTGGTTGTTACAGGCATTTGGTGAGTGGACCAGCAGGCAGAAGATCCATCTCTCTCTCTCTCTCTCTCTCTCTCCCCCCTCCTCCAACAGTGTCCTATATTTTAAATAAACTAACATAATTAAACATACATACACAAAGATGATAGGGCCAGCATTGTGCTTAGGTAAGGCCACTGTCTGTAATGGTGGCAACCCTTGTGGGCACTGGTTCAAGTATCAGCTGCTTCACTTTCAATCCAGCTGCCTGCTGATGGCCTGAGAAAAGCAGCAGAAAGATGGCTCAAGTGCCTGAGCCCCTGTACCCACTTCGTAGACCTGGATGAAGATCCTCGCTGGCTCAACCCCAGCTGTTTTAGCCACCTGGGCAGTGCACCAGTGGATGGAAGCTCGCTCTCTCTCGCTCTCTCGCTCTCTTGCTCTCTTTTTCCCTCACCTCCCCCCCTCCAGAAAAGAAAAGACTAGAAAATAATTCTTAGAAATATCTCCCAGGGGCCAATGCTGTGGCGTAGCAGGTAAAGCCGCCGCCTGCAGTGCTGGCATCCCATGTGGGTGCCGATTCAAGTCCCGGCTGCTACACTTCCAATCCAGCTCTCTGCTATGGCCTGGGAAAGCAGTAGAGGATGGCCCAAGTCTTGGGGCCCCCACACCTGTGTGGGAGACCGGGAAGAGTCTCCTGGCTTTGGATCGGTGCAGCTCCGGCCATTGCAGGCTGGAGGATAGAGGACATTTCTCTCTCTCTCTCTCTCTCTCTCTCTCTCTCTCTCTCTCTCTCTCTCTCTCTCTCTCTCTCTCTGCTTCGGCCTCTCTCTAACGCTGCCTTTTGAATAAATATATAAATCTTTTAAAAAAGAAAAGAAATATCTCCCATTCAAGATCTTTCCACAACAACTCTATTCCTGTTGTCTTCGTGCTTCCTTTACACTATTGCAACAATTCCTGGCCACCTGCCCTTCCATATTTCAAGTAGACTCCTGAAACACACAGTAGGTCTTGCTGACTTAAAACCCTATTGATGGGGTGGTTGTTTAGCCTAGTGCAGAAGATGTCCATGTCCTATATCAGTACCTGGTTCGATTCCCAGCTCCGCACTTCATACCAGCTTCCTAGCAATGCACACCCTAGGTGGCAGTGATGGTGGATCAAGTAATTGGGTGTCTTCCACTCCTGTGGGAGATCTGAATTGGGTTCTGAGATTCCATCTTTGTCCCTACCCCAGCTCCAGTCTTTGCGAGCGTTTGGGAAGTAACCCAGTAGATTGAAGGGTGCTCCTTCTCTCTTTCTCTTTCCACCTTTCAAATATTTAATTTAAAAAGGAAAATATTGGTTATTTAATAAAGTCCAAACATAATTTTGTATAAAGTGTTCTTCACACACTCCTCTTATCTAACTTTAAATCTAATCACCAGCTCCATACATTCTACTCTATTTCCAGAGTATCCCTCCCTCTGCCATCTTTTTACTCTTTCCAACTTACACCAGCTTCTATAATAGGCTGAGTTGTTGGGTTTGGGAGTTTGTTTTGTCTTTAACCTCTGTCTCAGTCTCTCCCCTCTACCTCTCTCCTCTTTAAGATGCCTTAACTCTCTTCATGCTCAGAACACTTCTATTCATCCTAGAAAACCCATTAAAATTATGAGATTTTATCTGTTTTATTACTGGTAATCCTGATTACATTTCTACCAGATATATGCCTTAATCTCTGCTTTAAAAAGAGAAAAATTGGGACTTAATAATCTCTCCAAGGCTGCCCAATGATGAGAGTTGGAGGTAAAACTTAAACCTAGCTCTCTTGGCTCCAGAACTACGTAAGTATTTAACAGTGATGTTCACTACATACTGACTTCTAGTAGCTAGATTCTATTACAAGAAAAAAGTAAATGTAGAAGTATTCTAAAGGGTTGACATATAGCTAGATGGTCCCAGGACAGACAACTTTCTGACATGAGATGTGTTCAGACAGATAAACAGGTCGTTTATGACTGGTTGCAAACGGCTGTCCTAAAATTCCTTCTCTAAAATCAAATATAGCAAATAAAAGCAAATCTTTACCTTTCCTCTAAACTTTTTCAGTATATTTGAAATTTTCTATATGTTACATTACATTCTTAGGAAGCTTGTAGATTTCCAAGAGGGTTTATCTAACTTTTAACTGTAAACACAGTAGGTTAAATCCATAAGGAACAAGTAAAGACAAAAGTAATCTGCCCACCACTTCTGTTTGTCCAGGTCCCAGGAAATGAAATGATCATAATACGTTAAGGCAGAGCAGAATGTTCATCTGAGTCACACCAAATAACTTGATTACTGCTAAAATCTGAAAATGATTGAAGTGATTTTTATGATCAGCCTTTTGGAAGTCATTCAAAAGTACAGCAATACTACTTCAAAGACGATAACTCAAATTTAAACATCACTCTTCAGTGTTGTTTATCAACAGCTGAGTATTAAGTTGGTGACAATGATTTATGTTCCATAATTTAACCAGTTTATAACTTAAACACTCCACATAACTAGGCTACTATTTGAATAAGTGGAATAAACACAAGGCTGAGTTTTTTGGGTTTTTGTTTGTTTGTTTTTGTTTTGTTTTTTTGACAGACAGAGTGGACAGTGAGAGAGAGAGACAGACAGAAAGGTCTTCCTTTTTGCAGTTGTTTCACCCTCCAATGGCCGCCGCAGCTGGCGCGCTGCGACCGGCGCACCACGCTGATCCGATGGCAGGAGCCAGGTGCTTCTCCTGGTCTCCCAAGGGGTGCAGGGCCCAAGGACTTGGGCCATCCTCCACTGCACTCCCTGGTCACAGCAGAGAGCTGGCCTGGAAGAGGGGCAACCGGGACAGGATCGGTGCCCCGACCGGGACTAGAACCCGGTGTGCTGGCGCCGCAAGGCGGAGGATTAGCCTAGTGAGCCGCGGCGCCGGCCAAGGCTGAGCTTTTTAGTAAGGTGTTCATCTCCTGAAGAGTTCAATCAGGCTGGGGAAGAATTTTGTAGGAATTTTATACAATGGCCCTCAGCTTTCACTGCCCATTAGAACCACCTAAGGAGCTTTAATAAATACCACCCTTGGGGATTCTTATAAATTGACTAGATTGAAACCCCAGCACTGGGATTTTTTAAACTCCCCAAGACATTTTAATACAAGCCTGAAGACTGAAAACCTCTGCCACAGAAGGAACTCAAGCACTGGTCAGAAAGTTGCCCTGGGTAGCACTTTAGATTTATACTGAGAGCCAAAGTTTTATTGTGTGCGTGACCTTTGCTATTGCACCGCACTAGAACATACCTGAAGTTGTCTTGGATGTGCACATTAGGGATAAATTAGCAATCGCATATCTTCCTAGGTATAATTTCAAATCACAAAGAAAATGCCACCAGCATTTACCCTTCCCCTTTTTCCTCAGGTTCTAATCATGTATTGAAAATACATTAAAAATAAACAATTCAATCATTAAATATCTACTGAATGTCTACTCTCTGAAAAATACTTCTATACATACTGAACATTCAGTAATTAGGGTCTCAGATTCTACTGGAAGTTACAAGTTAGTAGATACAAATCACTGTAATACAAAATATAGGAAGTGCATTTACAACACAAGTTCTGGATTGTTCATGTAAGAGGTTACATTAAATTGTGCAGAAGGGGTAGTGCTAACAGAAGTATTCTTTCAGTTAGTACAAAAGTCCATAAACATATTGAAGAAGAGCAAATACAAAAGTATCATTTAAAATTTGTAGAACAGATTTTATCAGAGGTATGTGTGTGAGTATAAATGATTATTGAGCCCCACTAAGTAACCACTAAAAAGAATTTTGTTAGACAAAACCCAAATAACTCCTTCTAGAGATTTTTTCACTCCAAAGTTAAATTGAAATTTTCTAAAGTGACTCAAAATTTATGAGCATAGTTTATGTGGCTTTAGCTAAATCCTCAATAACTTGAAGCAACTGCATAAAATACAAAGTTTCATGTCAATTCTCAAGGTTAGAAACATTTGAGACAAGGGAGAATTTCAATTAACAAACTTGCATTTGTTAAATTCTATTCTAGACAAGTACACATTTTGCTTTTGTAGAAAGGCAGACTGACAACAAAACCAGAGCTAGAGGATGATTTTGTGTAAATGTGCCAATATGGCTGGCCAGTCATTTCAGCCGACTAAACCCAGATGGGACTGGAAGTCATAAAGTGACGGGGAAGGTCACTCAAGCTGATAAAAATGAATGCCCCTGCTGCCATGGCTATTCCCCACCCATGCAATCTACATTCATGTCTCTGCTAATCTTCACTATCTGATGCAGGATCCATCTAGGGGCAGGTTCTCAGCTGGAGCCAGGATTAAGTTTTTTTGTGTTCCTTGTCCCCTAATTCTCTCACAGTGTATGGCTCACAGCTGTGATCAAATCAGAGCCAGCATACAGTGTAATCCAAATGATAAAATGTTTTAGATGAAGGTATAAAGCTTTGGGATATTTAAAGACTAGAAAGTCAACTGTTTGATACAACTTATAATTATTGAATCATAATGATGTAGATGACTAGGCATGGCTTTATTAATTTAAAAAATAATAATTCTATCATATAAAAGCTACCTTCTAAATGAAATAAAATAAATGCTTGAAGTTCAGAAAAGACTGCTTATATGGGAAACTATATTTTTTAACTATAAATTTTAGTACTAATTTTAGGACCCATGGTGCCTTCTAAATTCCATTAATGAAAAGCATTCACCTGAGTTTCTTTTCATACATGATAACCAGTTCTTATCCTTGAGAACCAAACCTCAAATCAGAAAAAAAAAGTCAATAAACACCATCTGTCTTGGACTTTTTTGGTAATCTTGCTCCTTAAAAAGATCAACAACAGATTAAAAACCACACACATAAAAACCAAAAATCGGAGCCAAAAGAACAGGATGTACTAATGTATCTTTTCTTTAAATGTATCTTCTTTCTTAATTGAATTGAACCATGATTAAAATGAAAAAAGTTTATTATTCCTGAAGCTGTGTTACGGAGTCTGTCTCTCACAGTGATATCAAAATATTAATGAATAAGTCACATAGTTCTGCCATCAATAAAAATGCTTGACTGCACCTGTTTTGTCACTCAACACTGGAGTGTGCAAGGGCCTTGTTCTAGACTCTTATCCATTCTCTTGTCCCTGGGTCCTCATTCATTCTTAAGTATTCAATTCTCAGCAACACTCTGAGGTGCCACCATGTCCTGATTTAGCCAAGGCCCCTTCTCTGAGAATTATGTACAAGTGCCTAAACTCCTAAAGACATTCCTCTCAACCACAGCCTCTCCTACCAAAATAATCCCTCCCCATTATGTAATTCTAAATAAATCAAGTGGGAAGGAGAAAAGGAGTATCATCATGTTCTTGGAGTTGTATCTAAAAATCACATTGAATCTGTTAAAAACTAAACTAATTATTTGTTTAAAAAATTCAAAAAATGAAAAATGAAAAAAGTAATCAGAATCTGAGGAAGCAAAAAGTAATATTAAATGAAACTTCAGTGTTCCTGACATAGTAAATATTCAGTAGGAAACCAATCATCTGATGAGTTAACACTTGGAATCAGATCATGTCTACTCACAAACACCTCTGTGTTTTTCCGGGCCTATTGCAATTATGTGTTTTCCAATGGTATCCCCAAGCAAAGAGGAGTCTATTATTTATTGTCACTCCCAAGCAGCAAGAGTACATCACAAGTCCAGCAGTGAGAGAGAGCCAGCTACATGAAGCCTGTGGTGAGAAGCACGTTCCTTGGGGCCCAGCCCTTTCCCACAGGAGACATGATGATCACTGCAGTGGCACGGCATTTCCTACAAATCCCTTCAAAGAGGTAAATTCAAGCAAGACTTCAAATATCTATTTAATTTTTATAAGAAGGAAAGAAATGAATGATGGGGCCCAGAGTAGTGAATTTGGAATAAAGGGGCGAGCGACTATAATTTTCATGAATGATAAAAAAATTAACAAGACAGGCTCTTTATAGTGTTCAGGTATGAGCAGAATCACCAATATCACAACAAAGACCTAAAATGATGGTTCAGCATTGGGAGTAGGTAGTAGTGACAAGAAATAAAAACTCAACAGAAAAAGTTAGAAACAGCAGATGAGATTTTTTTTCAGTCCAAAAAAGTAAAGGAAGAGTTAGGCAGTGAATTTCGTAGGTAACAGAACAATGGCATGAAAAGGATGCTTTAAAATGTGCTTAATGACACAGCAGACTCACAGAACGACAAATGCCCTAAACAGCACTCTGGCCTCAGAATCAGCCCTGAAGGCATTCAGACCTAGCTAAAAACCCCATGAGAGTACTTCATGCATGGAAAGCCAAGACACTGTGGCAAAAAATGGTCTACATGAAAGATCTCTGCAAATGAGATCCCACTGGAAAGAAGGGGCCATCAAACAAGGAGGTACCTTTCTCTGAAGGGAGGAGAGAACTTCCACTTTGCTTATAGCCCTGTCTAAATAATGTCAGAGTTTGTGGACTCAAAAGGCTTCCATAGCCTTGGCAGCTCATGACAAGAGCCTCGGGTGATCACTGACATCATAAATAAGAGTGTCAATTGTAAAATCACAATAGGAGTCACTGTGCACTTACTCCCCACGTAGGACCTCTATCTTTTTTTTTTAACTTCTTTTTAATGAATATAAATTTCCAAAGTACAGCTTATGGATTACAATGGCTTCCCCCTCCCATAACTTCCCTCCCACCCGCAACCCTCCCCTCTCCCGTTCCCTCTCCCCTTCCATTCACATCAAGATTCATTTTCAATTCTCTTTATATTCAGAAGATCAATTTAGTATATAGTAAGTAAAGATTTCAACAGTTTGCACCCACATAGAAACACAAAGTGAAACATACTGTTTGAATACTAGTTATAGCATTAAATCAAAATGTACAGAACATTAAGGACAGAGATCCCACATGAGAAGGAAGTGCACAGTGACTCCTGTTGTTGACCCAACTAATTGACACTCTAGTTTATGGTGCCAGTAACCACCCTAGGCTGTCGTCATGAGTTGCCAAGGCTATGGAAGCCTTCCAAGTTTGCCGACGCTGATCATATTTAGACAAGGTCATACAAGACAGAGTGAGGATAGTAACCAATGATCCTAAGAGTGGCATTAACCAGGTCTGAACAATTATACAGTATTAAGTGGGGAAGAGGACCATCAGTACACACACACAGGTTGGGAGTAGAGCCATTGGTGGTAGAGTAGAGGTTATGATTACAAAGGAATGAGGCCCAAGTGCACTAGACAGGGCCTAGAACAAAGGACAGAGTCATTATTAGAGGAGCTAAGAAAGGTGCTGTCTAAGCTACAATTAAGTTTTCTGATTGAGAGGCAAATAGAACCTGATAGAAGGGGCTTGATAATAATCTGGTGGGCTTTAGGCCTTGTAAATTCAGAGGCCCAGACCTATCTATCTCTTCACATGGGGTATGTCCTAAGGGAGGTGTGAACCTCCTAGGGGAAGGCACTCTGTTGACTTTCATTACTTGGCTGGCCTGGGAGGAGAGCTGGCCAGGTAAAGGCAGGTGGCATCTCTAACAAGAAATTTACAGTTCTGCCTGCAATGTTGCTGACCCTACTTGGCCATCCCCTCAGCTGCAGTGGTCACTTTGGAAGTTGGGCTGAGTGAAGGGCTTTTCAGCTTAGAGCCAATAAGATCTGTGGCTCTGACCTGGGCATCCTTCGACTCCAGGGCAGGTCCATTTCCAGTGACCCAACTCTTGGCAGAGCTGCCAAGGACCTCTATCTTTAATGAGTTGTACTGTGAGAATTAATGGTAAAACTTGTCTTGAGACAATACTTTATAGTTTGTGTGTCTGTGTGGGTGCAAACTGTTGAAATCTTTACTTAGTATAGAGTTAATCTTCTGCATATAATTAAAAATAAATCTTAATGAAGAATAGGATTGGAAAGGGAATAGGAGGTGGGATGGGAGTGGCAGTCGGAGGACGGGTATGGGGGGCAAGAACCGCTATATTCCAAAAGATGTACCCATAAAATTTATATTTATTAAATCAAATCTTTCTTTAAAAAAAAGACAAAATGCAATTTGCGATTCTTGCTTAGAACTTGTATTGTGTGTGTATAAATAAATAAATAAATAAAATGTGCTTAACTAAGGTGATAAAAAGAATACAAAACCCATAAAATTTATTAAAAATCCATAAAATTTACACCCTAAATTTTCTGAGGTAATTTTTGGTAGGTGTGAACAACTAATGTAGATAAAAAAGTATAGAAATATACATATAAAATCAACAATATTTTCAAATATTCATCCCCCTATATAGACATGGCTAATACATCCACAATAAATACTAGTAAAGCAGGTATTGTAATAATCTAGCACAAGTATTTGAACACATTTTTTGAAAGTTCAAGACAGTATAAGGACTTTAGAATCATCTGCAGCTAGTTGCACTCTGGGCAACACACAAAATGTTCAAGGCTCTTTTAGGTCCTAAGGGCTTAGGAATAAACAACTGATTAAGCCTCTAAAATAGAAAATCAGGTTCAAAGGGAGAACAAGGCTTCTACCAGGACTCCAAACAGCTCGACTTCTGACTTTTGCTTAGACACATTTTTCTTAAAAGCACAAGGATTTTTAGGGCAGTGAAAACAACCTGCACCATGCTATAGTGGTAGGCACATCATACATTTGTCTGAACCCATATACAACATCAAGCATAACCTCAGTGTAAATTATTACTCTGGGTGATGATGCTGTGTCCATGTAGGTTCATCGATCATTAACCAATGTACCACTCTGAAGGGAGACATTAGTAATGGTGACATCAGTAATGCATGTGTGGGGCAGAGGGTAAAAGGGAAATCTCTCTGCTGACCTCTCAATTTTGCTGTAATTCTAAAACTCCTGTAAAAATAGTATTCAAAAAATTTATTTGTTAACCTTATAATATCAACTACAGGTAAAAACATTTAAAATATTAAGTAATAAAACATACTGATTTTAGTATAGGTCATCCATTAGGGAAAGTAGAAATGAAAGTAAGATCGATTGTGAAAAGGGAATAGGGAGAAAAGAACAACTAAATGTTCATATGCTAAGTACTGCATTAGGTGTGATTTTACATATATATATATATATATATATATATATTCTTAATTACTACCAATATTGAAAAGAGGTATTCTTTCTCTGCTACCAAGAACAAAACAAACAAAACAAGCCAAGAGTCAGAGAAACCAGGATTTTAATCTTTAACTCCAAAGTATCACATACTGATACTGCTGTCCTTATCAATTTAAAAAATATTACAACAACAAAAAGGATGTCAAAAACTACACAACCATCTAAAAGTAACTGTCAAAGGAAGGTACTAGGAATAAAGGGGTGTTCTGTGGCTTTAAACAGGGTTACACAAAATTAGCCCATCTACAGCAACAGGAATGAGGACATTTTCACAGCACAAGGGAAAACACAATTCAATCATCTGGCTAGGAATTACACAAAATGATCCATCTAAAATACAAAAAAAAGGACATAAAAGATGGAGGGTTTTTTTTTTTCCATTCATTCTGGAAGAACATTCTCTATTTAAGGGAAATACTTAGGCAAATCAATATTCAATTTTTTAAGTTTTACTTTTAATAATATAATAATATAATGAAAAACCTCTACTAAAGTGATTATTTGCAAATAAATGCACAGTCAGCATCATCATATTGAATGGAGAAATGTTGGAAGTATTTCCTCTAAAATCTGGAACCAGACAAGGATGCCCACTTTTACCACTGCTATTCAATATGGTTCTGGAAGTTTTAGCCAGAGCCATTAGGAAACAAAAAGAAATCAAAGGGATACAAATTGGAAAGGAAGAAATCAAATTATCCCTGTTTGCAGATGGTATGATTCTATATTTAGGGGAACCAAAAGACACCACTAAGAGACTATTGGAACTCAGAAGAGAGTTTGGTAAAGTGGCAGAATATAAAATCAAAACACAAAAATCATTAGCTTTTATATACACAGACAATGCCATGGCTAAGAAATAACTTGTAAGATCAGTCCCATTCACAACAGCTACCAAAAATTTAAATACCTTGGAATAAATTTCACCAAGGAGGTGAAGATCTCTACAATGAAAATTATAAAACACTAAACAAACAAACAAAAGAAGACACAAAAAAATGAAAAAAATTTTCCATGTTCATGGATTGGAAGAATTAATATAATCAGTGTATCCATAGTGCCAAAAAAGCAATTTACAGGCTCAATGTGATCCCAATCAAAATACCAATGAGGTTCTTCTCAGATCTCGGGGAAAAGATACTACAACTTCTATGGAAACACAGGAGACCCTGAACAGCTAAAGAAATGTTAAACAACAAAAACAAAGCCAGAGGCACCACAATATCAGATTTCAAGACATACTACAGGGCAGTTGTAATGAAAACAGCCTGGTACTGGCACAAAAATAGACATGTAGACCAATAGAACAGAATAGAAATTCCAGAAATCAATCCACCCATCTACAACAAATTAGTATTTGACAAAGGAGCTAAAATCAATTCCTGGAAAAAGGACAGTTTCTTCAACAAATGGTGCTGGGAAATTGGATCTCTGTGTGCAGAAGTATGAAACAGGACCCTATCTTAAACCTTTATAAAAATCAACTCACAATGGGTCAAAAATCTAAATCTATGATGTGATACCATCAAAAAACTAGAGGAGAACATCAAGGAAGCTCTACAAGACATTGGAAGGCAAACACTTCTTGGAAAAGACCCCAGAAACACAGGCAATCAAAGCCAAAATAAACAAATGGGATTACATCAATCTCAGAAGCTTCAGCACTACAAGGAAACACTCAACAAAGTGAAGAGGCAACCAACAGAATAGGAGAAAAAATTGCAAACTATGCAACTGATAAAGTATTAATATCCAGAATCTATAAAAAGCTCAAGAAACTCAACAACAAGAAAACACACAACCCAGTTAAAAAATAGGCAAAGGACTTGAATAGGCATTTTTCAAAAGAGGAAAACCAAATGTCATTATCAAACAACCTTGTGGAACAAAACCTAATTCATTGTACTTTTCAAATTAAAAAGTATCCAACTTATCACTGAATACTACCTAAAGATAACCATGGACTCTTCATTCTGTTTGGAATACTCTAGTCCAAACACATCCCTAATTTCATCCAGTGAGGAAAATTTCATGACTTGACCAGCAGTAACAAAGGGACTATAATAATTCTTTACATTATTTCTGGAGAGGTACAGAAATGAGAAAGTTACCTGTCTGCAGGAAAAATCATTCATAGAAGTATATCAGGCATGAAAACAGTATCCATCATGGTAGTTGACAATCTGTCTATTTATTATATAAAAAGGAACTATTAGAATATCATGTTTCAGATACACAGAGAATAGCTATTTTTTATAAAACTCAGATTTCACTTATCAGCATGTTTATTGGAAGGTAAATCAACCCCTAATTCATACTCTTACATGCAATTCTTGGTTCTTCCCATACTCCCTTATGTCCCCAAAGTTAATGATATGCTGTTTTCTGTTCTTTGAGAGATTATCCAGGTCTTCCTCCTGGATAACTACTAAAATGTCTCCATCATTTGGCCAGAATTTTATATCCCAGAGAGTGGCTTCCATGCCATCTTCTTAGACCAAAGCTAGAAATGAAAGATCAAGCTACAATATTACTATAATCCATAATATTAACCTCAAAAGGTTATTTAAATGTTACCTCCACAGATAATACCACAACATATTTTCTTTTATTAAGCCATCACTTCTAATTAAACAGAAGATCAGCCCCGAAAGTAATTTTTTAAAGTGATTAAATTTAAGGAAGCCTTGGAATCAAGGCTGATCTCTCCTTTTTCTCTTTACTAAGTAAAGTGTATAAAGGGAAATCAAAAGCATACAAATATAAACAAAGAACAATCAGGACAATATATAAAATCAAATAACTAGGACTTTCTGTTTTTGTTCTTTAGATGAAAGATTAATAAGGAAGCACGAAGGAGTTATAGCAGTCCTTAGGAGATTATAACATAACAAAACACATTGGCTACTACTATGAAGTATATCTAACCATACACAATGGGAATCATTGACTCAGGGTATTTTAAAATCTGTGCACCAGGGTGGCGCCACAGCTCACTAGGCTAATCCTCCGCCTGCGGCACCAGTACTCCAGGTTCTAGTCCTGGTTGGGGTGCTGTGTTCTGTCCCAGTTGCTCCTCTTCCAGTCCAGCTCTCTGCTGTGGACCAGGAAGGCAGTGGAGGATGGCCCAAGTGCTTGGGCCCTGCACCCGCATAGGAGACCAGGAGGAAACACCAGGCTCCTGGCTCTGGATCAGTGCAGCGCGCCAGCCGTAGCAACCATTTGGGGGGTGAACCAACGGAAAAAGGAAGACCTTTCTCTCTGTCTCTCTCTCTCACTGTCTAACTCTGCCTGTCAAAAAAAAGAAAAAAAACCTGTGCACCCAATAGCTAAAATATGGAATCAACCCAAATGTCCATCAACTGAAGACTGGATAAATTATGGTATATATACACTATGGAGTACTACTTAGCTGTTAAAAAACTGAAATCTTGTCTTTTAAAATAAAATGGATGCAACCAGAAACCATTATAGTTAGTGAAATCAGCCAGTCCCAAAATTACAGATATCATGTTTTCCCTGATCAAGGGTAACTGATAGAATTAAAATGTAATGTACTGATCAGTACAATGTATACATGCATCAAAATGTCACACTATACATCATAAATATACACAATTATTGTTAATAATTTTTAATGTTTTAAAGTCAAATAAATAAAAATGAATTTCCTATGTTCGTTATACAATAAAAAAAGAATTATATCTATAAAAAATGTAATGTATTCGACTGAAATGGACATTCTGAGATTCAAAGATGGTTTACAGCCCTCATCTCTTCTGTTGAGGAACTGTCTTTTTTTTCTTCATAGTATTTGTTGAACTCTTCTGCTTAGTGTATGGTTAACCTTATAATTATTAAGTAAACTGAAAGTAGATCTCTGTGAAAATTAAAGATTGGGAATGGGAGAGGGAGGAGGAAGAAGTGTTGAAGCAAGGGTGGTAGCGAGGGAAGTTTCACTATATTCCTAAATCTGTATATATGAAATATATGAAACCTGTATAACAAATTTTTTAAAAGCCTATATACCAGCCATATGTAGATAATAGTTAACAGAAGTTGTTTAGAACCTTTTTCATACACTCCCAGTAAATTTGTAAATAGTCTACAGTCCTATTGTAGACTTTTTTCTTTCATGTCTTAGTTCTTCTTTCATGCCTTTTTTGCTGTTCTTCTAATACACATCACCACACAAGAGAAAACATAGTAGCAGACAACATGGAAAGCTGTAGAAGAACCCAGGGCTTAAATTTACTATATGTTTGAAGACTTCAGCTCTTATTTCTAATTTATTTATGTGGCCTACCTTAACTTGTGAGAAGTTTAAAGTTCTGGTTATATGGTATCAATCCATAAATACCAATAAAAAATGACATATGACTGGTAAACCTGACACTGGAAATAGATATTCTTAAAAATGTCTTGTTCAGTCATCATCTCCTGTGTTACAGATCTCAGCACTAAATTTCATCTTAACAAAGTCTACTGAAAGCCATGAACTAAACTGGTGTACATATTAAGTACTGTTTAAATTTTAGAATCAAACATTTTAAAACACAAAATTCTATTTTTGTACTAAAACTTCTGGGCCACTTCCTTCTGCTTTCAAATAATATACAACATGAACCCTTCCTCAATGTCTCTCCTGGATAAAAGATTCTAATGACCAATATATTAAGGATTACCCTAGATTAAGCCACAAGTTACATGTCTAACATTAATACACTCAACTTGTTTAGGGTTTCCCCTTAACACTGGAAAAGCTCAAACCACAGTATTTCATAAGTGTGGTTTGAGCTTTTCCAGTGTTAAGGGAAAACACTAAACAAGTTGAAAACACTAGAAAATATTTATATTTTGAGCTACTAAATAGTGTAATATTTTCTATAATGTAATACAGCAACTAAGACATTAATAAAATGTTACCTAACGATCACTTTTATGCATTTTTTAATTTTTTAGAACTATATAGACATAGCGATTAACAATACCAACTTGTTTAATTTTCCTTAACTGTCTTATAAAGTAGAATGTGTTAAGAAAACCCCCTTATGGCCGGCACCGTGGCTCACTAGGCTAATCCTCTGCCTGTGGCACTGGCACAGTTGTGGCGCCAGATTCTGTCCCGGTTGCTTCCTCTTCCAGTCCAGCTCTCTGCTATGGCCCGAGAAGGCAGAAGACAGTGGAGGATGGCCCAAGTCCTTGGGCCCTGCACCCACATGGGAGACCAAGAGGAGGCACCTGGCTCCTGGCTTCAGATCGGCACAGTGCGCCGGCCCTGGCAGCCATTTGGGGGGTGAACCAGCAGAAGGAAGACCTTTCTCTCTGTCTCTGTCACTGTCTAACACTGCCTGTAAAAAAAAAAAAAAAAAAAATCCCACTTATAAAAATATATAATAATCTTTCAAAGTATTTCTACCAATTACAGCTTTAAAGGGTTTTTAAAAAGAAAGGGTCAAAGACTGACCTTACATTAAATCTTTAACATTGAAAAGAAAATCATAGTTAGGCAAAACTTATCAAGATGAACAGTCAATGACCCCTCCTATTTTGAATAATAAAAATAAGAGAGTAAAGTTGTAAGCCACAGAGTGAGTTGAATGACCCTAACGTCCTTTCCTGGGGCTCTTACAAATTCAAGATAATGGGCACCAGAGAGATAGAGTAAGAAAGTCTGCACACAGCCATAGGACATTAATTGACTGTGATTCTCAAAGTGGCATTTTACACACAAGACATTCTTATATATTTAACATTTTTAAAAAACATTTGTTAGTTTGAAAAGCAGAGAGAGACCGATATCTACTGGTTCACTCTCCAAATGGTCTTTATAGCCAAGTGTGGGCCAGGGCACAGCCAGGAGCCACAAACTTCATCTGTGTCTCTCACGTGGATGTCAGATCCTCAAGTATCTAAACCATTATCTGCTACTTGCCAGAGGCATTAGCGTGGAGCTGGAAGAGAAGCAGAGTAGCAAGAACTTGACCTGGTACTCTGATATGGGATGTGAGTATCCCAAACAATGGCTTCATCCACTGTAACACAACACCAGCCCCTATACCTGCTGTACTAATGAAAAGCTTTCCACTCACTCCCTTCCTGCTGCAGCATTCATCCACTTGGTATTGTGCCATAGTCTATTGGCTTTAGCCGAACTTATGAAGCTTGATCAAATCACCACTCATCCACTAAAAGAACAGAATTCAGGCTTCTGCTATGAATGTATTTCCACCACAGTGAGTCCGCTATTGCTATCACCACTGAAAGTGAGTCCTACCCCTCTAATTATGCTTGTGAGCCCATTAATATCATGCTTAAATACTGTCATCTCTAACAAGGATCTTAGCGCTAAATCAAAGAAACCACAACTGCTGAGTACAAGATATCATTAGTTACATTGTTTGTAAAGTTTGAGTGATCATTAAGAACTTATCTTGAGGCTGGCACTGTGGCATAGCAGGTAGGGCTGCCGACTGTAGTGCTGGCATCCCGTATGGGTGCTGGTTTGAGTCCTGGCTGTTCCACTCCTGATCCAGCTCTCTGCTATGGACTGGGAAAGCAGTAGAGAATAGCCCACGTCCTTGGGTCAATGCACCCACGTGGAAGACCCGTAAGAAGTTCCTGGCTCCGGAAGACATAGGAAACCTAAACAGACCCATAACTGACACAGAAATTGAAACAGTAATAAAGGCCCTCCCAACAAAGAAAAGCCCAGGACCAGATGGATTCACCGCTGAGTTCTACCAGACATTTAGAGAAGAACTAACTCCAATTATTCTCAAACTATTCAGAACAATCGAAAAAGAAGGAATCCTCCCAAATTCTTTCTATGAAGCCAGCATCACCTTAATTCCTAAGCCGGAAAAAGATGCAGCATTGAAAGAGAATTACAGACCAATATCCCTGATGAACATAGATGCAAAAATCCTCAATAAAATTCTGGCCAATAGAATGCAACAACACATCAGAAAGATCATCCACCCAGACCAAGTGGGATTCATCCCCGGTATGCAGGGATGGTTCAACATTCGCAAAACAATCAACGTAATACACTACATTAACAGACTGCAGAAGAAAAACCATATGATTCTCTCAATAGACGCAGAGAAAGCATTTGATAAAATACAACACCCTTTCATGATGAAAACTCTAAGCAAACTGGGTATGGAAGGAACATTCCTTAATACAATCAAAGCAATATATGAAAAACCCACGGCCAACATCCTATTGAATGGGGAAAAGTTGGAAGCATTTCCGCTGAAATCTGGTACCAGACAGGGATGCCCACTCTCACCACTGCTATTCAATATAGTTCTGGAAGTTTTAGCTAGAGCTATTAGGCAAGAAAAAGAAATTAAAGGGATACAAATCGGGAAGGAAGAAGTCAAACTATCCCTCTTTGCAGATGATATGATTCTTTATTTAGGGGACCCAAAGAACTCTACTAAGAGACTATTGGAACTCATCGAAGAGTTTGGCAAAGTAGCAGGATATAAAATCAATCCACAAAAATCAACAGCCTTTGTATACACAGGCAATGCCACGGCTGAGGAAGAACTTCTAAAATCAATCCCATTCACAATAGCCACAAAAACAATCAAATACCTTGGAATAAACTTAACCAAGGACGTTAAAGAACTCTATGATGAAAACTACAAAACCTTAAAGAAAGAAATAAAAGAGGATACCAAAAAATGGAGAAATCTTCCATGCTCATGGATTGGAAGAATCAATATCATCAAAATGTCTATTCTCCCAAAAGCAATTTATACATTCAATGCAATACCAATCAAGATACCGAAGACATTCTTCTTAGATCTGGAAAAAATGATACTGAAATTCATATGGAGAAACAGAAGACCTCGAATAGCCAAAGCTATCTTGTACAACAAAAACAAAGCCGGAGGCATCACAATCCCAGATTTCAGGGCATACTACAGGGCAGTTGTTATCAAAACAGCATGGTACTGGTACAGAAACAGATGGATAGACCAATGGAACAGAATAGAAACACCAGAAATCAATCCAAACATCTACAGCCAACTTATATTTGATCAAAGATCCAAAACTAATCCCTGGAATAAGGACAGTCTATTCAATAAATGGTGCTGGCAAAACTGGATTTCCATGTGCAGAAGCTTGAAGCAAGACCCATACCTTTCACCTTACACAAAAATTCACTCAACGTGGATTAAAGACTTAAATCTACGGCCCGAAACCATCAAATTATTAGAGAGCATTGGAAAAACCCTGCAAGATATAGGTACAGGCAAAGACTTTTTGGAAAAGACCCCAGGAGCACAGGCAGTCAAAACAAAAATTAACATTTGGGATTGCATCAAATTGAGAAGTTTCTGTACTTCGAAAGAAACAGTCAGGAAAGTGAAGAGGCAACCGACAGAATGGGAGAAAATATTTGCAAACTATACTACAGATAAAGGGTTGATAACCAGAATCTACAAATAAATCAAGAAAATCCACAACAACAGAAGAAACAACCCACTGAAGAGATGGGCCAAGGACCTCAACAGACACTTCTCAAAAGAAGAAATCCAAATGGCCAACAGACACATGAAAAAATGTTCAAGATCACTAGCAATCAGAGAAATGCAAATCAAAACCACAATGAGGTTTCACCTCACCCCGGTGAGAATGGCTCACATACAGAAATCTACCAACAACAGATGCTGGAGAGGATGTGGGGAAAAAGGGACACTAACCCACTGTTGGTGGGAATGCAAACTGGTTAAGCCATTATGGAAGTCAGTCTGGAGATTCCTCAGAAACCTGAACATAACCCTACCATACAACCCAGCCATCCCACTCCTTGGAATTTACCCAAAGGAAATTAATTTGGCTAATAAAAAAGCCATCTGCACATTAATGTTTATTGCAGCTCAATTCACAATAGCTAAGACCTGGAACCAACCCAAATGCCCATCAACAGTAGACTGGATAAAGAAATTATGGGACATGTACTCTATAGAATACTATACAGCAGTAAGGAACAATGAAACCCAGTCATTTGAAACAAGATGGAGGGATCTGGAAAACATCATGCTGAGTGAATTAAGCCAGTCCCAAAGAGACAAACATCATTTGTTTTCCCTGATTGGCGACAACTAACTGAGCACCAAAGGGGAAACCTGCTGAAATGAAATGGACACTATAAGAAACAATGACCTGATCAGCTTAAGTCCTGACTCTAGATATACAATGTAATACTTTATCCTTATACTTTACGTTTCTGTGTGGGCACAAACTGACGAGCTCTTTACTAATGATATACTGAAGTGATCTTCTGTATATAAAGAGAATTGGAAATGAAAAAAAAAAAAATAACAACCTGGTGTTGAAGGGGAAATGGCATAGAAAGTTAATTAATTCGAAAAAAAAAAAATCATGTGGGTTCTCTGTCTTTAATGTGTTGTACATTGCTATTTGATGCTATAATTAGTAATCCAATGGTAGTTTTTTCACTTTGTATTGCTATATGGGCAAAATGTTGAAAACCTTACCTAATATATGCTAAGCTGATCTTCTGTATACAAAGAGAATTGAAAATGAATCCTTACATGAATGGAAGGGGAGAGAGAGCGGGAGAGGGGAGGGTTGCGGGCGGGAGGGTAGTTACGGGAGGGGGGAAGCCATTGTGACCCATAAGCTGTACTTTGGAAATTTATATTCATTAAATAAAAGTTTAATAAAAAAAAAAAAAAAGAAGTTCCTGGCTCCCTGGCTCCTACTTCAGATCAGCGCAGCTCCGGCCATTGTGGCCATTTAGGGAGTGAACCAGCAAATGGAAGACCTTTCTCTCTCTCTCTCTCTCTCTCTCTCTCTCTCTCTCTCTCTCTCTCTGCCTTGCCTGTTTGTAACTCTGCCTTTCAAATAAATATTAAAAAAAAAAATTAACTGCTCTTATTTTAACCAACGTTATCTTCCTTAAAATACACTTTCACAAATTTTGTGGCATTGACATCCAGGAAACAGAATTCAAATTTTGTATAAGAAAAGAGTAGAATACGGAAATTTATCTCCAAAATGTGTATTCTTAGTAAACTGTTCCTCAGTATACATCTCTATTAAGCAACAATCACCAAAGGTCACTAAATCATATGACCAGTAGCAGAACCAAATAAGCACCTTAGAATTTTTGTAGCAAAACCTCGTGATCCAAGTCAGTGAGATGTTCCTTGTATTCAAATATTTTATGAAACTGCTAGTCCTTCCCAATAGTAGTGTTTCACTAGGAACCATTGCCTTGTAGGCAAATGAATTACTAATAAGAAGATAAAAGTATTGCAAAGTTTGTTTGATATGACACCTTGAATGAAGTACGAAAGCCATTTTTCCCTTATTTAGATACCCAAGGAAGTCATGTGGAGTTAAGAAGTGGCCTCAAATTGCTTAACAAAAATTGAAACTGGGGAATGCCTTCATATTATAGATACATAGTAACATGTTCATTTGGCTTTAGCAACATGCAAAAATAAACAAAGCAGCTACAAGCTGTATTTCCTGTCTTATATTTTCAATCTGCTTAAAAGAGCAGATTGAGGCTATCTCCCTATGACCACAGTGCCTCCCACATCTCACAGTTACACCTTCGATTCCATACATCCTTTCAAGTTTAGAGTAAGCAGTGCCTGTCCTTGTCTACCAGATATATGCCTTCAACTTGTCCTCTCCCAGTAGCTAAGCAATTCTTCTTCGATCCATATCACAGACCCAGAACCATCATCCAAGCTCCCATTTCCCATCTGTAACTTAGAGAAGCAAGGAAGCAAGCACACTTCATTTGACTGCTTTCTTGTTACAAAAATCCTTTCTTCATCCCAGTGCTACTTCTCCCACAGTTACATTGGTCACATTTTCCAACTGTCATCCAGCAATTCTCAATCATGTGACTCCCCTTTTCGGAAATGTTCTCTAGTTCAATTTTTTTAACCACATCTGGTCTAACCCCTCGGCCAGGCTTCTAAACTCCAAAATATGATTCCAGTAACTTTCCCACAAATCCCCAATCATGTACCTTTCACTCTATCCACAGAGAATTCCACCCTTTCACTCACATCATTTCCCTTGCCAAGAATATGCTCATCTCTCCTGCCAACTGAAACATGCAACTGGAGTCAGCTCAGGTCACACTTCTCTAAAAGATTTCCCACTCTTATCCCTTCATCCTATGTGGGTCTTCTAGCAGCTCCCCTATCTATGACTCTCTATACATTTAGCTGAAGTATGTATGGGTCAAAGACTCAATCCTTATAGAATATTTTTAATTCTCTCCCAGTAACGGACATGCAATTACATATTAGTTATTCAGTTAATGCTAAGAGGTCTATGATATAGAATTGTATAATATCTATCCTTTCAAAAACTGCAGGCTCATTTTTAAAGATAATTTCCAAACAACACATACTTTTCTGAATACTGACTACATCATTGGAACAGCATGACAATACTGAGAGAAATGAAAAAGAATGAACTGCCTTGAAGAAACAGATGTAAGTGAAAACTTTCCCATGGCATTTCTGCCTGTCTTGTAACAGCTTTTGTTCCAGACTTTCTTTCCAAACAACTTTGGAATCTAGGGATAGCACCTCCCTCCAGGTTACAGCACAATGATTTTCCTAAAAATACTGCCTTCATACAGGGCAAAGAGTAGGCAGCTTTGCTAGAGGGCCCTTGAAAAACTGGGTGTTATCTAAACTCAGAGTTCCTCAGCTGTGACACATAATCTCTGTGTGCAAGCATCCACGTGGGTCACTCACAATTGCCAAGGGACTGGCTGTTACGAAGCCAGCACTCTCCGGCTAGCTTGTTCTGTCCAGTCACATGCTGCCCTCTGCCATGTTATGAGGCAGCAAGAAGGCCCTCACCGTGCGTGATGTATTACATCCTTGGATTTACCAGCAACCAGAAATGTCAGCTAGATAAATCAACAACCATTATACATTTTCAGAAAATGGACTAAGACAACCTCCATCAAATTTGTTACTGTATCATTAAAATATTGCTAACATTTAGTATCTGTCCCATTTTTCTGAAATATGAGAATTTTTGTAATTTCCATGTGAATTGAAAGATATTTTAATGTAAAAAAGTAAATAATTAACTTTATGAAAAAATGAATTCCTAGGAATCACATCATTTGATAAAGAGGGAAGAAGGAGAATTTTGGGTTACTTTTTCCAATTTGCCTCAACAGGAAGATATCAAAGCAGAATTTTCAGTGTTTAATTAGGAAACTGACTTTGATCTCCTAGAGACAGGGCCCTTTCTTTGCTTAAAAATTACAACTGGTGTACAATAATAACACAACTAAAGATGAGTTTCAGACTCTAAATTAATGACAGGTTTTTTAAGCCTCACAATTAAAGGATATTACTTTGATTTTAGTCCTAAAGTCTTATATTCACATTTTTTAAGTACCATGTTCTTTACACAGGAAGTATAAAAAATGGAGATTACAATTTCTTCTAAACCATACTTTAAGAGGCAGTATTACAGAAAAGGTTACCACACACTTCAGTGATCCACTGTAATTGTGTAGACTACAAAAAATGTTACAGAGGAAAAGGCATTTTAATTACAACTACATTCATTTCTAACTAAAAATCAGGTGCACACACTTACATATGTAAATTCAATAAGGTTCACACTTCCTTATCCTTTCTTGCCAGACCGGAATAGTTAATCTGAAAAGTTGGTTTTTGATTGCACAACTTGACTCCTCAACTGAACAAAGTATTGTATACAAAAACATTTGCAACAAAAAACTATATAGAATTTTTTTTAAAATCATTTAATCTTTATTATAAAGCATTTTTCCCATCCCTAAGTATTTTCAGGTTTGAAGTCACGAAAACGAACTACCCTAAAGCAACTCTCTTGGAGCTATTGAGATTTTCATCTACACAGAGAAATTTGTCAGTTTCTTACTTGCTACTAAAAGATATCTCAGACCCTCAATATAGCCCTTAGCAGAGGTCTCCGTTCTTAGTCCATGTTTGAAGGGGACAGGAATATTCTACTGTCAAACAGTCAAAGCGTTAGCATCAAAGGAGCCATCCAAATCAAAACCCTATTGTTAGAAAACTTTAGCTCCCTACTTCAACTTCTTAACCAAATGGAAACTGGCCACACAAATGGACCCCACTTCCTCTCCAGCACCTTTTTTTCGAATTCAATCATAGCCCAATAGTTTGCTTCCTCTAGGACTCTTCGACCTTCAATCTTGCCCCCACAAAAAGCTGTTCTGCACACTGTGGCCCTACAATTGTCTAAAGGCTGAATCTGATTTTGTCACAGACCCTGACACATGATCAGGTCTTGAGCATCTTGACAACCCTACCATCTGCTACTCCCTACACCCCATAATCTTCTAATCTTCACTTGAAATTGCCATTACTGGTATACACCACACTCTCCTGCTCCAGAGTTTCGGGTATGTTTCTGTTCCTTGGCAACTTGTTCAGAGCCCCTCCCACACAGCCAACTCCTAGTCAGCCTTCATGACTCATGGTTGTTTTATTTCCTTGAAGTGAGGCTTCCATGACCTTTGCTTTGGCTGTGTAGCACCTTTATGCACTCACAGCACAAATCACATCATCAGAACTGACCCAGCTCTTTGTCTCTCCTGCACATGCCTTGAGGGAAGAACCAGAAGTCTGGAAAGATATGGAGGGTATATAATGTCATGCCATCTCCTCCAGCACCAACCACACAACGCCACGAAACGCAGAAGTCGTTCAGATGTCCCTGGTAAAATACACTAAATCTTGAGCCAGGAGAGAAAGTTGTTGGTTTTTGTGCCTGGAAATCCAAAACCAGCCCCTGGAACAGTCACTTTCTCTATCAAGAAGAAAAGTGTCGTAAGTTGCTCACAATCCCTAAGTTGGTCATCTACCTCTCCCTGGTTCTAGAATAAATAGGTAAGATAGTTAACTTGGCCAGCGCTGTGGCTCACTAGGCTAATCCTCCGCCTTGCGGTGCCGGCACACCAGGTTCTAGTCCTGGTCGGGGCACCGGATTCTGTCCCGGTTGCCCCTCTTCCAGGCCAGCTCTCTGCTATGGCCCGGGAGTGCAGTGGAGGATGGCCCAAGTGTTTGGGCCCTGCACCCCATGGGAGACCAGGAGAAGCACCTGGCTCCTGGCTTCGATCAGCGAGGTGCCCCGGCCACGGCGGCCATTGGAGGGTGAACCAACGGCAAAGGAAGACCTTTCTCTCTGTCTCTCTCTCTCACTGTCCACTCTGCCTGTCAAAAAAAAAAAAGATAGTTAACTTGTCCAAGGAGAGAATGCAGAACGGGTGGGAGGGCAGGGAGTCAAGGCTGGTCATCAAGGTCACAGATGCCTAGAGAGCTATGGTTGCGGCCCACTACTCCATGAACACCCTCACTGCAGCAGATGAGGCCAGGAACCCACCCAGGAGTTGCCCTGTCGCTAATGGGGAAGCGGAGACCACAAGGAGCCTTGTCCTCTCCCAGGCCTGAGGCTGGGCACAAGTACCAAGGACCCCAGCCCCTTCCTCCGGCCCACGGCCTTTTCCTGTAAGCCCCCTGGGTCCAGAGCCCGCGGGTGGAGTCGGGCGGGTGAAGGCAGGCCACCTGCGCGCTGGGACCCAACCTGCTTCCCCGCCCTCCGCCTAGAGGGACTCAGGACCAAGGCGCCGGGGGAGCCCACAGCAAACCTGGGCCCTGCCCGCAGCACAGCCTGGCGGCCGCCGCTTCCCAGCCCAGCTCAGCGATTAACGCTCCGAGCTCCACCCGGGCAGCAGACAATCCCGCCATGCAAGTTTCCCTAGAGCAGAGACTTCCTGCCTCCCTCGTTTCCATAACAACGGCTGCAGGGTCCTAGCCAAGCCCTGAGGTCAGAGGTCATCTCCGCGGCAACGGGAACTTCCCGCGCTACGGAGGCTCCAGTGGGCCGCTTCCGCCGCATTGCGTAGCGGAGCCCCCGGCGCACCGAGGCTGGAGCGAGCCAGCGTGGGTCCCAGGGATCCGAGGGAAGAGGCGTGACCAGGGCGTGTGGCCACCGCTTCCCACCTGGAGGAGGCCCGCGCCTGCCCTGCTGGTCCCCCATTGTCAGGGCCCAGCGAGTCCAGTCTCGGCCGGATTACCGAGGACTGGACACCTGGAAGCAGCTCAGAGCTGCAGCGTTGGCCCCTGGCGGCTTTGCAGAAAACAATAATGACATGGTTCTCTGGAAACCGAGGCCTCTGCACGGAGCCCTGGCTTCTGTCAAACTTTGCGGGCCCTGACACAGACTGTGCGCCTCGCAGCCCGGCTCCCGGCTTCAAAGTGGCTCTGGAGAGGAGGAGGCACACAGCGCACCTCGGCTGTTGGAAGTGCAGGGAGCTACGAAGTTGGAGGATGCATGCGTTTACAGCTGCAGAACAAAATAGGACAGCAGGGGCTCCGCTCTAGCCTGTGGCCTCCAGAAGAAGACAGGCCGCCGGGGCGGGGCTGCTTACCCCGAGGAGCGACTCAGCAAGTCCTCCTTTGTAAGGAGGAGAAAAGTAAAGGTTAGGAAACGCAAAGCAAGGAGGCCCTGCCAGGGGTGAACCCAGAGATGTCCTAAGGTCGGCTGTTCTAAGGCCAAGAGCGCCAGCGAGAATGCACTGGGCTGTTGAGTCCGTATTTTTGCAGGAGGTTCAGGGGTGAGGCGCAGATGGTAGGCTGGAGTTTTGAGGTTTAGAACAAGGTATTAAAAACTGTGAGCGAAGGGAATGTTTCCATGCAGTGTTTCAGATCGAAAGTCAGACCCTAAAGCCACTCACAGCTTTTTCCCTTCTTGATTTTATTATTTTTTATCATCTATAAACCAGATTGTTGGTTGGCACTGTTGAGAAGGTATAGACATAGGTGGACTAATCAGATGTACGATAGTCCTACCTTTCTTTGTTTCCAGAGGCACCTATTTTTTCTCACTATTAGTTCATTTTATTAAAATGTATTGAAAACCTGTCGTGTGTTATAAGCAGAGTTTTGGTCAGGACAAAGTGACAAAAGCAGTAGTGCCCAAGAGCTGCTGGGTCATTTCTCAGGTGACCTCAGGTTAGGCAAGCAGAAACCCTCGTGTTGCCTATGAAGCCTGTCTGCATTGTCCCTCCTTCCGCCTTCACGTTCTGAACTTCACTTCGGTTCACCATCCCACATTTTACATTCTGACCGATGTAAAGAAAAAAAAAAAAGTACTTTGTAGCACGTGAAGAATGATACAAGAAAAACACTAGCAGATAGTTGGTCCTTCAAAAGCAGAATAGCAACAACACTATGGCATCTAGATGGAGGAACTAAGAAGTCTCCCTCAGAAAACTCCATGCCCTTCTGTGCCCAGATTCAACCCCTTCAGAACGAAATCTGCTCCACAGCACTGGGCAGGTTGATATGCACTGAGCTAGTTCCCTGATCCACAGTCCTTCCTGGAGGTAAGACTGAATCAAACTCAAAAGCTTTATAAAAAACAGGCACAATGCAATGACTCATTTAAGGCTTAGTAGAGGAGCTTTTGCTATACTTTTCGAACATTCCCAACCCTTTCCTCTTAAGGCATAGGAAATGATTTTGAATAATTGGTTCCATTTTGAGACATCTACATGGTATTTATAGAAAACTTATGAGTCAATCTGAGTGAGGTATGATGCCAAAATGTGCAAAGGAGTGAAAACATTGGTTGTTGTTCTTGTTACCGTATGTATAAAACACTTCACAAAAGTCTCCAATGTTTGTGTTGCTAATACATAGAAGATGGGGTTCGAACATTTTAAAGGAATCGTTCACTTTGGGAAATGTGAAGTATACACAGAATTAGCTTTAGCACCTTCTGAAAGCAATGCATCATTTGAACAAATTTTCTCAGAGATGCTAAGATGAGCACAGGCTGTATGTGGTTACAGCCAAAGAAATATTCATTGTTAAAACTAAGTTTAGATTATCATGTGTTGAATTTTACACTTGTTAATTTGAATATAACTTTCCAAAAAGAAAAATCTACGGCTCTCCCAACAAACACTGGGAAGTCTATTGAAAATGCCATTCCTTGGTTCACGGCGTGCCACTGCTCTGCACAACTAATTTGCTACCTCTGTAACGGAAGCTTCCTGGATGGAGTCCAAGGCCTACTCATATTACATTGAATCCCACATGAAAGCCAAGCATATTAGAAGGAGAAGAACGTTACACCTGTTTGGTGATGCAGCCATGCAGGCTGAATTTGACATCTTCGTGTGATATATACTGTGTTTAGAAATGCGGAGGCTGTAGCCCACGTGTGGCTCACCCAGCTCTACAGGCACCCAGGATGAGTCGGCAGGCTGAGAAGGAGGAGTGAGAAGTGCTTATTCCCTTTTCTTCCTTGTCTCCCTATTTTTTCCCTTCCAAACGCCATGACAGCTCTCAGTATAAAGGAAGTTTAAAAAAAAAAAAAAAAGTTTGAAAACAGCTCAGTTAGTAAAAGGCAAAACAAGCTGAGAGGCACCCAAACAAGCTAGGAGACAAAGTGGTTAACGGGGCTTCCCGAGCTCTGCTTGTTCCCTCACAAAGTTACATGGCAGCCAGGGAGGCCGAGTTCAGAGAAGGAGACACTCGAGGCCAGGAGTCTGTGTGCTGTTCTCAGTGTGTTCTGCAGCACTAGGTCCAGGGCACCTGCCTCGTACCCTTCTTGCCACTGACACTCACACTGAGAGAAATTCTCTTACATCACAACTCACTTCAAGAACCTGTGCTTTTTAGCAGGCCATGGGATTTTAGGGGTGTCATGTGTGTGGTTGAGTGGGTGCATACATTTGATGGTCCATGGCTGCCTTTGTTTGTTTCACGTTATGTGTCTAAACAAATAGCTGTGACATGACCTTAGTGGGTATCTTTATTGGGGACTTTTTCAATGACATTTCTTTTCTTAGCACCCTTTGCTTAAAGAGCAGTGACCCAGATCTTTTCCCAAATTGGCCTGTTAGAAACATTGGTCAGTCCAAACTATCATACCGGGTTAAAGAAAACCTATCAGGCCTCCTCCAGGCAAAATAAGAGCCTCGGACTTAACATTCCCCATTTAATGATTTGCCCAAAATACAATCACCTTGCGTGACTCATACAGTGCAAGCTGAAGCAGGTAACATTTATTCTAAATGCATAGCTATTGCCCTGCTAGGAAAGTAAGGGAAAGTAGGACATTTGATGTGTGTGTGTTCTCTGGCAAGAGTTGTACCATAGGATGTGCAGTGTTTCTTATGAAGATGTCAATTTACTTTATACCGGAGCTTTTTAAGCCATTGTGATTGATTTTTTAAAAGCATTATGTTTTGCCGATACATTCTACATGTTCTTTTCCAGTTATGTTTTACATAAAAACAACTATAAAACACTGTAAGCATTTAGGTAACTAATTAATCATGCTTGAATAGATGGAAAAACTCGGCCCTTAAACTCACAACTCCTATCACCTACTTATTTTCAATCTAGCCAGATTACATAGCCACTGCTCCAATATCCTTCCCAGGAACCTTTGATAAGAGTATCCACACTTGTTGGCAAATTAAAGAATTGGAAATAACCAGAAAAGCATTTCCTAACTTACAAAGATTGGGAAGAAAAATGAATATTTACCTCTGAAATAATAAGAGGGGTTTTATACCAGATTCACTGGTATTTGGCAGTATTCTTTCAGAATTCTTAGTTTGAAACCAGTTAATTGTCCTCTTTTTAGACTTAAGATAACATAATAGGTAGTAGGCAGTCTGTTCTTTTGGTTTTAACAGTTAAGAGGATTTCAGACTTTGCTTTATTTTAATTACCCAATTAACTTCTTAGTTGCACTGCTACCTTGGGATCAAAAACCTGGCCATGATTTTAGACTTCATGTTAATAGCAGAGGGAGAACAGAAGTCACCAAGTTTAACACTCAAAGGGGATGGCTGGGCACAGGTTGGGATCAACTTTGAGGAGTGAGACAGTGTAACATTAGTGTCCCACTTTTAAATATCAAGGTTCCAACTTGTGGGTTGGACCTCTCATTTCTGGTGACCTAAGACTCAACCATTCTAAGAGCTGATGATGTTGTTAGACACGCTTTGAGTTAACCCATCACTTGGGATGCAAGTACTTTAGCATGCGTGCACTGCAAAATAAATTGCTCTAAAAATAATTGAGCAACTTCCAAAATGCCTCAGAAACAAACAAAAAACATAATGACTACATCCAGAAAAGATGAAAAGTAGGTAGAGGAGGTGTAATGTGAAGATAGTAGATAGTACACTGGGGGGAAACTCGTATTGTTTACGAAATAATTATAAAGCCCTGCAAAGAAACTCACTGTTAGCACTGATTTCAGACACGCCAGTACCATAGAAAGACTGACTTACAGGTGCCCAAACAGTAGAGGGGAAAACAAGGTGTTGGCCTCATTCCTTTCTCAGAGGGGAGCTAGATCTTGTCACCAGACACTAGGGGGCTTGACAAAGCCACTCTTTTCACCAAGTGAAGCATCAGCCCCTCCTTCCCAGCTGCCACTCTCCCCTTGCCCGGCTGTAGGGGTCTTGCAAAAGGGTCTTCCCATTAGGCCGTGAGATGCAAGTGCTGGGTGAGCTGCTGGGGTACCCCGCGCCGGATCGCAAGTGTGGCTGGTTAGAGGACCATGCTGCTCCCCTGTGAAGGGGTCGGGGCGTCATCTCAGAGTTGCTGGAGGCCCCGGAGAAGAGCACAAGGACAGGGGACAGCCGAGGGCTGGCTGGAAGGGGTGTAGTGCAGGCGAGAGCGCGGGGGTGAGGATTCCGGGGCAGTGGCAGTCCACTGCGGCACGGGGCCCGCCTGGCCGCCAGCGGCTACCCCTAGAGCCTGACACAGCCCCGCACCGTCCCAGCCAGGGGCCGCCTGGACCACGCAGCACCGCGCCACGGGATCCCTTGGACCGCATCCCTGGCGGCGGCCGAGGGCGCTCAGCCTCCACCCCGCCCACCGGAGCCTCCTCCGCAGCCCCCTCCTCAGAGCTAGGGTTCACTCGCCCAGCTGAAGCTCCGGGTGTCAGGGCGACCGCCGAGAGCCGTGATCTACGGCACCGCAGTGCCGGACCTCCAGCACCCGGGATGCCACTGCGGGATGACCGGCCCCCGCCCCCCATCCCCACCCCTCCTCCCACCACGGCCCAAGACGCCCCCACGCCAGGTCCTGGACCCCTTCCCCACCCTGAATGGAGCCAGGGGACACCAGGCATCCCTGACTGCCGGCTAGCGGGGTTCGGGGAAAGGCTGCGCTCGGCCGCCGCCGCCACGCAGCCCTCCGGCCTGGCCTCGTCCGGGTGGCTCGCCCCCCTCCCCAAACTCCCCAGACTGAGACTCTGAGAAGTGAGCCTCTGGGGTCCCACATCCCAGGATCGCCCGCATTTGCCTTTCTTATGTAATGCGCTGAAAGTGTCCCTGTGGGCGCTCTTTGGCCCCGGGGTGCCTGACCCTCGGGAAGCTCAAAGCCAGCACCGGGGCCCAGGGTTTGTCCTGCAGTGGGACCACTTCCTAGAGGGGCAGATTTCTATCCCGCCCGGCAGAGGGGCCGGGCTGTGGCCCGCAGGCGGGAGCCGGGCTTCGCCACCCCCAGGGGCCGGCTGTGGAGGGAGGCAGACGCGGGGAATGAGTTAATCCTCGGGCGGGCGCCGGGAGCCAGACGGGGGCGGGAGGCGGGGGCTGACGGAGGAGCGGGGCCGCCAGGGAGGGGGCCGCTTTGACTTCGGCAGAGGTGATGGGGTGGCGGATATTGTGCAAGCTCATCACAAAGTCTGGAGCCGAGCCGTGTCCCCCGCACCTGCAGCACGAGTGCGTTTTCCTGGCGACTACCGAAGCTTAAAGCCATGGTCCTCTGATTGTCCACCAAGCACAGGCAACCCAAATACATTACAAAAAAAAAAAAAAAGTTTCCTCCTCCCTCCTACTGATGGATTGTGTCACAGCCAAGAGCTGCCGATAACGGTTTGGGGGTTCGCAGCCGCGGATCCAGCTGTTACTTGTTTATTCATGCAACACCTCTAGATTCAAAACCGTCCTGCTGGCTTGTGTGTTCCCCTGCCTTCCTGCGTAGAACTGCAGAGCTAGCTCCATGAGCAACAGACAGGTTATTATGAGGAAAAACACCATAGCCATAATGATAAGAATAACACGATGCACGTTTTGCTTACCAGTTGGGGTCTTGTTTTTCTTAAGACTCTTGCCACAAAGACACTGCAGCATATGCGTTCCTTTGCTGAAAATGTTCCAAAGAAACCACATTGATTTGGGCGAAAAGCAATCCAGCAGCTTAGACACCCTGAGAAAGAACAGATCCTTGTGGTTGCATAATAATAATTTGAAATCAGTTCTCCTGAAGAGGGGTACCGGTTTTACCATAGGAAAAACGATAATATTCCGGATCTTCTCCCAGTTCTTTCCCCTCACGTGGTCTATTTCTTTGAGACTTCTCAGTGATTGTTTTTTTTCGGCCAGGGTGAAGGATTTATTCCCCCCTTGGTCACCACTGGATTCTTACCAAAGGCTTGGAAAAAAATCCTTTTTCAGCATGAAGCCCAACAAAAAAAGCAAAGAAATCCCAACTGAGACCAGAACTAAGCTGGGAGCACAGGAACGCACTAAAGGTCCCCAAAGAGAAAACCATAGCCTTGTACTTGGTCGCTACAGGGCTGGGTGGCTCTGCAGGAGGAAGGCTGGATTCAGCTCACTGAGAGAAGACTGCCATTGTGTAGCCCTAGGAGAGAAAGGGGGCAAAAGGGAAACCAAAGGAAAGGAAAAAAAGAAAAGGAAAAAAGAAAAGAAAGGAAGGAAAAAAAAAAAAAAAACCAGCACACACACTCACACACCAATACCACCTCCGGGATGGAGTCTGACGGCCGAAGGCAGCCTCCCTTCTCCCAGGGTCGATTTTTTTTTTTTTTTTTTTTTTTTTTAATAATCGATCGCCAGCGCTCAGTGGGATCGCATTTGAACCTGCAGCTCCCAATCACCACGGAGAAAAGATGCGGTTCTAGGTGCCCCCTCCCCTCGTCAGTCTCGTAGCAGGTCCAGAGCGCCACGAACCCCCTCGCTGCTGCTTCCTCTCACTCTTCCAGCTTCCAGCCGCCGCCGTGAGCATGAGGAAAAACCTCCCCTCCGGATTCCTCGCCCAGCCTCGACTGTGAGTTACAGGCATTAGAGGGAGGAGGAGGAGGAGTTGAAGTTTGCATTGAAAAGACTGGCTTTCCATGACGTAGCCACGTGCTCTCAGACCCGTCACCAGTGAGGTGCCTCAAGCCGCCCGGGGAGGGCACTGTCACTGCAGTCCCTGTGCTGCGCCCCTCCTGGAGGCTCCCCCGGGCCGCCCCGGGACCCTCGCCCTCCTAGGCCCTGCCCCGGCCGGGCCCCCGCGGCCGGCCCTCCCAGGCACCCCAAGAGCCTTCTGTTAAAAGTGCAGGTAGAGAGGGAGACTGGACAATTAGGAAGAGTAGACCTCAGAGAATGCCTGGGGTGGGGGTGGGGGTGGGAGCAGAAAGAGAAACGGGAGTTAAATGCACTCCGCACAGACAGCATTAGCGCCACCTTTTCTTCTTCTTTTCTTTCTTTTTTTCAAAAGCAGCCCCAACGTCAAGGGAAGCTCCCGCTGCTGTGATTATTATTTGAGTCCCACTTAAGGTGCTGTTTGGAAAACACAAACCAGCGTAAGCCAGAAGGGTGTCATACACAGCCTGCTCAAAGGACAGCCACTAAAATCTGAGGAGGGAAACTATAGTTCCCTGGGTAGGGACACATGCACAGTGACCAATGTATGTCTTTGCTAGACAAACAGCCCATTATCCTGGAATAATTTTTTGTACAGAAAGCAGCCTGTTTAAATCACGCCCTGATGCACTGGATTCAGCAGCCATGTACAGCTGACTAGCACTAAGTTCACCCTCATTTACTTCTCATCTAGGCAGAGTACCCTCACCAATCTAACCAAACAAAATGGGCAAATTTTCTGTCTTCATGAAGCTATTACCCAGCTTCCCACTCAGCCAGAAAACCAAAGGTCAGAGCCCTTGGTTTATTTTATTTTATTGTGGAAAAAGACGACGTACAAAGCACTACAAACTATTACAAAGAATATACAACTCCGGTGTGCTCACTACTCAAAGTTAATAAAAAGTAGCATTTTGCCATATTTGGGAACTGACCACTCACTCTTAAATAAATGGATTAAAGTTATGCCAATTTGTCTTCATCTTATAGGATAATTGGTATAATAATTTTAACTTTAATTTAAAAATGCATTTTAGAAGTTCCATCTAGTATCAAAAATGCCTCCACTGTATGGTACATCAAACTATCACCAAACAATAGATATAGATTTATGTATATGAGGACTGATGAGAGTCTGATTTTAAAGAAAATGAACTCCTGGGGGCAGGCCTCATGGTGTAGTGGGCTAAGCCTCCACCTGCATCCCATATATATGCAGGTTCCAGTCCTGGCTGATCCTCTTCCAATCCAGCTCTCTGCTATGGCCTGTGAAAGCAGTAGATGGCTTACGTGTTTGGGAACTTGTTCCTGGGTGGAGGACTCAGGAAGCTCTTGGCTCCTGGCTTGGATTAGCCCACCTCTGGCAGTCACAACCATTTGGGGAGTGAACCAGCAGATGGAAGACCTTTCTCTGCCTCTCAAATAAGTAAATAAAATCTTAAAAAAAAAAGAAAGAAAAAATGAACTCCTTTAATGCCAGGTGTTGAAAAACAAAAATATAATAAACATCTTTCCCACTCAGTTTTCTGATCCTTATGAGGCATTTCAGGATGCCAAAAATTAAATCGAATATCCTGGCCTTTTGGGAAACATCAGTCAAGGTAAGAATTAAAACAAGTACTTCTATTAAAGTCCAGAAATTGGAAAGCTATATAGTGATGGCCTCTCTGTCAAAGAATCATGACATATAGCTTAAAGACTAACAGCAGTCTAAAAACATTTGGTAAGTAAAGAAAGAGGAAATGCTAAAAGCCCATGAATGTAATGCCTGATGACATACATTGAGAAGTAGACTTCAAAAACAGAGAAGCATTGTCTTTTGGGAGAGGAAAAATGACAATTTCATTGTCAAATAATTAAGAAATAATTTTTTATGTCAATCAGGGACAGATATCATATGCTGTTTCTATAGCATTCTGGTATCCTCTAGAGGGTTCCAGAGTATCCCAATGTATTACCACTGGGAAAGTACCAGAGAAATGGGTGAATAAAAAGTATTCTACATCAAGGAACCATTATTGTGGCACAGCAGTTTAAGCTTCTGCTTACAGTGCCATCTTCCCCTTTAACAGTGTGGGTCCAAGTTCTAGCTGCTCTGCTTCCAATCCAGCTTCCTGCTAATATACCTGGATAGCAACTGAAAATGGCCCCAAGCACTTGAACCCTTACCATCCATGCAGGCAACCAGGATAGAATTCCAGGCTCCTGGCTTTGACCTGGCCAAGACCTTGTTGTTATGGCTACTGGAAGACTGAACAAGCAGATAGAAGATCCCTCATTCTCTTCCTCTCTTCCCTGCTTCCCTCTCCCTCTCCTCCTCTCCCTATTTCTCTGCCATTCTGGATTTCAAATAAATAAATCTTTTTCTTTTAAATTCTACATCAAGGTTTCCTAAAATCACCAGGCTCTAAGTTTCTATAAAAGCTTGCTGATTTCCCTGGGGTACTTCACAGATAGGGTAAAATATAGGGAGATTAATAGATCTTTGTACATGCTCAATTTGTATTAAAAGAATTTTCAAACTAGATCTTCTTGAATTTCCAAATTTTACTCTCTGCTCTACACTGTGAAGGTCAGTTTGTTTCCTATTAAAGAAGGACTACCAAAAAAAGCTAGCTTCCTGTGCTCCATATCCATGGGAGACTTGTTAGTTTGCCCTGTGAACTAAGGAACAATATAAAAGGTAATTAACTGTGACTCCTCTTCAGTGAGAATGTTATGCCAAACACTGTGCTAGTCACATCTCATATTCTTAGCAATTTAAAAGAAGAAAAAGTCTTCTTTTTAACATATGGATTTCTGACATTTATATGTTTCTTTTCTATATTCACTGATACATCATTATTTACTCACGTCACACTGACTATTATTCCAATTAAACAGACAACAATAAAAGCATTTATTTTTGCCTGGAAATGATGAGTAACACCACTTCAGGTTACTTCTGGTCCAAAGAACCCATAGTTTCTGATGTGCTCTGAGTAGCCTGATTCTATCATTAAACCAAAACTGAGAATCTATTCTGTGAAAGTAGCTGCTTCAGACTCCATATTGGACACCAAGTCATGAAATTGAACTAAGTTACCAGTAATGCAATAATAACAAAGGTGGTCCAAGAGCTAACTTACGTTATGATCAGGGATAATCCAAAAATATTTATTTTTGCTGACTTGAGTCCTACACCATTATTTAAGTTTTGTTTCAATAAAAATAAGGAAAGCTTCAATAAAACTGTAAGAATTGACAGTAAAGTATATAGTGCACAGGTTTAAAAAAAAAAGCTGTAAGATTGTATTTTCATAAAAAATGGACCCAGTACTCATAACCAGGTTCATTTAAAAATTACACTTTTATTCACTATATCATAGTTTACAAATCTAAAAATACAAGTAATTACAAAAATTTCATGACACAATAATATATATTTTTAATATTAGACATGTGAATTTTCATAAGAGTTGTCAACAAAAACCTTAAAAATTGTCATAGCATGCCTTGTGATTTCCAGTTCTCTTGCCTTTCACTCTCCTTTTAGTCATAAAAGCCCACTCCTACCACAGCTTTGGAAGGGCATGTGGGTACTCATATGGAGAATATAATTCCCAACCCCATTATAGTTTTATATAATCATGTGACTAGATACTGATCAATGGGACATGAGCAAAAGTGACACCTCCAGCTGGCTACCGCCACACTTCAAAAGAAGTTGTTTTCCACCAACTGCTCTCTTTTATCCTTCATGTGAGCTGGAAATTAATCATGTGAGCAGCTTAGACAGAAACATAAACTGAGAACTATGTAGGACAAGGAGGAGAAACCTAAGACCTTGGACAGAGCTGGGTTATCCTCCTGCCTCTGATAAGTGACAAGAAAACACTTGTCTTGTTTAAGCCTTAGTTCCCTACTACTGCTGTAACAAAACACTACATTGTGGGCAAAAGGATAAAGTACATTAGTAGCATAGAGCCTGTGGCTTTATCTACATTTGTCTACACTTGTCCACTCTCCTCTCCATTCACTTCAGTGTTTCTCTCATCGCTACTGCCTCCTATAAAGTACCCTTGCTTACCCTCGGTATCTGGAAAAACCCCACTGTCAGTTCTCAGTTTTCCTAGTTCCTACTGAATTGGTAGTTTAGAGCTTATGACAGTAAAATTTTTACCAATGAAAGGAGAACAAAGGCAGAAGAAAAAGGATCAGAAGAGTTGGTCATAGAGGGACTAGAGATACAAAAGGAAGACCAAACATCCATGGAAGATGCACATTATCTTTCAATTCCAACTTTCCACAAACACTTTGAAGTACCATCATTCGAGGTCCTAGCTAGCTATATTACCTTGCAAACCACTTTCAAAAACTTGAAGCTGGTACAGGTGTTGGGCATAGTGATTAAAATGCCACTGAGGGCACATGCATCTCATGTTGGGATGCCCGGGTTCAAGTCCCAGCTCCGCTTCTGACTTTAGCTTCACTTCTGATTCCAGCTTCCTGCTCGTCCACATCCTTGGAGACTATGGCATGGCTCAGTTGTTGGGTCTCTCCTACCTAAATGTAAGACCTGGATTGAGTTCCTAATTCCCAGGCATTAGGGAAGTGAAACACCAGATTGGAGTGTTCTGTCTCGGTCTCTCAAATAAATTGAACCTTTTGCTGTTTGTACAAGTATAATTCTAAATTTCACATTCCTGTACTACTTGTTAATATCCTGTTCTTCCTCTCCCTGTTGTTCTTACACTGAACTACATAGCACAGAAAACCTCTGCAGTCTGGGAAGGTAACCAGTCCTCCTCTCTGCATCTCCCAACTCCTCAGTGAAGGAGGAATGATGTACGTGGCCAAGCCCCTTCTTTCTCTGTGTTGGAGATCTGCCTGCTGTAGCAGCTGTCCAGAGGCCTCTGCTTCCTTTCCTCTGTGCAGAAGTATTGGGTCAGGCTCAGACCCAGTGCTTGCCCTTCTCAAAGCAGGTCTGGAGACGAAACTCTCTCTGAACAGTTTACAGGGTGCATATTAAATATCATCAGTGCCCCACATATGTATTTCCCTTTCATGCTTTGTATCAGCGTCCTTTACTCAACCTCTGGCTGCCAGCATCTCCATCAATGAGCCCCGAGGAACTTTTTTTCCTCCAAAAAACAAAAGACCCCTCTGTCTGAGCACTCACAGGAAAGCCTGGGAATTCACACTCTAAGGGTCCACTTCTCCATCATTAACTACTCCAGTTCCCTTGCTCCTAGGGAGGGATAATGACGAAGGTTGTGTTTTACATCCACCCCCAGTGTTTTCTTGTGCAATTAAGATACAGCCTCCCACTGGGGCATTTGACTGACCACTACACAGTCGGTTCTTTCCCATACCTTGTATCTATCCCTTCCCTTTGCTATCATCCCTCCCAAATAAGCCACATGCAATAGAATCTTCATCCTCTGGAGAGAGCCAAGCCAAGCCATGAGTGCATGGGGGAGGCAGGGTGCAGGGTAAGTGTGTCTGCTCCCCAATTCAAGCTCTGGGTATCCCTGTGTACTCCAGATGTGGGGGAAGTATTCTGGGAGTCTAATTCTTCCTCACAGGTCAGATTTTCTTCTGAAAAATCTTATCAGTAATACAGTGAGTAGTTTTATTTCCATCTTTATAATTTATGTGGCCATTTTTAAAAATTGCATCTTGACTCAGAAGTAGAAGGGAAGAGGCAGAATTATCACCTTTAAGACCACCTAAATATTAGGAAATAATACATTCAAAACTCTTGTTCCTATTGTGTTTGGAGAGTATGTTGATAAAACTGTGAGGAACTTGCCAAGAGAAACAGGCAAAAGCAGGTGAATTCCCTTGAGTCCTCAGAAATATGAGCTTCTCTTGGCCACATGCCATGCAGCTTCATTCCTCATCGACATGAACTTTCTCTCAGCCCATACATAAAGGATTGACCAAAAAAAAAAAAAAAAGGTGGCCCAGGTCCATGTACACCCCCAGCAAGAGAAAAGTTGCCCCCCTTGGCAATGTCTGAAGCAGATGGGAGCTACAAATCCCAAATACAGCCTTAATTCTTGGGCAAAATTCCCACCTCAGGAATGGTAATTTCTTAGACTATTTCAAACTACACTGTACTTTCTCCCCATTAACCTCAATTTTTGCTATTCCTTTTTATAGGAAGTATGGTCCAGTTCAAAATCATTGTTACATAAAACTTGAAGTATTCTAAAAGGGAAGTCTACATTTTCTGTACAGAGATTCTGGTTCCTTCATTTCTATACCTATTGAATAGGACAACTTTTGAGTAAGTAAGTTTAGACTTCCTCTGAAGTTTTTCAATTTGGAAAGAAATTTCTATGTTCTAAAACTTAGAATATTATTTACACTGGACAATAGTTTATAAAATCTTAGGGCCGGTGCTGTGGCATAATAGGCTAAGCCTCCACCTGTGTTGTCGGCAGCTCACATGGGTACCAGTTGGTGTCACAGATGTTCCTCTTTGGATACAGATCTCTGCTATGGTCTGGGAAAACAGTGGAAGACAGCCCAAGTCCTTGGGCCCCTGCACCTGTGTGGGAGACCTGGAAGAAACCCCTGGCTCCTGGCTTTTGATTGGCTCAGATCCAGCCACTGCTGCCAATTGGAGAGTGAACCAGCAAATAGAAGACCTTTCTCTTTCTCTCTCTCTCTCTCTCTCTCTCTCTCTCTCTCTCTCTTTCTGTAACTCTAACTCTCAAGTAAATTTAAAAAATCATTTAAAAAACCTCAATAACTGGGGAATATGAATAACATGATGGTATATATGCCCAAATAGAAAAAAGAACATCTCTTTGCATGATGAATCCTCTGCGCTCAACCCAGCACCACCCTGCTCAGGTCCAAGTACCTAAGAGGCCAGGAATCAATTTCCCAGATCACTCTTTATATCGTTGTAGGTTAGCTCTCGCCATTGACAAACAGTCAGAAGAGCTTTCAATGGCAGAAAAGAAGGACAAGTCATTGTTCTCTGAAGGCAGTTGGTAGTCAAGGTGATGTTCATGGTGGATTCTTGGCACATCCCCAAAAACCATGGTCCTGCACCTGCAGACTGAGATTCCTGAGAATCCAGCTGCTTCCCAGCATCATCGAATCTGGATGTTTCAGGCTGAGATCCTGTATGAGTTTCCCTGACTGTCCCTGCCCAGCCTTTCCAACAACTCAAAGTTCCTAATCCTACATTAAGACACTCTAGAACTGAAAAATATCAAATGCCTTCAGTTTGCCCTAGTGATCCAAGAGAGACACACATGGCTTTCTCTGTCTAGATTCATTATTACAGGTACGTAGTACCTTGTTGATAAAGAATTTGCTTTTGAATCTGTGGTGGTTTACTTAATAACTGAACTTCTGATATGATGGTGAGATCTTCAATCCATTATCCACATGTTTTTCCACACACAATTTACACATGAAAACAGACACAATCTCCTTCTGTAAATGTTTGCTGGGAACCCCAGCATTGGCTTCCATTAATAGAAGAAAATTATGTGAAATCTGTAGCACGGTTCAGTTTAAATTGAATGAAAAATGACTTAGTTGGACTTATTTTTTTATATTTACTCCACAAAGGAGTTTATAAAATTCAGCTCACATAAGAAAATGTATGGATTTTAATTACAAATCAAAATTTCCTATCATAAAGTTAAAATGTGTCATTCATGAAACAATTTGTCAAAATCAAGCTGTAAATTACAATATATATTCTAACATTTAGGTTACAAATTAAGTGAAGAAAAATGCTGACTCAAAGAAAGTTTATAGTCCAAAAAAAATAAAAGTCTACTGGATAGTAAGTTTCCAGAGGCACACATTAAAGTTAACTTGATTCACCTAGCACCCTAATAATCTCAGATGTATGCATGTTTAATTATCCATATCCTGAATATTTCAATTCCACATGAATTTAGATTCTGAACATGACATTATCATAAAAAATCCCGTTTCACATCAACGACATCTTGATGAACATTTACAATATTGTAGACTTAAGTGCCTGTGATTGAATTGCTGTCTATGAAGGCATGAAAAATGTTTAAAATGTTGTATTTGAACATTGATTTGGTTTAATGCATTATTGGCATCTGGACAATAATGCACTTTCGTTTTATTACATTTCTGACTGAAATAAATATTAGAATACATACACACAGGGTAATGGCTCAACATAACTACTGCTTAGCATTAGCTTTGTTTGAATTTTTAAATATAATAAGAAACTATACATAAGTAATTAAGCAAACATAAACAGACCAATGTTTTAGTTGGCATTTAAGGAATTTACAATTTGAATAAAATTGGAATAAAAGGACACAAAAACCATATTTTAAGTTCAATATTAATTACTCTTCCTTAATCAATATATATTTTCTTATTCTAATGTAAATTAGAATATTTTATCATTTGATCTTTTAAAATAAAAATGTATGGTAGGAATTGTAGCACAATGAGTTAAACCCTCACTTTCAACACCTACATTTCATACTGAAGGGTTGATTCAAGTCCTGAGCATTATACTTCTGATTCAGCTTCCTGGGAGGCAACAGATAATGTAGCAAGTAGTTTAATCCCCACTACCCACCTGAGAAACCCTGATGGAGTTCTAGGCCCCTGGCTTTGGCCTGGCCTAGCCCTGGCCATTGTAGGCATTTCAGGAAAAGACATCTTTGTCTAATTGGTTTACCTAAGTCGGCTTCCTTTTCCTCATTGGTACGCCAGAGGTAGTGCCTTTTTTTAATTGGTCAGCCCAGAGGATATGCTGCTTCTGGCCAGTCTAGAAAAGCAGTGACTTTTTTCTAATTGGTCCATCCAAAGGAAGCTTGGTACAAAAAATAAAAAGTACTGCATGCTTGGCCTGTAGGCCAAGGAGAACCAAGAAAAGAACCATGAGCTCAAGGAGACCGATCTTCAGAGGAGTGTTCAGACACACAGGCTGAACCACGGCACATAGACTCCAATTCAAAAGGAATGGTGGTTTCCAAATACAGTGTAAAGTATACAATTGATTGATTATGGCCCATCTTCCATGAACTCTTGGCTGAACCAGGAGGGAGAAGTGAGAGGGATACATCTAAACTCAACCTGCATTTTAAAGATCTTAGAGGTTTCTCCCAGAAAGACTTAACCAACAAGCATGTATTTATTAACACCTTCTTAAAGCAATATCAGCAGGGTTAGAGAAACTAACTGATGATGCCAAGGACCCCTAGACATCAACAACAGCAGGAAACATTCTGTTGAAAGGGGAAGTAGAGGACATACATCACTAGATTACAAAGAGAGCCAGAATGCCCCAAACAGAAGACTTGCAAGTGGTATGGAGCCATATGGATTAAGAGAAAAAGCCACTTCCTAGACCCATGTGGAGGATCACAGAACATGTGGAGAAGAAATACCTTCAACCATTTCTCCTCCCATCATGCCCTGTTCTCCTGCTGCCAGCTCCCATTGCCACACCAACCCAGAAGATAGAGGACTGGGGAATGCAGGTTTGCAGTCTTTGGGGTAAGACTCTGGGTACACAGAGAAGAGTAGGAAATTGAGCTAACAGAGAGGACATTGCAGGTGAGATGTTCGTTACCACCATAAGATGGGGTGATAGCACTAACACCAGTGATGATGGTAGATAGCTTCAGTGAGGGCTTGATTTATGCTAAGAATTCTCACCTCAATCAAATGAGGTAGGGCCCCATAATCACAATTTTACCAGTGAGGAAATCAAGACAGAGAGGCTGCATAAGTTTGCCTAACATGTAAGTGTTTGCCTAATATGTAAGTACATTTTTGTGGTACACAGACAGTAAGTACATTTTTGGAACATAGGTTATACAGTGGGTCACAAATAGGGGAAGAACAAGAGGTCCCCTTTCATTAGGAAACACAGTATCATCCTATTTCCTAATGTCTGTTGTTTGATCAGCTCAAGATAGTTGTAATAGACATTACATGCATGGTCCCAGAAGGACCTGCCAAGGAGCATTTTCAAGGTACCATCTGGAAAATCTGAGTCATTATTAAAGGCAGGCTATGATTGTTACCTTATTTTTAATCTGGAGGTTGGTTACTTGTGCCACACAGCATCCATAGTAGTCCATGAGCCTTGCTCTACAGAAACCTTGTAGTGTAAATCTTAGAACTACTTAGTACAGCGAAGTCAGCTTTAATCTCTGATCACCAAGTGTGCATCACAATATCAGGTAGCAACAGCTAGAATGTATTGAGCGTTTGCTGCCTGTCAAGTATTCATCTGAGTCTATCATTCACAGTAACTATAGAAAGAAAGGCTATTTCAAAACTGAGGGAACCAAGTATCAAATAGGTTGGACAATTTACACACTTTTTTTTTTTTTTTTTGACAGGCAGAGTTAGATAGTGAGAGACACACAGAGAAAAGTCTTCCTTCCACTTATTCACCCCCTCAAATGGCTGCTACAGCCAGCGTGCTGCGCTGATCCAAAACCAGGAGCCAGGTGCTTCCTCCTGGTCTCCCATGTGGGTGCAGGGCCCAAGCATTTGGGCCATCCTCCACTGCACTCCCAGGCCACAGCAGAGAGCTGGACTGGAAGAGGAGCAACCGGGACTAGAACCTGGAGTGCCAGCACCGCAGGCGGAGGATTAGCCTAGTGAGCCGTGGCGCCGGCCCACACATATTCTTATCCAATTTTACTCACATAATTCCGTCCAGTAAGCAGTACTGTCAGCATCTCACAGGTGGTCTCACTGCCTTTATACTCTATTGCTATTTTGAGCTATGAGTTCTTGGGTTGGGGAAGCAGGTGGAGAATGCAAGCTAGCCTAGCACTTTGGTGAATGCTGCAGGAAGCTACTGAATGAAGGAGATGATGAAATAGAGTGGGAAGGACATGTCGGAAGATTTCTTCTGTACGCCAGGGAAGCCCATAATTGGAAGGGGCACTAGAGAAGAGTTGTGCCATACAGGGTCACTTAATCATAAAAGTGACCTGAATTTAGAGAACATTATATTGAGGGGAGGGAGAGATACAGAATATAAAGTCACAGTGGAATTGCTAATGTCAATGACTGGGACTAGAAATAAAATCAAAGGGTTAGCATTTTTCACTCCTTCAAATCTCTAAAACCAGGCCTGGTTACTATCTTTATTTCTGGTTGGAGGACAGACATAATCCAATTGTTTTTGTGAACACTTCCCCAGATTAACCTGAAAATATGGCTTGGCTGACCTGTAAACAAATATCACCAGTTTTTGAAAACGGTGGTGAAAATTTACACCCCTCCCAGTAGTACACAAGAGTTTGAATTTCAACACTTTCACCAAAATTGACATTTTCCTTTCTTTAATTTGAAGCGTACTAGAACATTGTGGTTTTACTTTTATTTCCTTGGTGAGTAACTGTTATCAGTTTCTCATATGCTTACTCACCATTTGGATATCTTCTTTGGTGAACTGTCTTCTCAAGGTTTTTGTTTTTTTTTTTTTGTTTGTTTGTTTGTTTTTTTTAGCTTTTTATTAGATTGTCTATATTTTTCTTATTGTTGCGTGAGAATCCTTTATAATATGGATATGCATCTTCTCTCAGGAAGATTTATCACAAATACTTTCTCCCAGTCTGCAACTTGCCTTTGCACTTTCCTGAAGTTATATTTAAGCGGCCTTTTTTTTTTTAAGAGATTTATTTATTTGAAAGACAGAGTTAGAGGCAGAGGCAGAGAGAGAGAAAGAGGTCTTCCATCCGCTGGTTCACTCCCCAATTGGCCACAATGGCCGGGGCTACGCCAAACCGAAGCCAGGAGCCAGAAGGTTCTTCCAGGTCTCCCATGTGAATGCAGGGGCCCAAGGACTTGGGCCATCTTCTTCTGCTTTTCCAGGCCATAGCAGAGAGCTAGACTGGAAGTGGAGCAGCCGGGATCCAAACCAGTGCCCACGTGGGATGCCGGCACTTCAGGCGGTGGCTTTACCTGCCACAACATCGGCCCCAGAAATTCTTAATTTTTAATGTAACTTCATATTTCAATTATATTGTATTGGGTTAAACAAATTAGAAAATAAGTGTTTTTTTCTTTCTCTAGAAGAGTCTGTATATTAAAAAATAGTACTTCCTTTTATGAATTCTTCTAAAAACATATCAGCAAAGTTATTTGAACCTATAATTCCTTTGTGGAAAATTTTTAATTACAGGCTTAATTTCTTTAACAGATATAATGCTTCAATTTTTTTTATTTCTTCTTATGTCAGTTTGCTTGAGACTTTCAAGAAATCTTTCATTGTATCCACATGACTTGGCAAATTTTTTAAAACCACCTCTTAAAATTTTAATGTATATTGGATCTGTAGGGATGCCCCCTTTTACTCCTAATATCACTTGTTTAATCTTTCTAAGAAATCACTTTGAATAAAGGTTTATTAATCTTTTTGTAAACCAATTTTTGGGTTTGTTGACTTTATCTTTTGTTGATCTACTTTTAACTTTCATTATGTCTTTTATCTCCACTTGCATTTCTTTGAATTTGATTTGGTTATTTTCCCAGCTTCCTGAGGGACAGGTTTATATTACTAATTTTTAACCTTTGACTTTTGTAATATATGCATTTAAAGCCATTAATCTCCTTTAAGGACTGCTTTGGCTATATTCTATAGTTTTTAATGACATATTTTTTATTCAATTAAATATTTTCTAATTTGCCTTGTGATTTCTTCTTTGACCAACTGGTTGCTGATATGTCTATTAGTTCATGGCCAAGCATGTAAAGATTTTCCATCTATACTCGAAAATGCTCTAGCTTAATTCAACTATGATCAGTGAAAAAACTTTATATAATTGGAGACTTTGAAATATGTTGAGAATGACTTTTGGGCCCAGAATATTTCCCATTCTGGTACTGTTCCATGAACAGGAGAAACTAATGTACTCTGCAGTGGCTGGCTGCAGTGATATCTGAATATCAATTAGGTTCAAACTTTTAAGCCTGTCATAAAAATCATCAATCAGTACTGTCCAATACCAATACATGAAAAAAATGTAATTTTAAAATTTTATTGGTAAAATTTTAAAACATAAAAAGGTGAAATGAATTTTTTTACAAGTATAGAAAAAGTTTTTAACTTTGTTTACTACGTTTCAGTAACTTGGAATTGGTTGATTTAGCAAATAAAAGGAGGACATGGACTTTTTTAGCTGTTAGATATTTTTATTGTAATTTTAGAGAAGAACCAGAACTATGTTTATGAAAATTTTAAAAAATGCACAGGGGGCCACTGCTGTGGTATAGCAGGTAAAGCCGCTGCCTGCAGTGCCAGCAACCCATATGGGTGCCAGTTCGAGATTCGGCTGTTCCACTTCTGATCTAGCTCTCTGCTATGGCCTGGGAAAGCAGTAGGAGATGGCCCAAGTCCTTGGACCCCGGCACCCGCATGGGAGACCTGGAAAAAGCTCCTGGCTCCTGGCTTCAGATAGGCCCAGCTCTGGTCATTGAGGCCATTTGGGGAGTGCCTCTGCCTATCTGTAACTCAAACAAAAAAATCTTATTTTAAAAATGCACAGGTTTTTTTTTTTTTTTTTTTTTTTAAACTATTTCATGCTTCTAGGCTTGTGGGCCTGTGATGGAAGGAGCACTTTTTAAGAGTCTCCAAGTCTTTTTATTTTTTATTTATTTTTTTTAAATCTAGTTACTTGAAAGAGTTACAGAGAGATGGAGAGTCAGAGAGAGATTGAGCTTCCATCCACTGGTTCACTCCTGAGATGGCCACAACAACCAGGACTGGGTCAGCCCAAAGCCAGGAGCATCACCTGGGTATCACATGTGGTCGGAGGGCGCTGAAGCACTTCGGCCACCCTCCCCTGCTTTCTCAGGCACATTAGCAGGGAATTGGATGGAAACTGGAGCAACCAGGACTCAAACCAGCACCCAGAAGGGATGCTGGCATTGCAGGCTTTACCAACTACACACAACACCACCCCCTCAAGCCTTTTATTATCACTGCAGTAACAATCAAGATTGATAACTTTCATGTAAATATATAACTTTTAAAGCATTTATATCAATAACATACTTATATAAATGTAACTTAAAAGTACGATTTTACAATTTTATGGTACTTTTTATATATGTTTCTCAGAGATCATAACTAATTAGGCTTACTTGGATTATATAAAAAGTATTGTCAAGGTGAAATGGATTTTAATAATGTATTTTATTTCAATCAATAAATTCAAAATAAACATTTTAACATCTAATCAAGTTGCTAATGAAAGATTTTACATTTGTGCTTTCTTTAAATCCAGTATGTATTTTAGACATCATTTATCTCAATCAAAATGCTAAATTTTTTCTTTTTAATATTTACTTTATTCATTCGAAAGGGAGCACTACAGAGAAAGCGGCAGAGTGAGAGAGAGAAGAGAGAGAGAGAGAACTTCCATCCACTGGTCCACTCCCCAAATGGCCACAACGGCCAAGGCTGGGCCAGGCCAAAGCCAGGAGCCTCTTCCAGGTCTCCCACATGGGTGCAGGGCCCCAAGCACTTATCCAGCTTTTGCTGCTTTCCCAGGTGCACCAGCAGGGAGCTGGATAGAGAATAGAAGGGATTTCCATCTGAATTGATTAATCTACATTGAATTCATTAAATTTGCAGAGCAAAAAGTTGTTGCATACCTAAGATGTTCAAAATATACCTAAGGGTTTTCCAGTAATTGAAATGACTACCAAAGAATCATTTTCCTTTACTAGTCTTATCTACATTGGCAAAACCAGTTGTGGTATTTTTCTCTAAGAATTACATGCCTTTGAAGTACAAGCATACCAGTTACAAAATTGGTTCTCCAAGCTAAATAAGTTCATCTTGTGTTAACACAGCTTTGTTTATATGTAGTTAAAAAGTATTATATGAATTGAAAAGACAACTCTAAATTTATGTATTTCATTTTTCTTATAGATTTTGAAGTCAACTTGCATAATGCTATTAATAACAATTTAAAACACTACATTTAGTGGAGAATTAATCCTGTGATTATAGAGTAAATGGAAAGTATGTTATCACAAACATTAAAAGAAAAATCAGAGAAGGAAGGAGGAGGGAGGAAGAAGGGAGAGGGAAATTATCATATTCCTAGAATTATATCTTTGAAATGCACAGAATGTTTTCTTTATATTAATAAAAAGCTCAAAAAAGATAAACAGGCAAAAAATATTCTTTATACTGATTTATGTTAGAAAATGTACAAAATCATTATGATTTGTACAACTAAAAGTTTCAATTTCAACATAAATTCTTATTCCAGTCCAGTTAGGTCACAGATAAATATCCCTTTCCATGACACTTTAAATTTAGCTCATTCATATGAAATGTGATTGTAGGAAAAAATCTATCACTACCATTTTTTGTCTTTGACTATTGCATACTTAACTAGTGTTTCAAGTAGTGGAATTTAAAATGCAGTAAATCTGTTTAAAACTCCCATGATTCAACCAATCAGCATTGGCGCACACACACAAACACCCACACAAGATCATTAATCCTTTTCTATTTCATTACTTCTATAGGCTGGAAATAGATAAATCATAGTATTTGTGCATATAACGGTACTCCATAAAGTTTGTGGAGAAATGGAGTTAAAAGATAAGCTTACTTTGGTGCAAAGAAAATTGAGATCCTGCAGGAAATATTCATATAACAAAAAATGCATATACTGGAAATTTTTTGCAACAAAATAAATTTCATCATTTTATTTTTCCATGAAATATTTGAAGTATTCTCATGCATAGTAAGTGATTTCAGAAAACATAGCAATGACACTTTTCAGCCTACTTCAACAACGTGAATGCAAGCATTTTTGAATATTTACCATACAGTAAAATGAGCAGTTGGGGAAATTTCAAACTCTTGTTTCAAAGAGATGGTCTGCATTTTTTCCCTACCATAGCTGAAACATTGTCCTTTGTGATAGGATATTTTTATATTGATCTGAAATCCTTCTTTTGAAAAGTATAAAATATCCAAACATATTAATGACATAAGTGTGAATTTTTGGATGCAAATCAAAGATTCCTTTAAAATATACTGAACTCTTTTGGGATAAAACAAAGCAGAAGTGTTAACCAGGCAGTGTTTTATATCATACAACTGGATCTGAAGCTTAAACAATTTTTTTAAACTTTGAATCAACAGATCATTGCTATTTTGTTAAGAAAACATCCTGTATTCTCTAGACCATAGTTAGAAAGCTTAATTGGAGATACTATATCTTTCATAAAATATCACCTTGAACATTTTCCAACAGAATTTACATCACTGAAGTAGTTTCTTTTGCTATCTCTTTGTCAAAAAATGTTTTCACTGTGTGTGTAAAAGTCTAAGCTACTTTCTAGCTGACCAATCTTATAATCTCAGATCCCGATAAAAGCCATTTGAAACTTTTTGGCCATTTAATTCTGCTTTCAAGAAATTTAAGATTCTTCATAATATAAAATATTTATAGAAGTTTAAATCCATTTACCCTTTCCTTTCTTTGTGCTGATACTGACATATAGTATATTCTTATATGTGCTTTAATATTTTATTTAAAAAATAAAAACCATATATATTTATGGGGTACTATGTAATATTTCCTTACATATATACACTATGTACTCAACCAGGGTAGATATATTTGTTTTAGCATTTAATATTTCTTTATAGTGAAAACATCTAAAACTTCCACTTTTCTATTAGAGAAATATATGATAAATTACCTATCTTCACCCTACTATGTAATAGAACTTCTTACTCCTACCTAGCTAAATTCTAGTACCAATCAATCTTTCCCAGTCCTTCCTTTCCCAACTTCTTCAGCCTCTGGTAATCACCATTTAACTTTTGTTTTTTGAGAGATTATTCAAATTTTATTCATCATAGTACTGGAAGTTCTGGATAGAGCAATTAGGCAAGAGAAAGAAATAGATGAGATCCAAATTGGAAAGGAGGAAGCCAAATTGTCACTGTCTGCAAATGACATGACCACATATATAGAAAACAGCAATGACTCCATCAAAAGCTGATAGGGTTAAGTTGCAGGCTACAAAGTCAATATACAAAAGCCAACAACATTCATGTACACCCAGAATGAATAATAGGGGAAAAAATCATGAAAGTAACGCCATTTTCAATAGTGACAATAAAAATAAAATGCCTGGGGATAAATTTAACCAAAGAAGTAAAAGATCTCTATAATGAAAACTCTGCATTACTGATGAAATAAAGAGTACTTTTAAATTTTGAGTTAGCATGTCATACTTGTAGTTTTATGGGCTACTATGTACTATTTCAACACATATACTTGGTATAAACCGTCCAGACCAGTTAACCTTTCCAGAGATCTTCCTACAGTTTCACATTTTTTTCCAGCATCCTTTAGTTCAGCCCAAGCAACTCCTGTCATGCAGAGCAGGTCCAGCGGTGACAAACTCCCTCAGCTTCGGTTTCTCTGGTGCTGGGGTTCGAACGTTCATGTCCCACCAAGCTTCATGTGAAAACTTCCGGCTCCATATGACCGTATTCAAGAGGTGGGGAATTTAGGAGAGGCCGCCAGAGGGCAGCGCTCTCTCTCCTGGACAGGATGAGTAACTTTCTGAAAGGACTTGAAGGGGTGAGTTCTCTACTGCCACCACGTGATGTTACTTCAAGAGCCCTTGTCTTTTTTTAAATTTTGACTAATTCTATTATGAAGGAATCTGTAGGATGCACAATTTAATCTTTAGACCTTATAAAAGAGATGGCTAACATTTTTCTGCAATAGCATAGCCAAAATAAGAACTTAAATAATAATCTCATAGCTAGATTCACTTCACCATCAGCGAAGTATACAGTAAGTAGAAAAAACCTCCCTTTCAGACCAAAGGGAAAGAAAGTTTTAAAGTGAGAATATAATTTTCCTCATGGGCATTGTCTACCTTAGAAAAACTACTACAGAACATGCCTGTGACTCTAGACTTGTAGTTCAGGCCACCGAAGATTAGAGATGGGACACGGGCACTCCCTTGACTTGCATCCTCTGGTCTGCTTTAACACAAACCAGGAGGAAAAGAAAGCTAGGCATCAGAAGCAATGGGTGGCAGGCCTATTAATGGCTGATCTGTACAGTGATCTGCCCTCAAGGAGACCCAACAGGCCAGTCCACTGCAGTGGCTTTCAATGTGGTAAGCCTGGGCTTCAGCAGAAGTCAGCTTGTGAAGAGCCCTGGCAGCTCTGCCAAGAGTTGGATCACTGGAAATGGACCTGCCCTGGAGTCGAAGGATGCCCAGGTCAGAGCCACAGATCTTATTGGCTCTAAGCTGAAAAGCCCTTCACTCAGCCCAACTTCCAAAGTGACCACTGCAGCTGAGGGGATGGTCAAGTAGGGTCAGCAACATTGCAGGCAGAACTGTAAATTTCTTGTTAGAGATGCCACCTGCCTTTACCTGGCCAGCTCTCCTCCCAGGCCAGCCAAGTAATGAAAGTCAACAGAGTGCCTTCCCCTAGGAGGTTCACACCTCCCTTAGGATATACCCCATGTGAAGAGATAGATAGGTCTGGGCCTCTGAATTTACAAGGCCTAAAGCCCACCAGATTATTATCAAGCCCCTTCTATCAGGTTCTATTTGCCTCTCAATCAGAAAAATTACTTGTAGCTTAGACAGCACCTTTCTTAGCTCCTCTAATAATGACTCTGTCCTTTGTTCTAGGCCCTGTCTAGTGCACTTGGGCCTCATTCCTTTGTAATCATAACCTCTACTCTACCACCAATGGCTCTACTCCCAACCTGTGTGTACTGATGGTCCTCTTCCCCACTTAATGCTGTATAATTGTTCAAACCTGGTTAATGCCACTCTTAGGATCATTGGTTACTATCCTCACTCTGTCTTTTATGACCTTGTCTAAATATGATCAGAGTCGGCAAACTTGGAAGGCTCCCATAGCCTTGGCAACTCCTGACGACAGCCTAGGATGGTTACTGGCGCCATAAACTAGAGTGTCAATTTGTTGGGTCAACAACAGGAGCCACTGTGCACTTGCTCCTCATGTGGGATCTCTGTCCTTAATGTGCTGTACATTGTGATTTAATGCTATAACTAGTACTCAAACAGTATGTTTCACTTTGTGTTTCTATGTGGGTGCAAACTGTTGCAATCTTTATACTAAATTGATCTTCTGTATATAAAGAGAATTGAAAATGAATCTTGATGTGAAAGGAAGGGGAGAGGGAGCGGGAGAGGGGAGGGTTGCGGGTGGGAGGGAAGTTATGGGAGGGGGAAGCCATTGTAATCCATAAGCTGTACACTGGAAATTTATATTCATTAAATAAAGGTTAAAAAAAAATTTTGAGTTTTGAGTTAAAATGTAGTCTTTCACACGTTTACAGGGTACAGTGCAACTTTTCAGTACATATATACAGATAGTTTAAACCAACTGCACAAGGCCACCTTTCGCCACCTGTTGCCTTTTCTGATTGTGTCTTGGACAACATAATATTTTGCTACAATATCATGAAGGCAGTGAAGTTGTACCATTGTTTTGAGACCTATCACTCTGAGTTTAAAGAAAAAGGAATTGCTATTTTGAGTGTAGACAGACATTAGGAGGTCCTCAAAAGTCAGTTTTTTAAGCTAGAAATGAAAAGGCAATGCATTGAAACAATCCATGTTAACTTCTCAAAAAAAAAAAAAGTATCAGTTTCTATCACCAAAACAAAAGGCTTTTGGGGTCCTCGTTTTTACTGTAGTGGGAAGGTTCTTGAAGCTGTGATTGGTTCCATTTCTTGCTCAGACTTCATACTGAGCCACTTTTAGGCAATTACAGAAGCCTCTAAGTCCCTGGCTGGCCTGTGATTGGCCCATTTCTCGCTCTGACTTCATCCTGAGCCATCGCTATCTAATTCCAAATGCCTACATAAGCCCCTGACTGTTTTAAATCTGTATTTCCCAGAGAGTTGTTTTCTGTGACCTATTGAACTTGGACCAATCTAGCATTATTGCCTACCATTTTTTTTTAATCTATTTTATTTGTTCTTTTTCCTACTTTTCCCCTTTTTTCCTTTTTTTCTTTTTCCCATTTTGTCTTCTTTGCATTTTTCATTGTTTTCCTCAATTTTATTTAGATAGCTCTGTTAGACATACTAGTATTATTAGTACATTAATATAGTATTTTTCTTTGCAGTTTTCCTCATTTTTTAGACAGTACTTAGCCCTACTGCTTAGTATCATTAGTGTAGTCAATACAGTATGTACATGAGTTGCATTGCCATGATTACCACTCTTATTTTTGTCATTAGGCATGCCAGTATAGTTGATCAGTTAGCATGTATAGAGCAGTTTATGGTTAGGTGGACACCATGATGAAAGGCTTCATGGCCTTACATGGAGAGGCAGACATTCCAGGTGGTTACAGGTTGCTGGGGCTCAAAGACCAGGGCAGCTTCGGCCAGGTGAAGCTAGCTCACCACCCAGGACTGGGCACCATGTGGCCATGAAAATCATCCCGCAAGACCACAGGGACTCCTCCAGCCTGCAGAGTAGCTATCATGAAGGGTATAAATCGCCTGAACATCATACAACCCCTGAAGGAAAAGGCACAGAGAAAACCACTTGTACCTCGTCATGGAATGCGTGAACAGGGGCAGCTCCAGCACTAGGTAGTGCGGCATGGTTGCCTGCGGCAGGAGGAGGCCACGCTCATGTTCAACCAGATCCTGTCAGTGCACGCGTGCTGCAGGAAATGCCTTGTGCACAGAGACTTGAAGCTGGAGAATCTGCTATTGTTTGCTAGCCAACTTCATCCTGAGCTGCAAGCTAACTGAGAGACAACAGTTGGACACATTTTGAGGAAACCCTCCAGCAGTGTGCTCTGGAAGTGTTTCTAGAAGAGGAAACGACGCTTCAAGGCAGACGTATGGAGCCTGGGAGTGGCCCGGTATGCTATGGTGACAGGGTCCATGCCCTTTCGTGGGAAGAACCTGGTAGAGGTGGAAAACTGCATCTCATGTGGCTATTACTAGCTCCTTTGTTACATAAGTTCAGTACTTGAAGAGCTCTTCCTAAGATTATCAACTGTGGGCCCCAGCCCAGAGGCCCACAGCAGAAGCATTATGGGTCACTAGTGGCTCAGTGTAAGCCAAGAAGAACTGGAAATGACTGAAATAACCTATATGGAGTCTCTGGGTTCTCCCCAGGATCCCAAAATCTGAGAATACCTGGCTGGCTTGGGCTTTGAGGCAGGCAGTGGAGAAGAGGCCCTGCAAAGCCATCACTGTGACAGTGCCACGTCCCTCAGACTGGTCTACCAGACAGTGAGCAGAGGAGTGAAACCTACATCTCAGGCCAGAGTCTCCGCTCAAAGCCCTGATGCTCCACAGAGCCAACCTGTGTACATGAACCTGAGGAAAACCACAAGGGAGCCTTCTCTTCCCCCCTCCCAACCTTTGCTGCTTCTGGCCTATGGTAGAACCCCAAGGCCTGACACTCTCCTATCTGGTCAGGTGCAAATGAGGAATTCCAGTCCCGGCCCAATCTCCCAATCAGTCGTTGTGGCCTTGCCCTTGACACTTAGCCCTGGGATCAGCGTGGGCCACTTATGGAAGGACTAACCCAGGATAATCTTCCAAATAGTTACAAACTCTGCAGACCATGGGACATAAAGTGGCTGACTGTTTTCTTCTACTATATTCTGCGTCTGAATTTGGTTCATTGGTTGGTTGAATTAAGAACTTTCATTAAAGGCCGGCGCCGTGGCTCAACAGGCTAATCCTCCGCCTTGCGGCGCCGGCACACCGGGTTCTAGTCCCAGTCGGGGCACCGATCCTGTCCCGGTTGCCCCTCTTCCAGGCCAGCTCTCTGCTGTGGCCAGGGAGTGCAGTGGAGGATGGCCCAGGTGCTTGGGCTCTGCACCCCGTGGGAGACCAGGAGAAGCACCTGGCTCCTGCCATCGGAACAGCGTGGTGCGCCGGCCATTGGAGGGTGAACCAACGGCAAAAGGAAGACCTTTCTCTCTGTCTCTCTCTCACTGTCCACTCTGCCTGTCAAAAAGAAAAAAAAAAAAAAAAAAAGTGGATGGCTTCCTGGGAGCAGCAGAGAAAGAAAGTGTCCCAACAAGACAGCCTGAGGAGGCCAGGACCTCCACCACTGCCTCAGACAAGAGCCAGAGCCAGCAGGGAGTCAGCAAGAGGGTAATTGGGTTTCTCCTGCAGGTATATTGCATCCTGCCAACCCCTAGAAAGTGATCCTGAAGTCCAGAGCTGAAAAGTAGCTCCCATGTGGTCTATTTCAGGGGAAACAGTCAAGAGTAGGGGTCCTCAAGTTAAGCTGCCCAAATTTTGTTTCCCTTTCATTAGACTTTTGATCACAATCGTCATGAATAAGAACAATTGTTTGTGCGGATTGAGTACCTTGTGATATTTCAATGTGTATGCACTGTGGAATGCGTTCAACAAGTTGACTGGCAAATGTATCACCACAGAAAGGCAAATGCTGCCCATTCTCACTTCTATGGGGATTCCAAAAAAGATAGACTACATACTATAAGAGAATGATGCTTCCCAGAAGCTGGGGTTCGGAGAGGGGAGAGGAAGAGAAAGACCCAAAGCATACAGAGTCACAGATGCAAAGGAGAGAGAGGTCCTGAGGTCTACAGCACGGCAAGGAGATCCTAGTCTACAATGATGTGGACTCAAAATAGCTAGTAGGAGCCTGGCAGGAAGTCCACCATGCTGTGTGTCTGGCATGCCCAGAGGCCTCCATTCAGCAGAAAACAGAGGTGGGCCAAGTACCTCGGCTGGAGGGAGGGGAAGATCACCTGCCGGAATCCCAGTCTTGAGGAAAGCTGTGGAGATGAGGCTCTTCCCCTTCCCCTGCTCTGTCTTATCTTGCTTGTTTCCAGGGGGAGGGGAGAAGGTTCTTAGTGAATGATCTTTTTTTTTTTTTTTTCCCCCAGATCTGTTGGTAAAGTGAATGCTTCCCAAAGATGGATTACAGCTGTTCTGCATCACAACTGTCTTGCTGTTCTTTTCTGCATCCTCCCGGCTCAGGACTGGGACTGTGCATGCTCCAGCTTCAGCTGGTACTAATATAGTACTTGGAGTGTCTCCAAAAAGGTAAATGGAAAAATGACTTGACAGAACCATCAAGGTAACTCCCAACTAGCAACAAATGTTTCATGGTGGTCCCCAAGTGATAAGGCTCGGAGCTGAGGCACAGCAGAAATGCAGACACTGGGTTTGATCTCCCAACATCCACGTTACCTGGGTACTATTTTCCGAAGATGTAATGGGAACATTAGGTTCCGCTGGTCCACGTTCATTCTACCCCAGGGTCCACAACATGATCACAAGCAGACTGTGTTGAGAGTACAGAAGTAGCCTGGGCCCCTAGCGGAGTCACCTGTGCTGCTGAGTTTCATGACTGTATCTGTGGGTCTGGTACATTTCCACGCTGACATTTTCTCCTTCTGGTAGTTGTGGCATGGAGCAGTCCCTCTAGGAGGACTGACCCAGGTGCAGGCACTTCTGCAGGCCCCAGGGTCCAAGAAGTGCTCAGCTATAGGCCAGGAGTCTTGGTAATGGAGGCTGGGAAGTCCCAGGAGAGGCTGTGTGCAAGCTGGACAAGCAGGAGAGCAGGTAGCATGCCTCAGACCAACTGAAAGACTCAGAACCCAGGTAGTCACTGGGATCTGTCTGAGGCTGAGGCCATGAGCCCCAGGCCCAACGGTGTGAGTTCAGGGGTCAAAAAGCCAAAGATCCGGGGCTTCTGAGCCCTGTCTTCTCTGCCGAAGGGGCCTTTTTGTAACGCTGTTCGGTCCATTCCTGTTCAGCTGTTAAGACTCAGAACCACGTGATGCCCTTGTTGACCAAGCCCCAGGCAAGGTCAGCTATTCTTTGTCTATGATCTCACCGAACAGTACCGCCTTCCCTGAAAACAGATCCATCCTCTTGCAGCACTGCAAGGCGCCGGCTTCCAGAGCCCTCGCGGTGGTAAAGTCCGTTAAACCGCCACCTGCAACATCCGCATCCGAGTTCCGGCTCCTCCGCACTTCCGGTTCAGCTTCCCATTGGTGCGTCCTAGAGAGGCAGGACAGGCGGTGGGGGTAGCATAGTGCTTTGTTCCCCTCCGCCACAGAGGAGATCCGATTGGAGCTCCAGCCTCCTGGCTGTATTGTGGCTGTCTGGGGGAGGAGGCGGAGGATGGAAGACGGCCCTATTTTTGTGACTCTGCAGCTTGGGAGGTTGAAGTTCAAGATTAGCTGACACCAATGTTGAGGTCTGGTGAGGTTGGGGGATGACGGTGGTGGAGTGCCGGCAGAGGAAGGATGCACAGCCAACCAGGAGGCCACCATTGTACTCAACGTTTATAAAATCAGTGTTTTTATATCCCATAATGAGATCATCTAGTACTTTTCTGTGCTTATTCTGCTTAATCTAGTGACCTCCGGTTCCACACGTTGTTGCAAATGATGAAATTTCATCTTTTATGGCCAGTAGTGCATTGTGTGTTTGTGTGTGTGTGTTTCTACACATTTCCTTTATCCACTCACCGGTTGATGGACACTTAGATTGTTTCCATTCATGGCTATTGTGAATGGTGCTACAGTAAACATGGGAGTGCAGAGCAGATGTCTCTTCAAAAGATGAACTCCAGGTTCCTTTATGTGCATACCCAGAAGCAGGATTGCTCAATCGCAGGGTAATTCTAATTGAAGTTTTTTGAGGAACTTCCATACTGTTTTCTATCATGGATGCACTAATGTACATTGCCAAAAACAGTGTGTAAGAGCTCGCTTTTCTCCATACCCTTACCAACACTTTGTTATTTCTTGTCTTTTTTGATAATAGGCACTCTTACTGGAGTGAGGTGATATCTCAATGTGGTTTTGACTGCATTTCCCTGAAGATTAGTCATATTAATCATTTACTCAAGCTTCTGTTGCCATTTGTACACCTTCATTTGATAAATGTCTGCTTCTATCTGTTGTCCATGTTTTAATTGGATTCTCGGTTTTATGCAGTTGTGTTGAGTTCTTTAGTCTACTTACTAATACTTTGTCAAATGTGTAGCTTACAAATACTTTCTCCCATTCTGTACATATTCTTTCTGCTGTGTTGTTTCCTTTGCCGTACACAAGTTCTTTGTATTCATAAAATCCAATTTGCCTGTTTCTTCCTTTTTTCCTGTTTTAGAGGTCTAATCCACAAAATCCTTTCCCATTCCTATATCTTGGAGGGTTTTCCTCATATATTCTACTAAGCCTCAAGGATTCAGATCTCCCATTTAGGCTTTTGATCCACTTTGAGCTGATTGCTGTAAATGATGTGAGATAAAGGTCTAATTTCATTATTCTGCATGTGTATAGCCAATTTCCCCAGCACCATTAATTAAAAAGACTAGCCTTTCTCCAATGCATGCTTTTAGCACCTTTGTCAAAGATTAGTGGGTTTATTTCTAGGGCCTCCAAATTATTCCATTGGTCTATACATCTGTATTATGCCTGTATCATGCTGTTTTAATGATGGTAGCTTTATGATATATTTTTTCAGTTATAAAGTTTTTATTTAAGACCTTTTTGCATCTTTTACTATTTTTTTAATTTTTTTTATTTTTAAACGAAGTTATTAATACATTAGTCTCTCAGGGTCACAGAAAATGCATGATAATTACATTTTTGTTATTTTGATAGTAATACAAACAGAACAAATTCAATATAGTTTATAGATTTAATACTAAGAATATAATGATAATTCCCTTCTTGCCTCCTTCCCTCCCACTTTCTTTCTTCATTTATTTCTGACTTTTTAAATTTTTGAGGTAATATATTTTTAATTTACAATATAGTCCAAAGCTTAATGCTCCACTCAATAAAGAGTTCAATAGGCCGGCGCCGCGGCTCACGAGGCTAATCCTCCGCCTTGCGGCGCCGGCACACCGGGTTCTAGTCCCGGTCGGGGCACCGATCCTGTCCCGGTTGCCCCTCTTCCAGGCCAGCTCTCTGCTGTGGCCAGGGAGTGCAGTGGAGGATGGCCCAAGTGCTTGGGCCCTGTACCCCAGGCTCCTGCCATTGGATCAGCGTGGTGCGCCGGCCGCAGCGCGCCTACCGCGGAGGCCATTGGAGGGTGAACCAACGGCAAAAGGAAGACCTTTCTCTCTGTCTCTCTCTCTCACTGTCCACTCTGCCTGTCAAAAAAAAAAAAAAAAAAAAGAAAAAGAAAAAAAAAGATTTCAACAAGTGAAAACACCCTAGTTCAGTGGGAATACAGGCAAGGGCCATACAAATATTTTAAACTCAGGTAGTATGCTGCCTACAGCTTTCTTTGTTTTGCTCAAGATCACTTTGGGTAGTCAGGCCTTCTGTAGTATCATACAGATTTTAGAAGTGTTCTTTCTAGTTCCATGAAAAATATCATTGGGATTTTGACAGGGATTCTATTGAATCTGTAAATTGCTCTGGGTCTCGTGCACATTTTAATAATTCTGAGTCTTCGAATTCATGAACATTGCTTAATGTCCTCTTCAGTTTCTTTCATCAGTGATTTGTAGCTTTCACTGTAGCAATCTTTCACCTCTTTGGTTAGATATGCTCTGAGGGTTTTTGTAGCTAATGAAAATGTGACTTCTTTCTCAATTTCTTTTTCAGATGATTAACTATTGGTATATAACAATGCTACTGATTTATGTACTTTAACTTTGTATCCTGCAACTTTGCTGAAAATGTTCATTAGTTCTAACAAATTTTTGATTGAGTCTTTCTGGCTTTCTTTTTTTTAAGGGGGGGTATTTATTGATTTCAAATGCAGAGAAAGAGGGGAAACAGAAAGATTTACCATCTGCAGTCTTACTTTTCAAATGGCCCCAACAAACAGGTCTGGGCCAGGTTGAAAGTGGATCCAGGAACTTCAACCTTGTCTCCCACGTAAATGACAGGTCCCCAAGTACTTGAACCATCTTCCACTACCTTCCCAGGTTGCTGGAATAGAAGAATAGCTAGTTCCCAAAACAACTTTCTAATATGGTGAGGCTGATGTTGCAAGTGGCTGCTTAGCCCACTGCACCACAAAGCTGGCTCCTCAGGTTTCCTATCTACAAGATCAGGTCATCTGCAAACAGTGACAGCTTGACTTCCTCCTTTCCAATTTTTTAAAAAAGATTTATTTATTTATTTGAAAGCCAGAGTTACAGGAAGACAGAGGCAGAGAAAGAGAGAAAGATTTTCCATCTTCTGGTTCACTCCCCAAACAGCTGCAATAGCCAGAACTGATCTGAAGCTAAGAGCCAAGAGCTTCCTCCAGGTTTCCCACCTGGGTGCATGGGCCCAATCACTTAGGCCATCTTCCACTGCTTTCCCAAGTCTATCAGCAGAGAGCTGGATAGGAAGTGGAGCAGCCAGGACTCGAACTGGTGACCATATGGGATGACAGCACTGCAGGCAGTGGCTTTACCTGCTGTGCCACAGCACTGGCCCCTCCTCCTTTCCAATTTGGATGCCTTTAATTTCTCTTGTCTAATTGTTCTAGCTCAGATCTCCAGTATTATGTTGAATTAAAGTGGTGACATGGCATACTTGTCCTGCTCCAGGTCTTAGAAAGCCTTCAATTTTTCCCCATTCAATATGATACTACCTGTAATCTTGTTATATATGGCCTTATGTAGAGATATTTTCCTTTTATACCTAATTTGGTCAAAGTTCTTATACAGGGATGTTGAATCTTTCCAAATGCCCTTGCTTCTTCTATTGTTATGATTATATGATTTTTATCCTTCATGCTGTCAATGTGGTGTATCACGTTTACTGATTTGCTTATGTTGAACCATCCTTGCATCCCTGAGATGAAATCCACTTGATCATGGTGAACAATCCTTTAACTGTGTTTTTGGATTTGATTTATAAATATTTTGTTAACAGATCTTTCATCTATATTTGTCAAGGACACTGGTCTGTATCTTCCTTTTTTTTTTGTTGTGCCCTTATACGATTTTGGTATCAAGGCAATTCTTTCCTAATAGAATTAATTTGGAAGAATCCCCCTTTCTTCTATTTTCTGTAGTAATTTAAACAGGATTGCTATTAATTTTTCTTTAAAAGTTTAGTAGAATTCATCAGTGAAGTCATCTGATCCTGTTCCTTTCTTTGATGGTAGATTTTTTATTCCTGATTCAATCTCACTACTCATTCTTGACCTGTCTTGATATTCTATTTCCTCATGATTCAATCAGAGTTAGATGTGAATATCCAAGAATTTGTCCATTTCTGCTAGGTTATTGAATTTCTTGCCAAATTTGTGTTCATGGTAATTTGTAACAAACTTCATATTTCTCTGGTGTCAGTGGTATGTCTCCATTTCATTCTCTCTCTGTATTTGAAACTTATTTTGTACTTTCTTAGTCTAGATAAAGATTCATCCATTTTGTTTATCTTTTCATCAAAGAATCAACTCTTCATTCTGTACATTTTATATTTTTTTTAGTCTCCAGGTCACTTATTTTTGCTCTGAGTTTTATTATTTCTTTGTTTCAATTTTGGAGTTTAATTGTTCTTGTTTTTCTGGCTCTTTGAGATACTGCAACAAATCTGAGATATTTGTTTTGTTTTGCAGACACTAACTGCTACACACTTGCTCTCAGGACTGCACTTGTATCATATGGGTTTGATATGTTGTATTTCAATTTTCAGGTCTGAGTCAGGCCAAAGCCAGATATCAGGAGCTCCACCCTGGGCTCCCATATTCTGACATGAGTCCAAGTAATTGGGCCATCTTCTGAGGTCTTCCTAGGCACATTAGCAGGAAGCTGGATCAGAAGTAGAATAGTTAGGACTTGAATGAGCACCTCAATATGGGATGTTGGCATTTCAAGTGGCAGCTTAACCTGCAGTGCTGCAGTGCCAGTCCCACAAGTATTTTTTTTTTTCAAACAGTATTTCTCTCCCTTGAATATTTCCCTCTTCTTGGTTTCTAATTATTTGTTTTGAACTCCTTTTCACAATTTCACATCTTTTGAACTCTTTATTTTTCCATCTTTTTTTCTGTGGGTGTCACTTTAGAAGGTTTACTGCCTTGTCTTCCGAATTACAAATCCTTTTCCATTTTCGTACTGCTAATAATCCCATCTGCTGCAATTTTAATTTCAGTTATTTTATGTTTCAGCCACAGAGCTTCAGTTTTATTCTTTTTCTGGGCTCCAAGCCTCCGCTGAAATGTTTTATCCCCTACTCTATTGAACATATTAATCACAGTTATTTTAAAGTTCCTGTCTGAAAACTCCATTAAGTGAACCACTCAAGGGTCTGTTTCTGTAGCCTGCTATTTCCTTTGGTTTCCAGTCTATTACTCCTGTTTTACATCATGCTTTGTTTTATTTGATTGGATAACACATTGTGTATGGAAACTTGGACAAACTCTAAATACTCTTACATTCTTACAACAAGATTTTTCTTTTATTCTGGAAAGCAGATAGTATTTCTCTAGGTTATTTTAAGCCTGTCAAGTGTACAGTGCACCTGAGGTCCCAGGTTTTCAAGCCTCTCGAAATCTGTGGAACTTGAACTGCAGTCTCTGCTTCCGTAGCTCCAAGCAGATGATAAACTCTATGCATGGCTGTTTAGCTTTCCTGTTGCTGTGTTCTGTTGGGTTTCCTGCCATCTTATCCTGTATTTATGTAGCTTAGGTGGCATTCGACACCAGAGAAAAGTAGGTATCCAGATTGTGTTGTTTCTTCCTCTGTGGTTTTCTCCTGTGTGCTTTTGCTTTTCAATTTTTGACTTCACTGACTATCCTGAATTCCTGTTAATGTGCCCTCAGTCTGTTAGGTAGGAAGTCAGGAATTGAGCCTATGTGTGTATGAGAAAGGCCCGAAGACCAGCATTCCCTGTGGAAGCTCCAGAAGTCCAGTTTCTTGCACTTCAAAGTCCTGCCCAGACCCTGATAACCTCCCTGGTGGTGCCAGCCCTCGCCCCTCCCCCCGAAAGCTCCCAGAATTCTCTCAATAACATGGGGCAATAAAATCTTCTCAGACACGCCCTAAGGGAAGCCCCCCTACTCTGCCAGGGAGCCAGCAAATCTGGGATTTGCTAATTTTCACCCAACAAACCCTTCTACCAGGACTCCCCATCCTTTGTCCTGGAGGAGAGGGGGACCAGACAGCATGCTCAGCCCTCTGTCTCTCTGCTGAGCTGCCAGCCTGGCCTGCCCAGGTCTATTCTCTCCACTCAACCATGTAACCTCGCTCTTCCCCAGTCTGAGTGGCTGGGCACTCTCTCTCAGGTCCTGTTTGGAGAGGTGCCCATCCGTTCTTACAGATGTCCCTACCCTAATAAACCTTGAGATGCTGCTTTCCCCTGCTCTCTGTCTCACGCCTGAATTCTTTTTTTCCTTTTTTTTTTTTTTTTTTTTTTTTTTTTTTTGACAGGCAGAGTTAGACAGTGAGAAAGACAGAGAGAAAGGTCTTCCTTCCGTTGGTTCACCCCCCCAAATGGCTGCTATGGCCGGTGCACTGCACCGATCCGAAGCCAGGAGCCAGGTGCTTCCTCCTGGTCTCCCATGTGGGTGCAGGGCCCAAGCACTTGGGCCACCCTCCACTGCCTTCCCGGGCCATAGCAGAGAGCTGGACTGGAAGAGGGGCAACCGGGACAGAATTTGGCACCCCAACCAGGACTAAAATACGGAGTGCTGGCACCACAGGCAGAGGATTAGCCTAGTGAGCTGGCCCTGAATTCTTTCTTGAGCAAAGATAAAAACCCTTGCTTTCTCTGGTAACAAGTCTATATAAACAATTCTTCTTAGATTGTATTCAATTACAACAAGGCAAACTACAAAATTCTCTCAAGGAAAAGCTGTGAAAATATGGGTGCCATTCTTCCCAGGACATACCATCTCCAGTTTTTACCTGTTCTGATAATTCTCTGATGTCATTTCATTTTTTGGCTACATTTTTCTCCAGCTCTGATCATTGTTATTAGAAGAAGGTTAATCCAGTACAAATTATCTATTAAGAGGTGTACCAGACCCTGGTTTCATTTCCATAAAAAGAACTATTCACTAATGCCTTGAACTTTTTTTTCTTATGATGTTTTTCTTTCATCTTTCCCTAGGTTTCCAGTATAAGACTTATTAAGTTTTATTTTTATTTGATTTATTAATTGCAAATCCAGAGAAGGACCTACCAGTATCCTTGGCGATAAGTCTAAACAAGCTGTAACTATCCAGAGGTTTAGGTCATTGTGAGCATGTGCTATATGTAAAAATATTAGCATTTAAAATAATGAATTTTTTAAATTTAGGCAGAGATGTCATCATAACTCTCATTCTTCTCTATTTCCTGATAGTGTACTTGCTTTATTTCACCAAGTGTGAGTTGTTACAGAAAGGAGGGACCTAAACTAAGTGAGGGCTCTGGAAATGTAGGGAGAGGCTTAACTTATGTAAAACCTTTTAAAAGAAAAAAGCAATAAAGCTGTCACTATACACAGAAGGCTTTACACATAATAATGGTATTCTCAAAACCCCAGTATATTTTTAGTGAAATACTCAAGATGATTCTAAAATTTATGTGGAGGTATAAAGACACAAGAACAGTCAAGGCCATCTTGAATAATGAACTAGAGGAATTTCACTATCAGAAATTAAGACCTATTCAAAACACTGGCAATTAAGCTAAGGGGGTATCATTGCAATAGTACACAAATAAATCAATGTGAAAAACTAGAGAATCCCAAAACAGATGCACAATTGTATTATAATCCGATTTATGACAAAGTGGTACTATCCTATATTAGAGAACAATAAACTCTTAATACATTGTGTTGGGTTAATTGTTTTTTACATGTGGGGGAGTGTAGACTGACACAACACACCATACACAAAAACCAATTCTAGATTGACTATAAAAAAAAAAAAGTAACAAACTAATAAAGATTTCAGAATAAAGATAAGAAAACATCTGTGAATTTGGCATAGATAAACATTTCTTAAACAGGATAGGAAAAGCAATAACCATGAAAGAAACACATGAACTAAAATAACTGAAAATCCTGTTCAACAATTCACCATTAATAAAGTGAAAAGGCAACTCATGTGGCTGGAGAAGTTATATGCAAAGATTCTTATTCTTAAATTCTTAATTCTTTAATTCTTAAATCTTAAATCAAAAAGGAAGACATAGGCAAAATGATGGAAAAGTGGGCAGAAACTGTGAACAGGTACTCCACAAAGGAGGATAGCTTAATTACTAATTAACATTTGAAAATGTGCTCATTACTCAGCATGTAAATCACATAGAGATGTCAAATATAACCCCAGAAAAGAGTTTAAATGATTATTTATCAATGTGAAAACAAAATGACAAAGTATCAAGAAAACACTAATTAGAACATTCATCTATTGAGTGGGAGTGTAAACTGGATCAACTATTTTGGAAAATCGTTTGGCAGTATTAGCTGAAGTAGAACACAGGAAAAATCTGTTGTCCCTCAGTATTCCACTCCTTTATACCTACCCAGAAGCAATGTACTTGTAGGTTCCCAAAAGAGATGTATGAGAACATTCTTAACAATACTCGCTATACGTGGAAAATAAGAAGCTATTTAATGGCCATCAAGTGGGTAGATCCATTTGGCTATATTCACACAGAACAGTATATAGCCATGACAAAAGAAAACTGCATGTTCATATGAAATTTAGATGAATTTCACAAAAACAATAATGTTCAAAAGAATACAACACAGACACAAACTGTAGCACTGTATAATTCCATTTATATAAACATCAAAAGAAGCAAAGCTAATGTGTGCTGCTTTAAGATAAGGAATTTTACTTTGGGGAAGTAATGAGTAGAGAAATGTGGGGTGTCAACTTCTACTCTTGCTCTAGGTTCTGTTTATTACATGGATGTATACATGTTTTGAAAATTCATTGAACAGTTGTGAATTGAGCACTTCTCTACATTGTGTTAAACTTCAATAAAAAAAAAACTAAAACCAAAAAAATAAATAAAGCCATTGCAAATCTCATATGTATCTTCATGTCCACACAGCAGCAAGACATACAGACTGCACCTAAGTTGGAGTCTTTACTCAAAAGCCATTGGAATAAACTGAGCTATGAGACAGAAAGAACGGTGTTGACCTTTTTTGCTCCTGAAACACAACTGGCTTGGGAAAAGATCTTTCAGAGCACAGCTTTGAGAATCAGAATGGGAACAGAGCCTCCAGGAAGATCCATGGTCCAGGATAGGTTACTTTTGCAAGGAGACATTGCTGAGTACAGTTTTCTTGCATACATCTAGTATCTTCAAGAGAGTTCACACTGGATAGTTAGTGGATATAATAATGTTTTGTTACTACAACAGAAGTCCTGAGGTAGCTAACTTTATTTCTTTATAAACCTGTATGAGCCACAGTTTTGGAAATTCAAGTCCAAGATCAAGTAACACCGTTGATTTGGTATCTGATAACAGTGGTAGATGACAATGATGAATCGCATGCAGGGAATCACATGGTAAACCAGGAAGCAGACAAAGAAAGAGGTTCAACTCCACTTATGTAATCTTGAGAGAATTACCTTTGGAAGACACAGCAACAATGACGTAAGGACCTCCCACTAGATCCACCTCTTAAGCACCACAATTGCTTTAAATTTCTGTCCTCTTCATATCATAATTTATGACTTTGGGGTATAAACTTCAGCAGACCATTGGAGCCAAATCATGCTCAAACCATAGCAGAGGAGGCCATTATGCCTGAGGTACTAGCATACATTTCGTCAGTAAAATCACTCTAATGCAAAGAAAGTCTCCAAGTGATAGACCATTTTCAGAAAATGTGAGCCTTAATTTTTTTATTTCAATATGACATAATGGAATGAACTTGAAGTCACTCAAAGGTAACTAACTCAGATCCATCCCGATTTGATGGTGATAATGAGGATAGCTAAATCTCCCTGATATTTACATAGTACCAAGCACAGTACTAAGTATAAAATAAAGTTTATAAAGAAATAAAGTACTAAGGTTTATAGAAACCACTAATCTACAGTTTCAGCAATACTGCAAGCACTAATATGGTTCTGAGAAGAAAACTGAAATTCACAGAGTTTCCCATGATACCACACAGCTCCATTAAGACAGATTCTATCCAAGGCTAAATTTCAATGACAGTACTCCTATGAACACTTTAAATATTTTAATTTTGAAGGGTTTTCTGGACCTTAAGGTACTCAGGTGTCAACAAAGCAGCTACCTGAAGTACATATTTCCAATTAATTTGCAAAGATGAGTCTTGAAGATTAACCATAAAGTTCAAAGAGTATGTCTAATGATACTTTATACATAAAAAATTAGTTATTCCTTAAAAACTGAGTGCTAAGCATTGAAAAGGGATTAAATTCTGGGGCCAGTACTGTGGTGCAGCAGATTAAAGGCCTGGTCTGCAGCACCAGCATCCCATATGGGCACCAGTTCAAGTCCTGGTTGCTCCACTTCCGATCCAGCTCTCTGCTAATGGCCTGGGAAAGCAATGGAAAATGGCTCAAGTCCATGGGCCCCTGCAGCCATGTGGGAGACCTAGAAGAAACTCCTGGCTCCTTGCTTCAGTTTAGTTCTACTACAGCCGTTAAGGCCATTTGGGAAGTGAACCAGCAGATGAAAGACTTCTCTGTCTCTACCTCTCTCTGTAACTCTGTCTTTCAAATAAATAAATTTTTTTTTTTTTGACAAGCAGAGTGGACAGTGAGAGAGAGAGACAGAGAGAAAGGTCTTCCTTTTCCATTGGTTCACCCCCCAATGGTTGCTGTGGCTGGCATCATGCTGATCCGAAGCCAGGAGCCAGGTGCTTCCTCCTAGTCTCCCTTGCGGGTGCAGGGCCCAAGCACTTGGGCCATCCTCCACTACACTCCCGGGCCACAGCAGAGAGCTGGACTGGAAGAGGAGCAACCAGGACAGAATCCAGTGCCCTGACTGGGACTAGAACCCCGGGGTACTGGCGCCACAAGCGGAGGATTAGCCTATTGAGCCACGGCGCCAGCAATAAAAGAAATCTTTTAAAAAAATAATTTTTTTGTGGGAGAGTCTATTCTCAAATAGCACATCTCTCCCATCTATTATATGTTACCTTATGCACATGAAAAACATTTATCTTAAACATACAAAAGTCAACCCTGAGTAACATTCAACTCAAGCCAAATAGATCACTAATCTATAACTAACATATTTGAGGATTAATAGCTCTATTTTTTAAAATTTTTCAAATCTGCATTACACACGTCTGCTGATTTTATCTCTAGCATTTAGCCAGCCAATTTATAAGAACTTGGCAAGCCTGCTGGCCTGGCAAAAAATGTTTCTCAGTCTCTAGAAGATTTCAGTTTGGTCTGCATGACACAAACTGTATTAGTCAGTTCAGTCTGCCATAGCAAAGTACCATAGACTGGGTGGTTTAAGCCACAGAAACTGATTTTCCTCCTGGCTGGAAAGTCAAAGATGCAAGTTCCTGCTGGTTTTGTTTCTGGTAAGGCCTCTGCTCTTGGCTGGCAGATGGCCATCTTCTCACTATCTGGTATCTGCTCCATCACCAGGACCACATCTTCACAACCTCACCAGACTACAATTGCCTTCAAAAGCCCAACCTCCAGATAGCATTACACTGGGGTTGCTTCAACAAATGAATTCAATGGGGAACACAGTCCATAACAGCAATCAATGGAAGTTCTAAAATCCAGACCACCCCTATTAATTCTCTCTCTTCTCCTAAATTGACCATTTTTGTCACCTTTTAGGGAGGGAGGGAGGAAGGGAGGGAAAGAGGACGAGAGAAAGACTGGAAGAGATGGAGAGAGTGAGAGGGAAGCAATGCTACCCGCAGAAAGGGCTTTTATGGATGTCTCTTAGAATCTGGCTTTTGATATGTAAGGATGTGGTACAGGTTTTGACCTCTTCCACAAATTGGGGCTAAATATAAAACTTGGACTTTTAGTTTTTCCAAGGCTAAAAAATCATTTGTTACCTCTTCTCTATCACCTCCATCCACATCAGAATTAACAGAAAGTGAAAAAATTAACCAGCAATTCACAAGCAACAAGCTTCATTAACCCTTTGTACCCTCCAATGTTATAATTGTATATCAAAAATTAGACTACTTCGTGTAAATATATGGCTTTTTCCAGGCCCTCTATTCTGCTCCATTAGTCTGTTTTTATGCCAGTACCATGCTATTTTGATTAATCATATGAAATTTTAAGAATAGCCAATGACACCTTGAACAAAAAAAAAATAAAGCTGGGGGACCCACGCTATCCGACTTCAAAATACACTACCAAACAATAGAAATCAAAATTCCACATTAATTTTAAGAATTTTACTATGTCTGTGAAAAATGTCATTGGAACTTTGAGAGGGATTGTACTGAATTCATAGACCACTCTGGATGTTACAGATATTTTAACAATATTAATTCTTCTACTCCTTGAACATGGCATGTCTGATTTATCTGTGTTTCCTTCAGGTTTGTTCAGTTGTGTTTCAATGCTTAGTTTACAGGTCCTCTATTCCTTGGTTAAAGTTATTCCTATTTCTTTTTGTCACTATTATAAATTAGATTATTTCCTTGATTTTTCAGATAATTCATTGTTAGTGTATAGAAATGCTACAGATTTTTACATGTTGAATTTACCTTCTACAACTTTATTAAACTCATTTATTAGTTCTGACAGTTTTAGTGAAATATTTAAAATTTATTTATATAAGATCATGTTGCCTACAGACAGACAAATTCTTCCTTTCTAATTTTTATGCCTTTTCTTTCTTTCTTTTGCCTAATTCCTCTAATTAGGAATTCTAGAACTATGATGAATCTCCTTTCTTGCCACAAGCTTAGGAATCACAGGTTTCAATTTTTGTAGTTTATTTTTCTTTAAAAAGATATATACCTATCTTATTTAGGGTCCCAGATATTTCACTTGGAGTCAGCTATCTGAGAGGATTTTAATAAAGTATTAGCTACAAATATATTACATTAGCATGTGGATAAATTATGAAGATTGTTCTGAAAACACAAGAGATGCTATAGCAGGGACATTGCCATCCTCTAGTCCTGGAAGGGCAGAATCTGAACAAACCTGGAAGTAGAAAAGCTATGCACCCTGACCTCATACCGCTGCCTCCTTCAGATACAATGAAGGCTCCAACGGAACACTTCCCAGAAGCAAGAGGGGCAAATTGAAAATAACAGCACAGCCGGCGCCACGGGTCAGTAGGCTAATCCTCTGCCTGTGGCGCCAGCACCCCAGGTTCTAGGCCTGGTTGTGGCGTTGGATTCTGTCCCGGTTGCTCCTCTTCCAGTCCAGCTCTCTGCTGTGGCCCGGGAAGGCAGTGGAGGATGGCCCAAGTGCTTGGGCCCTGCACCCACATGGGAGACCAGGAGAAGCACCTGGCTCCTGGCTTCGGATCAGCACAGTACACCGGCCGCTGCGCACCACTGGAGCGACCACTGGGGGGTGAACCACTGGGGGGTGAACTAATGGAAAAGGAAGACCTTTCTCTGTGCTCTCTGTCTCTCTCTCTCACTGTCCACTCTGTCCAAAAAAAAAAAAAAAAAGAAAAAAGAAAAGAAAATAACAGCACAGCCATTCATTCAAAAATTTTATGTATTGATATAAAGGGAACAGATTTTATGTATTTCAAACATTTTTAAGAACATAATGATACCCTGCTTCCCATAATGACAGACCTCATAATCACTCAGTATTTCTCTCTTCCTTGTCACTGCAAAGTTTGACCCATGCAAACAGCCCTTCTCCTGCTTGATCTTGTCACAGTTTGTAAAAACTTTTGTCTTAGTTCAATGAAAACTCATGGTCATTTGGGTGGTCAGCAGTTATTTGTAGATGTGTTTTATCAACATTTGCAGTCAGCATTGCTTTCTGAATCTTACATATCCCCCCACCCCAGATTCACTTTTAAAAAAAAAAAAAAAAACATTTCCAATTTTTATTCACAAAGTTATTAACCAAAATTGAAAAAGTAGATTCACAAAGTCCCAGATCATTAACAAAACGGCAGGGAAACAACACATTCCAGAGACATCTGACGTTCCAAAGAGACACACACAAGGCTAGAAATCTGCAGTTCAACTGTAGCTGTACAAAAGGTTTTGTTAGGCCGGCGCTGCGGCTCACTAGGCTAATCCTCCGCCTTGCGGCGCCAGCACACCGGGTTCTAGTCCCGGTCGGGGCACCGATCCTGTCCCGGTTGCCCCTCTTCCAGGCCAGCTCTCTGCTGTGGCCAGGGAGTGCAGTGGAGGATGGCCCAAGTCCTTGGGCCCTGCACCCCATGGGAGACCAGGAGAAGCACCTGGCTCCTGCCATCGGATCAGCGCGCTACCGCGGCGGCCATTGGAGGGTGAACCAACGGCAAAAGGAAGACCTTTCTCTCTGTCTCTCTCTCACTGTCCACTCTGCCTGTCAAAAAAAAAAAAAAAAAAGGTTTTGTTCGCTCCTGCATTTTCTCAATGAGTTCTTCCTTGTATTTGCCTTTCTCTTTTCCAACTTGTCAAGACTTGGCTTTGCGTTCAAGAATTTTTTTCCGGTCTTTGTCCAGTTTGAGCCTGGTGATAACCACCTTACTCTGGCGAATGCCCACGTGGACGGTTGTGCCGTTCGCCTTCTCACACTGCACCTGCTGGATGTAGATGACGTATTTCTTTCCGTACACCTGCATACCTTGCCAATCTGCTGACCTTTATAGTGTCCTTGGACCACCTGGACCTCGTCGTCCTCGCAGATGGGCAGGGAGAGGACGTTGTACTTCTGCCACAGCTCCTTGGACAGCAGGGACGACATGATCTTCCTGCACACGTGCGATGGTGCGCATTGAAGTGGTGTTTGCGCTTCTTGCTGCGGTCCAAGGTCACGAAGGGGTTGAACTTCATGGTGACGATCTTGGTGCCGAACACATTCCCCCAGATTCACTTTTAATCTTACTGAATACTTTTGAATAAGCCTTTTAGTCAATCACAATGGCTGGAAATTCCTTAATACTTGCTTTGTCTTACTCTTGATAGTTTGGCTAGGTATAAAATTCAGGTAGACTTTTGTTTCTCATTTCATTGCTTCCTAATCTGTATGCTGCTGATGAAAATTCTGTTAATAATCTGTCTTTCCCTTGTAGATAACCTATATGGCTCTCTGGTAACTAAGGATGTTTCTTGTTCTTGTAGATGATTTACATTTTCTCTATGGTGTATTTAGGAGTAGAGTTACATTTATTAGGCTTAAATTCGTGTCAGTGTATGCAAATCTTCCATTCCAAAATTCTGTTACTATCTCTTCAAATATTTATTCTTTGCTATTCTCTCCATTTTTAAACGGAAATTCCAAAAGAAATAGTTATACTTTCTTTTAAAAAAATGTTTTTAAAATAATCTGAGATACAAAGAGATCTTCCATTTGCTGATTCACTGCCCAAATGCCCACAATGCCCCTCTTCCTGGGTAGAACTTATAGTTGGAACAGAAAACTCAATCCTGGTCTTCCACATGAGGGCAGGACCATATTTACTTAGACTATCATAGCTGCTACCTAGGATCTGTATTAGCAGGGAGCTGAACTGGGAATCTAATCCAAGCGCTCACAGGTGGGATGCTGGTATCTGAACTTCTGGGTCAAATTCCTGCCCCAGATGCCTTCTGACTTTATACCTTAGGATCATGAGTTCTTGCTCATGCTTGATGTAGGTTATATTTTTGCTTCTCTACAGTCTTTGTCGCATCATTCCATGAACTAAGTTGAACACAGAGTAATTCATATTCTGATTGTTGAGTTTATTAGTAGTCTTAGTATTTTATTTAGACATGTGGTAGAATTTTGGCTTTAAGGAGGTGAGCAGATGGACCCTTTTTTAGGCTGCTTTGCTCCTTATCTGTTTTGACTCCAACTATGTTTAGTGACTGACTGCCACCACACCCCAAGATCAGTCCAGCACAGAAACTACAGCATTTCTGGTGCTCACAGCATCCAGTCACACTCTGGGTAATGCACATTAAATTCCCAACATAATACCTGGCCATGAGGACTCATGTTTACTTCCTCAGCCCCTCCCCAAGCCTATTACTATTAAAGCCTCAGGTGGTAACAAGCGCAACTATATTTCAGAGTACACTGGCAAAATGGGGAATCCCATCCTAGTTGCTGGCCTCTAGGTCATCTCATTTCTCAACAACAAAAGTCTCAACTGCCCTGATCAATCAGAGCTCCGTTCTGGCTACAGTCTCCACTCCCACTGTGAGTTTCTATTCTACTTCTGGTCCATGAAAATATCAATTTGATTTTTGGTGGTTGCTATGAAGTTTTGGTTTTCGGTTTTTATATTGCATCCCTGTCATGAGACTGTGACATAAAGGATAACAATATATAAAATAATATTCCAGATACATTAAACATCTAAATTTAACCACCTAAATTTCACCATCCTTTAATCATAAGTATTTGTTCACAAATAGAAAATGGAAGAAGGGAAATGTATCTTTTTTTCTGATCAATATGGCGAAAATTGGCTCTAACGTCTCTAATATCCTCTTCTAATACTGGCTATACATTATGAACTACTTTTCTTAAAGCTCTAGTGTCCATATATTGACCAACTACAGACTATCCATTTGCCATCAAATATTTCACATGGGTCGAATTTTTTAAATTATTCAATACAAAACTAACTACTGATTCCACTAACTATGAGAAGAGGAAAAACTACACTCAAGCTTGAAAGGAAAAGAGGTTTCCACCCTGCTATCTCTGTTCCTCAATGTATCAGCTTTATCTTCCAGAGCAGCTTCCTGAGAAGGTTGGGAAAAATGGCTGCTGGAAGACCCTCGGTCTTACATCCCACTACTGCACCACTACAGAAGGCTTGAGACTGATTGTCCAGACCCAATTTTAGAAATTCCTGGAAAATGCTTTGACTTATCAGCTTAGATCTGTTTGTTACCAGTGAATGGCAGGGTTCTTGTCTTCATGCAAGAAAGAATTCAGGTGTGAGAGAGTAGTGGAAAGTAAGGTAACAAAGTTTATTAGGGAAAAGGACATCCGTAAGCACAAATGGGCACCTCTCCAGACAGGACCAGAGAGAGAGAGTGCTCAGTGGCTTGGACTGGGGGGAGGAGCAAGGTTACATGGTTGAGTGGAGAGATTACACTTGGGCAGGCAGGTGGGCAACTCAGCATAGAGGCAGAGGGCTGAGCGTGGCTAAGATGGGTCTGTCTTCACAGGTTTCCTCCCAAAACAAAGGATTTTATGGATGTAAATATTAAGAAGCTCCTATCTGAGTTTTCCCCTGAAGGTATCAGACAGGAGGAAGCCTAGCTGGTGCCATCCTAACCCAGGGATCCAGAGCAGGTCCGGAGCAGGGTATTTGAAATGCAGATACTGGGCTGCATCTGAAAGATTGTCAGATTGTGGAAGATTGTCAGGCAGAAGGGGCAGGGACCCCCACCTGGCAGGTTATGGGGTAGGAGGGGGCAGGGCAGGATGGGAATACTGGGCTGCCCCTGAAACGTTATCAGGATGACTTTGAGATGCAGATGCAGATGCTGGACATAGGCCTTTGTCACACACACATAAGCTCATATCTGACTTCCTAACAAGTTGACCATCCCTGGGACCACTAAAAACAGTCATGGTATAGTGTGTGTAAAATATGGCAATACTCATTCAAATCACATGAATAAGATCAGGAGGGAATTCCTGGAGGAGGAAATGGTGGTTTTGGCTTAGAAAAGAATACGGTTTCCATCCTGGCTTTCAAATAAGCATAAAAGTAAACTCAAATAAAAAAAGAGATTATATGTCAGTGCTTTATTGAGGGAAGAGAAATCACTTTAGGTGTTGAGAATTTAAAATAGGCAATCAGATATTTATGAAGTCATTGAGATAGATAGGGGAAATGACATCAGGGGATCTTGGCATTGAACTACTGACTTTAGGGACAAACTGGACATTGAGTCGTACGTGTGTTAGGGAATTTAGATGGAAGTTTAGAACATAATTGTGTAACAGATAGTGAATCATTGGTTTAGGTAATATACAGATTAATAGTGTTATCAGAAACTTCTCTCCCAAAAATAAGAGGAAGTGAATGCAGTTAGGAAGTTACTCAGAAAAACATTGAGTAATGTCTGTAATATTATTATCAGTGACCTCTTGAATTTTCAGTTATGTTTCACATGCTCATCTTATTGGTGTGTTTTGGAATCCGGCTACCCTAGAATAAAATCAGCCATTTCCATTTTTCATTTGCTTTGTATTTTTAAATTGTGTCTTTCCTTTGTCCCTTTGTATTAAAAGTCAATTGATTAAAAATATTCATATATAATAGTTATATAAAATATAATAAAATCAATCAAGTCTCCATTGGATTAATGTGCCTACACTTGAAGTCTGAATTTTCAAGCAGGAGAAAAAGCATCTGAACCCCCCAAAGAAACCAAATGTCGTCTGCTCTTGAAAAACAGAATGAGTGCCTCCATAGGAACCTGAAAATATAGAGATCAAAATCTTACTTCCCTTATTAGTAATGGAAGGGTAGATAATTTATTTTAATTTTACAGCTGAAGAAATCTTCCTTTCAATAAAGAAATAAGAAACTATGGGGCCAAGAATCCTAAATATCAGTGTGAAACTCTTGCCCAGTATATAGCACTTTTTATTTCCTGGAGGCATCTGTCAGAGGAAGTAGCAGCTCAAAGGCTGAATTATACTTGCAGCAATACCCAGAGCTCGCTGGGTGAGGCCAGAGAGTCCCCAAAAGGCAATGGTTGGGTCATGAAAGACTCTACTTCAGAAAACAAGGATGGTTTCCATGGACAGAATGACTGAACAAGCTTCAAATCAACAAGTAGATGTTTTTTTATAGTTTCCAAAAAAAGATAAATATCTTCCTCAAAGGAATATGTCATCTTTTGCTTCACAATAGTTTTACAAATAATTTCATTGTCTTCAGGAAAGAACTTAGTTTGACAGAGTACTTGAATATTTCTAGTAACTACAGTTGAAATCTGGGGAAGAGAACGGTAAAGTGAAATACTATAGAACCTTCTCTTAACAATTACACACATCACTGTCATTCACATTTTGTTGCCTAACTCACATTTCATGACCACACCTGAGTTTGGTAGATTTGAAAACCAGGGAGTGATCATTGGTCCTGCATCTTCTCTGAGTCCACCATAAAGAACACCAAATTTATTTTTGTTTCCTTCTCCCTTCTCAGTGCAAGGCACACTCATCTTCTCTCAAAGGAATTTCTTTAAAAAAAAGTCCATCCCGTCATTGTCTGTAGTTCAGAATCTCAGAGTGGCATACACTAAACCTACATCACATCTAGATGTGGTTGTTGATCTGAAGACTTGGTAACTAGAGAAGGCGGCATTTCCAAAAGACAGTGAGGATAACACCAATACACTCTCCTATTTCAAAAGAGCAGCAGTAGGAGACAGAAGCCACTAGGTAATAGCAATCCCAAAGATCTCCTGTGTATGTCACGAGGGACTCATATCTGGGGGTGAGGTACACTGAGCTCCCTGAAGGACCTACCCAGTCCATTGTTCCCTGTGCCCCTTGGCTTAACTCTCTATGAAATCTCCTTTGTAAAAATTATTTCTAGTTGCTCAGTTTTAACAGATTCAATATAGTTCATAGATATTATTATATTCTTAGAATTCTACTCTTTTCCTTCCTCTGTCCCTCCCCCCATCCCTTTTTTATATTACCATTTTACACAACTTGAGAGAGCATGGAAGGACTGGGAAGCTCTCTTAGCCAACTTCCTTCCCTTATAAATGATTGGCCACACTGTTATATATTAATGTTAGCTGTCACAAAACACACCGAACACCAGAGTAAGGGAAAGGGTTTATTGGGGAACACCCGACGGGAAGGAAAAAGAGAGAAAGAGAGTCTAAGAGAGAAACAGAGGAGAGGAGCTAGCAAGGAGAGAAGAGAGAGAGGAGAGATGAGAGGAGCCGAGAGAGAGCCAAGAGAGAAGCAAGAGACGAGAGGAGGCTAGAGAGAGGAACCAAGAGAGTGCAGGGGAGAAGGGCCAAGAGAGCAGAACCAAGAGAGAACCTGTTCAGGAACAGGCCCTTTTAAAACTTTGCCTGAGGGCGGGCAGGGAAGCAGGAGCAGCTAATCCCATTAGGATGGGGGTGGAGCCTGGCTCAGGTTGCTGGGCCATGCGGCCACCTGGCTAAAACTGCCCCAGTTTCCTAACACACATGGCTTTTGAAATGTCCATCCCTGTCTTTTAGTTCAAGCTGGCAGCTCTTTGTTACAATTCTCTCCAAAGGACAGTCTCAGCCATTTTCATCCAATCAGCATTTTTGTCCCATGTCCCATAGCCAGTATAAATCAAAGCACTTTGTGTTGACCAGGCATGGGTGGGAGAAACGCTCATTTTGTCTCTTTTTCTGAAGCCATTTTGTCAAACTAAAAGGATTTATTAGGAAAGCCTTAACCTACTCCGTAGTGTTAGCAATGGCTGTGACAACCATATTCTTTATTTGATCCTTACCTTAAGACTGAATCTTAATGCCTGTGACATTCATTGCTGATTTTATTTGAGACTTCTGTATTTTTTCTTGGTATAGCTAAAGATTTTCTATTTCATTTATTCTTTTTGGAAAACCAACTCATTTCTACTGATGTTTTTCTACAATTTTTATCACTAGTTTATTTCTACTCTGATCCTTATCATTTCCTTCTTTCTGCTAATTTTGAGTTTGCACAGTTCTATTTCTAGTTCCCAGAGGAATGAAGTTTTCTTATATTCCAAAAAAATCATCAATTTTATACTTCAATACTTAGGTTTGAGAAAACTTCTTTTTCTGACCTATAACACTATAATTTATAAACTATCTCTACTATTTCTCATTCTTGGTGGAAAATCAGCCAATTTTATCCAAATGCTGTCTTTATCAAAATCCCTGCAACCACATTATAGCTCAAGAAAAAGAACAATAGCTATACCAGAGAGCCCCGGAGTGGCGGAGTGGCTATAGCAACCTCATTCACTCCCTTGGAAAGAACGACCCTCCTGGCTTTTAGGGCACTCACTTCCTTAGGTTATTTCTGTGTAATTTGTTACCCTAGTTTGTATCCCTGAATACTGTAGATTAGCTTTTCCATTTCTTTAAAACAAATTTAAATATACAAACTCCATCTTCTTCCTTTTCTTACAACTCATTGTTTGAAGAATCTAATCTATTTGACCTAAAGTTTCCAACAGTCTGGATTTTGCTGAGTGCATACCCCCACTTCAGAGCAACATGTTCCTCTATACTTCTTGCAAATTGACAATTGGAGTCTTGATTAGCCTCACTTGATCCATTGACAAGGTTAGAGTGCTGGCATATTCACCCATCTAGAAGTACATTATATTTATCAGCTTTTCCTTTTTTAGTGCTAGTAGTCTTTAATGCTCAGTGTCTAGATCCTTAAATTCATTGGAGTTTTCCAAGTGATGATAATTTATATTTCATTTAGTATAGTGCTATATTTCTTGTTTTCAGTTATTAATGGGTATTATCATATAAGGATACATTTCCCCTCATCTACTTTTAGATCATCTGGAGGCAGAGGTTATAAAGAATTGGATCTGTCCCTAATGTGTCGTCTAAAGCCAAGTGATGCTACGACTGGTACTGAAACGGTATTTTTATACTTTGTGTTTCTGTGTGGGCGCAGACTGATGAGGTCTTTGCTAATTATATACTGAAGTGATCTTCTGTATATAAAGAGAATTGGAAATGAAAAAAAAAAAATAACCTGGTGTTAAAATGGAAATGGCATAGAAAATTAATTAATTTGAAAAAAAAAATTCTGTAGGATCTCTGTCTTTAATGTGCTGTACATTGCTATTTAATGCTATAATTAGTAATCCAATGGTAGTTTTTTCACTTGATGTTGCTATATGGGCAAAAAGTTGAAATCTTTACCTAATATATACTAAACTGATCTTCTGTATACAAAGAGAATTGAAAATGAATCTTTACATGAATGGAAGGGGAAAGGGAGCGGGAAAGGGGAGGGTAGCGGGCGGGAGGGAAGTTATGGGAGGGGGGAAGCCATTGTAACCCATAAGCTATACTTTGGAAATCTATATTCATTAAATAAAAGTTTAATAAAAAAAATAAAAATAAAAAAAAAAATAAAAATAAAATTCCTTCATTAGAATGTGAAAAAAAAAAAAAAAAAAAAAAGAATTGGCAAAATAAATGATTGATATTTTCTCATTAGATACAGTCATTATGAACTCATTTAAGCACATTTAATGGATTTTAACCCATTATAATTTTTATTCTAACTAAAGCTCATGTTCTTCCTACCTTGGCCAGTATAAGCCTCTTTAAAGTGACTCTTGAATCCTTTTGACATGAACCTAGCAGTCTTTATAACTTCCTTCCTATCTAGCATGTCAAAATGTTCCCATCTCATTTTTGTGTATTTCTTTTCCACACTCAACTCTCCAACAACTCCTCTAAAAGAAAGTGAAATGGTCTTTAAGACCACTGTCTTGTGGCTGCAGCTGTGGTGTAGTATTCTAAGCATCTGCCTACAGCACCAACATCCCATATAGGCGCCGGTTCATATCCCAACTGCTCCTCTTCCCATCCAGCTCTCTGCTATGACCTGGAAAAGCAATAGAATATGGCCCAAGGTGGGAGACTCAGAAGAAGCTCCTGGCTTCAGAGAGGCCCAGCTCTGGCCATTGGGGCTATCTGGGGAATGAACCATCAGGTGGAAAACCTTTGTGTCTGTTTCTCAAACTCTATCTCTCAAAGAATTAAATAAAATCTTAAAAAAAAATAAAGATGACATCTTGTTGCTATGGATATTTATTGATACTGGCATAGTCATTTTTTCTTGATCTTCTTATAAATAAAGTTAGGATTTGTGTGTTTGAGTGTGTGAGCATGTATATCATTTTCCTGACTTGTTTTTCCATCATATTTTCTTATCTTAAAATGTTATTTTCCTCCGTACTTTTTTCTTTCATGGAATTTATCCCAATAACTTTCTACCACTTATCTTCAAGTGAATTTTGTTTTCCTAACTGTAAGAAGGAGGACTGATTTGCTAGCTTTAATAAACTTCTGAAGCTCAGAGTTCCTTTTCTCTTGTTTTCATGTAATGCTCAAAAACAGCATCTCATTTTTAATGATGTCTTTACTTGTTGCTCCCCCACCGCTATTATCTTGACCTCCTCTTTTTTTTCTGTATACTAATCTTCAACCTGAAATCCTTCTTGAAGAAGTCACACAATTTTGGTTTTATACATAAATATGTTTTTCAAATACTGTATAAGTAGAAAGAATTAAAACGCTTTATGTCTCAAAATAAAATTGTTAATTTGTTTCCAAAGCCAGAATAATATTTAGAGACATTATTGCTGATATTAAGGACTATAAAGCTATACCTGGAGGGAATCTAGGTTATTTTTCCCTGTTCAAATCTCAAGTATGTAGCTCATTGAATCAAACAAGGACTTGGGCCACACTTATTTATAAATGCAACTGTTAATGCTGAATGGCAGTTTAGGAGTAAAGTCCTTTCTAGTTCAATCATCAGTGCTACAGGTTACCTAATGCCTAGTTCTTCCTTACCTTCTACAACCCCTATGGAAATATCAGATCTTGCAAAACCCTAGTTGCTAATTATCTTAACCTTTAACAGATCAGACCCAAATTTATCTGTATTGATTATTCATCTGGTGAAAAAGAATTAAGGTGCTTCAATCTGATTAACATTTTCTCTTTCTACACAGTTTCAATAGGTCCACTTTGATGAGATAAGGAAACGTCCCTACTTTTTCAGTTCGAGAGATTATTGACAACTGATTCTATCTTGACTACCTTAAAGGCAAAATGTGAGTCCCGTCCTTCATTTCCTGCTGCTTGGGAGAAAAGAGTGAAAACTAAACAAATTCTTATTTACTAAGTCGAGTATCATATAAAATAGACTATTAATGAGTAGTTATATTTAGATTATTTGATAAAACCACGTATATGCAATAAGAATTTAAAACTGACAAATGCTAATTGAAGAGTTGGAAAAATAATCCATCTAAGTTGGATTAAGAAAAAATATAATGTATTTATGGATACAAAGTTCCAAGGCATGGCCTCAGAAAAAGATTGGGTAAAATTAAAATCCTTATTCATTCCTCAGAAGTCTATTGTCATTGTTATCCTGGTATTTGGATTCCCAAACATCTTGCTTTTCAGACTAAATGCTAAGAGTATTAGGAGGAAATGATCATTAAATCAAGTATCGAAACAGTCCAGGACATAGATTGAAAGAAATTGCTAAAACATGCCCAGCTTGTTGGGGAAGAAAGAATGAATCGAGATGCAGAGAAACAATTCTTATTGTATGAAAAAAGCTCCATAATTGTTCCTTGGAGCTTCTGTTACTGAAATAGAGGGGTTTATAACAAATACTCTCCCTGCCAGGAATATTTTCTTGTATAGTTGGAAAGAAGATCCTCAGGCTGAGAAATGAAGAAAATTATTTTCTAAAATCCATTTCTAGAAACATTTTTGACAACTCAAAATAAAAGTGGTATACTAGACATTTATTTTCAACCTCTTTACTTCTGCTATAAGGTGGTACATCAGTTTCTGCAAGGAATCCAGCAAAGTAGTTAAGATTCCACACCTTTATGTAGTTAAGGTGATATGAACCCATTTAATGTCATGGTAAGGCATACAATTGGCAAAGCCTAGTATATCTCAACTAAGATACCGTGAGGCTGACTGCTTTTAGACAGAGATAGAAGGGGTCATAGGTTTTTGTAAATAAGCTGTGAATTTAAGGCTTCAGGAAGGAAAAGGCCTGGAGAAAAATAGCTTCATAAATCTAAATAAGAAGACTGGTTTGTTGATGTAGATATTACACGTGTTCCATGGAATGATTCACAACATTACAAGAGGTTTTTGTCATTTCAATGGGCTTCCCAAATTGGAGAACTAGAAAGAGTCTTTAATGGAAAGATCATTAAATTTAGGAAATTGTCTAGGCCAAGGATAGCAAATCACATTTATCTGCTGTGCCAGATCAGATAAATTGGAAGTGGATGACTTGACAGCTCCTTGGGAAAGGTTGTGGTACTGTGTTTCAATCAGCTATTGCCCTGTGCCTGGCACAATGAGAGGACAGAAAAAGAGCAGATGAGACCTGCATCTATTCTCTGTACCCAGACCATGATGATAAAAAGACAATCTAGAATGCATATTGTTCCCTCTAAGATGGCTGAAGCCTCATGACTCCTGCATGCCCAACTATCCTCATCTACAAAGGAGCACTTATGACGAGAATCAGGAAGTGGGCACACCTGAGTTACAAGTTTTTAAGTTTATATGTACTTCCTGTACTTCCTGTTACCATGGAAGACAATCCTAGAGGGAAAAATATTATTGACATGTTAAGTGGTATTTAATGGAATGGACATAAACTCCAAAGGAAAAGACAAGTCCTGTGACTGATCCTTGGGGAGCATCACCAGGTAGAGGTTGGATACAGCAGGAAATTCCAGCTAAGGAGCCTAGGGAAAAGCTGTCACTTAGGTGGAACAAATCAAGGGGTGGAGGGTAACAAGCAAAGGCAGAAGAAGTGATGTGGAGAAATACAGTGACTGGAGAAGGGTAAGGTTAAAGGAGTGACTTAACTGTCTTCAGACAGAAGGTACAAAAGATTCCTAAAGCTAGAGAGTGAAGGAATAATCAAATGGTAGGCAAAGCTTAAGGGATATGAAATCCAGAGACCAAATGAAGGTGTGGAAGCATTGAACTTCCATAAAAATTAGCACTTAGAGGGACAGATATGAGTTCCGATGCAGGTAGGTTTCTAAACTTGGAAGTGAGAAGATGAAGAAATTCCTAGCAGATGATTTTGATATTTAAGGGAAATAAGAAATGAGATTAAGAGCATGGTTGAAAGTATAGGAAAGTGAAATAAGAAATTTGTGGAGAAAGGTACAGTATTAACTCAAGAAGTGAGAAAATCACTTTAAAAGACAAATACAAATGCGTTGTCAGTGAGCATTAAGTGGCTGTTGGAGTTTTATGAGTATATAATTTATTTAAAGGGTAGCCAGTCTGCCTGGCTACTTCACTTTCCTCCTGCAGTCTTCAGCTGTCGGCACACAAGCACTGAACATGTGTTTGCATGGTTGAGTCATTACGGACTGGGGTTTTACCAGGCAAAAGAACGACAGAAGGAGAAAAAAAAAAGACTGAGAAAACTTCAAGACAGTAATAATAAAAATAAGCCATGGACTTTGAGCTGCACAAGGAAGAAAATGAAAGCAGAAGGGGCTATTCAATTGCGAGAATGTTGAGGTATGTCAACTGGAGGACTGAATTTGTGATAAGGATTTTTGCAGCAGGATTATTTGAGCCAGTGAGCTGTTAGCAAAGGAGGTGTTTGCAGAATTGAGATACAGGGGAGATTTCAAAGTCAGTGCTGTTTCTACAGATGTCAGTTTCCAGGGTGGAATGTGAGTGTGCCAGCCTGGTGGGGAGTGAAAGGTAAAGATCACCAGAACAACACTGGTCAGTGAACCCAGAGTGCAGCAGCGCCAGATGGGGCAGGCACCAAGATGTTGGAGTCACTGAGGATGCTATGAGTGGGAGGGAAGAGGAGGCTGTGATAAGCAAGTTCTCAGTGGATGAAGAGGAGGGGCCAGGAGCCATTAGAAGACAACAGTGATGGAGAAGAGAAAGACTGTTCTGAACTGTGTCAACATGCCCATTCAATCAGCTCTGCACTGGCTCTGTGACCCATAGATACCCACACCTCAAAGGAATTCAGTATCCTCTGGTCTCTTGTAGGGTTCAGTTAGTGGGGAACACCTCACGAGATTGGAGGGAAGAATGCACACTTATTCCTCAGGTTGCCACAGGTGTTTTCCCTTGGCCAAACAAGGCAAACCATCCCCATGATTCTCCTATCTTGGGATTAGTCACCCTCTCCTGCCTCCCTTGCCATGACCTCAGTTACTAGCTCTAAATCCCTGCCCTACTCCTTACATCTTTTGAAATGCTCCTTTTTTAAAATCCTCTTTGAATTTTCCTACTTTGGCATGCCATCTGTTCCCTGGCTGGGTCTCTAACTGATACCATGATACTGTCAGATGGTATGAGTATGGAGTTGTGATGGGGGAAAAAGAAAAGAAAAAGAAAAAACAAGCCTAACAGTTCAGAAGTGGTTATGAGAATTAAGGAGGCACCTTCTCTGTAAGTGCAAAGAACACCGCAAAAAGACGTGAGGATAGACAGAAGACAGGAGGACAAGAAGGAAGGCTATCAGACCTCCTAAAGGACCAGGTCATGGAACTCTCTGGTTGCTAACATGTTATTCAAGACAAGGGAAGAATGGCCCTGGAGGCTATTCAAGCACTATAAGGGCTCATACTTTGGTTTCATAGTGTGTCAGATAAGGGCTCATCACCTCAGTTTCAACTTTCAACAGGCTATGTCGTGGCAAATGGGAGCCTTGGGGACTCAATCCTTACCTTGCACAGTTGTGGAGGAAGAGCAGTGGCCCCAAGGCAGAATCCTCAGGATTCCAGAGGAAGCCAGAACCTAAAACCAAAGGGAATTTTTCCCTAACGTGAAGATATAATGCCATTTGCCTTTGCTAAGTTTTTGACTTGTTGAAGGCTGGTCATTATCTATTGCCTTACTATTTCTCTTTTAGAATGGGAAATTCTATCTTGCGTGTTGGCCCCATCTTATATTTGGGAACATGTGTCTTATAAAATTTTACAGTATGTAACAATGGGAGGTAAATTTTACTTCAGAATGAATTGTAGCTCAGGTGTGACCCATGTCTGATTTCCATGATACTTAGATGAGACCTTGGACTTCAGAGTTAATTGAGAAACAAGCTGAGACTCTGATGGCTGTTGGGGTAGAATGAATGCATTGTAAATATAAGAATGACATGAATGTGGAAGCAGGAGCAAAACATTACATACTGAATGTTTGTATACTCCTAGGATTCATTTGTTTAAGTCCTAATCCCCAAAGTGATGGCATTCAGAGGTGTAGGCTTAGGGCGGTGACAGAGTTTAGATGAGGTCTTGAGAATGGATGGAACTATGTGCTTGTGAGAAAAGGGAGAGACTGGAGCTGACTGTCTCCCCACCATGTGAAGGCAAATGAGAAGGCAGCTGTCAGCAAACCAGGAAGGAAGATCTTACATGGAACTTACTCTGCTGGGACCTTGATTTTAATTTTCTTTTGTTTAATCTCCCCCAAAATATCATATTTTACATGGCAGCACAAGTTGATTAAGGCACAAAAATGTTGGCCAACCATTCAGCAGGAATTGCAGAAGGCTCAGAGAAATGGTTTGGGATGAAGTGGATGGAGAGATTAGGAGTACACAGAGAAGATTATAATGAAGATTTCAGTTGATAATGTCTGTAGAGCATTGGACTTCTCAGGATGACAGAGGCAAAGAGGGAATTGGGACATAATAGGATTAGTCCTAGCTGTATCTCAAAGGAAGATAGATTTTGAGCTGCAGCACTGAGTTCCAGCCCCAAGCATGTCAACTGTTGTGGCAACTGATCACTCAGATAACAGAACAAGATCACTCTTACTGGCTTTGGTCCATGGTCTATCCAAAAAGGAGGGGCTTATGCAATAAGTAACTTGAAAATGATAGAAAGATTAAGGTGGAAGAGCCTGGAGTATGTTTAAACTTTGACAGAAAAAGGCTCAGGACAAGGAATCTATGCCCCAGAAGACAAAATATAATCAATGACAAGGAGTCTTAAAGAGAGCTGGACAGCATATGATACTAAATAAGAGTGATGCAACAGTCCTCTCCCATTCTTGCTAGGATGACACAAGGCTTTGTTGAGAAGGACTGAATATACATTTGATGTTGCTAATGGCATATAATTTGCTATGCACACTAATTACTAACACTGAATTAGTTGTGTCAATTGTTACTAAGGTTATAAAGTCTGCACTGGACAGTTCTGTATCACTCTCAGTAGATCCATTCTTCACCATTTGACCTGCCCTTGGATGTCTGCTTCTTTCTTTGGGGTCATTATGAATGTCACTGATGGTTCCAACCTATGAGCATTGCCACACAAAACTTCAGGTCTTCCCAGTAATCTGAACAGTCTCACAGCACCTTAATGTCTGCAGATTGAATTTAATCTGGCTTGGCATCTGAATGCCAGACTGGCACAAGACTCCAAGATTTTCTTAGACTCCAAGATTTTCCCACACTCCTTTAAATAGACAAAGAAACTAAGTATCTTCCATGCCTCAGAGGTGGCTTCCTTCGAATGTCCACCCCAAGAAAGGAGGTGTCCCGGTGTCTTTCAGCTGCCACAGGTGTTATGGTTCCCTTCATATTCTAATCTCCCAGCATGCCCTTTCAATCTCAAGAGAATAGAGCCATCACCAGTTGCAGGATAAGGCCACCCAGGTTCTTTGGAAGTTGTATCTACATCTCCCCTGCTTTATAGCACCTGTAACTGGTACCAAAAAGTAGCAGTGAGGTACACCTGGGTATGGTATTCATGTTTCTGTGCCAACAATTTCCTGATCCTGGCCCATGGTATTGCGCCAGAACATTGGTGTCACCTGCTTGTAATAAAACTTATGCTTGCCTTGCCCTTCCTTCCACATGTAGGGATACTCATGGGGTCAATTGTTCACTCTAAAAGAAAAAGTGGCTACCCAAGAGAAGGCATGGAACTTTTGAGTAACACACATACTAAAAAGGAAAACAATTGTTAAAAAAAAGAACCACTTTTCCTCTGAAAGAATGAAAAACCTAGACCTTAAAAATAAGAAGGACTTACTTTGTCTCTGAGAGTGAGGTCAGCAGAGATAATCTCTGTCCTCCAGGCCTTGGATTAGCATCCAGCCTCCCCCCCCCCACCCCACCCCCACTCAGCAGCAAAGACCTTTCTAATCTTTTTGGCTAAAGGAGTGGGAAAAAAAAGAACTAAACTATCTGTAGCAGCTTGCCTCCAATACTTGTCTAAACTCAAGAAGCCATGTTACCAATGAGTAGTGTTGATCCTAGACAACCAGTCTGGGAGGTCCATGAACCTGTAGACCAAGTTTGCCCACCTGAGACAGGTAGTTCCTATACCTGTGTGTCTTGTACATTTGTGTAATGTATGACAGTGAATCTTCCCAGTGGGAGGAAGTGCCCATGAAAGAGCTGAACCAGAAAGCAGGCAGAGATTTGATCAGACTACCAAGTCACTAAATTGTTCAGAGAGAGAATGTTGGGATTGGGAGACCCATTCCCATTTGTTGGGACAAAGGAGATTGCACCGGGGCAGCTAGTCTGCCTGTGCGTCAACAGTGACACCATGTGGCAGTAATGGCCACGAGGCCAGAACAAGACCATTTGACTCCCGGTTTCCTTCTGTGAGTCTACTGACACTTCCAAGCAGACAGCCCAGGTCTCTGGCACCAGCAGTGTGTGTGTGTCTGCAAGCAGCATGAATCTGAACATGTGAATGTGCCCATGTATGTGTGCTGTGGGTATAAGAGCTTGCAGGAAAAAGATACCAGGGCAAGGGAAGAAAGATCTTCAAAGACAAAAAAGACCTCCTCTGCATCAGGGTAGCTGACTCAGCTGCTGAATGACAGAAACAGAACCATTTCATCCAACTGGGGAAACACTGCACACCAACTACAGCTGTAAACTGGGTCTTGTTTCACAACACCTGTGATACTCAGTGGCCCACGGGAATCACATAGCACAATCTGAGTCGGAATACACAGAGAAGTAAAAGGATACTTTTGGGTGTGAGGCAGACTTGGGTTCTGATCACACTTCTCTCACTGATTAGAGGAATGTAGCCAGTTCACCCCACTAAAGATTTGACCTTTCCTTTCCAAATTCACCATGGAGATGAGACATAGGATCAATGTACTAATCACAACATTGCCTGTCACTAGAGTGAGAAATCTCACATCTTTTCTACTCTTAGGACTCATTGATTTGATGCTTTGGCTGTCAGCATAAGTGTTTCCAGACAGTGTTGGAGTTGGCCACATCTATGAATTATTTATAACTGACACATTTGGTATAAACTTCATGAGAGGAAAATTGATATTAGGAAATACTATGCAGTCTTTAAAAATGACACTTTCAGGCCGGTGCCGCGGCTCACTAGGCTAATCCTCCGCCTTGTGGCGCCGGCACACTGGGTTCTAGTCCCGGTCGGGGCGCCGGATTCTGTCCCGGTTGCCCCTCTTCCAGGCCATCTCTCTGCTGTGGCCCGGGAGTGCAGTGGAGGATGGCCCAAGTGCTTGGGCCCTGCACCCCATGGGAGACCAGGAGAAGCACCTGGCTCCTGCCATCGGATCAGCGCGGTGCGCCGGCCACGGCAGCCATTGGAGAGTGAACCAACGGCAAAGGAAGACCTTTCTCTCTGTCTCTCTCTCTCACTGTCCACTCTGTCTGTCAAAAAATAAAAAAAAAAAATTTAAAAAAAAATGACACTTTCAGAGAATTTCAATGGCATTGGAAAGTATTGACAGAATATTAAGAAAGAGAATCCACACATATCATATGTAATTGAACCTGGATTGCATTTTACATATAGTATTCAAATACACATTGAATATGGAATTAATAGAAGCATTGAAATAGATGCTTAAAGGAGATGTAAAAAAACTTTTAGTAATGCATCTTTCTAGTTCATGGGATTCTAAGTAGTTTTGGGATTCTGTGGGATCTCAACGTAATTTCCAGTACCATTCTAGATTAGGACTCCATCTTTTCTATGTCTTTGCATTTTACATAAACACGTAAGGGGAGAGGTTGATCAGTTAAAGAGAAAGAGGGAAAGAGGAAGGAGGAAAGGAGGCTTTCAACCTCAAGGCCACATTCTAATTTTCCTTGGCCATATTCTAGTGGGCTTTGATCCAGATTCTGAACTTGCAGATATCTCTATTATTTTCCTTGCATTTTGTTCACTGGGAATCGTGACTGAAAATAAATCTGAGAGGGACAAGATTAATCTCCTTCCTTGGAAAGCAAATCATTGTGTTGGTAACAGAAAAAATACATTTGCTTATTTAAAATAATAGTAATGATGGGCCAGCACAATGGCTCATTTAGTTAATCCTCCGCCTGCAGCATCAGCATCCCATATGGGTTCCGGGTTCTAGTCCTGGTTGCTCCTCTTCCAGTCCAGCTCTCTGCTGTGGCCCAGGAGGGCAGTGGAGAATGGCCCAAGTGCTTGGGCTCCTGCACCCACATGGAAGACCAGGAAAAGGCACCTGGCTCCTGGCTTCAGATCAGTGCAGCGCCGGCCATGGAAGCCATTTGGGGAGTGAACCAATGGAAGGAAGACCTTTCTCTCTGTCTCTCTCACTGTCTATAACTCTACCTGTCAAATAAATTAAAATAATAATAATAATAATAATAATAATAGTTATGATAAAACATAATAAACATTCTCAGAACTTCTCCTCTGGTTCCCAAATTAATCTTTCTAGCAGGTGCCAGTGACTATATGTTACCCTCTTTCCAGCACATTATTGAAGTCTGTTTGTGGTACACTCCACCATGTTGTCCCATGTGTCAGTTGGCTGATCCACTCTTTGCCTCTCCCTGGTCCTTTAGGAAAAGCAAAATGTCTGCTCTAGGCTATGGACCCTCAAACATAAAGAAGTTGAGAGCTTCTAGGAAAAGTATCAAGAATCAGACTTGGATTTTCCCAGCTCCTTCAATTTCCTTAGAACAGTGATACAGTTTTGTCTTGTTTTGCTTAGGAAGATAAGCCTGGCTGTGCACAGTCTGAAAGCTGGGAGAGGAAAAGGAAGCAAAGTTTGATGCTCGAATCTCCTATGCACAATCTTGAACCCTCCTCTTTCCTCTCCAGCCCTCGAAGGAAGGAAGAACCATCTCCTGTTTTCGTAGGACTCTTGTCTCTTCTATGGCTACCCAAGGAAGCATGCTCAGAATGGTGTCCTGAATTCTAGTCTTTCTATTCAGCCTCATCCACTCCATCTTTCAGCATCTGTTAGAATTCATTGTGACTTCACAGTCCCCTAAGTGTTCTCACTTTACTGCTTCTATTCTGTTTGACTTCACCTTCAGTTCGGTCTCCAGAAGACCGTCTACTATCACTTATTTATTTACATGTGTTTTATCATTAGTGTGAGGTTTTCAAGGTTTAGAATTGTGCCATAAATTTAAGGACTGCCAGCATCTAGCCTAATATTGTGAAGTAAATGAATGCATAAATAGCAACACTAAAAGTTGGCAAAGCGATGCTCTCGTCAAGTGATCCCAATGTCTCAGTTCCCCACTGTTGAAAGATTTGAATCTCATGCTCGTCATTTGAATGCAAATGCTCCTTAGAAAATTTTCTACACAAGTCTTAGCTACCATGATGGAGTCCTCCTCCTGCTGCTAGGGGGTCTTCTGAAACTGCAGTGGTATTTTCAGGTCCACAGGCATTGGATATCTCATACCAACTGTCCTGAATATGCGCACGTGAATCACACAGGGAGGGACTCATGTTTCTTTTCTTCCCAAACATCCCCATTGGAAAACCTGAACATAGCATGCATTTTATACAATGTGTACATTAGATAATATTATATTGATTTACCTTAACACTATCAGATATGATATGTACATTATATTCTCAGGATTGTATGTGTGATCTATATTTAATCTGTTCTCTTTGTATTAATATCACATTAACAAGAGAATTGGTGAGAATTTTGTAATTATCATTCATTTGCTATGACCCAGAGAATCTAATGTATTAATAAACTCCTCAAAAAAGAGTGGAAATGTTCTTATTCTTAGCAGGTATGTGCTCATGCTCTTGGAATATAAAGTTTTATGATACAAATTACTTTCAGAAGTTTCAGCAAAAAATTTCTACATACACAACATAGGTATAAATAAGGCAGATGTAACAAAACAATAACAGCTGGTATATCTAAGTAGTATATATATTGTATTATTTCATCTTTTGTCAGGATTAAACATTTCTTTTTTTTTTTTTTTTTTTTTTTGACAGAGTGGACAGTGAGAGAGAGAGACAGACAGAAAGGTCTTCCTTTGCCGTTGGTTCACCCTCCAATGGCTGCCGCGGTTGGCACGCTGTGGCCAGCACACCGCGCTGATCCGATGGCAGGAGCCAGGTGCTTCTCCTGGTCTCCCATGGGGTGCAGGACCCAAGCACTTGGGCCATCCTCCACTGCACTCCCGGGCCACAGAAGAGAGATGGCCTGGAAGAGGGGCAACCAGGACAGAATCTGGTGCCCGGACCAGGACTAGAACCGGGTGTGCCGGCGCCACAAGACGGAGGATTAGCCTAGTGAGCCGCGGCACCGGCCAGGATTAAACATTTCTAAAACTGAAATATTAAAGTATAACCTAAAAATTACATGCATTGATCCATATAAAAACAGTCTCGCATACGTGACACAAGTAGGATATTAACAATTACAGTGTGTTAATTAAAAACTTTATGGAATTAGTACACATTGAAAGGCAGTTGTGTTTAATGAAAACAGTGCAGATTTTGGAGCCAAAATGACAAGCGACTACTGGCTCAACTACTTTAACAGCTAAAATCTGAGAGATTCAGTCTCTTCTACCATAAAGGAGACTATAATATTATCCTTACAGCCTTAGAGATGTTTTCTGTTCTATCTAGTCCCATGCATTATTATTACCATTATTTTTACTATACTGTAGGCATGTACTTGGTCAGTTTAAAAACCCAGCACTTTCATATCCTGTTCTTCAGGATCTTTTAAGAGAATGAATGAGGTGGATCTAAAATAGAATTTGGCCATCTGTGAAAGTTAATCTCAAGTGCTTTGGTGAAAACACAATATTATATGTATATAGGCACAGCATGATACAAGTATATTCAAGGGTACTTCAAAAAAACTAATTGGAAACAGAATTTTTAAATAAATGTATTTTGGTACAAAAATTTTGAAATCCATGCATACAAGATGTCAAAAGCTGATGGAAATACATATTACGAAGAAGCTGCATGGACTTCAAAATATATAGCGACAAAACAAACATCTAAATTCATTTTCCACAAACTTTCCGAAATGTGTGTGTGGTACACACAATTCAACAAACAAATGAGTGAAATGCTAAAAAGTAAATGATGCTTACTCCCTCAAGCTTGTCAGAATAATGTGACAACACCTTTTTGTTAGAATAGTCATGGGCCTGTAGCTTATAACTAAGTGTCGTATTTTTGCCTTTTCCCTATAAAAATGATACCTGATTCAGCAAGGAGTCAGGGTTATCTTAGAGATTCTGAAGCCAGATTGTGTAGGTTTGAGTTCTTTCACTTAAAATAGTAAATGATAGTTGCTATCAAGTGGGGAAATGTCTCATTAGAGGACAAGCCAGATGAGATCATCAAGGATTGGAAGAAAACAAAACAACAAACCACCACCCCAAGACAAGAAATGCTGTTTCCAGGACATATTATGGTAATAATATGGTGTACACCCCATTGGTACAGCCCCAGTCCTAGAATGCCAGCCAATGGGAATAGCTGTTTTATCCCCCTTAGAGGTGGTGTATAAGGCCTAACTCTAGAGTTACCCTCAGTGAAGAGAGATGTGTGTCTTGGATAGGTGATCAAGGAGGAAACTGAGTATTGGGTTAATGCTCAAGACCACAGTATTGATCTGTTAGACAAAATAACCTTCTGAGGTAAATCGAGTCCCTCATACATGGTGCAGTGATTCTTCCTTGCTACACAGGGAAGTCAGTAGCAAAGATTTCCTCCTATTCTTCCATCATATCGTAGCAGTCTCCTCTGGCAATAGCACTTGTCGTTGGATTAACTTCAGTGGAACAGAGTAAAAGCTCACTAATTAATGGCAATAAAGATTTGAGGAAATGCAAATATTATAGTAAATAAAAAATTCTCCTTGTGATGGTACAAACAGTTGATCTTTTATTTTTTTTGACTTTTATTTAATGAATATAAATTTCCAAAGTACAGCTTATGGATTACAGTGGCTCCCCCCCCCATAACTTCCCTCCCACCAGCAACCCTCCCCTCTCCCGCTCCCTCTCCCCTTCCATTCACATCAAGATTCATTTTCAATTCTCTTTATATACAGAAGATCAGTTTAGCATATATTAAGTAAAGATTTCAACAGTTTGCACCCACATAGAAACACGAAGTGAAAAATACTGTTGGAGTACCAGTTATAGCATTGAATCACAATGTACAGCACATTAAGGACAGAGATCCTACATGAGGAATAAGTGCACAGTGACTCCTGTTGTTGACTTAACAAATTGACACTATTGTTTATGGCATCAGTAATCACCCTAGGCTCTTGTCATGAGTTTCCAAGGCTATGGAAGCCTTTTGAGTTCACTGACTCTGATCATATTTAGACAAGGTCATAGTCAAAGTGGAAGTTCTCTCCTTTCAGAGAAAAGTACCTCCTTCTTTGATGACCTGTTCTTTCCACTGGGATCTAACTCGCAGAGATCTTTTGTTTAGGTCTTCTTTTTTTGTTTTTGTTTTTTTTTTCCAGAGGTCTTGGCTTTCCATGCCTGAAATACTCTCATGGGCTTTTCAGCCAGATCCGAATGCCTTAAGGGCTGATTCTGAGGCCAGAGTGCTATTTAGGACATGTGCCATTCTATGAGTCTGCCATGCATCCCGCTTCCCATGTTGGATTGTTCTCTCCCTTTTTTATTCTATTGGTTAGTATTTTCAGACACTAGTCTTGTTTATGTGATCCCTTTGACTCTTAGTCCTATCATTATGATCAATTGTAAACAGAAATTGATCACAAAAAAGCGGTCTACACCTTATTGTCTATTGTAGCTCAATGCACAATAGCTAAGACCTGGAATCAACCATCAACAGTAGACTGGATAAAGAAATTACGGGACATGTACTCTATAGAATATTATACAGCAGTAAAAAACAATGAAATCCAGTCATTTGCAACAAAATGGAGGAATCTATAAAACATTATGCTGAGTGAAATAAGCCAGTCCCAAAGGGACAAATATCATATGTTCTCCCTGATCGGTGACAACTAACCAACCACAAAAAAGGAAACCTGTTGAAGTGAAATGGACACTATGAGAAACGGTGACTTGATCAGCCCTTGCCCTGACTGTTGATGAACAACTTAATACGTTATCCCTCTTAGTATTTTTTTGTCTGTTCTACTTAACACTATTGGTTGAATTGTGTAATTAACACACAGTTATTCTTAAGTGTTGAAACTTAACTGAAAAGTGATCCCTGTTAATTATTAGTGGGAATAAGAGAGGGAAGAGATGTACAATTTGGGACATGCTCAAGCTGACTTGCCCCAAACGGTAGAGTTAGAAACATACCAGGGAATTCCAATTCAATCCCATCAAGGTGGCATGTACCAATGCCATCTCACTAGTCCAAGTGATCTTTTATTTTTTAAACATTTCACAGTCCTCAAATAAGTATTTCTACCTAGAGATAAAGAAGTGAAATGACATCATTAGATGAAAAAACTCAGTTCTGTTTACATCAAATATGTATACAGTCTCTCTAAATCAATGCCTATGAATTGGTAGAGGCCATTTTTAAAAATTGATACTCAATGAAATTCTATAAATCACATACATGAACATGTGAAATAGATTAAATCAGATTTTTAGTTGCAATGGACCTGGCATAGATGTGGCCTTGAGATTCAGATCTCCTGACACAACTCCAGGTACTCCATGGCTCTGCACAATACAGTTTAATGCTACTTCATAACTTGATGGTTTACACCATTTTCATCACACAAGAGACTTCATTACTTTTGCTCCAAAGTTTCTAAAACTTCCTACTAAGTCATCGTAAGTTAATTACCTGTTATAGCTGCTCCATATATTAACCCCTTTATTCTTCTCTAAAACCTTATTGAGGTGGTTACCAATGTACATGCTTTAAGTGAAGAAAATAAAACACTAATTTGCACAGCATCACCCAGAAATTATAGAATTATTTTGAACCCAGGTCTTCCTTACTCCAGAGTCTTAGGCTATCCATTTGTATTTACCTAAGCAATTCTAACTGAGTCCAGGAGTGGCTTGTCCTGCTCAGACAGTACACCTCATTAAGGGAAAATGTATGGTTTCCATTAGGATTTCTGAAATAGTAAACAATATTAAGAAACCTAATTCTGATTATTGGAGACTTCAAACTGAAAATGATTTATATTGTGCTAGTTTTTGCTTATGCATCAGTAAGTCAAAAGAAAAAAAAATGCTTCACAGTAAGAAGTTTCTAGTTCATTTTTAATTCACATGTCACTAATGTGCAAAAGCAGCCATCCTCAATGGGTAAACTGGGTTCACCTATTTCCTTCCTGGCCTTTCAAAACCTTTGTTACTATGTTATCCCCACTTGAAAGAAAAGTGAGATCCCAGTGGAAAGAACAGGTCATCAAAGAAGGAGGTACCTTTCTCTGAAAGGAGGAGAGTACTTCCACTTTGACTATGACCTTGTCTAAATATGATCAGAGTCGGCAAACCCTAAAGGCTTCCATAGCCTTGGAAACTCATGACAAGAGCCTAGGGTGATTACTGATGCCATAAACAATAGTGTCAATTTGTTAAGTCAACAACAGGAGTCACCGTGCACTTACTCCTCATGTAGGATCTCTGTCCTTAATGTGCTGTACATTGTGATTCAATGCTATAACTGGTACTCCAACAGTATTTTTCACTTCGTGTTTCTATGTGGGTGCAAACTGTTGAAATCTTTACTTAATATATGCTAAACTGATCTTCTGTATATAAAGAGAATTGAAAATGAATCTTGATGTGAATGGAAGGGGAGAGGGAGCTGGAGATGGGAGGAGTGCAGGTGGGAGGGAAGTTATGGGGGGGGGGGGAGCCACTGTAATCCATAAGCTGTACTTTGGAAATTTATATTCATTAAATAAAAGTTAAAAAAAAAAACAATGAGAATGAAAAATAAAAAAAAGTGAAGCCCATGAATTTGTAAATATCACCATTGTAAGACATACCCAAAGATTTTAAAAGGGCCCCTTATATATTCCATTTTATACACATGGCTCTGCAATTTTCAGTCTGACCCAGGAGCTATTATGTGATCATTTAAAAGGAAGTCATTCTGTTCCCCTACAAAGGGTCATTAAAAATGCCTTGGCTATAAAAGAGGTTAGACTGGCAAGTGAGCATTAAGAATTCAGCTCAAAACATGAATAATTCTAAAGACACTTTCTCAGTGTTGAAGTTGCTAAGTGTACTGTACTAGAAACTCTATGCTTCTCATTTGCAATAATTGTAAGGCCATTTTACCTCTTGGTGAATTCTCATGACATCTTCCTCTGCTTCCCAAACTGCTTTTGTTGTTGTTGATATCATTGTTTGTTAGTTTATTTTTATACTTTCTGTGGCTCATAATTGTCAAAATATTCACAGACTTATTCCAAGATTGAGACTTCTGACATCTCTGAGATGAACTGGAATGATGCAACCCAGTATCAATGTCTAGTCTAACAGTGTTAGAAATGAAAACAATAATTTTCACATGCATGGCACTTATGCTGTGCAAGGCATTGCTCTAAGTTTTACAGATATTAAACTCATTTAATTCTCATGACAAGTTTGGAAGTTAGCTACTATTACTGTAGAGACAGGTACAGGGTAATTGAGTAGTTTGTCCTAGGTCAGCCGGGAAGCAGTGAAACTTGGATTTGACGCTGGTAAGGATCACTGGATTCAGAGGTGCTGACCTAACCAGAAAAGAGTATACTTACTTACCTACATTTTTTTGATTTTGTATAAATGATTTTCTTTAGTGCAGTGTTAATCAAGATAGCCAAAGCCATGACACCATATCAAAGGCAAAATCTCGGCAAGGTAAAATAAAAATTCCATTTATCCCTTTTAAGTCAGCCCTGGGTTTGTTGGCAGCTCTGCTCTGTATTGTCCCCACTCCAGGTGCCAGGCCACCATGTGGATCTTTACAGAGCACTGTGCCAGAGGAAAAGGGCTTTCTCAATATCATAGATCTTAAAGGTTCTAACTAAAGTGCCGTCCATCTTTGTCTCGAGCAGATCAAATGATCATCATACCTTCAGATACGTCCCAGGAAAAGAAAAGATCTGGAAATGTGGAATTTATGTATAGTACAACTGACTCCCACAAGGGCCTACATCCATTTTTCATTTATAAACCATTGGTGGTGAGAAGGAAAAAAAAATCTAAAGACTTACATGCATGCAGTTTGTAAAAATTTAAGCAAAATTGCTTTAATGGATTGCAAGGAAGCAATTAGTGAGGTAACAACTCAGTAATTGTTAAACTCAAGACAGATTCTGCTTGCAAAATCAAATTTTTTTAACCTTATCCTTGGGCCATTCCCAACCATCTCCCTGCCAATAGTAAATATATTTGTGGTGATAACTTTGTGCCTTATAGACTTGCTCTTCCACTACCCTGCTTTCTCCCCCAACAGCTAAGTAAATATTGAATGACTTATTTGTTTGTTCATTCATTAACTCATCAATTTGTTGCAGAAACATTTTTGAGTGAGTTCTTTATACTAAGACCTGGTTATACAAATATACATAAAGAATGGATTGCTCTCTGAGAAATTGTCCACAAGGGCAGACAAAACAGAATTCATCTACACTCACAGCTTTTATCACAATGGAGGGAGGAGGAAGTTGGTAAATTCCATTTTAATGATGGGGCTGGTGCTGTGGTGTAGCAGGTCAGGCTGCTGCCTGCAGTGCCAGCATTGCAATGTGGGCACCAGTTCAAGTCCCAGCTGCTCCACTTCCAATCCAGCTCTCTGCTGTGGCCTGTGAAAGCAGAAGATGGTCCACATCCTGAAGCCCCTGCACCCATGTGGGAGACCTGGAAGAAGCTCCTGGCCTCTGTCTTTGGATCAGCATAGCCCCAGCCACTGCGGCCAACTGGGAAGTGAACCAGTGGATGGAAGACCTCTCTCTCCTTTCTCTCAGCCTCTCCTTCTCTCTGTGTGTAATTCTTTCAAATAAATAAATCTTAAAAAAAATTCCATTGTGATGACCCAAACTCTAACATTTCTTCATAGTGATTATGACTAAAATCTTGTCCTTTCTGTGTATTTACTACTCAAAATCTTTATAAAATCTTGGCCAATCCTGTGCAAATAGAATATTTCTCAACAAGGAATAATTACCACGTGGATTTTTTAATCATTGTGTTCTATAAATCATATACTCTAAAGGAAAAGCAATAAAAGAATTTTAGGCAGAGTTGTTAAGATAAAAAAATAATTCTAGGCAAGTGTGGAGGATAGATTAGAAGGGAGGGAACCTGGAGACAGAAATCCTTAGGGAGCTAACAGGCCAACTTTGGAGGTGATGGTAGAAGTTGAGACTGTTTCCCTCTGCACAGGCTTTCTGGGTCCACAGAGTCACTACCATCTTGGGACTGCACTCAGACCATGGTGCCTTGAAGTTGTTGAAGGTTGAAAGCAGCCTCAGCAGGGGCTGCTCACTGTCCTCAAAGGATTCTTGGTCAGGTCTATTGGACTGGTGTGAAACCTATCCATTCCTGATACTTTCTGGAAATCTGGGAGAAAATCACGGCGACAGCTTGGGTGAGAATAATCCAACAATGGAGACAGAAGGACCACAGATGCTATGGTGCATGGGCCATGCCTGCCGGCTGTGTCCTTCTATTTCTAATAATGTTTAAACCATTTGGTATTCTTTGAGGCAGCCTTTTTTAGGCAACAAATACAACAGAAGCCACTAACTTGCTTTAAATTATCATGTAAGGCCGGCGCCGTGGCTTAACAGGCTAATCCTCCGCCTTGCGGCGCCGGCACACCGGGTTCTAGTCCTGGTTGGGACGCCGGATTCTATCCCGGTTGCCCCTCTTCCAGGCCAGCTTTCTGCTGTGGCCCGGGAAGGCGGTGGAGGATGGCCCAAGTCCTTGGGCCCTGCACCCGCATGGGAGACCAGGAGAAGTACCTGGCTCCTGGCTTTGGATCAGCACAGTGCGCTGGCCGCAGCAGCCATTGGAGGGTGAACCAACGGCAAAAAGGAAGACCTTTCTCTCTGTCTCTCTCTCACTATCCACTCTGCCTGTCAAAAAATAAATAAAAAAAAATTATCATGTAGTCATGGTCACAAAAATAAATCAGTGAAAATAATCCATTATATATGTATATATAACTTATTTTCATATTATTTGAAAGGCAGAGAGACAAAGAAAGAAAGATCTTCCATATAATGATTCACTCCTTCAAATGCCTGCAAGAGCCAAGGCCAGACCAGACCAAATATAAGAGCCCAGAACTCAATCTGTGTCTCCACCACAGTGGTAGAGATCCAAGTTCTTGAGTCATCATCTTCTGCCTCCCAGGGTGTATTAGGAGGAAGCAGGATTGAAAGCAGAGTTGAAATCCAATCAGGGCTATACTGCTGTGGAACTGTGGTTTTTCTACTTTTTACTTGTTGAATATTGTAGTTAGTGGTGCATTAAGCCTGTGATTATGGAATGGATTGAAATTATGACTTTGCTATAATTAAAGAATTAAAAAATAGAAATGAAGGCAGAAGGAGAATTGAGGGAGGGTGAGGGGAAGGAAGGGAAAACATGGCTATTTTGGAACTGTACTTATGAAATACATGAAATTAGTTCTCTTTATAGTAATAAAAATTTTTAAATAAATCAAATCAGGAATTTCTATATGGGATGTGGCATCCTAAGTGGTATCTAAGCCACATAGCTGAACACCTGCCTCTCAGTAATATATTTTATTCAGCTCCACATATGAAATATATTTTAATGTACAATCAATATGAATGGATAATTGATAAGATATTTGACATTTTCGTATCACTTCATCGAAGCCTGGTGAGTATTTCATACTCACAGCACATCTCAGTTTCAATTAGCCACATCTCAATAGTGTCCAATAGGCATACATGACATGATTATCAAACTGGATGGCAGTTGTGGTCTTTATTTACTTAGTTGAAATTATTTAATTTTAGCTCATAAAATGGTAGTAAGACAGAAATAAGAGTAGGCAATATTACTCAAAATGCATACCTTTTGCCATAAAAGAGTCAACACGTCTAATATTTCCCATATTCAATCCTGAATCAAGGCAAAGGAATTCCTATATATCTGTGATTTTTATATTTTTCCACAAAAATTCACATAGGATATAGCTTTCTAAAAAAAGTTTGAAATTATAGAATGCTTTTAATGCCAACTAATTTTTCTTTTACCAAATTCTCAAGTGTAAGATTGAATTTATTGATTCATTTAATTTTACATGAATGCTCCCAATTGTCAGTCTTTAATATTTTTTGAGGCTTGAAGGCATCATAGTAAATGTAATTGCTTTTCAAAAACTTGAGAAATCAATAAAAATGACCTACAAGTTACTTCTATCAGGTATAATTAATGCATTATCCTTGAATTTTATAGGAAATCAGTATTAAAAAATTCAAAATGTACCCATCTGATTATTTCCCTGAGTTAGAAACAACCACAATCTGCCTCTGAAATTCATTAAAGAAGCTCGCTTTTGCCTGAGGCCATCAATGTGCGATCTCCGGGGTTCTCTAGAAATCTTACTCTTCTCCCTTGTCATCTCAGGTTCTGCAGTTAGTCTTTTACAGTCTCCCCAACTATTTATGCAAATCACAGTGGAGTACCTATCTCATGTATAATTCTAAATAAGTACTCTCCATTAACTTGTTAAGCGTAGCATTTCTTTCTCTCCTTAAATCCAGATTTTAAAATGTATTCTGAATAGTTTTAGGATGTCTATAAAGTCCTAACTAGGTAGGCTACCTCAGTGCCTGCAGTTGTCTTCTACTGTGACTTTCAGGAGTCCCCTCTCTCAAGACAAGACACTGTACCAAGGACATTGCACCAACTAAGACACCTCAATTGATCCAGGAAGAAATTGTTTTTCTTTTCTTATCATGTGTACTACCCCTCCCACCAAACAATGTGTGGGGTATAAGAATGGGTGGGCACTATTTTTTAAATTGCCATTCTCTTCCAATTCCAAGAGTGAATGTTTGCAGAGTGATGAACAATAAGATAGGAAGAACAAGGATAGTAGACACAAAAAGGGAGAAATTTAAGAAAATGACAGAAATAAGCCTCTATTTACCAATCATAACCTTGGATATAAACACAATATATTCTTCAATTCAAAAATTAAACTGTCTGAATGGGAGGAAAAAAGGAAGACCTAATGAAATGCTACTTACAAGAAACTCACATCCCCAGTAAAGGCATACACAGACTAAATGTGAAAAGATGGAAAAAGTTCAAGCAAATGGAAATAAATATATGTTAGAATAGCTATACTTACTTAAGAAAAAACATTAACTGACCTCATAAATAAGAGTGTCAATTGTTAAATCAACAACAGAAGTCACTGTGCACTTACTCCTCATGTAGGATCTCTGTTGTTAATGTGTTATACCATGTGAATTAATGGTATAACTAGTATTCAAACAGTACTTTATACTTTGTGTTTCTGTGAGGATGCAAATTGTTGAAATCTTTACTTAGTATATACTAAATTGGTCTTCTGTATACAAACATAATTGAAAACGAATCTCTGTGAATGGGATGGAAGATGGAGTGGGAGATGGGATGGTTGTGGGAGGGAGGGAGGTTATGGGGGGGAAAAGGCCACTAAATCCAAAAGTTGTACTTTGGAAATTTATATCTATTAAATAAAAGTTAAGAAAAGAAAAATCAAAAGGGAAAGGAAAAACATTCTTGAAACAAATTAAAATTGAAACACATAATACCAAAACCTACATGACATAGCAAAAGCAATGTTGAGGGAAGTTTTTAGCAATAAGCACCTACATCAGACAGATTTCAAATAAAACAATCCAATGATGTATTGCAAAGACTTAGAAATAAATTAAATAGAAACTAAAAGTTTTTTGAAAGTACAGGACTTGGCATTTACCCCAGTATTTAAAATGCCTGTATCCTATATCAGAGTATGTGTGTTCAATTACCAGTACCAGCTCCTAACTCCTGATTCTTTCTAATGCTGATCCTGGAAGGCTGCAGTGATGGCTTAAATAATTGGATTTCTGTCATCCAAATAGAAGACCTAGATTGAGTTCCTTGCTCCCAAGTTTTGGCACCAGCCTGGCCCTAGTCAATGTGGGCATTTGGGAAGTAAAGTGGATAGGAGTTCCATCTCCCAAATAAATGAAATTTTAAATCTTTTAAAATTTAGTTGCAATTTTATACAATAGCAAACTACCTGAGAAAGAAATCATAAAAGCAATCCTGTTCACAACAAAAAAAGCACTAAAATTCTTAGGGTTAAGTTTAATGAAGTATGTGAAAAACACTATAGCAAAAATGACAGAACACTGAGGAGAGAAATTAAAAAGGGCATCAAAAAATAAAAAGGTATCCCATGTTCATGGATTGGAAGAATTAACATTGTTAAAATGTTGGTACTACCCAAAGCACTTTACAGATTGAATGTAATCCCCATTAAAACACTAACAGCATTCTTCACAGAAATAGAAAAATCAACCCTAAAAATTCATCTAGAAGCACAAAAGACTTAAATAGCAAAAGTAATCTTGAATAACAACAAAATAGCTAGAGGCACTACAATACCTAGTTTCAATGTATACTGCAGAGCGGTAGTAACCAAAACAGCCTAAAAATGAAATAAGCCAATGAAACAGAATAGAGATTCCTGAAACAAACAAGGTATCTCCAACCAACAGAATCTCAATGAAAGTGCAAAAAAACATACATTGGAGAAAGGACAGCCTCTTCAATACACAGTGCTAGGAAAACTGAATATCCACATGTTTAAAATTCAAACTTGTTCCCTGCTACTTAACCTATGTAAAAATCAACTCAAAATGGATCAAATGTCTAAATACAAGACATCGAGATATAAAACTATGACTACCAGAAGAGAACATAGGGAAAAGTCAGGCATTTTGTGCAGTAGATAAGCTGCCACTTGAGATTCCCACATCCCTTAATGGAGTGCCTACCTCAAATCTCTGATAGTCACTTACAACTGAGTTTGCTGTTAATGTGCATCCTGGAAGGCAGCACATGGTGGCTCCAATACTTGGGTTTCTACAACCAACATGGGAGATATAGAATGAGTTTTATGCTCCTGGCTTTGGCCGGGTCCAGACCTGGATATTGTAGGCATTTGGTGAGTAAGCCAGCAGGTTAGAGATCTCTCTCTCTCCCTTCACCTCTCCCCCTCCTTCTCCCCCTCTCCTCCTCCCTACTAACCTCCTTATCTTTCTCTCCTCTGTCTCTTTCAAGTAAAATCAAAATAAATAAAAGTTTAGAAGAAAATATAGAGGAAATGCTTCAAAACATTAATGATTTTTTTTATCTTTTTTTTTTTGACAGGCAGAGTTAGAGAGAGAGAGAGATAGAGAAAGAGAGAGAGAGACAGAGAGAGAGAAAGGTCTTCCTTTTTCCGTTGGCTCACCCCCCAAGTGGCAGCTATAGCCAGTGCGTTGAGGCCAGTGTGCTGCACTGATCCAAAGCCAGGAACCAGGTGCTTCCTCCTGGTCTCCCATGCGGGTGCAGAGCCCAAGCACTTGGGCCATCCTCCACTGCACTCCCTGGATACAGCAGAGAGCTGGGCTGGAAGAGGAGCAACCGGGACAGAATCCAGCACCCCAACCAGGACTAGAACCCAGGGTGCCAGCGCCGCAGGCAGAGGATTAGCCTAGTGAGCTGTTGCACTGGCCAATGATGTTTTCAATTGATTTTATGGATAAGAATCTTAAAAGAAACATAAGCAAAAACAGAGGCAGGTATTTTGTACAGTGACTGGGATGTGCACATCTCATATTAGAGTGCCTGGATTCAAGTCCCAGCTCTGTTTGCAATTCCTGCTTCTATAGGTGCAGACCCTAGGAGGCAGCAAGTTATGGTTCAAATACTTGGGTCCCTACCACTCATCTGGGAGACCTAGATTGAACTCTGGGCTTCTGGCTTCAGCCTGGCACATCCCTAGCTATTGTGTGTACTTGGGGAATGAGCCAGTAGATTGAAAACCTCTCTCTCTCTCTCTCTCTCTCTGTGTGTGTGTGCGCACATATATGTGTCAATAAAAATACAATTTTTTAAAAAAGCAGAAACAACTGAGATTGTATCAAACTAGTACACTTCCCACAGCAAAGGAAATAGTCAACAGAGTGAAAATACAACCAATAGAATTGGTGAAATGCTTTCAAATTGTTCATCTGCTAAACGAGTAATATTCAGAATACAGAATGAACTCAAAATCTCAAAAAAGATCCAATTTTAAAAATGGACAAATTATCTGAATCAACATGTCTCAAATGGAGAACTACAAATGGTCAATAAATACATGACAAATAATTAGTATCATTAGGCAAATCAAAACCATAATGAGTTATCATCTCACCCCTGGTAGAATGGCTATTATCAGTGAGTCAAAAAACAAGTGATGATATGGAGAAATAGAATCCTTTATACACTTTTGGCATGCATATAAATTAGCACAATCATTATGGAAAATGGTATGTAGTTTCCTCAAAAAAAAAAAAAAAGAAAAAGAAACAACTAAAAATAGACCCACCATATGATCCAGCTATCCTACTTCTTAGTATATATCCAATGAAAATTCCTGCATTTCCCTCTGCATTGCAGTACTATTTACAATATCCAAGATACAGAATCAATCAAGGGGTCTGTTGACAAATGAAAGAAAATACAGTATACATACACAATGCAATGTTATTAAAACATTAAAAAGAATGAAATTCTGTCATCTACAGCAACATGGATGAAACTGGAAGACCTTATGTTAAACGAAATAAGTCAGACACAAACAAATACCACATGTTCTCTCTCATATGTAGAAGCAAAAAATAGCAATTTGAAGGTAGAATGGTGCATAAAAGAAGCTGGGAAGCATGGGAGGGATTGAAGGAGGGTGGATGGAGGAAGACTGGATACTAGCTAAAACAGATAGAAGGGATAAGCTCTAGTGTTCCACAGCATAGTATGGTGTTACATGTTATAGAAAATATATACATTCTGACAAACTAGAAGAGAAGATATTGAAAGTTCTCTTTCAACTGAAATATAAAGAAATGATAAGGAAATGGGAATGCTAATTACATATTTAATCAGCTCTAGCTATAAATGTGTTGAGGTATTACACTATGCTCCACTAAATTATACCAGTATTACATGTAAATCACAATTAAAGAAAAAATGTTGATGGTGGTAGGAGCTCACATTTTGGGGGAAAGGGTAAATACATGGGAAATACTTTAATAAGTATTTTGTTTACAAAGTGCTATCCAGAAAATGGTATAGAAACAGGAGTTTGGGATTAATAAGAATCTAATTATTTTACATAATATAAGGGGTTGTGCAGCTGGTAGTTAGGATGGCTTTTTGGAAAAAATACAATAGGTCAATAGATATATATCTTCTATTGACCAGAAACTAATAGAAATTCAAGAGAAGTGTTAGTGGGGACTAGACTCGCAGAAAAAAAGAAAAAAGACATGGAGTTCTTGTAACATGATGACCATTAGAAAATGGAGAGAAATTATGGTAGAGTAATGCTAGAGAAGGTTCCAAAATAAGTGCTGGAAGCATAGAATCCTCATCAGGAAGTTTATAATTTTCATTGACAAATGTAAATTATGCAAATATATGGTAAACAATATGATCCTTTGAAATACATCCTGGAATATCTAAATTGAGCTAATTAATATACATTACATCACATTCTTACTGTTTTTATGGAAATAACACTTGAAAATTCTACTTTTTGAGATTTTTCAAGTGTACAATAAAACTAGACATTCCTCATCTTCTATTTTATACAGGTAATATACCATAAAAAAAGAGTCCTCCACCCCAGTAGGGTGAGCAAATGTTTCAGCCTACATCACCAGGAGTCTCTAACAGGCTTACTGTACATCTGCAGGATAGCTGACACTGTGACATGCAAGTGAAATCCAGCTTATACTCAGCTCAGAGAACCAGGGACTGCTTTTCCATAGTTCCCACAACTGTGTGTACACAGCATGAAATGAGAATCCAGCCACTGGGGAGTAGAGCACTGAGAATCTGACAAAACCATCACTGGGTAGATACTAAGGTACCTATCCCAGGCCATTGCTTTCAAATGAAGCCACTGGATCTGCTGTGGTCCCAAGTAGAAATTCACAGCCCAAGTGAATTGGACTTATAAATGCTGGCCACCATTACCTGTGGTTGGTTGCAATAACCTCAGGCTGTAAGTCGAGCTCAGTAGGAAGAAGCCCACAGCAAAGTGGGTTTTGTCCCTATCTAGGCTATGCTGGCCTTAGCAGGCTGTGAACTCTTCTAGGTCTGATTTACTGTTATGGCATAGTTTGTCACAGGATTGGTCAGTGCATTCTTCCACCAAACCCAGGCAGCATATCACAGAGACAATAAGTGTCTGGGAAACAAAACATGGGTGGGTGCCAAGATATTGCATAGAAATCTGGGGCTAACACCACTAGGACTCTCAGACCTCTGCTCAGCTTCAGATCAGAAATATCTTGACTCCAACCTTGCCTTTGCCATTGCAGATACTTGAATAACCTCTCTAAGAATCTGTACGGGTTCTCTGATAACCCAGACATAGAGGACTGAGGACCACCACCCCAATAACACTGGAACCTGCTTATTGGCACCACCAAGACCCAAGTACCCCTGTGTCAGAGAGGTGCACCCCTTTTTCCACTATCAATGCAATCAATTGCTGTAGAGAAAGATATATGACAACTACACAATAGCATCAAACTGGAAATAAAGCCAAAATAGCCCATAAAAATGATTTTTTAAAAGCCACTCATTGAATGTAATTTAAAAAAACTAGCATGTGGGCAGGCGCCGTGGCTCACTAGGCTAATCCTCCGCCTTGAGGCGCCAGCACACCGGGTTCTAGTCCCAGTCGGGGCACTGGATTCTGTCCCGGTTGCCCCTCTTCCAGGCCAGCTCTCTGCTGTGGCTAGGGAGTACAGTGGAGGATGGTCCAAGTGCTTGGGCCCTGCACCCCATGGGAGACCAGAATAAGCCCCTGGCTCCTGCCATTGGATCAGCGCGGTGCACCGGCTGCAGCGCGCCTACAGCGGCGGCCATTGGAGGGTGAACCAACGGCAAAAGGAAGACCTTCCTCTCTGTCTCTCTCTCTCACTATCCACTCTGTCTGTCAAAAAAAAAAAAAAACTAGCATGTGATGCACAAATATTAATGTAGAGACACAGGACAGGTGCAAAATCAAGGAAAGCAATGATTCCTGCAAAAGAATGGAATAATGCTATAATAACAGACTCCAAATAAAAGGAGATTGACAAAAATCCTGATTGCTAATTCAAAAGAATGATTATAAAGATGTTCAAAGAGATACAAGAGAATAAAAACAGACAGTTGAACAAAATCAGGAAATCAATACATTATATGAATGATAAAAATTCAGTAAAGAGAGAGAGAGATCTTAGAAAAGAACCAACCAGAAATATTGGAAATCATGAATTCATTAAGTCCATTATAAAAGACAGCTGAAAGCTTCAACAATAGGTTTGCTCACGCAAAAGAAAGAATATCTGAACTTGGATGACAGGTCTTTTAAAATATTATAGTTGGACTAAAATAAAAAAGATTAGGAATGAAGATGGCCTCTGAGACCTTTGGGGCACCACTGAAGGGACAAGCTGAAGGTGAAAGAGGGAAAATATTTAGAAAGTCTACTCAGTGAAACAAAGCTGAAAATATCCCAATCTGAAAAAAAAGAGATGGACATCCAAGTACAGGAGGCCCATAGGACCCCAAAGAGTCAAAGTCAATAACAAAGTTAGCTATTACACAGGTGAAATAGGAAAAGGATCCCTAATAGCTGCCAAAACCAAAAAGTAGTAAAGAAACCTTGATAGATGCATGGGGTCAGTGACAGGAAGTGACAGAAATCACCAACTGTATTCTGAAGGGGTGAATGGAGAGTTCGTAAAAGTCCTTACACTCTGTATGACTAGGGGATTGTGTGTGTGTGACGGAGGGTGGGAGGAAGAGAAGGAGAGAGAGTCTGTTTCGTTGGGTGGCAGGGTTGAAATTATAGGTGACAAGTTAAAATGGAAAGCTTAGTTGCTAGCAAAGGTGGTTTTTTAGATATGAGTGATAAATAAACTTTCAAAGCTCTGAGTGATCAATTTTCCTAGTAATGCCTATTATGTGACACACATTATTTGATTTAGTTTAGCATATGAATGGACATTTTCTATATTTATTCATTGATTTATTTCTTTGTATTCCTTATTCTGTAATCAACCAAGGGCTAGTCTCTAATAAGTTCATAATCATGATGGACAATATATTCAGCATGTCTGCCTTGATGAAATGTAAAAAATATGAAACATGCCTCCACAGCTGTTATGTCACAACAATGATAAAGTCTGTGACAGGAACATAAAGAGGATTGTATTTTCTTGAGATTTACTTTATTGGGAGGAGAAAAGATTCCCTATGAAATTGATGTTTAAATAGGATCTGAAAATAAACAAAAGTTTGCTAGGAGAAAAGGTGGGGGTGAACAGAGTTTTGTAAGTAAATGGAAAATAATTTTTGGAAGATTCTGAATAAGAATTAGGACAGGGCTTGGCTGGTATAGTCAAGAAATACAGAAAAAAGAAGGGTCAAGGGTTATGAGTTGAGACTCTAGCGATTTTAAGATGCCATGTCATGAAGAACTATTAAGAATTTCTAATTTTATCTTACTGTGAAAAGGAAGTTATTGAAATTTAACCAAGGGAGTTCCAAGAAGACTTGTATTTTAAAAGATTGCCCCACAGGAGAAGTGAGGAATATATTGAAGGGAAAATGTAGATATAAAAAAGTATTGAGAGAACCATGTCAAGTTAATAATACATTCCAGGAATCTTTCTCCCCTGTAGATCCTTTTTGAATCTAGACATTGGCTAAGTATTGGGAATGGACAAATTGGTGACTTCTACTAAGAGAAAAAAACTCAACAAAGTTTAGTAGGGAGAGTATGTGTATTGACCAATTAGAAACAAGTGGATTCTTCAACACATAAAGCATTTGCTAGGTTCCAGACTATGAGAGGCAACAGAGAGTTGGTAGACCACTCAATGAATTTCCCAACTTTTGAACTATGAAGAATGGAAACTATAGGTCTGAACTGAAACCCTCTGAAGTGCAGAACTGGCTCTACATCATCTGGGATGATCACTCTCCAAAACTGAAGTCAAAAATAGACTAAAATTGCAACCCAGCTCAAACCCACCTCATTTTTTTTTATTTGACAGGTAGTTGTAGACAGAAAGTGAGACATAGAGACAGGTTGTGCTTCTGTTGGTTTACTCCCCAAATGGCTGCTACGGCCGGGGCTGTGCCAATCCAAAGCCAGGAGCCAGGTTCTTCTTCCTGGTCTTCCATGAGGGTGCAGGGGCCCAAGCATTTGGGCCGTCCTCCACTGCCCTCCTGGGCCACAGCAGAGAGCTGGACTGGAAGAGGAGCAACCGGGACTAGAACCTGGCGCCCACATGGGATGTCAGCGCTGCAGGCAGAGGATTAACCAAGAGAGCCACGGCGCCAGTCTCCCCACCTCAGTTCCTGATGGGACTGAGATGATCCATCATTCATGCTATTTTTCTAATAGGGAAAAGGATAATCTTCTCTTACAGAATAAATGCAGTGTCATTTGAATTTTTATAGACGTAAGACATGATAATAAACTACTAGACATGGAGGAAGACAAGACTATATAATAACAAGAAGAACCAGATACCAAATAGACTCACAGTTGATCTAGATACTGGAGTTAGCAGTTGATTCAAAGCCAAGAGTGGATTAAACCAAATCCAAAAGAGGGAGGCACTAACACAAGCTGGATCACATCACCTAGGACAAGAACTTACAGGAAGAAAGTGGAAGGCTAATGGATTCCAATGCCTAGAGGTCAACAAGAGGGAGAGAAGCTGGTTACAGAATCTGAAAACAACTGATAAACGGAAGGAAAACCAGGGCTGTGTGAATTCATGATGACAAAGCAGGAGAGTATATTGGAAAGAAATTAGGAATCATAGCAAACAGGCCCAGTGAGGTGGGAAGACACCATTAAGTGAGGGCACCCAGCAGAGACCTGCTGACTTCTGCTCCAAGCAGAGCTATGTAAGGTTTTGCTGCCTTAAATTAGTGTATTTGGGGGAATGGTTAAATTATAAATATCTTAGTTGGAACCCACTAAGATTTCTGACAAGTCATTGGAACATAATATGTGATTTCAACTATGCTGTGTGAGATATTTCCATTACCTGAAATGACATGCCTCTTAATTAGATTGCAAGTTTCTTTTTTTATAAATCATGTATTGTCTCCTAAGGACTAATAAAATTTTACTATTTTATTTTCATACCAATTAAATAAAAATTTAAATGTACAGTTACAAGGTCAATACCAGTGAGACAACATTGTGCAAGCTATACTTAAGGTACCATTTCAAGTTTCTGAAATACACATTTATTTAATTATAATTGTTGCCTCAGTAGCATTACCATTTACATGAGCAACCAATTTTTCCTGTAGAGGGATAACAAGTAAATATTACGTCTCCTCTTCTTCCTCCTCCCTCTCATTTTTATGATTTGCTTAAAATGTAAAAACCAATTTTTAGTTTATAGGCTCTACAAAAAGAGACCTTGGGCCAGAGTCGACATGTGGTCATAGTTTGTTCATGCCTGCTTTCATTTATAGTGTACCTTTATTGTCATGTATATAAAGTGTAATAAGTTATTTATATTAAAAGTTATTCACACATCTAGAAAAGATTATGGTATGTCAGGAAGTTTTTCTTTTTCTTTGGGAGTTGATCAAAATCATCCAAGCAGAATCTTACAACTCTTGGAGAGCACTATGTTTTTCATGAGATCTTTGAAAGCAAAAATTAAACTAAGAATTCCTGGAGATGTGAGATTGTTGGCTACGTGATAATTTCAAAATCTCTTCATTGGACTGCTTTATCAATTTTTTATCAAGACATGTGATGAAGCCCTAACAATGCATTTACAGCTGCTTCTGTGTTTCTCAGTCAACAGCAATTGACAGATCAGTCACTTTCAGTGCCCAGCCCAGGAGGCAGCAGCATCTTAAACAAAAGGAGCAGAGCCAAAGAACTGGTTTAAAATTAACACAACACAAAAGGCTTGGACTTCTTTCTAAATTCCAAGAAGATTATTTGCTGTAGGAGGAATTAAAAAAGACAGGACAGAATGTGCGTGAGTCCAGTCACCAACATGTTGAAATACGATCCTCAAAACAGATGGCCTTCACCAAAAGCCCCGAAGCTGCATGGGAAGCACACATTCTGAGGAACTTCTGTGAATAAGATGTTTTCTGGATGCTGCAACCTTGTGTGGGGCAACCTCAGAGTCACTTGTTAAAAATAAAATTACCTAAAGTGGGGGGACACTCTAAGGTCAGAGTTTTCCAAAAAGTGCAAGACAAAAAGAACAGAACTCAAAGGTTTAGATTACATTAAAGGAGACGCTTGAGTTATGGAAGTCACAGCATTATAGGCAAGAGAACTCCTAAGGCTTATAGGGTTTCTTTATTTCCAGGAAAGAGTGTTTTAAACTTTATTCTTGGAATTCTCCAAAGAAAATACTTCCAGTTTCCTTGGAAGTGTGTTATAGCTCCTCTCATCTTAGTCCCTATTAGTCACCTAAGAGCTCAGAGTTTTGTCTTTTTGTAAATCTGGTTGCATACATTTCTACATTGAGTGTTTGAGTGTTTTGTTTAAAGTATAAACAGTTACTGAGACACACAAGAGACTATTGTAAATGTAATCATGATAGTTGATGACACAAACAATAAACCCTGCTTTAAAAAAATCTTAGTTGAAATAGCACATGCTGATTGTCATGAACTTTTTCACCATGAAATCAATAAAGAATTCCATTGCTCTAAAGATGTGGAACAGCAGTAAGCAAAACAACATACTCAACATCTTCATTCCTGATGCAGTGTAGATGTGCGTGGTGGTCATTCAGTTCTTTGATATTTTAAGAAATCGATCTCTCAGGATTTTGGGGGCATACTACCCTCATAATCCCTTTCACTGAATTTTCCACTTCACCTTTGTCTCATCTCCTGCGGCTGTTTTCTTACCTTTGTATAGACCCAGATATGAAAAGGATATAAAATTTCATTTTACTTTTCCCAAAATAATACAAGCATTACTTTGTGGCTGGAGTAGAATTTGCTAAAGATCAAAGGGCAAAAGAAGGGGACAAGCACTGGGTGTGACAATTAAGATGCCAGGTTTGTGGGCAGCATGGCAAAGCAGAGTGCATGGATTCAACTCCCAGCTCCACTGCTGATTCCAGCTTCCTGCTAATACACACCCTGGAAGGCAGCAGGTAATAACTGAGGAAGCTGGCTCCCTGCCACCCCATGGAAGACTTGGATCGAATTCCTGACTCCTGGCTTCAGCCTGGTCTAGCCCCAGCTGTTGGAGACATGTGCTGCATGAACCAGTGGGTGAAGCCTCCCTCAAACCCACTTATGCCTCTCAAATTTTAAAACAAAAACAATAAGGGTTTGTTGTGCAGAAATACAATCAACTGCAATTCGGAAATTAAACATCCCCATTCCTAAAGCTGCCTTGGCTTTCCTACTCCTGGGTCATTCACTAACTGCTTTCTGCGCACCCCCAGTCTCCTATCACATAGTCAACTTCCTGTCCCTCTCTCACTTCCCCAGCCACAAACCCCTTAACTCTTTCTCTACTTTTGTGCTCCACAGCCTGGACTATTTACTCCTTTTTCAAGAAATTCAAATGCAACTCATTCTTCACCAATGTTAAGGTTCTCGGTCTGTTTTGCATATCCAGAGCATTATTAATATTTCTACTTAAAGAAAAGATTTTCTAACTTGGATCTCACTCAGCAGCAACATAATATTGACAAAAACCTTGAACTTAGAGTCTTTCATTTCTACCTTTCTCTTTGCCATTTCTGTAAAAGGCAAGAGACGTATTTTTCCTCTGAAATGAATTCTTTCTCCTCATACCTCTCTCCAACAGCAGACAGGAAAACAGTCCATTCTGATTTATAACATTTTTCCTTCAGTTTTTTAAAACTAAAACTGAAGCAAATAAACTACCAAAACAGCAGAGAGGGGCTCCACGTAAGCCTGCCTGTCTGAGGCCACTAGCTATTATGTGTGTGTATGTGTGTGTGTGTGTGCGCATACACACAGATATTTCAAACTCATGCTGTGCAATTGTCCAGCATACTAGCCACTAGCCACATGTGCCCTTGAACTTCAAGATTTAATTAAATGAAATAAAGCTCTTTTTTTTTATCATACTAATTACATTCAAAAACTCACTAGCTACACTCAAGATTATATGGAATTACAGAACATTTTAATCAATGCAGAAATTTATGTTAGAGCTGTTTTAGGCAGGGGAAAAGGGTATAAACTCAATTAGTAATCCATTCCACAGTCCAGCTAAACATATCTAACCCATGTTTAATCTGGTAACAAAGGTATCAAATAAACCATGATTAAGAAGATTCAGGTTTTGTATCATAAGAGTAAGCTATTTCCGGGGCTGGTGCTGTGGCATAGCGGGTAAAGCCACCACCTGCAGTGTCAGCATCACATAAGGGTGCCGATTCGTGTCCCAGATGCTCCACTTCTGATTCAGCTTTCTGCTATGGCCTGGGAAAGCAGTGGAAGATGGCCCAAGTGCTTGGGCCCCTGCACCCACATGGGAGACCCCGAAGAAGCTCCTGGCTCCTGGTTTCAGATGGGCGTAGCCCCAGTCATTGCACCCAATTGGGGAGTGAACCAGCAGATGGAAGACCTCTCTCTCTGCTTCTCTGTGTAACTCTGTATTTCAAATAAATAATATTTTTTAAAAAAAGGGTAAGCTATTTCCTGAAATACATAGTGAATCATGTACCTTTGAATTTGGCTATGTCTGTCAGGAAAAGTTGGTTTCTTTACTGCTCCTAGATCTCTCAAAGAAATGCCCGCTGATGGCTTTGTCAGCTGATGTAAATGTGCTTATTAAAGTTGAGGGAAGTATAGGTAACTCCATAGTGATCAAAGAGATTCATAATGACAGGAACCAAGCTTTTTAATAACTTGCCTCTTCATCAGAGCCTAGATAAAATGCAATGTCACTCAATATTCACTTCAGCTGATATAATATACTTCCAAAGAACCACATCAGTGCTAGAATTTTATTCCCCCATCAAAGCCATTCTAATGAGATAATTGAGAGAAAATATTAAATCATCTCCAGAGAAATCTTAGAACAGCAGCTTTTGCTATTTTAACCATGGCTTTTACTGCAGGGACCTCCCCATCCATGGGGGAAAAAATGCCACACATTAAAGGAGATAATGTTAGTAATTAAAATATATTTACAGAATTGAGTACTCTATATATGTACACATTTGCATTAACGCATTCAAATTCTCAAAAATCTCTTGTAGTAGGTATTAACCAGGGATAAAGGAAGGAGATGGGAAGGGAGGGGAGGGAAAAAACAGGAAGGAACTGGAAGGCTGGGCACTGTTGGTGGGAATGGGGAATGGCGCAGCTGCTATGGAAAACAGTGAAGGAGTTCCTCAAAAAAATAAGAGGCGATGTGGCATAGTCAGTAAAGCCACCGTCAGCAGCACCAGCTTCCTCTATGGATGCCAGTTCAAGTCCCAGATGCTCCACTTCTGATCCAGCTCCCTGCTAATGTGCTTGGGAAAGCAGTAAAAGATGGCCCAAGTCCTTGGGCCCCTGCGCCTATGAAGGAGACTCAGAAGACGCTCCTGGCTCCCGGTTTCAGACTGGCCCAGCTAAAGCTGTTACCGCCATTTGGGGCATGAGCCAACAGATTAAAAGACTTAAAAGCAAGGACTCTAAGAGATACTAATACCTATATTCACTGCCAAATTATTCATAATGGCCAAAAAATAGAAATAAGCCAAATCCTTTGATGGATGAATGGAGAAGTAAAATGTGATATGTATATAATAAATATCATTCAGTCCTTAAAGTGAATAAGATTCAGACACATCCTAGAACATGGCTGGAATTAGACAAAAATCTAAGTGAAATGGGCCAGTGATGAATAAATAGATACTGTAGGCTAGGTATTTATTCAAGGTACCTAGAACATGTGAGGTATTTATGTTACATATCTATAGTGATAGAAACAGAAAGTTGCATGGGTTGACAGGAGTTTAGAGGAAGGAGAAATGGAGAATTAGTGTTTGATGTATGGAGTTTTGGTTTTGCAAGATGTAGAGTTCTAGAGATGGATGATGATAATGAATGCACAAAAGTGTGAAGATAATCACTACCATGACCCGGACCACTAAAAGATGGTTAAGACACCCAATTTCATATCATATGTATTTTGTCAAAGTTTTAAGAAGTTAATTGAGGAACTGTGTACTTTAAATGGTGAACTGTATGGTATGTGAATTATAGCTTAATATAAAGGTGATAAATACATACATTTTACAGCAAATTAGTCTCTCTATATGTATAAACACACACATACACAAAGGATACCTCAAAAAGTTCATGGAAAATTGAATTAAAATGTTTATTTTGGTACAAAAAGTTTTGAAATCCATTCATAGAAGCGTTCTCCAAAAAGTTCACCAAAATTAGATGTTATGAAAAAAAAATCCATGGATTTCAAAAATTTACACCTAAGCAAAATTATATTTTAATGCCATTTTCCATGGAAATTTTTTTATTTACTCTCATACTCTTCAAAGAGTTCATGGAAAAATACACATTGTTCCATAATTACATTGTTCAAGGAATCTTTTGAAGAACTATAATGTGTTGTGTGCTTATGTGTATGTGTTTGTGTATGTATAAAACCTGCAAACAGTACAAACTACAGGCTAAAGCTGCCAATAAAGCTGAAAATTCCAAAATATACTGAGTAAAAATAAGTATTATTGAACAGCCTAATCATAAGAAAGTCAAATCTCCCCACCCATATTCATTAATAATTCACTTTTTTTTTTAAGATATTTATTTTATTTGAGAGTTAGAGTTACAGACCGTGAGAGGGAGAGGCAAAGAGACAGGTCTTCCTTCCTTTGTTTCACTCCCCAAATGGCCACAACGGCCTAAGCTGAGCCAATCCAAAGCCAGGAGCCAGGTGCTTCCTCCTGTTCTCCCACATGGGTACAGGGGCCCAAGGTCCTGGGCCATCTTCTACTACTTTTCCAGGCCATAGCAGAGAGCTGGACTGGAAGTGAAACAGCCGGGACTAAAACCGGCACCCATATGGGATGCCAGCACTACAGGTAGTGGCCTTACCTGCTACACCACAGTGCCAGCCCCAAAACTGAGTTTTAAACAAAGAAATTAGGGGGAGACACTGTGGTATAGTAGGTAAAGCCTCCACATGTGGTGCTGGCATCCCATATGGGCACCTGTTCACGTCCTGGCTGCTCTTCTTTTGATCCAGGTCTCTGCTAATGCACCCGGGAAAGCAGCAGATAATGGCACCAGTCCTTGGGCCCCCACACCCATTTGGGAGACCCAGAACAAGCTCCTGGCTCCTGGCTTCCAATCGGTCCAGCTCTGGCTTTGCAGCCATTTGGGGAGTGAACTAGCTGGTGGAAGACCTCTCTGTGTCTCCCTCTGTCTGTAATTTGGTCTCTCAAATAAATAAATCTTTTAAGAAATGTTAAAGAAATTATTGCCACAATACTAAGCTTGCAGTAAAAAATAGTTTCTCATAAATTTTAGGTCATAACTTTCTTACAAATTCCCATTGATTTTTCCATCCTTTTCCAAAATCCACAGATTAGTCATTATCATGACAAAGTACATACATTCAGTAGTGGGAACTGATCATGGTAAATCAGTCTGATTTCAATTTTAAAAGGATAAGTAATTCCTGACCTCTCTAAATTGAGTCATGAAGACACAGAAAACCTAAACACACCAATAACTAAGACAGAACTCAAATCAGTGATAGACTCTCCTAACAAAGAAAATCCCAGGACCTGATGGCTTCACTGTTGAATTCTACCAGACATTTAAAGAGGAAATAACTCTAATACTTCTCAAGCTATTCAAAATAATAGAAATGGAAGAAATCCTCCCAAATTCTTTCTATGAAGCAGCATCACCTTAATTCCTAAACCTGAAAAAGATAAAACAGAGACAGAGAACTCCAGACCAATCTACATCGGTGAATGCAGATGCAAAAATCCTCAACAAAATACTAGACAATCAAGTCCAGCAACACATCAGAAAGATCTTCCACCTGGACCAAGTGCGATTTATTCCTGGTTTGCAGGGATGGTTCCACATCCACAAATCAATCAATGTGATACATTACATTAACAAACTGAAGAACAAAAACTACATGATTATCTCAACAGATGCAGAGGAAGCATTTGACAAAATACAACACCATTTCATAATGAAAACTTTTGGGAATAGAAGAAAAATTTCTCAACACAATCAAGGTCATTTATGACAAACCCACAGCCAGCATCCTACTGAATGGGGAAAAGTTGGAAAAATCCCATTGAGATCTGGAACCAGACAAAGATGCTCACTCTCACCACTGCTATTCATAGTTCCAGAAGTTCTAGCCAGAGCCATTAGACAAGAAAAAGAAATCAAAGGGGTACAAATTAGGAAGGATGAAGTGAAACTATCCCTATATGCAGATGACATGATCCTATATATAGGGAATCTAAAAGATTCCACCAAGAGGCTATTGGAACTCATAGAACAGTTTGGAAATGTAGCAGGATATAAAGTGAGCACACACAAATCAATAGCCTTTATATACACAGACAATGCCACAGCTGAGAAAGAACTTCTGAGGTCAATCTCATTCAAAATAGTTACCAAAAAAAAAAAAAAAATCAAATACCTTGGTATAAATTTAACCAAAGATTTCAAAGATCTCTATGATGAGAATTACAAAACAGTAAAGAAAGAATAGAGGGGGATACAAAAAATGAAAAAAATCTTCCATATTCATGGATTGGAAGAATCAGAATCATCAAAATGTCTATACTACAAAAAGAAATTTACAGTCAATGCACTACCAATCAACATACCAAAGACATTCCTCTCAGATATAGAAAAATTCATATGGAAACACAGGAGACACTGAATATATAAAGCAATCTTATACAACAAAAACAAAGTTAGAGGCATCACAATACCAGATTTTAAGACATACTACAGGGCAGTTATAATCAAAACAGCCTGATATTGATACAAAAACAGATGGATAGATCAATGGAACAGAGCAGAGACACCTGAAATCAATCTAAGCATCTACAACAAATTAATCTTTGACAAAGGAGCTAAAATCAAAACGCTAACAACTAGTGCTGGGAAAATTATATTTCCACATGCAGAAGCATGAAGAAAGACCTTTACTTGACACCTTTCACCAAAATCCAGTCAAAATGGACTAAGGACCTAAATCTACAACCCAATACCATCAGATTAGAGAACACTGAGGGAAACCCTACAACACATCTGCATAAACAAGAAGTTCTTAGAAAAGATCCCAGAGGCACAAGCAATCAAAGCCAAAATCAACAAATGGGATTACATCAAACTGAAAACTGTCTGTTTTGCAAAAGAAACAATCAGCCAAGTGAAGAGACAACCAACAGAATGGCACAAAATATTCACAAACTATACAACTGATAATAGTTTAATAACCAGAATATATAAAGAGATCAAGAAACCCCACAACATGGCTGGCGCTGTGGCTCAGTAGGCTAATCCTCCACTTTGCAGCGCCAGCACACATGGTTCTAGTCCCTGTCGGGGCACCGGATTCTGTCCCGGTTGCCCCTCTTCCAGTCCAGCTCTCTGCTGTGGACCGGGAGTGCAGTGGAGGATGGCTCAAGTGCTTGGGCCCTATACCCGCATGGAAGACCAGGAGAAGCACCTGGCTCCTGGCTTTGGATCAGCACGGATCAGAGGGTGAACCAAAGGTAAAGGAAGACCTTTCTCTCTGTCTCTCTCTCTCTCTCTCTCTCACTGTCCACTCTGCCTGTCAAAAAGAAAAAGAAAAAGAAAAAAAGAAAAAAGAAACTCCACAACAAACAACCCAGTTAGAAAATGGGCAAAGGACTTAAACAGACATTTTTTAAAAGAAGAAATCCAAATGGCCAACAGACACATGGAAAAATGCTCAGGATCATTAACCATAAGAGAAATGCAGATCGAAACCACAATGAGGTTTCACCTCTCCCCTGTTAGAATGGCTTTCTTATGGATATCAACAAACAACAAATGCTGGCGAGTATGTGGGGGAAAATGCACCCTAAACCACTGTTGGTGGGAATATTAACTGGTACAGCCACTATGGAGGACAGTGTGGAAATGCCTCTGATACTATGGGAAGAATTACCATGTTCCTAATGTTGTATTTCTGAGCCACAACAATAATTTCACACTTCCTTTTGAAGAGGAAAAAAGTGTGTGGGGAACAGAGACATGAGAGTAGAAGGGAAGAAGAAAGAAAGAGAACAAAAGAACACAAAACTATTCGGTGTTGCTTGAAATTTTCTGGCAATTTTAAATGCAATACTTTTTTTTAAAAAAGCACTTTGTCTCCTTTTTGATGTTTGTATTCATGCCTTTATTCTAGCAACAAGAAATGACTATTTGTTCCACTGTGATGTTTTCTAAGAGCTCACTATTAATGAAGATATTGAGAGAACTATCTCCAGGATCAAAGGCTGAGCCAACATTCAATTTACAAACAAAATGTGGAAGGAATGTCCATAAACCAAAGGCATAGAAATTATAATAAAAAATACACAGACTTCAGAATATAAAATCAGAAGCTCTGATTACACTGAATCATTCCTAAAAGCTTATAAGTGAAGCTTTGTACCTCCTAAAATCTGCTACGTGACTTAGAGATCCAGACTTGGTGCCAACCAGAATCAAATCCCCCTTATAGTCCTTTATCTGCTGCCAATTTGTGTCTAGAATCAGAGAAATTAAAATCACAGATCTGAAAACAAAGGTAGACAGAAAGGCAGCCAGGGGTATATATTTTTTCTAGAGCATACAATCTGTATGTGTAAAACATAAGGCAGGAATCTTACTGAAGTGATCAGTTTAACTGTTTAACTGATCATAAATATAGGATTTAGTGTGAAAGGGATCACATAAACAAGACCAAGTGTCTGCTAATAATATTTGATAGAATTAAAAAGGAGAGAATGGTCCAACATGGGAAGTGAGGCACACAGCAGACTCAGAATGACAAATGCCCTAAACAGCACTCTGGCCTCAAAAACAGCCCTTAAGGCATTCGGATTTAGCTAAAAAGCCAGCGAGAGCATTTCAAGCATAAAAAGCAAAGATACTGTGGCAAAAAATGACCTACATGAAAGATCTCTGTGAGTGAGATCCTGGTGAAAAGAAGGGGCCGTCAAAGAAGGAGGTGCCTTTCTCTGAAGGGAGGAAAGAACCACTTTGATCATGGCCTTGTCTAAATAAGGTTGGAGTTTGTGAACTCAAGAGGCTTCCATAGCCTTCGCAGCTCATGACAAGAGCCTCAGGTGATGACTGACGTCATTAATAAGAGTGTCAGTTATTAAATCAGTAACAGTAGTCACTGTGCACCTGTTCCCCAGATAGGACCTCTGTCTTTAATATGTTGTACTATGAGAATTAATGGTAAAACTAGTTTTCAAACAGTACTTTATACTTTGTGTGTCTGTGTGGGTACAAACTGTTGAAATCTTTACTTAGAGTTGATCTTCTGTGTATAAAGATAATTAAAAATGAATCTTAATGAAGAATAGGATGGGAGAGGGAGTAGGAGGTGGGATGGTTTGTGGGTAGGAGGGCGGGTATGGTGGGAAGAACTGATAATATCCAAATGAAATTTCTATAAAAAAGCATAAGGCAGGAGCAAAACAAAAGGGTATTCATAAAATACAGGAAGAACCCTGCATGCTGCTGTGTTTTTTACATATTCAATCATATAGTAAAAATAGGAAATACCCTTAAGAGTAGATAAAACCATAGTGGAAAGTAGCCCTGAGGTGAAAATATGCTAAAAATTTATAGGATGGTTCCAGGTACATGAACTCAAACTTCAGCTACAGATTTTGGATGAGAATTTCAAATACTTTGAAATTTGAATATCTGCCAATAAGTAATAGTGCTAAGCAAGCCAATTGCTTGTGTCTGCAATCACTAGGCCTAATCAGAGTGTGTGTTTTTAAAGAATGAGCTTGCAGAAAACAAGCAGCTCATGAAATGACACTACGTAGGGCCCAGTGTAATGGGTTAAGCTGGCCTCCCATAGGAGTGCAAGTTCAAGTTCTAGCTGTTCCACTTCCACTCCAGCTCCCAACCAATGCACCTGGGAAAGCAGCTGCAGATGGCCCACATGCCTCGGACCCTGCCACCTACATGGGAGATTCACATGAAGTTCCCAGTTCCTGGCTTCAGCCTGGCTCACCCCCTAGTCTTTGCAGCCATCTGGGAAGTAAACCAGTGAATGGAAGCGCACTGTGTGTGTGTGTGTGTGTATTTCCCTCTCTTTTCGCAACTCTGCCTCTCCAATAAATAATTTTTTAAAAAATTTTATTTAATGAACATAAATTTCCAAAGTACAGCTTATGGATTACAATAGCTCCCCCCCCCCATAACTTCCCTCCCACCCACAACACTCCCCTCTCCCACTCACATCAAGATTAATTTTCAATTATCTTTAAATACAGAAGATCAAGTTAGCATATATTAAGTAAAGATTTCAACAGTTTGCACCCCCACAGAAACACAAAGTGTAAAATACTATTTGAGTACTAGTTATAGAATTAAACACCTAAGAATAATTGTGTGTTAATTACAGAGTTCAACCAATAGTTTTAAGTAGAACATAAAAAATACTAAAAGGGTAAAGTATTAAGTTCTTTTTTTTCTTTTCTTTTGTTTGTTATATAGTTATTTTTTTTTATTTAATAAATGTGAATTTACAAAGTGCAACTTTTGTATTGTTGTGGCTCCCCCCCCAACCTCCCTCCCTCCCATGGCCCTCCCCTCCCCTACTCCCTCTCCCATCCCGCCCTTCATCGAGTTTCATTTTCAATTACCTTCATATACTGAAGATCAACTTAGTATACATTAAGCAAGGATTTCAACAGGCTGCACTCACACAACCACACAAGGTGTAGGGTATTGTTCGTCTCGTAGTGTTTTTAAGTTTCATAGTAAAACACATTAAGGACAGAGATCCTACGTGGGGAGCATGTACCCAGTGACTCCCGTTGTTGATTTAACAATTGGCACTCTTATTTATGACGACAGCAATCACCCGAGACTCTTGCTATGAGCTGTCTAGGCTATGGAAGCCCTTGAGTTCACCGACTCTGAACTTGTTTAGTCAAGGCCGTGTCACAGTGGAGGTTCCTTCCTCCCTTCAGAGAAAGGCGCCGCTCTCCTTGATGGCCTGTTCCTTGTGCTGGGGTCTTGTTCACCAGGGTCTTTCATTTAGATTGTTTTTTTGCCACCGTGTCATGGCTTTCCATGCCTGTGAGACTCTCATGGACCTTTTAGGCAGATCCGAATGTCCCAAGGGTTGATTCTGAGGCAGGAGTGCTGTTTTGGGCATTTGCCATTCTATGAGTCTGCTGTGTGTCCTGCTTCCCCTGCAGGATCATTCTCTCCCTTTTAATTCTATCCTTCATTATTTGCTTACACTGGTCTTATTTGTGAAATCTCTTCGACACATACCCTATCTTTTTGATCGGTTGTGTATTTATACTTATCACTTTACCAAGTGCGCTGGCATTGGTACCTGCCTCCTTGGTAAGATTGAGTTGAAATCCCCTGGCACATTTCTAGTTCCACCATTGGAGGTAAGTCCGAGTGAGCATGTGCCAACCTATATATCTCCTCCCTCTCTTATTCCCACTCCTATGTTTAACAGAGATCACTTTTCTGTTAATTTTAAATGCCTAAGAATGATTGTGCATTGATTACAGAGTTCAACCAGTGGTCTTATGTAGAACAAACAGAGCAACAACAACAACAATAATTTTTTTAAAAAAAATCACACTACGGAGTAAGAGAAGGTGAACAATGGCCATATTCAGGGATGAGCATTCTTCTGGAACCTCACTCCCAAAGACTTGAGAAGAAATTTTGGGAGGCGTCATCATATATGGCAAGTGTCACAAGACAGTCTCTAAGAATATGGAATAGAAAATTATATGCAGGAAAAGATCGATACAGGGGCTGGCATTGTGGCACAGGAGGTTACGTCACCACCTGTGATGCCAGCATCCCATATTGGAATGCTGGTTTGAGTCCCAGCTGCTCCACTTCCAATCCAGCTCCCTGCTAACATGCCTGGGAAAGCCATGGAAGCTGCGGTTTCAGGCTTCCAGTTTCAGTCTGGCCTAGCTCCAGTCTTTGTGGCCAATATGAGGCATGAACCAGTAGATAGATATCTTCCATTTCTCTCTCTCCTTCTCTATATCCCCCTCCCTCCCTCTCCCCATCTCTCCTCTCCCCTTCCATATGTATATAAAAAATTTCACTGGAATTTTGATAAAGCTGACATTAAATCTGTAGATTTCTTTGGGTAGTATGGACATTTTATAAAATGCACACATGACCTAAATGTCTATCAAAAATGGGTGAATGAATAAAGAAAATGTAGTATACACATAAAATGAGAAATTATTTAGCTTCTACAAAGAAGGATCCTGGAATATATTATAAGATGGATAAACCTTGACACATTATGTTGAATAAAATATACCATCACAGGACAAATGCTGCACATTGCCACATATATGCGGTATCTGAATTAGTCAAACTCAGAGGAGCAAAGTAGAATGGTGATTGCTAGGTTCTGGGGTGAGGGGGAGATGGGCCAATATTTTCAATGGGTATAAAATTAACAAGTTCTAGAAATATGCCTTACCACATAATATCTATAGTTAACAATAACTATTGTACACTTAAAACTCTGCTAGGAGGCTAGTTTTTTTTTTAACCTTTTATTTAATGAATATAAATTTCCAAAGTACAGCTTATGGATTACAATGGCTTCCCCCACCATAACTTCCCCCCGACCCGCAACCCTCCCCTTTCCTGCTCTCTCTCCCCTTCCATTCACATCAAGATTCATTTTCAATTCTCTTTATATACAGAAAATCAGTTTAGTATATATAAAGAAAAGATTTCAACAGTTTGCCCTCACATAGCAACACAAAGTGAAAAAATACTGTTGGAGTACTAGTTATAGCATTAAATCATAGTGTACAGCACATTAATGACAGAGATCCTACATGATATTTTTTTAAAAAATTGATTAATCTTCTATGTAATTTCCAATTTAACACCAGGTTTTTTTTTTTTTCATTTTCAATTATCTTTATATACAGGAGATCCTTTCAGTATATACTAAGTAAAGATTTCATCAGTTTGCACCCAAACACAAACACAAAGTAAACAGTAAAAATACTGTTTCAGTACTAATTATAGCATTACTTCACATTGGACAACCCATTAAGGACAGATCCCACATGGGACGTAAGTACACAGTGACTCTTGATGTTGATTTAATAATTTAACACTCTTGTTTATAGCGTCAGTAATCTCCCTAGGCTCTAGTCATGAGTTGCCAAGGCTATGGAAGCCTTTAGGGTTTGCCGACTTCGATCTTATTCCGACAGGGTCATAGTCAAAGTGGAAGTTCTCTCCTCCTTTCAGAGAAGGGTACCTCCTACTTTGATGGCCCCGTTCTTTCCACTGGGATCTCACTCGCTGAGATCTTTCATTTAGGTCTTTTTTTTTTTTTCCAGAGTGTCTTGGCTTTCCATGCCTAAAATACTCTCATGGGCTCTGCAGCCAGATCCGAATGCCTTAAGGGCTGATTCTGAGGCCAGAGTGCTATTTAGGACATCTGCCATTCTATGAGTCTGCTGTGCCTCCCACTTCCCATGTTGGATCGTTTTTTCCCTTTTGATTTTATCAGTTAGTATTAGCAGACACTAACCTTGTTTGTGATCCCTTTGACTCTTAGACCTATCAGTGTGATCAATTGTGAACTGAAATTGATCACATGGACTAGTGAGATGGCATTGGTACATGCCACCTTGACGGGATTGTATTGAAATCGCCTGGCACATTTCTAACTCCACCATTTGGGGCAAGTCTGATTGAGCATGTCCCCAATTGTACATCATAGGAGGCTAGTTTTCATGGTGAGTTCTTATTACAATCAAAGCAACTGAGGAGAGGACAACACATTTGACAAAGAAAGCAATCAGTAAGGATGAGAAATCCCAGTATATTTAGAAAACTTTTAATCTTTGAGAGACTGGAGCATGTAGAGGAAGGGGTGAGGTTTAGACAGGGAGAAGTAGACTAAAATGATGCTGGAAACATAGGGCTATTTTGGTCTTCACAAACACTTGTAAGAAATACCTACTACAGCCTATAAGCAATTGAGAACTTGGATTGGCTAGGATACTTTCAGCTTCCAGTCTCAGAAGCCCCAAATAAGAGCGGCTTAAATATAGTAAGTTGCTCAGAAATAGGGCAATTCCAGAATTGGTTGATTCAGTATCAAACTGATGCTTTAAAGACCCAAGAGACTTCTATCTTTTCAGTCTGCCGTCTTCAACATGTCAAGATGTTCTCTTGTGATCCAAATAAGGTGGCTACCATTTCCTAACCACATGCAGACCTGAGCCGCCCATTGAAGAAGCAAAAGCATCTCCTCCCAAGCCTATTTATTAGAGCCACGTATTTACTGGAATCCCCCTAAAGGACTTCACTCAGGTGTATTTGACCAGAATTTGTCACATTTCCATGAATAAATCATTCCCCACACAGGGGAAAATGACTAGACCAATCACTATATACCCATGTAGCAAGAAAGGGAATGCTCTCCAGTGCCTAGATAAACAACACACTTGCATCCACACAAAAGCAGTGGTTGCAGAGAATGATGGAACAGAATGGATTTAGATGAGCAACCCCAGAGTCACTGACAGATTCTAAACTGCTAAATGACACCATTAGGTTTATTATTTAGGAAGATTCTCAGGAAATATGCAGATGGATTTAAGGGAGGGGGTATGTGGGTGATAGAGAATACTGTTAGGAAGATAACAAAATGTGGAAGAAATGATGAAGGCTGGAGAAATAGAGAAGGTGGGTGTTATAGATCATTTGAAAGAAATAGAAATAATGATATTAAATGACAAGCTGATATGAGAAACAACTTGAAATAGAATGCTGTTAAGTTTACATCCAGGATTCTTTGAACTTCTACTGTTCTTGTTTTATCTCTTTAGTTGGAACTTAATTTTTATCCATTCTTCTTCCTGTATATAAGAATTTAGGTGCACAAATGTCATATTAAGCATGGCTTTCAGTATATCATACAAAATTTTATGCATAGTATATTCATTACCAGTTTTTAATAAATTTCTAATTTCAATTAAAATGTCTTTTATGGTCCATGTACTATTTAAAGTTAACATTTATATTTTTAACTATATAGTACCTTTTAGTTACCTTTTAATATTTATTTTGTATTAATTATATTGGAATAAGAGAATATACTCTTTTTAATAACACTTCTTAAAGTTATAGTGAGATGTAGTAATGGTGTAGTATGCTGTTCTCTTTTTATAAATTACCTCTTTAAATGTGTATTTGAAAAAGAAATGTGCATTCTTCAATTGTTGAGTGCAGAGTCCCACCCAAGGGTGCGTCAAAATGATCACAGAAAAACTGAATTAAACAGTAAGTTTATTTTGACACAGAAGAATTTCAAAGCCATGCATTGTTTTTCATACTACACATTTGTTCATGAGCTTTTAGAAGTCCCCTTGTATAAACTGATTTAATAAATTTTACAGCATTTAATAAATAAATTTAATACATTTTTATTACCTTTTAATTCTATTTTCCATGAACTTTTTGAAGAAGGCTCATGTTTCTATTAGCTCAAAAGCTATTCAAGCTCATTTAAATATTCAAGAGCTTCCAGCAAAATGGCAGCTAAGTTGAATGCTCAGGTGATAATAATCCCCACCAAGACACCAACTTGAACAGCTATTCAGGCTCCAAGACACCTTTCCAAGAGCTATAGAAGCCAAGTGATAGGCTACCTAGTTTTGGCATAAAAATAAGAAAAATGCATTGAAGATGCATGGAGAGATGAGAAAGGGGAGAGTTGCCTGCATTACCCCTCCCCCAACTCCAAGTAGCAGTGTGAAGTAGGAGAGTGAATTAAATTCAGACCTTGGACTTAAAATATAGTACAAGGCCTGCCATGATAAAAACCAGTACACAACAGGTCCCTGACCCAGGCCAGTCCTGCAGACTGACATTTTAAGACTTCCTTAGCGAGGTAGCCAAGGAGCTGCCTCCTCCACCCTCCCCTCAGGTTCCAACAGAAAATGGAGCACAACAAACTGCTTGGGACCAGGACAGCAAAGGAAGTTTAGGACCTTGTCTTGAAGTACAGACCGGAGCCGTGCTGTAAGACCCAGAATCTGATAAACTCCCAAGGCATCTGTGCCCAGGCCAGTGCTCACAGACAGGGCCCTAGAGTTGCCTCAGCACGGAGATCCATGCCGATGGTGGGATGGTCTTGCCACAGCATGCATCACCACCCGACTCAAGTGAGCCTGGCATGCACCCCAAAGACTGCCCAGGACCTGGAGACTGTGAGATCCAGGTGTGGCCCAGCTTAGCATCAGCTTTCAAAACCAAGGAGCTGCCTTTATCACTCCTCCTCCATCCTTAGACAGCAAGGAGCAGGAAGACTGTCTTGGGACTCAGTGCTAGCTTGGCTGATAAAATCCAGCAGTGGATAGAGCCTGAGAGTCACTCTCCTCAGAATTATTCCATTACCAAGTGGAGTTCCATGGCCCCAGGCGTGATCAGTCTGAGAGTCCAGCCAGTGGCCTCGGCTGAGTCTGTCTCCAACTGTGTGGGCTTTGGCCTTAGACCCATGCTGTTCAGGTTTGGGTGGACTGTACTCTGAGTGTGATCTTGTATTAGGGCATTGGTAGAGGGCATCTAAGTCAACTCTAGGACTTGGGGTAATCTTTTAGGGATGGACTATCCCTATTTGTATAGCTCTCTGGTTCATTCTGAGTAGCATGTGAACTACAGATGTGGGACCAATCTCAGCTCAGGGTATCACTGAGGCAATGACCATGCACTGGCAGTGGACTTACAGTGAGTATCAACTTATGGCACCACCTACTGACAAAGAAATAGACATTTCCACAAGCTCAGAGTAAGCATAGGTTTTCTGGAAAGACAGCCCCAAATGAAGCCAGATTACAATAACTGGCAACAAACATTTACTAACCCTTCAATATGCAGATGGTCTTATATATCAACAGGCATCAAGAACTCTCAGTGAAATGTGACCTCACCTAATGAGCAAAAATACAGTGTCAGAAACCAACCACCTGGGATCTGACATTGTCAGAAGGAAGAATTTAAAATAGCTGTTTTAAGCAAACTCAATTTTGAGTGTACACATAGAAATAATTGAATACTCTAACAGGAACTTGACAGAGAGGGAAATACTTTTAAAATCACACCAAAATGCTTTAATTAAAAACTCTACTAAATGAAATGTGATAAAAGGCACCAATAGCAGAATTGATCAGATAAAAGAAAGAACCACTGATCTGGAAGGCCGACTATTTGAAAATATAGTTTAAGGAGAGAAAAAGCATCATGAGGAATGAAGAAACTATAAGAACTTTGGGATAGCATGAGAAAAGCAAGTATGAATAATTGAGGTTCAAAAGAGACTTGAGAATGCCCAAACAATTAGAAAACGTATTCAAAGAAATAATGGCAAAAAAACTTCCCAAACCTAGACAAAGATATAACTATCCAGGTACAGAAAAGTCATCAGTCAGAATCAACTCAACCAACTCTATGTCAAGAAATATTACAATCAAGATCTCCAAGATTAAAAAATAAAGACAGAATTTTCTAAGCTATAAGAGCATAATGGGTTCCCAAGTGACCTGTCAGCTTCCCAGCAGTAACCTTTTCAAGTCAGCAGGCAGTAGAATTATGTGCTCAAAGATCTGAGGGAGAAAATTGTCAGCCAAGAATACTACCCAATAAAGCTATCCTTCAGATGTGAACGAGAGGTAAAGACATTCCCAGAAGAGAAAAGCTGAGAGAACTTACCACCACCAGGTCTGTCTTACAGAAATTAAGGTAGCTCTTCAAACTGAAAGAAAGATGTGAACAAGGGAAAAATATAGGAGTGTGGAAAACTCACCAGTGAGAGTAGCTATCTAGGAAAATTCAGAATTTTCCAATATAGTAAACATTCTACATAAGCCATTTACATCTTTAGTATGAAATACTAAAATAATAAAAATACTAAAATATTAAAAATAAAAATATAACACATTGAGAGTTAAATATATAAATATGTAAAATAGGACATCAAAAATTCAAAATGCAGGAAGCAATGGAATACAAAGGTAAAGTTCCTTATTTGTATATCTTATCTCTTCAGTCTGTCTTTTCATATCTTTAGAATCAATGTTAAGTTCATACTTTTTCAAAATAGCCTATAATAACCAAATAAGTTTTTTATATCCTGAAGGTACCTACAACGAAAAAAATCTATAGTAGATCTACCAAACAATGAAGCAAACAGAACACACTATTAGAGAAAAAACACTTAACCACAAAGGAAGATTTTAAGATAGTAATAAGAAAGAAATAAACTAAAGTAAAACTGGAAAACAAATATAAAAATTATAGTAATAGGACCTTACCCAATCATAATTACCTTAAATGTAAATGTATTAAATTTACCAAATCGTAAGACATAGAGTGACCAAATGAATATGAAAACAAGGCCCAACTATATGCTGCTTACAAGAAACTCACTTCACCATGCATAAACTACAAGTGAAAAGATGGAATCAGAGTTTATATCAACTGGTAACTATTTTGTTTCATCAATTTTCTCATTTTATTATTTTTTGTTATTAGGTTTCTGAATGCCCACATATTTGATGGATGGACCAAGTCTGACAATAAATACATACATACCATTAAATTGAGACTTATTTCGGCTTTGTTCATATGTAAAGATGTTTCACTTACATAGGAAAAAGCATTATGTCCCAGTGGATTAAGATATCACTTGCAATGTTGACATCCTACATGAGTCCTGGTTTGAGTTCCCACTGTTCAACCAGGGATCCAGCTCCCCGCTGATATGTCCAAATACTTGTGGCCCTGGCACACATGTAGGAGACCTGGATATAGTTCCAGGCTCCTGGCTTTGGCCTATTCCAACCCAGACCACTGAGGCTGTCTGGGGAGTGAACCAGCAGATGGAAGATCTGTTTCTCCCTCTATTAACTCTGACTTTCAAAAATATAAATCTTTAAAAATATGTGTCTCACATATTACTCTAGAATTGTATCATTTAATATTTCTACATAAAATTACCATTTTTAAAAGTCTTATTGAGTTATTTGGTGAATGCTAAGTTCTTTTAGATAGGCAGAATTATAATGAATATGTATATATAATTGGATCAAAAGATCCTACTTATGGTTTTATCAGCCCATTAAGTGACTTACAATTTGGGCCAACAGCTCTCAATATGTGTTGTTCAAATATCTGATTGAAAAGCAAGCATGAAAGACTAAAAATGCTTTTTTTGTGACTTTATGATTGAAGTTTTCAAAATACTTTAAAATGATAAGGCAGAATTTCCCAAATTTGAGACAGTCATTCCTCTTAGAAAAATAAGAATGTAGGGTCAGAATGTTTCCAAGTCTATCTTTTCTACCTTTCTCACTAATTGGCTCCAACTTTTATGATCTCTGGCGGACTTTTTGTTTTGAACTCTACTTGACTTAACCAGATACCATGGAGCTTATATCCTACTGAACATCTTATGTTTCTGTCAAATAAATGTGTAATTGTGAGGGCAATATCCAGAAGACAAGGGAAGACGAAGGTGCAAAGCCCAGCATTTGTGCTACTTCTCCTTTAGATATGATAGCTCTGAAGTTGGAAGTCCAAGGCTCAAATTGAACGAAGCTCCCAAGAGACCCAAAAGGCAATGGTTCATCATCAATGAATAATCCATAAAGGAAATTAAGAAGTCAATTCCACTTAGATAGCAATAAAGAGAATAAAATATTAAACATTTAACAAAGGTGAATAATTTGTACATTAAAGGCTATAAAAAATTACTGGAAGAGATTAAAGATTAAAGAAATGGAAAAACATTCAATGTTGATGGAATCAAATATTTAATATTGTTAAGAAGTCAATACTGCCTAAAGCAATCCACAGATTCAGTGTAATTCGTGTCAAAATTCTAACTGGTCTTTCTGTGCATAAACAAAAATCTGATTCTCAAATTCATGTGAAATTACCTAAGTTTCAAATATTCAAGACAATCCTGTACAGAATAAACAAAGCTTAAGAGCTCATTTTTCTTTTTTTTTTTTGTTGCAAATTTTTTTTAACTTTTATTTAATGAATATAAATTTCCAGTGTACAGCTTATGGATTACAATGGCTTCCCCCCCCCCATAACTTCCCTCCCACCCGCAACCCTCCCCTCTCCCGCTCCCTCTCCCCTTCCATTTGCATTAAGATTCATTTTCAATTCTCTTTATATACAGAAGATCAATTTAGTATAAAGATTTCAACAGTTTACACCCACATAGAAACACAAAGTGAAACATACTGTTGGAGTACTAGTTATAGCATTAAATCACAATGTACAGCACATTAAGGACAGAGATCCCACATGAGGAACAAGTGCACAGTGGCTCCTGTTGTTGACCCAACAAATTGACACTCTAGTTTATGGCGCCAGTAACCATCCTAGGCTGTCGTCATGAGTTGCCAAGGCTATGGAAGCCTTCCAAGTTTGCCGACTCTGATCATATTTAGAAAAGGTCATAAAAGACAGAGTGAGGATAGTAACCAATGATCCTAAGAGTGGCATTTACCAGGTTTGAACAATTATACAGCATTAAGTGGGGAAGAGGACCATCAGTACACACAGGTTGGGAGTAGAGCCATTGGTGGTAGAGTAGAGGTTATGATTACAAAGGAATGAGGCCCAAGTGCACTAGACAGGGCCTAGAACAAAGGACAGAGTCATTATTAGAGGAGCTAAGAAAGGTGCTGTCTAAGCTACAATTAAGTTTTCTGATTGAGAGGCAAATAGAACCTGATAGAAGGGGCTTGATAATAATCTGGTGGGCTTTAGGCCTTGTAAATTCAGAGGCCCAGACCTATCTATCTCTTCCCATGGGGTATATCCTAAGGGAAGTGTGAACCTCCTAGGGGAAGGCACTCTGTTGACTTTCATTACTTGGCTGGCCTGGGAGGAGAGCTGGCCAGGTAAAGGCAGGGGGCATCTCTAACAAGAAATTTACAGTTCTGCCTGCAATGTTGCTGACCCTACTTGACCATCCCCTCAGCTGCAGTGGTCACTTTGGAAGTTGGGCTGAGTGAAGGGCTTTTCAGCTTAGAGCCAATAAGATCTGTGGCTCTGACCTGGGCATCCTTCGACTCCAGGGCAGGTCCATTTCTAGTGATCCAACTCTTGGCAGAGCTGCCAGGGCTCTTCACAAGCTGACTTCTGCTGAAGCCCAGGCTTACCACATTGAAAGCCACTGCAGTGGACTGGCCTGTTGGGTCTCCTTGAGGGCAGATCACTGTACAGATCAGCCATTAATAGGCCTGCCACCCATTGCTTCTGATGCCGAGTTTTCTTTTCCTCCTGGTTTGTGTTAAAGCAGACCAGAGGATGCAAGTCAAGGGAGTGCCCGTTTCCCATCTTTAATCTTCGGTGGCCTGAACTACAAGTCTATAGTCACAGGCATGTTCTGTAGTAGTTTTTCTAAGGTAGACAATGCCCATGAGGAAAATTATATTCTCACTTAAGAAGTTTCTTTCCCTTTGGTCTGAGGTTTTTTCTACTTACTGTTTACTTCGCTGATGGCGAAGTGAATCTAGCTATGAGATTATTATTTGAGTTCTTATTTTGGCTATGCTATTGCAGAAAAATGTTAGCATCTCTTTTATAAGGTCTAAAGATTAAATTGTGCATCCTACAGATTCCTTCATAATAGAATTAGTTTCCTACCTTGAAGAGAATAGAGAAATGAAAGAACAAGTTGGGCTTAGAATAGAGAAATGAGGGAGCAAGTCCTAGATCGCTTGCTGACAATAGCAATATCACATGAATACTTAGCAAACAGTTTCAACCATTAGATAACAACTTAAGAAAACATTTACCAGAAGGTCCAATGCCTTCTATAAATTTTAAGAATCATGTATTTGAAAACACCTGTTAAATATCTAACATGGTATAGTTTGTTTAGCCAGTAAACTTAAGCACAACCATCTAAAATGTTTTTAGTTTCTTTCTACCAACAAGTCTAAAACATATGATACACAGATTCAGGTCACACAAATTAAAATGTATCTTTGATTGATTTTAGCAGCTTAAATTTATGGACAATCTTATCTATAAGCCATTTAAAATAAAACTCTTAATAAAATTTCCCCATGTGGACATACAATATGTACACACATATAATATAGCATAATAGACCAATATAGCAATTTTAATAATAGCTTTTAAAATCTTTAACTCTTTTTGTAGATTGCCAATTGATTTGAATTGCTTTTTGTTTTTAGTAACCTCAGTTAACCATACTTTCTCTCAGTTGGTACTGTTAATACATTATTGGCTTCATCTGTTTACAGAGCCAACCCAAAGTACTGAATACAATAAAAGTGGCTGGAAAAAGTCCATAGGAACCTATAGGAGGATAGCTAAACACAGAACCAACAACGCTTTAGTTTTATGAGCAGCACATCATATATAACTGTGGATGACAAAAGACTTTAAGTCGCCATGTTTAAAATTATAAACTCATCAACCAACAAGAGGCACTTGCTTACTTGACAGTATTTTTGAAAGCACCTGTAGGATTTTACAAGTATTTAACCCTTTAAGCCTCTGGGGCTTTCTCATTAAGATAACTATCATGTCTAGTAACACAAGATCATTAGACTTTTTAATTCTCAAACATTTGTATTAATAGCATTTTCCATTATAGAAACTTAAAGTCTGGTACCACATCACATCTTGACAGTCCTTCTAATATACTCCAAATAGACTGATTAGTTGGTGTCTCTATAAGATGAGAGACATAGGTCCTTCGATTTTTTCAGTTGGGCCCAAACTGGAAAAACCAAAGTCCAGGATTTACTGGATATTTTAGAGACCAGATTGTTTGAAACTTTGATTTTTTGAATGCCTGTCAAGAATGCCAAGAAGGCTCAAAATCCAAAATATCTGGTTGAAATAAGATTTCTTAAAATCATGACATAACATAGACCAAATTTGACCATTGTTACAAGGTGATTATTCAAATTTTCGAAAAAAGCACATATTTAAATAACCCATAGCTCTTAATAAAAATGCAGCTGTTTTTGAACAATTAGAATTTAACGGACATCAAGAGATCATAATATATTACTTTAACACATTGCTTTAACAGAGCATCAGAGTTTAATTCTATGTCAAAGAGAAATTGAGCTTCCTGTGATCTTTTGCTGTGAGGTTTCCTTCCTTTACCTTCTTTCATATTGGTGACCATGTTTCTGTGTTTCTGTGTGTAAGACATCTTTAAGCATCTTTTGCAGGGCAGGATGAGTGGCAACAAATTCTTTCAGTTTCTGTTTGCTATGAAAAGTCTTAATTTCACCTTCATTCACAAATGAGAGCTTTGCAGGATATAGTATTCTGGGCTGGCAGTTTTTCTCTCTTAGTACCTGGGCTATGTCTCGCCATTCCCTTCTAGCTTGTAGGGTTTCTGATGAGAAGTCTGCTGTGAGTCTAATTGGAGATCCTCTAAGAGTGATCTGACGTTTCTCTCTTGCACCTTTTAGGATCTTTTCTTTATGTTTCACTGTGGTGAGTTTGATTACAACATGTCGTGGTGAGGATCTCTTTTGGTCATGTTTATTAGGGGTTCTATAAGCTTCCTGTACTAAGATGCCTCTGTCCTTCTCCAAACCTGGGAAATTTTCTGCTAGTATCTCACTGAAAATGCCTTCTAATCCTTTCTCCCTCTCCATGCCTTCAGGAACTCCTAGAACCCGAATGTTGGGTTTTTTAATAGTATCCTGTAGATTCCCGACAATATTTTTTAGATTTCTAATTTCTTCTTCTTTTCTTTGGTTTGCCTGTTTCCTTTCCTGTTCTCTGTCTTCTAAGTCTGATATTCTCTCTTCTGCTTCGCCCATTCTGTTTTTAAGGCTCTCTAATGTGTTTGTCATTTGATCTATTGAACTCTTCATTTCATTATGATTTATAGTCACTATCAGAGTTTCTTGTTCCACTAGTTGTTTCATTTCATTTTGATTCCTCCTTAATATTTCACTTTCACGAGAGAGATTTTCTATCTTGTCCATGAAGGATTTCTGTAGTTCAAGAATTTGTTTTTGAGAACTTCTTAATGTTCTTATCAATTTTTTGAGATCCGCTTCTTGCATTTCTTCGATCTCATCATCTTCATAATCTTGAATTGGGGTGTCTTTTTCATTTGGGGGCGTCATAGTTTCTTCCTTGTTCTTGTTAGCTTGGTTTTTGCGTTTGTTGTTTGGCATGTTGGAGATATTTGGTTTCTTCACTGTGGTGTTTTTTCTTGTTACACTATGGCTCTATATTAAGTGGACTGTCTGCTTTCAGTGGAGCCTTAGAGGCTTGAGATGAGTGTGGACTGAGAGCTGTGTTTGGTTCCTCAGGGTTGAAGGTGTGTCAAGGATGACACTCCCAGGTTAGGTGTGGTAAAATCTCTCTTTCTTTTTTTGATTTAAAAGGGAATTCCGCACAGCTGAACGTAATTGGAGGTAGTTAGCAGGCAAATGATATACCCACAGGAGCCAGAGATCGGAAGCTCTTTCCCAAGGACCACACAGGGAATCTCTGCTGCCCTCAGTGTGGGCTCCAATTCTCCTGCAGTCTCCCATTGGGTTGCCAAGTTAGATGCTAATCTCCTGTTATTTCACCCCTCCCCACAGAGTCAGGTTTTTCTGCTAGGCTCAGGGCCGGTGCAGACCTGAGGTCGCCCTGCTTATGACGTATGTCCAAAATGGCGCCTGCTCTGTCTTGCTCGCCTTTGAGAGGTGAGCGGAGAGAGAGAAACTTGTGTCCGTATCAGTCACTTTTTTTATTTTTTTTTCTCTCTCTTCTAGTTAGCCTGGTGAACTTTTCCCCACGGAGTTTCAAGCCTCGTTCCCTCTAGCCTCCTCTTTCCGATTGCCTGCTGGTATCTCAGGCTATGGAGGTTCGGCTCACCTCGCGTTCCAGCGCTGGTGCGTTGAGTCTGCCGCTGGTGTCCCGAACTTGGATTCCCATGCTCTCCACGCAGGTCCACTGTGAATCACTAGTTCCGGAAGAGTTTCCTCTGCTGTTTCATCCCCTACTCTTCCTTGACCCTGCAGTATCTCCACTTATATTAAACTTTCTCTCCCCCCGGACTAAGTGTGCTCCCTGCCTATTCCGCCATCTTGCCGCCTCTCCTCATTTTTCTAAAATTCAAAACTTAGTACAAAGTTATCATAATTAAGACTGTAATACAAGCATGAAAGTAAACATGAGGACAATGGAATACAATTATAAGTATAGAAATAAGTCCATACAGCTATGGCCAATTGATTTTCAACAAGCACTCCAAGACCACTTAATTGGGAAAAAAATAATAATCTCTTCAATAATGGTGTTGGGACAATTAGATATCCATAGGCAAAATAATGCAGTTGGCTCTTTATTTCATACAATTTAAAAATTAACTCAAAATAGATCAATTTTCCTAAAGGTAAGAGCCAGTACTGTAAAACTCTAAGGAAAAAATAAGTAAAAAATAGGAGTAAATTTCCATGACATTGGGTTTGGCAATAGATTCTTAGGTATAAAATCAAAAGCACAAGCAACAGAAGTAAATGGACTTCATTAATAGTAAAAACTTGTGCACAAAGAACAAAATATGAAATTAAAGCCTGCTCAGTGGGATAAAATATCAGTAAATTATCTATCTGATGAGGGTTTACTGTCTAGAATATAAAAGAAAATGCTTATAATACAACATTATTCCTAAGAACCTCTACCTCAAACTATTTCCACTCTTGTTTAACACTTTAGCCTTGACCATGCCTTAGACATAATGATTTGTATCTAATGAATATAAGACATAAGTGAGCTGTCACTTCCATTGACCTTATTTAAGGCAAAAGCTTCCATAGTTTCTCTCCATTGCCTTCTTGACTCACAAGTTTTGATGACACAAACTAGCATGGTACAGAAGCCTACAGCCTCAGGTTAAGAAATCAGATGTTTCCAACAACCACATGAAGAATTTAGGATGCTGATGGTGCCAGGGAGCTCTGGTCAGTGTTCCATGGTGGAGCAAGAATCCAGTATGACACCCAAGTTGGTCATGGTAGATTTCCTCTATCATCATCAGGGGGATGGTATGATTGTGCCTATTGGCATAATCACAACCTCACCTCCTCTCTTCTAAGGTGACCAAAGCCCAGGGTTACCCAACAGTGAGTGCAACCTCCATCCATGCTGGCACATGAACCACACAAAGGATCTGTCCAGTCCTCAGTATGAGCGTGGAAGCCTCTGCAATGACTCACCCCAGGTAGTCAGAGAGTTCTGAGTCTCTAATATCATACACAGTGATTGCCCAGAGACTCAGCTACAGCCCATGCCATATCATGCAGTCACAGGATTTCCATAGTCACGATGTGAAAGGCTCCCACAGTCACAGGTACAGAGGATCCCCTCTCGCCCCTGCAAGCCTGCCCCAGAGAGAGAGCAGGGTCATTTCCAGAGCCACTTGCCTATGGGTGCTTGGCCTTGGCAGTTTGAGCCCTGGAGCCTGTGATAGGTTGATAGAATGGGGGAAACCTCACAATTCAAAGTGGGTGCCCAGCCCCCTGTCAACCCTCCCAGCCAGACTTAAAGTCAGTGGGAAACAGATTTTTCCCCTCTGGTAAAATCCCCTGGTTGCAGAAGCCCCCAAGGCTTCTACTGCTGTCAAGATCGAAGCTTCTCTCCACCAGTTGCTGAGTGCCCTTGTTGGGCAAAGGAGATAAAGAAATGTGCTTTTCTTTTGCTGGGTTAGGGGGATCCTGCCCCCAGCTAGGGCTCTCAGCCAGATTCAAAGTCAGTGTGGTCTGCTGGGTTCCCCACTTGCAATATCCCCAGTGGCATGGGCTGCTGCCCTCTGCCTTCACCTCAGTCTCAGAGCCTGGCGTCACCTCCAGCCCCTGGCTGCGGGATTTGTGTATAAAGTCCCTGCTCACTGCTGGGCATCCGCACTTTCCTCCTCTTTCTGCAGAATTTCCACTGCAAACCTCTTTCCAGCTCTCCCCTGGGAGTACACTTCCCCTGCTTTTCTTCTGTTCTCTTCCCCTGATCAGAATCAGCATATCTTTTCCCTATTCAGTCATCTTGGAAGTTTATTGAAGTATAATTTTACTATTGTATTCTCCTGTCTACATTATACTTCAATTAAAAGGTGTACTTTTTAAACAGAGGAAAAAATAGAGGCTGGCACTGTGGCATAGTGGGTAAAGCATCCCATATGGGTGCTGATTCAGATCCTGGCTGCTCCACTTCCAATCCAGCTCCCTACAATGTGTCTGGGAAAGCACAGGAAGATGGCCCAAGTTCTTGGGCCCCTACACTCATGTGGGAAACATGGAAAAGCTCCTGTCTCTTGGCTTCAGCCTGGATCAGCCCTGGCCATTGTGGCCATTTTAGGGGTGAACCAGCAGATGGAATCTCTCTGTCTCTCTCTCCCTCTGTGTCCCTCTCTGTCTCTCTCTCTCTGTCTCTCCCTCTCTATATCTCTCCCTCTCTATGACTCTCCCTCTCTATGACTCTCCCTCTCTATGACTCTCCCTCTCTATGACTCTCTCTCTCCCTCTCTGTCTCTCCCTCTCTCTGTCTCTCCCTCTCTCTGTCTCTCCCTCTCTCTGTCTCTCCCTCTCTGTCTCTGACTCTCCCTCTATCTCTGTCTCTCTGTCTCTGTCTGTCTCTCTCAGAAATGCTGCCTTTCAACTAAATAAATAATATTTTAAGAAAAAGAAGCAAACCCTGATACATGAAACTTAAACATGGCCATCTTATAGATTCCTGCCTTTTTCCTGACATTTTTTTCACTTCCCATTGTATACTAGTATTCCCTCAGCTCTTAGTCTTTAATTATACCTCCTGCATTGAGACCTGATCTCACTCTTCTGATCACAGCCATTTTCACTCACCCCTTAGCCTTTTTCCTCTTCCACTTCCAACAGGCCCAGGGAGTAATACTCTTCCATGCAGGTCCAAATCCCTCAGCATGACAGATATCATAACCAGCTCTATCATTGAGGTGGAGTCGGAAATATTTACTCTTGTCTGTTTTGTGCACCTTATATATGGGCACATCTACATCTTTCAGGAGACCATAAGCTCCCCTTTAAAAGAATGTGTTTTACTCATGGTTGTATTCAGCATAATACCTAGCACAGGGCCTGGCCTGAAACAGATATTCAACAAATGAGGAATGATGTTGCAAAAGTACCCCAGTGCCCAAAAAGCATAAGGGGTTGTAGGGACCAGGCCAGGAAAGGGGGATACCTCCATGCTCCTTGTTCTTAAAGAAAGAAATTGTATTATATTTGCCTAAAATATTTAATGGTTTGTTTTGTTTCCTTTTATTTTGCCCTACACTTGACTTCAAATATCCCTCTGTTCAGTTCCAGATAAGGTATACTTCGCTATAATTATCTGATTACCAGAGAGATTAATAAGCCTTTTCAGCTTGGCTCATAAATCACAAATTTCTACAAGTGGGAGATTTTCACCCAAGAGGCAAACTCACGTTGCTTAGTCACTCTATTATCTCTTCAAATCTGTTTTAGAATCTAGCAGTACTTCATGTTCACAGGCATAGAATAGTTTTGACTTCCTCTGAGTTGAACATTATGTTCTAATGACCAAAAATGATAAATATTGTATTGAATAAAAGACAAGCTCATTATTTCAAAAGACTGTGAATCTTTATGTTCTTCCAAACAAAAATGCAGTTCTACTTTATTACTAGTTAACAATTTCAAAGGTTTAAACTACTAAAAACACTAAGTAATATCATGTCTGTAAAAGAACTTGGATATTTTTCTACCCAACATGGTTTATTACCTGGAAGATATGGTATTAAAGAAACATTAAGTAGGTACTGGATTCAGTTTATGAACCAAGAAGAGATATAAGGGGATACCCAATGTCACAATCAGGTTAGAAACTTTAGGAAGACTTTCAAACACAGTAACTGAAGATGATTTACCCGAAAAAGCAAAGAAACTGGATTTTGGGGCACAGAAAGCAAAGACTGGTATTATTCAATTAACTATTTATCAAGATTCCTTTTCAATATATCTAATAAATCCAGGTTAAGTAAGATCTCCTATCATCTGAACCACTCCAAAGTTAAATAACCCCAAAGTAAAATTTAGCTAAGAATCTCACCCTATTTCACCCAATAATTTTCTTCCCTGCTCTTGTAGCTATAGCATTACTGAAGAAAACTCTATAGTTGGGATCATCTTGATCCATTTATGTCTCATTTAAGTTGGTGTGAGTACCAATGTAGTGCTTGGCCAATGCCCACTACCATTCCTTTCAGCAGACCTTAGAAAAGTCACAACTAATTTTGCAGGAGGATGGCATATACCATCTTTAACTTTTATGAAAAAGAGGGAAAGAGGTAAAGTATAAAATATCAGAATGACACCACAGAAGAGTAGGTTCATTTTACTTACACCCAATTAAAAAAAAAAAATTCCTGGAGGAGCCGGCACTGTGGCGTAGCGGGTAAAGCCACCACCTGCAGTGCTGGCATCCTGGCTGCTTCATTTCTGATCCAGCACTCTGCTGTGGCCTGGGAAAGCAGTAGAAAATGGCCCAAAGTCCTTGGGCCCCCGCACCCATGTAGAAGACCTGGAAGATGCTCCTGGCTCTTGGCTTCGGATCACGCTCAGCTCCAGCCATTGTGGCCATCTGGGGAGTGAACCAGTGGGTGGAAGACTTCCCTCCCTCTCTCAGCCTCTGCCTCTCTGTAGCTCTGCCTTTCAAATAAATAAATAAATCTTTAAGAAAAAAAATCCTGGGCCGGCGCCATGGCTCAACAGGCTAATCCTCCGCCTTGCGGTGCCGGCACACCGGGTTCTAGTCCCGGTCGGGGCACCGATCCTGTCCCGGTTGCCCCTCTTCCAGGCCAGCTCTCTGCTGTGGCCAGGGAGTGCAGTGGAGGATGGCCCAAGTCCTTGGGTCCTGCACCCCATGGGAGACCAGGAGAAGCACCTGGCTCCTGCCATCGGATCAGTGCGGTGCGCCGGCCGCAGCGCGCTACCGCGGCGGCCATTGGAGGGTGAACCAACGGCAAAAGGAAGACCTTTCTCTCTGTCTCTCTCTCTCACTGTCCACTCTGCCTGTCAAAAAAAAAAAAAAAAAAAAAAAAAAAAAAAAAAAGAAAGAAAAAAATCCTGGAAAGAACTCTGGCTTTCACCATACCATTCATCTTTAAGCAAGAAAGACTGGATGGTATATAATTGGCAGTTCTCTAACAAAAAAAATAATAATAATAAAATAAAGAAAGATTTATCTCCTAAAAAAGGGAAACATGTATTTCTAAAGATCAAAAATACATTTACCCCATAAGTGAAGTTGCAGAGTTTTGGGGATATAAATAAGTATTCCTCTTGAACTCTCTAAGTTTGGAATTCATTAAGAGATAAATACAGGTAGAGATCCAACTAGTTATGATATTGCAAAGTTGAATTGAAAAGAAAAGCTCAGGATCTACGGCCAGTATCCAAATGCCTTACACTCGACCCCATGTCTAGACCTTGAGATTACACAACTGTGGAGAAACTGTAGAGACTCAACATAGCTGCCACCTCCCAACAAACTCCAGAGAGGCAGAGATAAAGGTTTTATGCAACATCATTATCTTTGTGTGAGCAATATATTAAAGAGATATTTACAAAGGTTCTGTCATTTAATAAAATTTAATAAGCATTTTTATGCTCCATTTTTATAAGTACTTGACAAACATCAATGAGCCACTCAAAGACTCCTTGAACCTGCAGAACTTAAACTTCTAGAAGTGAAATAGAAAGTGATAGATATGAAATCAGAGAAATGCTAGAGCCAAGGAATGCTAAGAAGTAAAAAATAAAGAAATAGTGAAATATATTTTAAAAACTAAGAATTTTGAGTGAGCAATGGGAAATAATAAATCCTGGGAAAAGAAAAGTTGGAGAATTTGACATATATTAGAGCATTGGCAAAGAAAAAATCAACCAAGGGAATCATAATGAAATGAGCATAATTTCAAAAAGGAATATGAAAACCTTTGTGCTGCATCAGCTAGAGGTTAGAGAACCAAAACCTGGAGGAGAGATATATTAAGAGATTTATTGAAAGGAATTGAGTTGTGTGCTTATGGGAGCTGGCTGAAGCTCCAGTCCACAAGCAGAATTCATTTTCTCAGGGATGCTTTCAATCTGCATTTGAGGCCTTTTAACTGATTAAATCAGGTCTGCAGAGATATGTACCACTTACCTAGTCATATGACTATAGATTTTAACCCCATCAATGAAGCTACATCGCAACACTTGGAGTTACATTTAATTGAATAGCTGGGAACGGTAGCCTAGCAATGTTGACATGCAAAACTGACTATCACAGATATCTAAATCCAGAACGATAATCTTGGTCCATCAGTGACTATGAGGCAGAATGAGATAGCCTCGTGAATGAAAAAGAATTAAATTCACTCCCCAATGAGGCAAAGTAGTTGGCTTATTAGATGTCTACTATGTTCATCAGATATGTATGTTTCTAGTGGGTCTGTGGTTATTGTGGAGCAGGAAAGATAAATCTCACACACCCATCATTAACTATAAATCACAGTGGCTGGAAGCCAGTAGCAGATTTTATATATAAGCTGTAGCCTCTACTTAGATGGCTATTCTTAAATCATACCTCGAGTCTCTTGCCCTCCTTCCTTTTCCCCATGCTATTCATATAGCTCAGAATGCCCTTAATATCTTTCTTCATCCCACTGACCATAAGACAATCACCTTCACTTGTCTTCCTTCTTGCTGGACACCACTTTCTAATTTTTATAGCGTTCCTCATGTGCATCCCATCTTCTTTATTACATGGTAAGCTCTGGAGGCAGCACTAATTCTTACATCTCAAGGAATATATTGCACATGGTAAAGACCTAAAATAAGTTTCCTAACTGAATAACTAAAGAATTACTATAGTGATGCATTTTAAATAATGATTAAGAGTTCAATATAAAAGCTCAAAAAACTCTAGATAATTAATAAGTCATCCTGACAATGCAAGCATTACATTTAAATTATTTTAGGTTTGCAAAATGTTTTGCCCTCTTATGCAGTGTTAGTGTTCCTGTTGAATGATGAAATTTTAACCAAAAAAAGAACTATGAGATAAAAATGTTGCAAAATTAAGTCTAAATAGTGATTTGATTATTTACTATTTAGAAATAAAATATATTTTAATGGAAAATTTAATAATTTTATGTGTTATTGGTACACTATTAATATCTATAGTCAATATCTCATTAATTTGTCATTAAATCCATATTGATATTTTATTGTCATTTTTCATCCTCAGAGTAGATATCAATGGGAACCATTATTGTGGATGGACCAGGTTTGATTTTTCCAGAGAAAAGTGCTTCTCTATCTGGTGTATTTATAGAAGGTGACTGTCAGAAAGAAAGGACATAAGACACCCTTACACTGTAGGTCTTGTATGAGACTTCATACAACTAAAGCACTCACTGTTCGGCTTATTACTGGGACATATCTACACAGCAACTATATTCTAATTATTGTTTTCTTGATTATAAAGCAATGCATTTCCATTGTAGAACACTCAGGAAACATCACACGGATGAGAATTTATTTACCTCTCATGACTGACTTTCCCTTCCACTCCTCCCCAACTTTGCACACAGCCTCAGTTGAAGAACTCTTCATGCCAACGCACCGTGACATGCCTTAATGTCCCGAAAGGCACCTATGTGATAGCCATTAGCCGTACCTTAATGTCCATAAGAGGTGAACCTTATGTCCATCTCTCATGAATGCTCGAGAGAAGTCAGTCTGGCTACTAGCAGCTGTGACAATTACAATAGCCAGGACCCTGCACCCACCCCCAGGTCTCTGTCCTGACAGCTCTCACCAGTGTGGAAGCACCTCAGCTCCATACTAGAGACATGTCCAGGCTTAATTACAGAGTATAGAGAATACTCACTGCTCATATTAAATTTATATTCCCAAGTAAACCTTAACAAAAGAAAGTGGGAAAGTTCAGAAATGTGACAATCAAAGGCAAGCACACAGGCTTGGCTGCTTAAAAGGGTGGGGCATCCTGAATCAGGCAAGTGGAGAGAAGAAGGCAAAACAGGGAAGGCAACCCTGGAAGGGAGGCTGGTGCCAAATACCAAAACTGAGACGTTGGGTAGGGAAGAGGCTTTACAGGCAGGCAGAGTGGAGGGATGTGAATCCCTCATTATCTTGCCTTGGAATGGCCCTCTATGCCCTCAGGCCTGTATCTGACATCCCTATATTTTAGAACACTGAAATGGAAGCCATTAAAAAAAAAGTGCACCTGAGCAGATGGCCCTTTATACCCTGTCTCCTGGGAGAGGCTCTTTCACTTAGTGGCTCAGCCTGAGGACAACAGGGCGGACTGCAGTGAACACCAGGTTGGGAGTAATTGCTCCCTGGGGGCCTCACAGGTGTTCAAAATGAATGAGTCTAGGACCTCTTAATAAGGGAACAAGGACAGCAGATAAAAACTAAACACTGAGATTCCCCATGGAGAGCAATAATAATGACTGGATTCATGTGTTGGTTTTTTTGTTTTTTTTTTTTTTTCCTAACTTGGAACCGTCTCAAACTCAGAAGAAAGTTGCAAGTACAGTACAAACTTTAGTTTTCTGAATCACTGGGGAGTAGGTTGCTGGACTGATGCCCTACCATTTACAAAGAAAGACATTGTCTTACACCTCTGTAATTCCATCATGGAAAGCAGAAAACACCGGCACATCACTATGTCTTAATTCTCAGATCCATCCAAGTCTCTACCAGTGGTGTTCTTCAACACCCAGCTTGGATGCACACGTTGCACATGGATGACAGTTTTTTCTCTACCTCCCTTTGGCTTTCACAGTCAAAGCTTTCAAAACTACAGCCTGGTTGTTTTGTAGGATGGATTTGTCTGACACCTCCCTGCTATGGGACTCAGGTTTATGTTCGCTGTGGCAGGAATTTCACGAAAGTGCTGTGTTTTCATGTTCTTCCACAGTGGGTACCTGGGTTTTGTCCTAGGACTGACCCTGATGGAATCTGTCAGGCCTCCTTACTAAGAGATGACTCTTTTCCTCTTTGTAAATTTGTATATTGTAAGGAGATACTCGGAAACACATCACTGGCCTATTTTTCATCACGCTTGTAATTCACTTATTCATTTACAATTAATATGAACTCATGGATTCTTTAGACAACAGCTATAAGTCATTACTATCACTGCTTATTTTGACGTTCAAATTGTTCCCAGTTTGGGTAGTGGGAGTCCTTTCAAGCAGGCTTCTCTGACCTTTTGAAATGTCCTCATCAATCCTTTAACACTGTGCTTTCTGGCATAAGAAGTTCCAGGCTCATCTTCTACTTTCTCTCCCCAGGCTTGGAATCCCTTATTTCCCCAAGAAACAATGTTACCTTTCATTGGAGACCAGTATTTAGAAGACAGAACAAGGGACAGGGAGAACTCATACCCATATTTGGGTATTGCCTCTACCCAGGTGTTTCAGTGGACAGTAAGCACATAGGTACATATATCTGTGTGCATACATGCAACACATACACACATGTACGGATACCTAGACTTATCTACAGTTAATTTTTACTTACATACATCAAAACTCAGAGTTCCCACCTGTAACTTCTGCATCCCATCCTATACCACAGCATTTATTCTACTTTTCTCCCTTTCTATATTTGTAGCTCATTCCTCCAATATCAAGAAACTTGATTCATGTAACACTATATCAACTTGTTTGGCCACTTCTCCTATATGTTATTCATCCCACATTACTACCATTGTCATTCCCATCTTATTAAAAGAGCAAAAACATTAAGATCTTGTTTTACTAAAATCCAAGCCAGGGGGCTGGCGCTGTGGTGCAGAGGGTTAAAGCCCTGGCCTGCGGCACCAGCATCCCATATGGGCACCAGTTTGAGTACTGGCTACTCCACTTCCAATCCAGCTCTCCACTATGGCCTGGGAAAACAGTAGAAGATGGCCCAAGTCCTTGGGCCCCTGCATCCATGTGGGAGACCCAGAAGGACTTCCTGGCTCCTGGCTTTGGATCAGCACAGCTCCATGGCTGTCGTGGCCATTTGGGGAGTGAGCCAGCGGATGGAAGACCTCTCTCTCTCTCTCTCTGGCTCTACATCTATATGTAACTCTGTCTTCCAAATAAATAAAATAAATCTTAAAAAAAAAAAAAAGAAATTCAAGCCAGTCTAAACTGAGTCATATCACTGTGCCTTTTAACTACTTTAAGCAAGAAGGCTTGAAGGTACTTTTCTCCTGAGACCAAGGAAAGTCAAGCCATCTCTATTTGTGGGATTTGTAACCCAAATTCCCTCTTGTCTCACACAATCACAATGCCACAGTAACACCACAGAACATGACGTAACACACACTTTCCCAGCATCCCATGGTAAGGACATTTCATAGTTCTCATCAGTCCCCATCATAGGCCATCAGAACTCCTTCCAAGATTTTGCTGCTGTAAATTAGTGCCGTACCTTTGTCAACTAAGTAATCCCTAAAAGAATATAGAATTGGTTGTGGCTACACATTCAATTCTTACTGCAAGCAACTGGCTCTGGCCTTTGGCAGGAGTAGCAGCAATGGGCTTTCTGAAGGGATTTCTGGGATGTGGTTGTGAGGTGGAGAGGATGACAGTAAACACGCAACAGAAGACGTGGTTGAAAACATGTCAGCTGCAAATCAAAAGGAAACTCATCCTTTGGTCACCCAAAAACAAAATGTAATTTAAATTGCTTCCTGCTGATTTTTGAAAGAATAAATCTTGGAAATTTTCTCAATTTCCCGAGATTATAACATTTGCTGGCCTCCATTTCCGTGAGTTCTTTTTAATCAAATGAAGCTTATGAATATCTGAGTCAGTGTTAGGTCAAGTGGCAGATTTTTATATTCATCATTTGTTCAGTGAAATAGAACTTTTAGAAGACAGTCAATAAATCACTCTGTCACTTGAAAAGTGAGCTAGAGAAAAAGATAATGGGGGTGGTAAGACAAATTATAAAATGCCAAATATATTCATAGCAATTCATTCATAAAACAGAAGAGAAGTGATTTCGATCTTTGAAGCATAATTCCAATATAACCTTTCTTTTCCTTCAGTCAAGGAGCACAGAGAACCAACCCTAGCTCTAAAGGCTCTAAATATAGAAAAATCAGTTTAGCTTGGGAACTTTAGAGCTGTAAAATGTTAGTAACATTTTTCAAGCTGCTGAGTCCCTCTTCCATATGTACAGCCCATTTCTAATATAAATGATAAATAATGAATAGCAAAGCTATCTCTCGTCAACTCCCCCTTACCCAGGACAGGAGTCCTCCTCCCTTCCCTGCCCTCCACTGAAATCAGAGCAGTAGATTCACTCGGGGACTATCTCAGGCCCTGAAGTCCAGCAGAGGAGGGCTTTAATCCTTGCTTTGACACTTACGGATTGTCTGATTTAGGGTAACTTCCGAATCTTGCCCCTGTTAAAATATGGACTATAATCCCTATATTCTAAGGTTGTATAGAAATTAAATTGAGTGTCTTCAAGTTTTACTGTACCCGGGAACTTTTTTCTTAAAGATTTATTTATTTATTTGAAAGTCAGAGTTACACAGAGAGAGAAGAGGCAGAGAGAGAGAGAGAGAGAGAGAGAGAGAGAGAAATATCTTTCATGCGCTGGTTCACTCCCCAATTGGCCACAGTGGCCAGAGCTTCACCAATCCAAAGCCAGGAGCTTCCTCCAGGTCTCCCACATGGGTACAGGGGCCCAAGCACTTGGGCCATCTTCTACTGCTTTCCCAGGCCATAGCAGAGAGCTGGATAGGAAGTGGAGCAGCTGGAACTTGAACCAGTGCCAATGTGGGATGCCAGTACTACAAGAGGCAACTTTACCCACTACACCACAGCGCCAGCCCCTGTACCCTGGAATTTTCAAAAATCCGGATGCTTAAGCCTTAATCTCAAGCAATTAAATCAGAATCTCTAGGGAGAGACCTAGGTATCAGTTTGGTTTTTATGTAATTTCTAGTTGCCCCAACTTTTAGAACCTCATCGAGCTAGTATGTGCAAATATCAGTACACAGCCTGTCCTATATAGCAGGCCTGCAGGTAAGTGTTTTTTTTTTTAAACATGACATACTTTCAGTTTATTATATAGCCTTAAGATTAAACTTGTACTAAGAATTCAACAAATAAGAAGAAAAAAAATATTGTTCCCCAACAGTAGAGACAAGGGCTATAAACAACAGTCCTCAAAATGAGTTAAGCAGCTTTAACTATTGTGTCTTGTCAAATCTCACCATGTCTTCCTGTCTGCCTTTTCTTTCCATTCTCATACCGGGTTGTCTCCAGACACTGTTAAGGTTATTAACGTTTGACTTCAGGGCCATTTTCCTTTGAGATCCTTCTTTCCTAGCTCCTTGCTCTCCACGTACTCCCTAAATAAAATAGCAACTTAATACCCCCAAAATGAACGATACAAGGATAGGGTAGAAAGTTACTAAGTGGCAAGTATAAAGAGTGAGGCATGTGAGAGACCCAGGTGGCACACTGGGAGCTTGCTCATCACTCACTGCGCTTGGCTAACAACGGGGGCGAAATTTCCGATTCAGTATTCCCAACCGAACTATTCAGTGCACAGTGCGGCTGTTTTGATTATTTTATTATACAATTACATCTTCTGATTCCAAATCCTCTTTGTTCTGATAAGTAAACATTGTCTTCGTTAATTTCAAATCACCATGGTCATAGCTGCCGTGGCACATGGCCAAGAAAACCCAGTGAGCATCTGATCTGAAGAACAGCCATCTTCAAGGCTGCCAGACTGATTTGTTTGCTTTTAACCAAAATGAAAATATAAGCTAATTAAGATGAGGTAGTGATGAGTCTGTCCTAACGGAAGCACTGCTTCAGGAAAACAAGTGGTGGTATCACTACATGCGTGAGTCACTTCAGTTTTATATTTTTGTTTTTATATGTTTGACATGCATTATAAGAGTGTGTCAACCATTCCCCATAGATTTCTGACACAAAGATGAATAATTCTCTGGAACACTTGCTAGATCAAGGTGCTGACTGAAAACTGGCAGATGAAAAATTGCACTTCCCAAGTAAGTTATACAACTGAACCAAACAATATGAAACTTCAATCTCTACCTCTTTCAAAATCTCCAAGTTCTTCTATTGATTAAATGCTCATATTAACAAAATGTCTGGCATTCAGGTACTTTAAAGACACTCTACATTTGCATCAGGCATTTCTGAACTCCCTTTCACTTCTCCATTCTCTGCAATACATGGCTAAGAAACTGAATTTTCACTCAATATCTAAAGTACCTTTGCTCTGATCACCTCCTCTTAAGCCCATTGATGAGGGAGGGATTCCTTTCCTGGGGTCATGGCCAATCACACAACAAGCAACACTGGACATACAAGCAGCCGAGTAGCCATACATCCTCACAGCCTGGGAGAATAGGACACAACACCGTGAGGGCAGCATGGAGACTGCACTAGTGAAGGGAGTGAATCTCCGGAGGCTGTGAGCAGCAGGCTTTGCAGTAAGGAGAAAGTGTGGTGACCCCAGTTCCCAAGGGAGGGTGTGATTGGCCTGTTGAAGTCATCCTGTGGGCTCATAGGGAACCCGAGGCTCCTGCTGAGGGGTAAACAGGCACTGTGCCTGGATGCTGCGGTGTTGAGGATTCTTTGGCTGGATGACTGTGTCTGCAGAAGCAGCGTAGGCAGGGGAACTTGCTATTCGGCCACACGAGGCCCTCCCAATTTTCCCCAAATATCAAGGCACCTATTATAGGCGGAGTTCAGTGTAGACCTTACAATGCAGGTTTACACATTATGCATTGTCAGTAGCCAGAATCACTCAAAGGCTGGATAACCAAATGTTGAGCACATTGAACAGAAGCCTCTTTTTTCGATTGTGTGCCTTTCTCCATTAATTTGTAAACTCCAAGTGGGTAAGGCCTTGTCTCTCTTGTTTTCCACTATCTCCCTAGTACCACACAGAGAATAGTACTAATATGTTTGATAAATATTTAATCAATTAATTCAATAGCACTTTCATCAGCTAAGATCCACTGAACTTAAACATTCTTGGAATCTGTGATTCTAGGACATCAGTTCAGGTTCATGTTGGCAGAGGAAAACATATTAACTTTGTGACCTTGTCATCTTCAATTTTGCAGCAAACCCTAATCCTGTCCTACTTTCTAGAGCTCTCATTAAAACAAACACCAAATTTCAATTTTTAAAATATTTTCTATATATGCTTTTTGAGAGTGTGTGGGCTATACAAATAGAAGCTTGGCAGAAAACCAACACAAAAAGAGCCAACCTCCAGCCAAAATGAGAGTGGCCATAATGGACAGTATGTACTACTGTGTATGTCTTCCTTCAGGATCCATTGTAAATGTCAGGAACAGTACACTCAATTATGCCCCACTCCTCAACATGTACAATTCTGGAAAGTGAGTCAGCTCTCTGCCTCCCCCTGACTCCTTCTTTAAAATTCAAAGCCCACTCTCAAATAGTGCTACTTAAATGTTGACTTGAGAACAGAATATACTGAGGGACAATTGTGTAAAGTCAAATCTAACAATATCTAACCAAAGAATAAATAACATAATAAACACCCGTGTCCATGTGACTTTTATGAGTAGTATGTTGGATTAAATTCTATCTAAAATTCATGAGCATCCTCCCTACATAGTGAAATTTTAATTATTTTGGCTGACTATAATTCTAATTAATGAAGTAGACACAGTGAAGCAGCTACTAAAAGGTTGTTTAGTAAGGAAGAAACAATCTAGAAATAACTGTTTCAACTGATATTAGGAAAGATTCTATTCTTCACAATTTTCTTCCTAATAACCCTTAAACGAAGGGCCAGGGCTGTGGCATGGCCAATTAAGCTGCCTCCTGGGATACTGGCATTCCATATTGGAGCACTAGTTCAAGTCCCAGCGGCTCCACTTCCCATCCAGGTCTCTGCTAATGTACTTGGGAAAGCAGCACATGACAACCCAAGTACTTGGGTCCCTGCCAGTCATATGGTAGCAGGGACTCAGATGGAGTTCCAAGCTCCTGGCATAAAAAATAAAATAATCCTTAAAAAAATCAGAAAGTATGCATCTAAATTTTGGTGTTCCATTTTATATGATATTTGAGATTAGAAATCAGTATCTCCAAGTTTAAATTTCCTCATCTGTGTACAGTGGTGATAATACTTGTCTTGATATTCATTCTGAAAAACAAACAGTACTCATGGAAATAGTCTAAGAAGTACAAAATGTTGTCTACAAATATATAATTCTAATAGACCAAAGATTCTTTGATATTTCCATTCCACAGTTTTACCCTGGGTCACCAGTCATCATTCTGTCAATGTTACTAGGGTTGCTGAAGCAACCATTTCACCAAGCACACATAGGCAGCCTAGAATCTAATATCAAGCTATAAACCTGGATTCTAAAAGCAGTTCACTTTTGGGACAAAGATCAAGAACATGACTTCTAGACACCCTGCCTAGATTCGATTCTTGTTCTGTACAGAACCTAGGACACGACCCTCAAACTCTATGCCTCAGTATTCTCTACCCTAACATCCACATAATAGCATTTTCTTCCTAGGGTTCTGGTGAATAATCAATGGGTTCACGCCTGCCATGTATCTCAGCAGTGCCTGATGTACAGTAAGCCCTTGACCCTTGGGCAACTGGCTGCTGGTCGTTGCCTCCCTTCCAGACACTCTCCAGCCTTTCAGTCTGCCAGCCTTGGTCACAACCTGAGCACTCCTGCTTCGTTCCTCTTACTCACACCAACATCCAGTCAATCTCTGAACCCTGACAAGTCAAACCCCCACATTGATCTCTCGCCTCTCTGCCTCCTCACTTCATCCAGATCACACCTTTCTCTACTGAGTGATTGTAACTGCCCAGAAGCAACTTCCCTCTCTCTCTCTCTGCCTTCCCATTCCTCCCTTAATTGCCCAGTGCATTTCCCATTTCCCCTGACTTCTGAAAAATGAAAACCTACCTGTCCTTGTCTCTTGGTTTAAAACTCTCCAGGACACAATCTAAGTTCTGTAACACGGTACCATAGCCAACAAACCTGCAGAACCTGGCCGTGGCCCACTTTCCCAGACCCAACTTTTGCGTTTTCCAACTCATTGTATACAGTCCTTCTCAGGCCTTTATAGTTACTCAGAGGGGTCCTATCTCTCATTCCTGCAATCTTTCCAACTAAACTTTTCCTAGGATATCCCAACATCCTTTCTTCAACTGGCTCATTCTTATTTTGCTGAATGTCTTAACCCATCATTTCCTTCTGAACCTTCACTGGCCCACTGAGTATAATCAGAGCCCCCTATTTAATGCTGGATGTCCCCACATACCTCTGCTACCTCTTCCTTTATTATAATGGCTGGTATAACATCTGTCTTACTCCTTTCAAACAAAAATATAAACGAACAACCTCCAATAAAGGAAATTTCATTTGGGAATAAACAACTAGAATTACAATCCAGGACATATCTACATAGGCAGTGTAATCTCTGGAATAGCTGGAGAATGAAAAGGTTGGAGGTTTAATTGGGACGGAGATATATATCCAGGTTATTGTGAAAAAAAATTCATTGGCCTGTTTTATGCTTATGGGAACTGATAAGCTCTGCTTGGCAAGGAGGCAGCTATAATGTGAAGTTAGTTTTAAGGTCAGAGCTGGCAGCTCCAGCATCTGTTGCTAAGTAAAAATCATCTTCAAGATGGCAGGCAGTTTTGTTGGATTGCTTCTGGGAAGTAGCTCCTGAAGTTGGCATCACAACCTGAGTGTTTCTCTTATCCATGGCTCTCAACTCCATGTTAGTAGGGCGTGGCAGTGATGACTCCATTCATGTAATGAGTTTCTATACCTCTTATAGCAAGAGTTCCATGAGGGGGGCTGGCATTGTAGTACAAAGCTGCCACCTGTGATGCCAGCATCATATATGAATACTGCTTTGAGTCCCGGCTGCTCCACTCCTGATCCAGCTCCCTACTAATGCACCTGGGAAGGAAGCAGAAGATGGTCCAAGTGCTTTGGCCCCTGTCAGCTAGATGGGAGACTCAGATGGAGTTCTAGGTTCCTGGCTTTGAACTGACCCAGCCCTGGCTGTTATTTTTAGAGAGTGAACCAGATAATGGAAGATCTCCTTCTCTGTCCTTCCCTCTGTCACTCTTTCAAACAAATAAATACATCTTTTAAAAAAAAAAAGTTCCATGAGGATCTTATATCTTTGATTTGCTTTACTATTTGAAGATCCTGGCACATTGCCAGGCACATGCATAATAAATATATAACCAATATCACAGCTCTGACTTCCATGATGTAAATCCTCTCTCTACTCTTCCATGCCCTTTCACCACAATTACAAACCAGTTCTGAGGAAAGAACAATCCTGAGAGTGTACTTCAAAATTCTAAAGTGCTTTGCCTTCTGGGCATTGATGACAGATATAGAAATGTTCACTGCTGCTTGGATGATGTACACAAGCACAGTCCAAAGTCAGCTTATACTATTTTTAAGCTAGCTTAACAAGGTTGAAGTTTACAATGGATAAACTCCATTTTATTTTATGAGTAATAGAATAGAAACTGCAGCAACAGATCGATGTACATATGAAAGTTGACTTTCTAAGGGAAAAAATAGCTTTCTGTATCATTGGGAAAGGTATTATCTATTCAATGAATGCTACTGAGACCTGGTATGTATCCACATGGAAAATAGGAAAATACCTGATCCAGTCTACAAGAAAAAATAAATTTAAAATTAATACAGCAAAGGACATAACTTAGAATAAAATGGGACTATTTTTGTAATCTTAAAAAAAAAGGAAACAAAAAGTTACCATAAAAAATTTACTTTTTCCCAACAAAGCCTTTTTACTTTTTATTTGTTGAACTATTTAGTGGAGGCGTAAGCCTTTGACTATATGGGGTCAGTGTTGCATAGCCAATAAAGTTACCACCAGGATGCAGGCATCCATATGGGCACTGGTTCATGACCCAGCTATTCCGCTGTGAATCCAACTCCTTGCTAATGGCCTAAAAAAAGTAGTAGAAGATGGCCCAAGTGGTTGGCCCCTGCCACCCACATTGTAAACCAGAATGAAGCTCCAGGCTCCTGGCTTCAGCCTGGCTCAGCCCTGGCATTTGCAGCCACTTAGAGAATGAACCAGCAGATGGAATTTCTCTTTCCCTCTCTCTATGTATAACTCTTTCAAATAAAGAAAATAAATCTGTTAAAAAAATTTTAGGGGCTGGTGCTGTGGCATAGCGGGTAAAGCCACCACCTGCAGTGCCGGTTCAAGTCCCAACAGTTCCACTTCCAATCCAGCTCTCTGCTATGGCCTGGAAAAGCAGTAAAAGATGACCCAGACTCTTGGGCCTATGGCCTGGAAAAGCAGTAAAAGATGACCCAGACTCTTGGGCCCCTTCAACTATGTGGGAGACCCAGAAAATGCTCCTGACTCCTGGCTTCAGATCAGCGCAGCTCCAGCTGTTGCTGCCATTTGGGGAGTGAACCATCGGATGGAAGACCTCTCTCTGCCTCTGCCTCTCTGTAACGCTGTCTTTCAAATAAATAAATAAATCTTTTTAAAAAAAATTATAAAGCCTTTGACCATAATGTAAGAAAAAAGAAAAAATATTAGCTCAATAAATAATTTAAAATAAAAAAATTTTAAGTATTGACAAATTTGTATAAAACTGATATCTTCTGTATGGTAACAAAAGTAAAATATCATAACAAATTTAATTATAAAAAGACTATGCTAGATATGTGTGCATATATATGAAATATATAGTATGGATTGAAAGAGGTGAATTCAATAAAATTTATGTTTGAACCATTATAGAAAATTATTTTGGGGCCAGCTCTGTGGTGTAGCAGTTAGGGCCACCACCTGCAATGCCATCATCCCATATGGGCGCCGGTTCCTATCTTGGCTGCTCCACTTCCAATCCAGCTCCTTGCTACGGCATGGGAAAGCAGTGGACAATGATCCAAGTCCTTGGGCCCCTGCACCCACATGGGAGACCCAGAGGAAACTCATGGCTCCTGGCTTCAGATCAGTGCAGCTCTGGCAGTTTAGGCCATTTTGGGGAGTGAACCAGTGGATGGAAGACCTCTCTCTCTCTCTCTCTGCCTCTGCTTCTCTGTAACTCTGCCTTTCAAATAAATAAATCTTTAAAAAAAAAAGAAAATATTTTATGTAAGAAACAACACCAAAAGACAATAAGCCTATGAAAAATACCAAGCTTCATAGGTAATTAGGAAAATCCATATCAGTAAGATGAAATATCTTTCCCTAGACCAGACTGGCAAGATTATTGTCAGTTGCCAATGGAAGAGTCCTCAGAAGCCAAACCTTGACTGAGAAGTAAAATTAATGACATTGTACCAAATTACAACACAAAGTACAAAATAATCCAGAAGTCCATGCTGGTATAAAAATAGCTAAATAAACAAAGAAATGCTGGAAATTAGGCCCCACTACCTAAAAATAGAATTCAAAATAATCTATGTAGCTCTCCCACCCTCAAGGCGGTGGAGCATAGTTCCTACTTGTGTGGGCCATAGTAACTTCCTTCCAATGTATACAGTTTGAAAAGGAAGAATAGAACACCTTGACAGTGGAGGAACCTGACAAGCCCTCCTTCAGCCAGCTACCAAGGCCCACACCACAAGTCATGCATCCTGTTGATGGTACGTACTATGGAGACGATGTGATGAGACTGGCACTTCTGTGTTCTTTCTCCCAAAAACCATAGCCCAAACTGATCATGAAGCAAACATCAGGAAAGTCCAAATTGAGAAGATCCTACAAAATAACCTGGCTGGGATTCCTCAGCGCGTGAAGGTCATGGTGATGGATAGTTATGTGTGTCAACATGACTGGGCCACAGGGTGCTCAGACTTTGTTCACATTGTTCTCAGCACGTCTGTAAGGGTGTTTTTGGGTGGGCTTCACATTTAAGTTGACAGACTAAGTAAGTAGAACAAAAAAGTTGGTTTAAATCAGCGGGAATTCTTGCCTCATTGCTTGATTGAGGATGTCTGTTTTTCCTTGACTTTAGAAATTTGAATTGAAACATTGACTCATCATAGGCGGCTCTATCATCAGCTCTTGGTGCTCAGGCCTTCGGACTTAGAGAGACAATACACAGGCAGCTCTCTTAGCTGGGCAGTTCACAGCAGTTGTCAACATCACACACACACACACACACACACACACTCTGGTTCTATTTCTTTTTTTTTTTTTTTTTTTTTTTTTAAACTTTTATTTAATGAATATAAATTTCCAGTGTACAGCTTATGGATTACAATGGCTTCCCCCCCCCCATAACTTCCCTCCCACCCACAACCCTCCCCTCTCCCGCTCCCTCTCCCCTTCCATTTGCATCAAGATTCACTTTCAATTCTCTTTATATACAGAAGATCAATTTAGTATAAAGATTTCAACAGTTTGCACCCACATAGAAACACAAAGTGAAACATACTGTTTGAGTACTAGTTACAGCATTAAATCACAATGTACAGCACATTAAGGACAGAGATCCCACATGAGGAGCAAGTGCACAGTGGCTCCTGTTGTTGACCCAACAAATTGACACTCTAGTTTATGGCGCCAGTAACCATCCTAGGCTGTCGTCATGAGTTGCCAAGGCTATGGAAGCCTTCCAAGTTCGCCGACTCTGATCATATTTAGACAAGGTCATAAAAGACAGAGTGAGGATAGTAACCAATGATCCTAAGAGTGGCATTTACCAGGTTTGAACAATTATACAGCATTAAGTGGGGAAGAGGACCATCAGTACACACAGGTTGGGAGTAGAGCCATTGGTGGTAGAGTAGAGGTTATGATTACAAAGGAATGAGGCCCAAGTGCACTAGACAGGGCCTAGAACAAAGGACAGAGTCATTATTAGGAAAACTACTACAGAACATGCCTGTGACTATAGACTTGTAGTTCAGGCCACTGAAGATTAGAGATGGGACACGGGCACTCCCTTGACTTGCACCCTCTGGTCTGCTTTAACACAAACCAGGAGGAAAAGAAAGCTCGGCATCAGAAGCAATGGGTGGCAGGCCTATTAATGGCTGATCTGTACAGTGATCTGCCCTCAAGGAGACCCAACAGGCCAGTCCACTGCAGTGGCTTTCAATGTGGTAAGCCTGGGCTTCAGCAGAAGTCAATTTGTGAAGAGCCCTGGCAGCTCTGCCAAGAGTTGGATCACTGGAAATGGACCTGCCCTGGAGTCGAAGGATGCCCAGGTCAGAGCCACAGATCTTATTGGCTCTAAGCTGAAAAGCCCTTCACTCAGCCCAACTTCCAAAGTGACCACTGCAGCTGAGGGGATGGTCAAGTAGGGTCAGCAACATTACAGGCAGAACTGTAAATTTCTTGTTAGAGATGCCCCCTGCCTTTACCTGGCCAGCTCTCCTCCCAGGCCAGCCAAGTAATGAAAGTCAACAGAGTGCCTTCCCCTAGGAGGTTCACACCTCCCTTAGGATATACCCCATGTGAAGAGATAGATAGGTCTGGGCCTCTGAATTTACAAGGCCTAAAGCCCACCAGATTATTATCAAGCCCCTTCTATCAGGTTCTATTTGCCTCTCAATCAGAAAACTTAATTGTAGCTTAGACAGCACCTTTCTTAGCTCCTCTAATAATGACTCTGTCCTTTGTTCTGGTTCTATTTCTCTGGAGAACCCTAATACAGTCATCAGAAACAACAAACATTTGAGAAACTGTCACAGCAAAGAGGCACCTAACAGACAAATGTAATATGGTATCCCAGAGTGGATCCTGTAGCCGAAAAGGGACAGTAGAAAAGCACTAAGGAATTCTGAATAAACTGTAGGCTTTAGATAACAATAATTATACCAATATCATTTCATTATAAAGAGATAATTGACATATTCCTAAGATGTTAATACAGAAACGGTATGGAGTACATAGAATTCTCTGTCTTATTTCACAATTTTCTGAACCGGGCCATAATACTAACCTTATTTTAAAAAATATATAGGAGGGCCGGAACTGTAGTGCAGTGGATAAAACTGCCGCCTGCAGGGCTGACATCCCAAATGGGTGATGGCTCGAGACCCGGCTGTTCCACTTCCAATCCAGCTCTCTAGTATGGCCTAGGGAAGCAGTGGAAGATGGCTCAAGTCCTTGGGCCCCTGCACCCATGTGGGAGACCCAGAGGAGGCTCCTGACTTCGGATCAGCCCAGCCCTAGGCATTGTGGCCATTTGGGGAGTTAAACATAGATAGAAAACCTCTCTCTCTGCGTCTCTGTAAGTCTGCCTCTCAAGTAAATAAATAGGTCTTTATATATGTGTGTATTCATAAATCTATATATGAATCAGTGAGTTATAAAATTATACTCAATGGGAATCACCAAGCACTGGTGAGAAAGGGAAGAAATCAACATTCTCCCACACTGTTGGCAGAGCCGAATTAGTAATGATTTTGGGAAGTGTTTGTTGCTATCAAACCTTAAATCAACATACATTTGATGCAATTCCACTTCTAGGCACCTATTTAAAGGAAACTCTCCCACATATATATATAAAGGTAAAAAAAATGAGATTCCTGTTTGTAATAGGGAAAAATGAAAACAATTAAAATATCCGCCAATAAAAATCATTTGATAAATTATGATATGACGCAGTACTGTGCACCCATTAAAATTCAAATATATGCAGTAACAAAATAAGACAGAAGATGGAATGTGTGTTTGTAATCATTCCCTCAAAACTTCTCGCTCAAGTGACAGCAATGGAAAATGAAAGTGCATAATTTATTTCACAAAGAGCTAATTTTCCCACTATCTAAAGCCCTTCTAAAAATTGAGAAGTTCAATATTCCAATAGAAAAACTAAGCAAGAGATATGATTTACAATTCAGGAAATTCAAGTGGTCATTGAACATATGAAAAAGTAACAATTTCCTTCAACTTGAAAATGCAAATGATGCTGGATATTTACACCAAAAAAAAAATAAATAAATAAAGTTGTCAGAGAGTCTTAGAGGCATATTTTCATGGCACGAGGAACAACATGAAGGGGGCTTCTACTAGGCAAAGAGGGGACATTCTGGGGCACTCAAAAAAATTACTGTAAAGGATTAATACAATAAAATGCATGAAAATTTATGAACTCGTAACTGTTCTCCAATGTGAGGCAAGAGGAGTCCGATTTCTTTTGGAGGTGGCTGGGATGTCAACTTGCTGTTAAAGGGGAAGAATCAGTCATGTATTCTGTGTTTTCCATACTGACTGAATTTCACTGGAAACAACTACCAGGTAAGCAAAATTTTCTTTAGGGAAGAACCACAACTAGTGAAGATAGGACAAAGGATAGCTTTCGTTTTTTTTTTTTTGTTTTTTTTTTTTTTTCAAAAATCGCTATTTTTGATATGTCCAATGAAAATAGTCTAAATGAGAGAGAAGACTCACCTAGAAATCTCCAAAGGAGAAAAAGCCTGCAAGTATCATCAGACTTTTTTTTTTTAAGTTTCAGGAGAATTTTCATACTTCTGTAAGTTTAGGGAAAAATTCCAAATGGGAACAAAGAAAACAAAGGAACAAGCTATGTGTTCACTAGAGAGAAAACTTAAGTTTATAGAAGCAAGTACTGTATCACATGTGTCCATTGTAATTAATTTTTGTGTGGTCATTATCATGTAAATGTCGACTGTACTAACAAATCCCACCATGCCATAATTGCCAGATCAGGGGGTGAGTGACAGCAGACAAGATAATGGGGACAGAAATGGGAGGAGGAGGAATATAAGAGATCTCACTTCTCATCTTCTGTAGGAGAAAACCCAGAGTTTATTTAAACCAGACAAGTGAAGCATAAATATGCAAGCACATTATTTAGAGATCAGAGGTTATTAGCTGACAGTTAAGACGCTCTGAAAGTGAAGCAGCCACGGAGAACAGGGGGGTGAAGTTTTGCAATTTTCTTCATAAGCTCCCTTGAACTCTTTGATTTCTAAAATATATTCATATTTTACTAGGAGGTGTCAGATACATGAGTTAGAATAAAATCAAGTCACAGAACAAAGTAATTTGATTCCTTTTATACAAACACTAATCTGTGCAAGGAAATGTGTAGGCAGAGCAGTGAAAGGATACATGGCAAACAGGTGAAGCCACTTTCTCCTGGGAGGAGTTGGGGACACGAATGTGGCTAAAGGGCGAAAGAGCGCATTGGCTACTGCCCTGTATACTTTGACATCATTTGAATCTCCCATAGTGTGCATGTATTCGTGTATTTTCATGTACAGAAGAAAATAGGGGAAAAAATTAGTTTGTAAAAGAACATCATGCTTGGAAAAATACCAACAATAACTGGCTTCCTTGCTTTTTCCTAACCCTTGCCACTTCAAGACAGGTGTCCTGCACGGGATTAACTGAAATCAGAAAAGGTTCTTTTTGAATTGCTTCAACTCTTGATATCGACTTGCCTATCAGAAAAACTATGTTCCTAATCGTTATGGAAAAACAGATTGGGTACTCTGAAATGTATTTAACTTCTCACACCCCAATTATTTTTATTTTATTCATAGGAGAAGCTATCATCAGCTATACCACCTATAAAATCAAAATTATCAACCATGAAAACTCAGTCCTTATCTCTTTCATTCCTTGCTTTCTAATAGCTTTAAAAACCTTGCACTTCCTTCTCTTTTTCTTCTTTTCCCCCCCTACTTTACCACTTAAGATCACTTAACCCCATGTATTTTCTCAATTTAACAATGCCTTATATTCATATACTGTGGATCATAAAATTACTACTAGTCAAGGTTAAGTAGTGCCTATAATTGAAATGACATAAAGGTAGATAATTTTTTGTTAAAGTATTTTTTTTAATTTAGGGTAATCTTTGAATATTAGGACTCAATAACCAGCCAAACAGAACCTATTACTTAAGGTTTACCTAGATTTGAAAAGCACACCTTTTCTTAATGAATATTTATTTACAAATAAGACATTTTTCATTAGCATGACCTGAACATACTCTTACTGATTTAATGCAAAGATGTTCTTATGTAGCCAGAATATTTAGTAAGCATTCCTTTAATGAGGACAGTAAGAGGGGAACAGCTATACCACTTAACAGTCCAGGAGATGATGTGAACATGCAGTGGGGGTCCGGAGAACCTCTCTGCCTTCCTCTGCCCCTACCCACTGCAGATGACCCACCAGCAAGGAATTCAAGAGGCCTCAGCTCTGAGGGTAGATGATCCCCCACGGGGTGGACCGCCTGGCCCCACACTAGAGTCTGTAAGGCACAACGATTTGAAAGATGGGATCCAGGTACCTAGTTAATTGTATGAAATAATCTTTCTTGAATAATATTGGATTATTAGGATACTACTGATAGTAAGGCAGGAAAAAGACCAGAAGAGAAGAGAGGGAAAGAGAAGGAGAAAAAAGAAGTGAGGAGACGGGGAAGCACTTGAGTCAGAGGCACACTTTGGATAATGAAACAGAGCGCAGATTTCTGATCAATGCCAGCAATTCCTGTGTATTTCTCCATGTTCATCAGAAAAATATATATATAAATATATAATACTTTATATATATGTCAGGCCTGTTTAGACAGAATGGTCATTGTCATTTGTCACATAATGACCAACTCACCATGAGCTTTCCTATTGTAAAGCAAGCATAATAATTTAGTAAATGCTTTAAGTTTTTCTGGGTTTTGAGGGCACCAGGGGTTTTATAGTATGTCCAGGTTTTAAACACACACACACACACACACAATGTCTGCTAATCATTTCCATTTATTCATTTTATTTGAAAGGCACAGAAACAGAGAAAAAGAGAGAGGGTAAGAGAAACAAATCTTTAATCTGCTGGTTCAATCCCCAAGTGCCAGCAACAGCTGGAACAGGGCCAGGCATAAGCCAGAACCCAGAAACTCAACTCGGATCTCCCACGTGGGTAGCAGGGACCCAATTTCTAGAGCCATCATCTGCTATCTCCCAGAGCACACCTGAATGGGAAGCTGGAACTCAAACCCGGTCACTCTGATGTGAGATGTAGACAACTCAAGCATCCTAACTGCCACATTAAAAGCCTGCCCCTGCAGATCTATTTACTGATGAAATCATACCTAATATTTTACATCTAACTAAATCTTAGAAATTACTGAATGATACTTTCATTAGTTACCAAAAAGAGATTTAAATGCTATTATTACTTTTCAAGCCGGCGCCGTGGCTTAACAGGCTAATCCTCCACCTTGCGGCACTGGCACACCGGGTTCTAGTCCTGGTTGGGGTGCCAGATTCTATCCCGGTTGCCCCTCTTCCAGGCCAGCTCTCTGCTATGGCCTGGGAAGGCGGTGGAGGATGGCCCAAGTGCTTGGGCCCTGCACCTGCATGGGAGACCAGGAGAAGCACCTGGCTCCTGGCTTTGGATCACGCGATAAGCCAGCCCAAGCGGCTATTGGAGGGTGAACCAATGGCAAAAAGGAAGACCTTTCTCTCTGTCTCTCTCTCTATCCACTCTGCCTGTCAAAAAAAAAAAAATGCTATTACTTTTCAATTCCAAGCAAGAGAATCTAACTTAAAGAACCTAAAAAGATGCCAGTCCAAGTGTTATTTTTCATTGTCTTAAATTTTGTGAAGATACCAGTGCGGCAGTCTGCTTTGCCTTTCTGGTTGTGATCTTAATTTATTACATATACATTTGGAAAGATTTTTTTCCTTATCCTAAGTCTGACCAGTTGAGAATATGGGATGGGCCACAGACACCACCAATGAGTGTCTCTCATGATCTCTGTTTCTTCTATGTACCATGTAACAGATGAATACCTTCAAGAACCTTTTTAAACCCATGCTACTAATCTCCATTTTGCTGTTTAAGAGAGGAAAAAAACTGACTTTCAGGTAAGTTGAAAATTTGACCCAGGACAAAACAATCCCTAAGTGGATTCAAACTCAATTCTGAACTCCAATCCTATTGTTATTTCTTACCTGGGATGCTGCCTTCCTTCCCAAGGTGGTACTCTTGTATTTTATGAGACAGTAGTCTTTAAGTTCCATTTTGAATAGAAGTGAGGTACACATTTAATTAACCGGAGTGTTTTCCAAAACAAGCTTCCTAACATCTTTAAATCCTTTTGTGTAAACTTTGGTGTTCTTCCATTGGGCTTAAGTTTAGGAATTCACACACAATGGTATTTGAAGCCTGTTAAGTATCTACTTCCATTGTGCTAGAGTCCTGGGGGAGGATAAAGAGTGTCCTCTAGGCTGAGGAGAGCCATTGCATGCCCTGGACACTTCAAAGGGGAGGAATGCCTGTCATAAGAGTTTTATGGCAGAAAATTATAAAATATGGGCTTGCGCAGGTAGTACCATTCTGATGTTATCCACCACATGGAGTATTTGTGTTGTTCCTTTTGTTTTTTTTTCTTTTTGGGGTTTTTTTTTTTTTTTTTTTTTTGAGTCCCTCAAATCTGTTTAAACAAAGTCAGATTAGGCAAACTGATTCCTTTGGCCAACTCAGGAGCCACCTCAAATAGCGTCGGTTTCATAATGTATACAATGAGTAATTTGAACCATTTAAGTTTCACTAGTCTAGATATAGGGTGCCTAATACAGTAGTGGACAAGACACTTGGAACTCATATTTTGAGTCACTAAATGTCTGAACTTTAATATTTTGAAATGTGGAAATCTTACTGACTTATGACCATTTTAAAATGGCAAGATTGATCCGAGTCTACTTCACAAACGTCTTTTCCACTTGGAAAGAAAAAAAAAAAAACTGCCTGGGGAAAAATGCTTTCCAGAAAAACACTATATAGTTTATATAGTTTATGTATTGACAATTGCCAGTGTTAAGTTTTGGGCAATGGTTAATGACAGAATTACATGAATTACATACATGTTCTGATACACTTCTCAGAGATTTATCATTAAGACACCAAAGAATAAGTCTACCAGGAAATTGTGGATTCAAATATATGAAATATATGGATAAAAACCAGGCTATTTTAACTATTGAGCTATAAAACTCCAAGTTCTGTTCTATAAAATGTCAGCACACATCATGAATACACAGGAATCACAACTGCAAGAAGAAAAAGGATGAAAACATCCATCAGCATTTCTCACTGTAGAGTTTTTACTTCAACACAGCCTCTGGGAAAGATACTTTTGTTTCATTAATGGGAAAAACATTTTTCCTAAATAAGAATTTTTATTGTCAAGGCACTTAAATACTATTTAATACCACACTTCATAATCTTTCTTAAATTAGATTTTTAAGATGATGAAAACTAATTTTTATAATAAAAATGTATACTAGCCAAAATTGTACATAAAACTGTAGGTGACTCACCCAGTTAGAATGGCTCTCATACAGAAATCAACAAATAACAAATGCTGGCGAGATGTGGGGGAAAAGATACACAAAACCACTGTTACCATGGAAGACAGTGTGGAGATACCTCAGAAATCTGAATACAGACCTACCATGTGACCCAGCCATCCCATTCCTGGGAACTCACCCAATGGGAAAGAAGTCAGCAGATGAAAGAGTGATCTGTACCCCCATGCTTATTGCAGCTCAATTTAGAATAGCTAAGATATGGAATCTATCCAGTCTTCAGTTGATGGACATCTGGGTTAAGAAGTTATGGTATATATACACACTATGGAATACTACAGTGTTTAAAAAAAATCCTGTTGTTTGCAACAAAATGGATGCACCTGGAAACCATTATACTTAGTGAAATAAGTCAGTCCCAGGAAGACAAATACCATGTTCTCCCTGATCTGTGGTAACTAATAGAGTACCTAAAAGGTAATCCACACGAGTGAAATTAACACTTTGAGATGCAGTGATTTTTAACAGCCCTTGTCGCGACTGTTGAGCAATGGTGTTTGTTTTTTCTCATATTATTTGTTGAACTCTTTACTTAGTGTAGAGTTTATTTTATGAGTATAAAATTAGGTGAAACTAGATCTTTGTAAAAACTAAGACTGGGACTAGAGATGGAAGAGAAAGAGTGGGAGCATGGGTGGGAAGGAGGTGGGGTGGAAAGTATAACTATGTTTCTGAATCTGTATATGTGAAATACATGAAATTTACATGCCTTAAATAAAATTTTAAAAAACTAAAGGCTACCCACGGTCTTCAGTTTAACAACTCTGTATCTAGAATTATCAAGAAATTACTCATATCTTAAATACATGTATGTATATATATTCCAGGGGAATTCAAAAAGTTAATGGAAATATTGAATCACAAGATTATTTTAACACAAAAAATGAAATCCATAATTTTCTAGAATATGTATTTTCCATGAAGTTTTTACAAATTTCTCATGTTTCACATATTTTTTAACTTTTATTTAATGAATATAAATTTCCAAAGTACAGCTTATGCATTACAATGGCTTCCCCCCTCCCATAACTTCCCTCCCACCCACAACCCTCCCCTTTCCCCCTCCATTCACATCAAGATTCATTTTCAATTCTCTTTATATACAGAAGATCAGTTTAGTATATATTAAGTAAAGATTTCAACAGTTTGCCCCCACATAGCAACACAAAGTGAAAAAATACTGTTGGAATACTAGTTATAGCATTAAATCACAGTGTATAGCACATTAAAGACAGAGATCCTACATGATATTTTTTAAAAATTAATTTTCTATACCATTTCCAATTTAACACCAGGTGTTTTTTTTTTAATTTTCAATTATCTTTATATACAGAAGATTGATTCAGTATATACTAAGTAAAGATTTCATCTGTTTGCACCCACACAGAAACACAAAGTGTAAAAATACTGTTTTAGTACTAGTTATAGCATCACTTCACATTGGACAACACATTAAGGACAGATCCCACAGGAGATGTAAGTACGCAGTGACTCCTGTTGTTAACAATTTGATACTCTTGTTTATAGCGTCAGGAATCTCCCTAGGCTCTAGTCATGAGTTGCCAAGGCTATGGAAGCCTTTAGGGTTCGCCGACTTTGATCTTACTCCAATAGGGTCATAGTCAAAGTAGAAGTTCTCTCCTCCCTTCAGAGAAAGGTATCTCCTTCTTTGATGGCCCCGTTCTTTCCACTGGGATCTCACTTGCAGAGATCTTTCATTTAGGTCTTTTTTTTTTTCCCCAGAGTGTCTTGGCTTTCCATGCCTAAAATACTCTCATGGGCTCTGCAGCCAGATCCGAATGCCTTAAGGGCTGATTCTGAGGCCAGAGTGTTGTTTAGGACATCTGCCATTCTATGAGTCTGCTGTGCATCCTGCTTCCCATTTTAGATCATTTTTTCCCTTTTTGATTCTATCAGTATTCGCAGACACTAGTCTTGTTTGTGTGATCCCTTTGACTCTTAGACCTATCAGAGTCATCAATTGTGAACTGAAATTGATCATTTGGACTAGTAGATGGCATTGGTACATGCCACCTTGATGGGATTGTATTGGAATCCCCTGGCACGTTTCTAACTCCACCATTTGGGGCAAGTCCGACTGAGCATGTCCCAAATTGTACATCTCCTCCCTCTCTTTTTCTCACTCTCATATTTAACAGGGATCACTTTTCAGTTAAAATTTAAACACCTAAAAATAATCGTGTGTTAATTACAGAGTTCAACCACTAGTACTAGAACAACAACAACAAAATACTAAAAAGGATAAAGTATTACATTGTATATAAACAGTTAGGACAAGAGCTGATCAGGTCATTGTTTCTTATAGTGTCCATTTCACTTCAGCAGGTTTCCCCTTTGGTGCTCAGTTAGTTGTCACTGATCAGGGAAAACAAATGATATTTGTCTCTTTGGGACTGGCTTAATTCACTCAGCATGATGTTTTCCAGATTCTTCCATCTTGCTGCAAATGACCGGGTTTCATTGTTTTTTACTGCTGTATAGTATTCTATAGAGTAACATGTCCCATAATTTCTTTATCCAGTCTACTGTTGATGGGCATTTGGGTTGGTTCCAGGTCTTAGCTATTGTGAATTGAGCTGCAATAAACATTAATGTGCAGATGGCTTTTTTGTTTGCCAAATTAATTTCCTTTGGGTAAATTCCAAGGAGTGGGATGGCTGGGTTGTATGGTAGGGTTATATTCAGGTTTCTGAGGAATCTCCAGACTGACTTCCATAGTGGCTTAACCAGTTTGCATTCCCACCAACAGTGGGTTAGTATTTCACATATTTCTGTATGCATGTGTGTATATTTATCTTGTATAACAGCTAGGGTAAGAGAGTATACTGTAGAAAAAATCACATTCCTTTATTCTTACATCATTTACTATGAAACCAAACAAAATGAAAACTAGCTAATCTTTATTATCTAACTTATATGGAGTTCACTGAATTCTAATGGATAACAATAAAAACACTAAACAAAGAAGATGACACTTTAGTAATGAGCAAATTCAGAATATATTAGAATTGGAGACATTTCCACTTAGCATAATAAAATAAACTATGAAGGGAATATAAAAAGCACTAAATAAATGTTCAGTTTGTTTATTTAAGCAATATTGGTTTCAGGATGCTATGTAGTTTCAAACTTTGTAACATTTGACTGTGTCCAATCATGGAGGCAAGAAACCATTCTTTCATTCGATTTTTTCGCTTTGCAAAAACATTTTCCTATCCTTCTCCAAAACATGGATTGTCCCAGGCTCAAAAGCATTCTTCAGAACTCTGCCGTGACATTAATTGCACGTGCTGGTGCAGGGTAGTAAGGATTCCTCCCAAGATGGAAAAGCTTTGAGAAAGGAGAGGCACCATAACTGACAGCTTTGTGGGCGGAAGCACTGTTTCTTACAGGAGCTGGCTGATCTGATTCATCTTCCCATGTTTCCCCCGTGACAAGCCCAGGGTGAGTCATCAGCAAGAAGGCTGATTGAAAACACACATGCACTCTCATGCACACCACACCACACACACACACACACACACAAATTATAAGGTTTCAGAGTTTCACTCTTGCACAGAAAGCTTACTGCACATAATGGTTCATGCAAGCCAATGCTCTTACTGCTGAGAGCAGCTGCTCCATGTTTCTGCAGGGAAATCATTTTTTTCCCCTTTTTCTTTATTTTCCCCTGTTAAGTTAGAAGCAAACATTTGCCACCTGGACTCTTTCTGGTCCTCAGCTTCTGTTTGAATGCTAAAACAAGCCTTGATGAAGTGTAGACTTCTAAGGGCCAGATTAAAAATACAAGTGACATTTGTTCATGTTTTGTATCAAAGAAAAAACTGAACTAGTTACCACTTTATTATTTAAGAACTGCATTTGAGGAGTCAAAAATCAATGAGAAAGCTGACTGAATTAACTAATGATGTATGCATAGCTCATGTCTGTGAATCCTCCAACAGTGTGCATCAAGCACTGTTAAGGTGTGCTGTAACATTTATGTGACTTCCTAATCCAGATTATATAACACCTTTATGGCCAGAGATTCTACGCATGAATAGCTTTCAAACAGCTTGTGGAAAATGTTTATCATGAGAAAACTATGCACAGACTTTAGTATTCTTCACACAAATTTATCTTTCAGTTCCATTTTCTATGAACTTCTTGCAGTAGATCTCTTTTTTGCATTTTCTTCTAAAGATTTATTCAGAAGGCAGAGTGACAGAGAAAGAGAATGATCTTCCATCTTCTAGTTTATTCCCTTAAAGGCTGCAACAGTAGGGGGATGGGCCAGGCTAAAGCCAGAAGCCAGGAACTCCATCCAGGTCTCCCCACATGAGAGGCAGGACTGAAGTATTTCAGCCATCATCTACTGCTTCCCACGCACACTAGCAGGGGACTTTCAGAAACTGTGTAGCAGGGACTTGAGCCAGGCCCTCTGATATTGGGTGCTGAATTCCCAAGTGGCAGCCTAACTACTGCACCACAGTACCCAGCCCCTTTTATACCTTTCACACACCAAGTCCTCAGTAATGTGTTGACACTTTTGTTGAAATAGAAGTCAGATATGTGTGTGTGTGTGTATGTTTTCTCCCCCTCAAAAATGGTGAAATGTTTTATTTATTCATCTTGGCAGCATTATTCCTCACTAGAAGCCATGTTGCAAGAAGCAGTTGGATACAGTGTGTTCTGTTGGTGAAAGCCTATTGGGCAAGACTAGGTCTACTTACTGTTCCTTCTTTAAAAATGTATTTACAAGTAGCTTTTAAGTCAGGAACTAAATATTTAATTTCTTGGGGTGAGGGAAGTATAAAAGTAAAATTATACCATTATCTGATGAACAGTAAATGAAAGCCCATGACAAACCCCCACCACAGTGCATACAGGTGCATAGCATTACTGCTGTTGTACCCTCTCACCAAGCTCAGTTCTTTGTACATGGAGTTTAATATTTAACTGATTGGACAAGGCAATCATGACAGAGTTGGTTCAGCCTTTCAAATAATTTTTAATTACCTTTCATAAATAAATTAGTGAATAGCAATAAAGCTTACTTGATAGTTTTCTGTGCATATTAATATTTCAAAGATCTTATGCACCATATATTCTATTCTAGCAAGGTTGCCTATTTCAGATAACTATGTATTTTACATTCTAGCAAGAATGTATGCTACATACATTCTAGCAAGAAAGGGTCTCTTTCTGATGCTGTGTATCTTCTATTTGTAAAGATTAAGATCTATTCTTCCAAGATCAAATGAGATCGGTGCGTTCAGGGTGGCATGGCTGTAGGCCTAAGATCTATTCTTTATAGTCATTGGTAAATATTGACAGAAGTATTAGAAAATGTGATCAATAAGAACAGATTAAGTATTTCATTGGTACAATTTTAAGAAGATAACCATACTTTCCTTCTTCAATCCCCTTCCTTCCATTCTTTAATTCTTGCAAATATATTATTTCAGTCCATTCTATAATGCACCACTAACCATAGTATTCAACAAGTGGAAAAAAAGAATAGACCGCAGTTCCACAGACACATAAACAAAGGCTTAAAACAGTAACCCAAAAGTCCATGTAAACTAGGGATAAATCCTAGCCCTCCAACAGGTGCCCCGGCCTTATGCCTCTCCCACACACACTCTGACAACGGGAACTGTCTATGCTGTCCGGAAGGTTTTTTGATGCCTCCAAAACTTCATGGTGCCAGGACTGCTCGGGTCCTTCTCTCCCCTTCACCCAGACAACGCTACCAACTTAAAATCCACGTTCATCCCATCCTTCTCTTGAAAGATTGCCGACTTCCTCCACCCAATTCTTCATGCCTAGAGCTGACGGCAAAATAGGTGTCAAAGATACAGGCTCCCAGAGGAAAGGTGGAAGTGGGAGGAAGTGGGGAAGATGTGCTTTGTGTGCCCGATGTTAGGAGTTATAGCTTGTGTCCAATGAACAAGGCAATTTCTCCCACAATCCCTAAGCACTGAGGCTTTTCCAGCCAGGACTGGGAGGCAAAGAGTCAACAGTTCAGGATAAAGTACTGTGCCAGCAGGTCTGGAAGGGGCCCATGGTCTGACTACACTGTGTATCAATACAAAAGGAGAATCGAGCTGAATCAGGGAAATTTGATGATCCTGGTTCTATATAAGAATTCAAAACAAGTAAATCCATGCTCTTAATTATTTACAAAACTCTCTCCCTCAAGATCTCAGGTTTCATTAGCAATCTCCAGCAATTAGTGGGCTATGAGAAGGGACTTTGTCTTCTCACACAATATGGTGACAAGAGCTGTAAGAGACACCAGGGCTGTAACAGGAATGCTACAGGAACTCAGAGAAAAGGATAAGTAGGAAGTTGGGTGAAGTCAGTAACCTTTACTAAGCTGGGATTTGAAGCCTAAGGACAGAGGAAGGACATTCAAGGAAGCAGGAACAGCCTAAGCAAAAGAATGGAGGGATGAAAGGTTTGGTCCAGGGACCACAAATTAGTGGAAATGCTTAAGTTAGCAGAAAGCAGGAGAGAAAGTAACAGATTAGCAAAGTAACTATAAATGCCATCAATTCCTCCCCCCCAAAAAAAACCTTACTAAAAGCAGGTAACTAGATATAATTTTTTAAAAACTACCAGTGGTATTGGCTCATTCAATCTGTGTGAGATCACAGCGAAATGTCACGGATGGGAGAAATGTTTTGGGTTCCATCTGTTGTTGAAACAAGGTAGAGCCATGAACAAGCACCCCAACCACTGGGCATCTCAGTGTCCTTACCCATAGCAAAAAATAAGGAAGGTGGATGATCTCCAAGATGCCTCTCAGTGTTAGTCACTCAGGGACTTGAAAGGTATGGGTATGAAAAATGTACCTTAATACATTACAGGTATTTATTCACCATTTCATGACCTCCAAACTGTAGCAGGGAGACAACAGATAAATCAACAGGAGCCTTCCTTCAAAGGAGATTTTTAAACCTTCTTTACTTGCATTTGTAAATATAGGGAATTCCATACATTCCCTATTAGGTCATTTAGCATATTAAGAGCTAAATCAACTTCAAAGTTCCCCTCCCCTTGGCAAAGGAACAGTGAGCTAGGTGACCATTAGTATAGCCCAATTTCTGAGTCACTATTACAAAATCTGAAAAAAATAGGTATAATCTGCTTTTCCCCCGAGGTTTCGGGACTGCAGTGAGAAAGATCATGATGCAAATGGCAGTGCACCACGTACTGGCTTCTGTAATTCAGGGGAGTCATAGCAATAGCACAATCTTCATTAAATTGCTTCCTTTCTGTGTCACTGTTCCTGTGTTGGGTCTCACGCATTTGAGCAAGTCCTGCCTGTGTGTACTCTGGATGTCACCAACTTATCAGCTTCGCAATGCAACCTGGTCATTTCTTCAACACAGATAAAATGGTTTCCACCCCACTTTGTGTGTCAGTGGAAACGCAGACATCTCCTTCTATGGGTCAGAGATCGAGTTCTCACAAGTCCCTGAGGACAGTTCTTACTAGCCACTTTGAGCACTGTTCTAATACCTTTGTACATTTAGTCCTGGTGTGGATGCAGCCCTGCATCTCCAACAAAGGACCAACCACAGGAGGCTTCTGTAGAGAAACTCACTGCTAGTTTGAGACAACTTGCATTTCAGATCGCAAAAAGAAAAAGAATGTTAGGAACCAGAAGCTGCTCCAAGAGTCCATCTCCTATGAATTCTCATGGATCTTTGAGGTATATAAAATATTTTTAAGTTAAAGTACTTTGTAAATGATGGCCTTTTACACCTTATCAAAAAATAGTGTTAGCTGCTTTGTCAATGGCTATAAAGTTTCAGTAAAGTTAGAAGAGTAGATTCTAGAGAACCGCTGTACAAACATAGTGCCTATAGCTAATGATACAAATTCTGCACATCAAACCTGACTAAGAGGGTGGAAAACTGTTAAGTGTCCTTCTCACAAACACAAAACAAATTCTGAGAGGTTTTGGATGAGTCTTTTACCTAGAGTGTGGTGACAGTATCACAGGTGCTTGTATAGGTCCAATCTAATCAAATTGTACACAAATAGATGCCATTCTCTGTATATCAATTATACCTCAATAAAGCTTTAAAATTACTATAGTTTTAAAATTATAACTACTATAGTTTGCACCAAAGGAAAAAATTCATTTTAGATCTGCAGATCTTGCCTTTGTGAAAAATACTTATAAAACGAAAATTATTATAGCAAATAATTTATTGATCTACTTAAGCACTATTATCTGCTCAGGTACTGGCACTGGGGATATAGATATTAAACAAGACAGATATAGTTCATGCTTCCTTCCCTCGAGGAAATATTTAATTTGCAAAATGAGAGATTTAAACACCAGGACTTTCTTAGCAATAATGCCCTGAAGATCCCACTAAGTGCTAACAGTGATTAAATCTTGAAAGTCAATAGTTTTCTTATGTCCGAGTTTAGAAGCTTTAAGTATTCATAGGACTCAAAGAAGAGGGGAGTTTACTCAAAGATTTAAAGTTAAGTCTTACAAACAAAAGATTAAAAATACAAAAACAATAAGCAGCCAAACTTTATGCCCAAAAAAACTTCTAGAAGCATATAAAGCAGAATTCTGCACTACTAACTCTTGTGGTTCTCAAAGAGATAACTTATAGGAAAGACAAAGTTGCCATTGATTTCATTTGAACATTCCAGGCAGATGCCTTTATCTTGTAAGTTCACCTCAGGGATAACCAACACCAGAACTCTTTTGGGTATACCCAGGGACATGGAGCATGCCTTTCCTGAATAATGTCTTCATCTAGCTTCCCCAGTTCTGATCTCCTTTGCCTCCAATTCCTTGTCATCTCAGTCTTGCCTGATGTCACCAAACTTGTCCTCAGATGTGACAGTCCACAGAAACCTGCTCACCTCCTAGCTGGCCATTGGTATTCAACTACAACAATGAATTTTGCCATCACTCATATGCTGATTTTTTTTAAAAAATCATTATTTTAATTATAGGCATAATAATAGCATTCACTATGTATCAGGCCCTAGTTTTAAATAATTTGCTTACATTAATTCATCCCCTGCCCAGGTCCCAGACTGTTCTTCATTCAACCAACTGTCCACTGGACACCCTTACCTGTACACTTAGACACAGTGATATCTAGCACTACCAGGCTTACACTGGCTGAAATGAAACAAGTTTGTCACTCCCTACTATCTGATTGATCTCTATCATTAAACTTCATCAGTGGTAATAATCCATTCATCCACATGAGAAGCCCAAAAGTCATCTTAGACTCTACCATTTCACTCATTACTAATGCCTTAGCAACCCTAAAACCTCTGCTTTTACTTCTGAATCCCAGCTCCAGGCTTATTACCATTTCTGGGTTTCATCACCTCTGCCCCACTGCTGGCGCTGTGCACACCATCGGCAGGATTACTTCCCCAATCTCCATGATTTCCAGTGTCTTAAAGGAGAACAGTCAAATGCTGGTTTGAGGTCCCAATTCTTTCTCAGGAGTCATAGCCTGAGCTAGATGACTTGTATTGAAGCCCTTTTATGCCACTGTTCTTTGCACATAGGGTCCCCTCAAATTTGACTGCTCCTTCTCTCTTGCAAACTACTACTCAATCTTCAGGCCTAAGCGCTGCTTCTCCAATGGAGTCCTGCCTATCTCTGCAAGTTGAGCCAGTTACTCCCCTCTCTGCCTCCACAATAAAAGTACTCATACATCTGTCAGAATTTGTGGAATTGATTTGCTTATTTATTTCAAACATCCTTAAAAAACATGCTGTATTTCTATCCTTGTCTCCAGCACCAGCACTGCCTAGCAGGAACTGAGAAATCATCATTGCATTTAATTATATTGAATGCAGCCAACATAATGCTTGCCAGTCTGTGATAAGTGCTCATGGAAGTGACTTTTTTGTAAAAAGAGTGATGCAGGAACAGGCAGAAAGTGTCCCTGTCAGGTGAAGGGGGTTTTCTAAGATTTTTCAATCCAAGGAGAAAGAACATCAAGGACAAAGAGAGACATAAAACTTGTTGGCACATTTGGGAAATCCTGAGGAACCAAATGTGGTTTGAGCACAGGCAGTATGGAGAAGGACAGTGAGATAAAAGCAGAGAAGGCGGCTGGCACCACGGCTCACTAGGCTAATCCTCTGCCTGCAGCGCCGGCTCCCTGGGTTCTAGTCCCGGTCGGGCACCGGATTCTGTCCTGCTCCTCTTCCAGGCCAGCTCTCTGCTGTGGCCCGGGAGTGCAGTGGAGGATGGCCCAAGTGCTTGGGCCCTGCACCCCATGGGAGACCAGGAGAAGCACCTGGCTCCTGGCTTCGGATCAGCGCGGTGCACCAGCCACAGCGACCATTGCGGGGTGAACCAATGGAAAAGGAAGACCTTTCTCTGTCTCTCTCTCTCATTGTCCTCCCTGCTTGTCAAAAAAAGATAAAATTAAAAAAAGCAGACAAGGCACTTGCTGCAAGATTATTAGCTTATTTGAAAGCAAATCTACCCAAAAAAAATAGATTTCAATGAATTAGTAGGGTACCTAAATTACCCATTTTGAGGGCCTCTTTACAAACTGTAAAGATTTTTTTATTTTAGGAAAGTCTTAGTTTCAAATCTTAACGTCAATATAGTCACCCTAAATTTAGATAAGCAATACTTAGACACAGTGATATCTAGCACACCTGGGAATTTTAACTACCATTGGTTAAGTACTTCTAGCAAAAGAACGAATACCAATAGTGCAATGAGGTGAAACAGGCTCTCCCAAATATAAAGTAGCAGACACGCTAAAATGTAACTAAGAGGATTAGCATAAGAGCAATTTCCATGAGAAATGTGTTGCCTAGAGTAGAGAGAGGGTTATTCCAACTCTGAAATTATTGAAGTATAATTTTGGCATTAAGATGGCTACTTTTTGTCGAATTCTTCCACATTTCAGGTGCAGTTCTGAAATCACCATGTGCATTGTTAGTCGATCGCCTGGGGGGGGTGGGGCGTGAAGTAGACAGTCCTCCCATTGTCTGTGAACAAGCCTGCAACACAGCAGTGTGGTGGCTCATGTGCAGCAGAGCAGGCACCCACATCTATCTGTTCTCTGGCTCTCAAAGTTATGGGAAATGGATGCTACACTCGTGTAAGGTGTAAAATCATCACAAATCTTTGAGCAGAGTAGCAGTGATGTCAGGTCAGGGGCAGCATAATGCAAATGCAGCAGTCTCTGTGACCAGACTGCTTGGGTTCCATTGAGAGGTACCCCTGTTATCCCGAGCAAGCCGCTTAGCTACTCTGAGTCTCCAGGAAGACAGGGTGTGTCAAGGGGAAAGAGCGTCTGCCCCACGGTGCTGTTACAAGGACTAGATCAGTAAGGATGTATACCAAGCTGAGACGGATGCCCGATACATAAGTGTCCTACCGTTACAATTAAAAAAAAAAAAAAATCTACCAGAATGTATAAAGCAGAGTCAAAGCCAGCAGGACCAAGTCACTCCAACTGGGGAGGGTGCAGAGGCCCTGAAACAGGGCACAAAGCTGGGAAGGAGATGACCAGGAGCTTCCTCTAGCGGGCAGGTACCCTCCTGGCCAACACGGCCTCAGAGCACCTGATGGCAGGGAAGCTCCTGGTACATCAACAACAGTTTTATGATGTTACAGAGAAGAACAAAAATAAGTGGTGATAGAAACACAAGCACTTGGAACATTTCAGAGCACAGTGACACAGCCAAAACAGCCATGAAAAAGTCAAGGAACTGAGCACCATGTGGCACGGGAACCCTGTTCTCCCTGCCCGAGGCTCTCGCCTGCCCCACAACCACCTCTGCTTGAAGTTGGAAAATTCTTTGCTTCCTCCTGCTGATCACAGCTCCCCTGCTTTCTCGACCTACTTCCATCCTAGTTAGAGACACACAGGAACTCAATCCATGGTCCCTCACAAGGAATTTATTGACTGACTTTGCTGGGCTTCAAAAAACAGTCTTCAACAGTTAGTTTCTATTAATTCCTTCATTGAAATTGGAGAGATAGATGGGTAGGGGCACAATGAGGTCCTTGAATCTTCCACGAGATATGGACTACAGAGCTAAGATGGTTCCCATCACAGCATGGCTCATCTATTATATGATTTTGAAAATGTTAACCACCAATTAACGCACATTCTAGATTAAGTGCCTGACAAAATTGTGCACTTAATTATGATATGAACTGAGTAAACTAATTTTTAACTTCCCTATTGTAGAACAATGTCTCTGATGGAATGCCTTCATCCTCAGTGGGAGCCGAGAATATATTTTAAAATATTCAGTTTATTTGAGAATACAGCAGGCAAAGTACATGGACATCAGAAAGTGATTCCTGAACACGGCCTTCACCATTACAGAAATTACAGTGCCACCCTTCATGTTAATATCGATTTTGAAACATCAAGCCAACATTCTTTTTATAAATTACTGTCTCTGAAGTAAGGTTTCAAGATTGTTTTCTATAATTAATTTAGTCTCCATTTTAAACCCCTATTCTCTTTGATTTCAGGACATTTTAATTTGGTGAATTCTGAGTTAAAACTGAAATTCAGCTGTGCGAGTTCCCGCTCACTGCTGTACCAAATTACATAAATTGAAAGACTTGGAACATCACAAATTTATCTTATGTTTCTGAAACGTCCTCACTGGGCGAAAACCAAGGAATCTGTAGGGCTGTGTTCCTGTGCAGGCTCCCGGGAGAATCTGCTCCCTTGCCTTGCCCACTGCAGCTTTGGGAAGCTGCCACCAGCCTTGGCTCCGGCCCCTCCTCCATCATACAGACCTCTGCTCCCATTATTGCACCCCCTTCCCTCCACCTCTGGACTCTTCCCCTTAGTAGGATCCTTGTGATTACACGTGCCCATCCAGAAAGCCCAGAAACAATCTCCCTGTCTCAGAATCCCTGATTAGTCACACCTGCAGCACCCCTCCTTCCATGGGAGGTCACATAGTCACAGGTTCTAGCGATTAGGGGTCGTTATTCTTCAAACCACATCAGTCAATCCAGACTGTCTTTTCCTTCACGATTCAAAGTCCAAACAGAGACAGGCCATGGGATAAATTGACAATGGGAGAGATGCCACGCTGAAGACTTTACAGATTGCACACACTGAACACTCAGCAACATCACGGTGCTACACTTCTCCCCTGATATCACACCTATTCATTTCGCACACCTGCAGATTCCTCATGTCTCACATTCTCTATAGGACAACATAGTATCACAGCTTACCTGACTCAGGTAACACCCGGATTGCAGAAGCGATGTTTCTGTGGCAGCCTCCTTGACAACTCTGGTGCCATAGAGATTCAGCTGAATTACGAGGTAGCTTGGAAACACACATCCTTGCAACTAGAGCCCCCTCGTGCACGTGGTACTTAACAGCTAGCAAGACACACCTGTGTCACTCAGGAGGCCTCCTGCAGCCCAGTAGAATGTTTTCAGCGTACACACAGTTTGTCCGTAAGATTTTCCAAGCTAGTAATATCTCTGAAGACTCCCTTCTAGAGTTTATAAACTAAACCCTGAAGATATCCATGTTATTGGAAGAAATCTCTGAAAATTCACTCCTAGATTTTGTGCACCCCCTTCGCTGAAGAACATGGACTTGCAAATCTAGACGGTGAAATGAGGGATTACACACCCTTGGAACACACGAGGATGAGGGACTGAGCCTAAACAGAAGTTCCATAGCTTCTACCAGGGCAGCTCCCACCCCTACGAGGTTCTGATTCTGTTCTTTCTCTTGTTCTGCCCACCCCTCCACCTCCATGAAGCTCATCCAAAGCCCAAGGCAAAGCTCAAGTTCCACACAGACCTGCAACTCCTGGTTGTGAACTTCCAGCCCTTGACAGTTTCTTCATTTGATGGCAAAGCCGTATCAGTCCTACCTGCTGTCTCTCAACTGCCTCCTGGGATTCTGAGAACTTGTCAGATGCTCACCGTGCATAGGGAGCCACGGTAGCCTCTGGAGACTGTCTGAGGCCCCTCTGGGTCACCTTTGCTCCTGTGTGGTTCTGTGATGTCACAGTGTCAGAGACAGCAGGAACCCTCCACCAAGCAGACACATGCCCCACCCAACGCTGCCGGCTCTGACGACACCTGGCCAGCCCAGTCTTAAGCTCCCCGCCCTGAGCTAATTAAGCCTGATGCAGAACAGGAGCGGGCCCCTTCCCAGAGACTCTGCAGCATCTGATATTTGAGCAATGTTCCATGTTGGGCAAGGCCCAGGAAACTGCATCTCACACAAATGCTCCTATTTATTCTGAGGTAAATAATCCAGAAGCCACACCGTGTACATGCACAGTTCAAATGCAAAGATTTCAGATCAGACCTGCTCCTTCTTCTTGTTTTTGCTTTCATAATGTGCAGAAATTCCTGAAATAAGAACAAACTCTGAATAGCAACAGCTTTTTCTTTATATAAAACACATTAGCACATCCTGTCTTTGTTTAAGCTGAGTTTTCACCCTCTGCTGTTAAATATGATAGCTAAAGTAGAGTGGTTTCTGTTCGCAGAGAACAAGCCAAAGCCATCATCAACATTACATTGCTTAAAGTGTTAACATCATTGAGATTAAGAAAGAGAAATAAATGGGCCTTTTTAGGCAAGGAATTAATAAGGAAAATGGTCTTACTTGCCAGGAAAATAAGAGCTATCCTTTATGTCCAAGAGGCTTGGCAATGAGCCACTGAAATGTGCATAGGCAAGGCTTTCCAAAGACAGAAATTAGCAGCCTAGCCATTACCTTCTGTCTTCCCATGAGTAGAGCAGAGAGCAACCCCTGAAGACATGATCTCCAGGGCAGTAGCCTCAGCATCACCTGTGATGCCTGTGAGAAAATGCATTCTCTTAGGGCTGGCATTGTGGCACAGTGGGTTAAGTTGCTACTTACACCTCTGGCATCCCATATGAGAACACTGGTGTTAATCCGAGCTGCTCCACTTGCATTCCAGCTCCCTGATCATGGCCTGGGAGGGTAGTAGAAGATGGTCCAAGTACTTAGGTTCCTGCCACCCACGTGGGAGACCAGGATGGAGTTCCTGGCTCCTGGCTTCAGTCTGGCCCAACACTGGCAGTGGCAGTCATTTGGGTAGTGAACCAGCAAAATGGAAGATTTCTTTTCTCTGCCTTTCTAAGAAGTACAATAAATAAAAAAAAAAAAAAGCAATTTCTCAGGCCCGGCTGGACCTATGCGTAAAGACATCCCAGGTGCAGAGTCCAGCAACCTGTTTTAATTAAATTGAACCAGAATCTCCTGGTAGAATCTCCTGGTGGGGTTTTGATATAGGCTTAAGTTTGAGAACCCCTACCAAAGCAAAAAGCCAGAGCAGTTATTTCTGTACCATGCAATGGCTGGAAATAATGACAATAAGAAAGTGAAGATGAAGTATTAACAAGCAAGGATGTAAGAAACACCAAGAAAAAAATCTCCAACACAAACAGTTTCCTCTCAGGGATCTGGTTGTTTCCAGGCAGTTGAATCAGAGGCAGTGTGCACCCACTTCTGCTCTCCCTCTCTTCCTCCCACTGGAAAACCCTTTGGTTTGATTCAATTAGTGCCACAGTTTTCAAACTGTGTTCATACACGTTATCTCAGTCGATCCTTGCGGCAATCCATCCCATTGGCAGGGACTGTGCCGATTTTATAAGTAAAACAAGGAGAATCGACAGAGTAAGGTATTTACCCGGACCCACACAACTGCTAGTGAGTAGAGCTAAACTTTAATTCCAGACCATGCTGCCTCTGTGGATTTAGTAGCTTTAGGGGGAATTCCTCCTAAAAAGATTTAGTCCTTTACTTCTTAAACTCAGCTCTTGACAAAATGGGTTGGCTAATTAATTCTTATGGGGGTGGGGAGGGGACGTGAACAGCTGCATTCCTGATCTATGCCTTCTAGATGCCAGTAGAATCCCACCCCCGAAGGGAGGGCAGGGCAAAATCAGCCCCGTTGACAACAGTTGATTTAGTTTAACGAAACCATTGATTTTGGAGCTTTTGCATCCATCAGCATCACCTGGAAAGCTTGTTGGTTCTCCACACCCCGAGTTAATGATTCGGTAGACCTGCAAGAATCTGAGAATTTGCATCACTAACTAAAGTTCCCAGGTGCTGCTGATACTACCACCTGGAGGACCACAGTTTGAGAAACACTGCCCTAAACCATTTACACAGTCAAAACACAGCCATAAAAAGTATACTTGCTGTACAGAATACTTCCTTATGCAAAAATAAATCATCAAAACAAGAAAAGATCGCCTGGATCCACAGCACAGCAAGTAGTACACCTCTTCCCATCCATGCAAGCTGAAGTTCAAGTTCAAATGTGGCTTCTGTTATTAATACATAGCCCTTGAACATCATTTAAATAAAAACTCTGTAATGCTGCTGAGGGGAAAATCTCTCATACTTCTTATTTCAGAATCTCTTGGTGAAATTTTAGAGCATAATGGAGCTTCAGATCTCTCTGTGAAACAGGAAAGATGACAGCCACATCCTTTTTTGCTTCCCATGGCACTCAGGAGTGGTACAGGCCAGATGAAGAGTCCCATTTCATTCTTCGGTGTGTGTATAATGGGTTGAGTCAATATCATTTATCAAAGATACTGTCTTTTCCCCATTTTGTATTTTTGGCCACTTTGCCAAAAGTCAATTGACTGTAAGTGGATAGAATTATTTCTGGGTTCGCTCTTCCATTTTATTAGTCCGTGTTTCTTTTTATGCCAGTTACCAGCTGTTTTAATTACGATAGCTCGTCAGTATCTTGTGAAATCACGTAGTGTGATGCCTCTAGTTTTATTCTTGCCCAGGATTGTTTTGGATATTCAAGATTAAAATATTATTTTCTGAAGGAATATTTTTGTTCTTTAAAAGAATGGCTGGCAGGGCCAGCACTGTGGCATAGTGAGTAAACCTGCCACCTGCAGTGTCAGCATCCTATATGGGCACCAGTTCAAGTCCTGGCTGCTCCACTTCTGATCCAGCTCTCTGCTATAGCCTGGGAAGGCAGTAGGAGATGGCCCAGGTCCTTGGGCCCTGCACCCACATGGGAAACCTGGAAGAAGCTCCTGACTCCTGGCTTTGGATTAGCTCAACTGTGGCCATTGCAGCCATTTGGGGAGTGAACCAGTGGATGGAAGACCTCTTTTTCTCTCTGCCTCTCTGTAGCTCTGCCTTTCAAATAAATAAATCTTTTTTAAAAATGGGCTGGCTTTTATGAATACTTCCATGTGCTTCACACATATCTTAAAGTCTGAGAAGCATTGGCCAGATAAGGCTGACAATTCTGCAATACAGAATTATTAAATAGAAGGGGCTGCACTGTGGTATAGAAGATTAAACCTGCACCTGCAGTGCCGGCATCCCATATATGTGCCCATTCGAGTCCTAGTGCACAACTTCTGATCCAGCTCTCTGTTATGGCCTGGGAAAGCAGTGGAGGATGGCCCAGGTACTTAGGCCCCTGCAGCCATGTGGGAGGCCCAGATGAAGCTCCTGGCTCCTGGCTTCAGCCTGGCCCAGCCCTGGCCATTGTGGCCATTTGGTGAGTGAACCAGTGGATGGAAGACTTCTCTGTCTGTCTGTCCCTCTCTCACTCTGTAACTATGCCTTTCAAATAATTTTTTAAATTATTAAATAGAAAAGCAAACTTTGGAGAGCAGAAAAATTGAGGATCGATTTCTTTTATAAAGAAAACCAGACCTATTCAAGAAGTTAGCAAATGTTTAGCTTTAACTGATGTTAATTCTTGAAAATGCATTACATATACAAAGCTTTTCTGAAATTTTAGAAACTAAATTATTGATATTGAAAGAGATGTCTACAAATAAAATCATATTACCTTTACGTGTCTACTATTTTTAATATAAAATTACAAAAACTATATAATTTCAGAATGGGAATACAGCTAGCAATTCTTAAGGTTTCATCTTATTTTGAATAAAATTGCTTTTGAATTTGACTCTAGATGATTTTCTGGTTCAATTTTATCTAAAATGAACAGCCATTGACTATAGTAATTCCAATAGGCAAACATGAAATATAGTTGTTTTTTTTTTCTTGTTAAACTATTATTGGGTGGGCATTTGGTCTGTCTGGCAGTTAAGATGCCAGTTGGAAAACCTGCATCATATATCAGAGTTCCTGGGTTGGGTTCCAATTCTAGTTCCACTCCCAATTCTGCCTTCCAGCTGATGCACACTCTGGGAAGTAGCAGGTGATGGCTGAAGTGATTAGGTCCCTGCCACCCACATGGGAGACCTCAGTTGGGTTCTCTGTTTCTAGCCCCAGCTGTGGCAGGCATCTGGGGAGCAGACCAGTAGATAAGAACGTTTTCTCTCTCTCTCTCTCTCTCTCTCTCTCTCTCATAAAATGATATTCAGTGGGTCAGTCACTTGTAAATATACTTGGAAAGATTTTGAAGTCATTCTGAGAAAAACTGGGGCAAAAACAAGTGTTTTATTTCTTTTCCTTTAACAATGAGAAAACTTTTCAATGTGTAGGTAACGTGACTAGAAATTATGTTACTCTGACAGTGCTAATTGAGATAAATAAATTCATATTACACATCATAATTTTTTGATCTAATAGAACACTTTAAAAACTAAGCATACACATTTTAACAACCAATAATTATGTAATTATAGTCTGTGTATGTTTAAATGATTGGAAGGGTGACAGCACAGATGAATCTTACAATTAATTGAGTGTTCTATATGAAAAAAATAGCAAAATGTCTCTAGGCTAAAGTATGAAAAATTTGCAAAATTATTTCTTTTAAATTAATTCTCTGTATATTCCGTTTAACTGAGATGTAGACATGAAATGGAAAATTCAGGCAAACATTTTACGGTTCATTATGGTTCACTCAATACAAGAGCTATCTTAGATATTGTGGATAATGAGCAGATTGATGCCAAAATTTAAATAAATTAATTAATTTAATTAAAGTGTAAGGACAAAGTTAATTCCAACGCTGAGGCCCTGACTTCCTTTCTTTGGAGTATTCATCCCCAGATGCCCGGAAAGGCCAGGAGGTAACATCAGACTCCTGGCAGCTCTCATGGTCTGCTGTCAGTAAGGGAACTGTCTCAAAACCTCACCTCTCTGACCCTTCTGTGGAGCTCCCATTGGCCCTTGAGTGATGAGGACCTAAGCTTCAGAGCTCTTCCTGGACAGCCAAAGAGATGCCTGAGCCTCTGCTCTCGCGAGGCCAGGATCACAACCATTACTTCCACATCCAGAGCTTGGCTGCTGCTTTTGCTCCTGAAATACCTGCCCAGGGTTCTCTCCTGACCCTTCGCCACCTGGCCGGTCGGCTTGCTTCGTTCAGTCACAGAAACTGAAACTAACACCCTGATGCCCATGGATCAAGAAAGATAATTATCCAAGTGACTCAAACACAAGAAATGCTTCAGTTGTATCTGCCTAAAAGAAAAGAGATTAGACTTGGCAATTATTTGATAACAAAATAAAGAAACTGGCCACAACCCAAAGAGAGTATTTGATCGTGAATTAGCTATTTCTGCTCTTTCTTCATTCTAAATTAGACAAATCATGCCTAATCTGCAACTCAGATTCCATGGCGTGCCCATTGAAGGGGAAATCCTATCTGTGTTAAACTCTCAACACTTCTTTAGCACTTGCTAAATGACACGGAAATCCTGGTGCTATTTCACGTTAAAAACATCACAAGGACATCCAGAGAAAGGGTTAAAAGGGATATCTGAGCTGGGAAAAGCATTCATGCCTTCCTTTGTTCTTCCTCAGTGTCCTTCTTGCCTGTGATGTGCCACAAACTAAGCTTATGATGACAGATGCTAAATCAGGCAGACTTTGCCTTCAGATAGTTCACACTCCAGTGTGAGAGAGACAGAGCTACACCGATCACAGTAGATGCCGGTTATGGCGACAGCCCTCCCTGTCTGTGGTTTCCGCATCCACAGATTCAAACAATCGTGGACCTGAAATATTTGGGAGTGCAATTTCCAAATGAATCTGCTGCACGCGAGGCACTGCTCAGAATCCATGCAGATGGAGCACAGTGCTGGCTGACCTGCCGCCACCTGCCCTCATCCCGGGACCCCCAGCCTCTCCAGCAGTCATTGTGGGAGCCCTGTTCGCCTCGCAGCTTGGTATTCTGTGCAGTCAGGCCTGCAGTCATTGCCTCTGTACTGAACACGTGCAGACTTGTTTTCTTACCACTGTTCCCTAAACAATACAGGGCAGCCGCTATTTACCCAGCACTACATTGAATTCTGCATTGTAAGTCATCTGGAGATGATCCAAAGTGGAGTCAACGAGAGGATGTGTGCAGGCTGTATGCAAATTCCATCCCGTTTTATATAAGGAACCTGAGCCCCCATGGGTGTTGGTATCCACAGGAGACCTTGGAATGAGTACAACATGACACTCAGGGACAGCTGTATACAGGAAATGCCTAGAAACCTTTAAGAGAAAACAGGCTTTGCAACAGGGTGATGGAGAGGGTCTAAGATCAAATAGTTAAGTAGAGAAAGATCTCAGCAGATCAATGGCGTGATATAGAAACTGTATAATTTTCCCTGAGGCTCGATTATAGCAGGATGTCATTTACATATTGGCATGGCTCATTCACATTTCAAGAAGGGAAAGTACATGTAAAGTGATTTTAAGAGAGCCTTGAACCCAAGGCGTGGTGAAACATGTTAATTTTGTCCTGTCAATATTTAAAGCCCACATCGACCTTGTTAAGTGTCAAGTTTCTAAGCTGATGAACCTCTCAAGGCTGTTTATAGTAAATGCCTTAATTTTGAAATAACTCGTGTTCTCCCATGCTTACACCTCTGAGGCTTTGAAGAGCTGCTGTCTTTACAATATTTCCCTGCTCCCTGAGGTTAACAATAATGAGTCCGTATGAAGCCTTCACAAAACACTTTAAATTGCCCTAGAAATGAAAATCTCAATTATTGTGATTAAATAACCCCTCTGCAGAAAACTGGAGAATAATTTGAGGCTGCCAACAAATTTAAGCAAGTCAATATCCCAAAATATGGCTTTTTTCACATCTTTTCAATTCCCTTCCATACGTACTGACATTTTCACATTATTTTTCTGAATGAAATATAGACACATCCTGTGTCTCTTTTTATACTAAATAAAGCAACAAGAACCCTAATTGTAGTAGGATATGGAAAAAGTGAGAGGGCCTTGTGCTAAGGCCAAGTAAGACCAGAAAAACAAAGCAGAAAACTGAAATTTGCCAATCACATGAGGGATTTAGGAGAAAATAAATCATGTTTTAACAACATGAGAACTTGCAGACCTGCTATTATCCTAGTGGGTCTACAGTTATCATACACACATATACACAAATATGTACATGTGTGAATCCATACCATGTCACCTGTTGCAAAGAGAACATTTTACAGATGTTTTTATTGAACAGCGGAGTTCTTTTATGCAGTGGTCATCGATACTGTTTAACTATGATAGTAAGATACTGCTTCAGTTGCTCTTAGATATTTCAAATCACCCTCTCACATGAAACTTCCTGTAGTATATCTCAACCCAGTGACTCTTCTGAAATTTTAGGAAAACATAGGGGTTTTTTTTACTTTAAAAATTTGAATATTGAAGAATTTGGTTTCAGAAGTTGTGTTTAGCCAGTCGTAGGCATCTAAGTAGAAGGGTTTCCTCCTGACCTGTGGATGATATCCTGAGAGAAGCTTGAACCAGTTTCCGGAGGGATCTAATTGGGAGGTGAGAGAGCAAGGAAACTTCTATAAAGACTGTGGTTGCCCAGCCAGCATTTACTCTCATTCTTCTTAATAGACTCATGTGTATAAACCCTTCCCCAAGCAGCAGGGTCCCTGAGCACACACCTGTCTCCAGCACACATCCACACGATCCCTGACTTAGGACCAGTTGACTGCAGTTTTCCATCTTCACAGTGAGGGGAAGCAACATGCATGCAGTAGAAACCATCCTTTGGATTTGAAATTGGATCATTTCCCAGGTTGGCACGATGGGCTCCACCCACCCTGCAGATGCTGGGCAGCCTCAGTGAGCACAGCTCCCAGCCAGCCCCACAGCCACAAGGGCAAATAACCGGCACCTCACTGTGCACTGTGCCACTGAGCTGGGTCCAGGCAGTAGGTTGGATGTGTTTAGTGCATTTTCAGTTTATGACGGGTCCATCAGGACACAACTGCATCATAAAACGAGAGAAGCCTCTGTAATCTACGTCTCCCTGCCCTCAATTGGCTCAAGATTCTGAACTTTGAGGAGTTTGGGGGTTTGAGGGATCAGCAACATTAGGCCCCAGCCTGAGATGAAGCCACCACTCAGGATGTGAGCAGAGAGAGAGTCTGGATTCCTGATGACGTTGTTGGGCCACTAAGTCAGTCCCTAAAAGCCACCTTGCCTTGGACATTCTGAAGTGGTGAAAGCATAAATTTCCATATTGTGTGAGTTACCATTTCTTTTCCTTGAAACTGAACGAGCCCTAAAATGAACATAGCTATTCAAACTATTCAATGTTTTTGGTTTTTAAACAGGAGATCTTATAAGCACAACCACCATCTTAAGCCATTAATGAAGAGACATTAGGATGACACAGATTTCTGGAATAAGCTATAGCTGTTCTATTGATCCACAGGTATAAAATTTTCTTTTCTCTTAGTGAAGGAGAAAAGAAGAAGATATGAAATAATATTTCGAAAACATACCACATCAGCAGGTTATTTGCATTCTTAAAAGATAGGGAAAAAAGGATCTAAATGGAATTTGAATAGATTACATTCTATTTTAAATGAGTGGCAGTCTGGATGGCGGCTTAATGTATTTGGTTACTCCTTCAATGCGGGTATTTTGCATTTATTGAAGATCTACTCCATGCCAGCCATTGAATTAAGTGCTTTCACATACGTCAGGGCAAAATCTTCACAAACTCTCTGTGGCAGAGAAACCAGTGTGCCCGTTTTTACGATGCAGAAAATGATACTGGTGGATTTCAGGACCTGCGTTAGTTTGCACAAATGTTTAACAACTCTCAATGAAATACTTTTGGTCACAAAACTACCCCCTAGGGTAATTAGTTCTCTACTGCTACGGTGACAAACTGCCACAAACCTGGTGGTTTAAAACAACGCAGGTCAGAAGTCTGAAACCAGACTTCTCTGTGAACAGAAGTCACGGTGTCAGCAGAGCTCTTTCTCCCAGGTGCTCTGAGAGGGAATCCATGTTACCATTTTTCCCAGCTTCTAGAGGCTGTCCACACTCCTTGGCACACGGCCCCTTCCTCCTCCATAGTACTTCAGTCCAGTTCCTGTCAAGCCAATCACTTTCTCTCTGACTTCTCCCTCCCCCATTTCATAAGGATGCTTACACTGAGCCCATCAAAATAATACAGGATAACCTCTCTGCCGCAAGCCCTTAACTTAATCACATCTGTAAAGTTCCATTTGCCATGTACGGCAACATTCACAGGTTCCAGGGACAAAGTGGCCACCTCAGGGACCATTATTCAGCCTACCACAGTGGGACTTTTTAAAGAAAAAAGATGACAGAGAAGGAAAGAAGACAAACACAAAATGAATATGAGAATCTTTCTGCAAACAAGTGTACATATTTCAGTGACAGTGGCAGTGAAAGTCTGAAGAAAATACGGTCTGGTAAGTAGGTTTCAATAACACGCCAAGAGCCTCAGCTGTTACAGAAGCAGGATGAATTTGCTTGTTTACAGCTGCTACCATCGTCACTGCCGTCCACTCTAAAGGCTGGGATGGGAATTATTCACACACAGTAAATTCCCATCCCTCCAATTCTCCCAGGGAGCTCACATGAGCCTCTGCCTGAATGGACCAGAAATTACCTACCCTGGGTTCTTCTCAAACCTGAAGGAGGTGGAGGGCGAGAAAAAGCCAAACCTGTGCATGTTTCTGGAAAGTGTTTCTTCTTCCTGCAGGTCACAGACTAACAAATCGCACAGAGTCTGGAGGGCTGTTGTAACTCGTGAGGTTTCTATGCAGAATGAGCTAGGACCCACCAGAGGGTTCCAAGGAAGAGGAGCAATGTGCTGTGACTCACATTCCCGCCTTGGACTGGAGAAGGAGGACAGAGCAGACAGAGCATCAGGAGCTGGGAGGAGCCTTTCCCTTACAGACTTTGCCCTCTGTCCTCCATCAGCCCTTCCCTGTGCTCCTCCATCATCTCTGCTGGACCACAGCAATGGTCTTCTCCAACTCTGATGAGGCTCGCATGTTTCACCAGCTTTGCTTTACACACAGACAAAACAGTCTTGTCCCCACTGTCCTGCCAACCTACTTCTATTAGCTCCATGATTCCTATATCCTAAAATCCTGACTTTCTTCTTCCTCATGAAGATGGCTGCCAACCACTGTTCACCACTCTCCCTGTGAGTCCTCTATCTCCGCCACACTGACTCTGAGTGCACCAGGCACTTCCAGGATTCTTGCCTTTGAAACTGCTGTTCCTTCTGCCTAGAACACTCTTCCCTCCTTCCCTTGAGAACCTCTCTGTCACCTCTTAAGTGATCCCCTCCTCCTCTCCCAGGCTGTCTGGAGCACATTCATTGTGCCCCTAGTACTGTGTTCCTATCTCTATGTTGTATTTTATATAATGTTTTATACCTACCCAATTTAGATGGCCCCCTCCTCCTCCTCCTCCTCTATGGACTATTTTTATATTTCAGGCCTTTGATCTCTTTGATGGAAATGTCAGGACACCAAGTAAAAGAAACTAGCCAAAAATTTCCTTAGACTCTTTCATCCCTTATTAAATACTGAGTTTTGCTTTGGGTCCTCCACTGCAGATGGAACACATCAATTGTTTTAACATCCCAGAGGCACTGCCTTCTCAGTCTTGTTGGGGTGGTCTACCCTACCTCTTAGAGTTGAATTGCTCTATGGAATTATTGGAACACCCATTTGGTGTCTAAGGAAGGGGTGGGATTGGTTTCATTGTGGTTTTTTCTTTTGACAGGAAGAGTGGACAGGGAGAGAGAGAGAGACACACACAGAGAGAAAGGTCTTCCTTTACCGTTGGTTCACCCTCCAATGGCCGCTGTTGCCGGCACCTGCGGCCTGCGCACCGCACGGATCCCAAGCCGGGAGCCAGGTGCTTCTCCTGGTCTCCCATGGGGGTGCAGGGCCCAAGCACTTGGGCCATCCTCCACTGCACTCCCGGGCCACAGCAGAGAGCTGGCCTGGAAGAGGGGTAACCGGGACAGAATTCGACTGCCCGACCGGGACTAGAACCTGGTGCGCCGGTGCCGCAAGGCGGAGGATTAGCCTATTGAGCCACGGCGCCGACCTCATTGTGTTTTCCAAACTGACAGCCTAGAGGTTATGATTTCCTGGTGAAAGCTAATCAAAGCCTCCTTGTGACTTAATCCTAGTCGTCCTCAAAAGGTAAACGTCTTTGCCTGGATGCTGGCCTTGTCTTCTCCCTAAACAGATTAAAGGAGTAAGAGTAGGCAGAAGGCTCCCTCTACAAACACAGAAACTTCCCCTCAGTCTTCCGCATCACACTCACACACATTTCTTTATAGAATGGGTATAAGGACCTTCTGTCAATCTTACCCATGCATCTTTCTTTAATTTTCAATTGTCACCCAAACACGTGATTACAGTCTAATGAATTGTTGATGGAACTCCAAAATGGCCCTACCTCTATGGGGTAGTTTCATAATGTTTCCAAATTGGTGAGAAACGGCTGGGGATGCTGCTGGGCGTTCTCCAAGGCAAAGGAAGACCCCCACAAGCAGAAGTCATCCAGCCTTAACCTCAGCAGTGCCAGCAAAGGAAATCCTGGATTGAACAATTATGCACCCAATGGAATGTTATGCAGCCCTTTAAAAAAACAGAGGGGGCCAGCGCTATGACTCACTTGGTTAATCCTCCGCCTATGGTGCCGGCATCTCATATGGGCGCTGGTTCTAGTCCCAGTTGCTCCTCTTCCAGTCCAGCTCTCTGCTGTGGCCCAGGAGGCCAATGGAGGATGGCCCAAGTGCTTGGGCCCTGCACCCACATGGGAGACCAGGAGGAAGCACCTGGCTCCTGGCTTCAGATCGGCACAGCCCGGCTGTAGTGGCCATTTGGGGAGTGAACCAATGGAAGACCTATCTCTGTCTCTCTCTCTCTCACTGTCTATAACTCTGCCTGTCAAAAAAATTATTTTAAATTAAAAAATAAAATACAAATTAAAAAAAGAGTAAAAGTGCTCTCTATACACAAATGTAAAAAGATCTTTAGAAAACATCAATTGGAACAAAGCCAGAATGGTTGACATGCTAACTTTTATATTTTTAAAAAAAGAAAATATGTATACTTGTGTCTGTGTTTATTTCTGTCTGCATAAACCCTACAGGGATACACATGGAATTAATGATTATCAATTGTGGATTAATTGGACGGGGGTAGGAGGTGGATGGAAGCATAAGTATGAGCTACACCTCCCAAGATGAATTCTTTACACATTGCCTTAATTTGGAACAATGTGTTCCTATTACCTATTCAAATCAATAAATAAAGATTTAGGAAATAAAGATAAATAGGACATGGGAGGTCCTTGAGAATAAAGCAATTAAGTCCTGTTTAAATTTATATTCTAACCATCTAGCATAAAGAAATGTTAAATCCTTGAAAGGATAAATATATTTACCATGATTGGATATTACACAATGAATATGCATAATGCAGCATCACATCATATCCCAGAAGTATGTACAATTTTTATATGTCTTCATTTTAAAACACAATTTAAAATGTTTATTTTCTTTTAATAAAAATAAAATAAATTATTAAAAACTTTAAAAAACTTAAATGAAAAAATGAATACTTAAATATTCATTAAAATAATGTAATTCAAGCCAATAGCTTTTAGGCTATTTGGTACTTACATTAACATCATATATTCATAAGTATTGGGCTAGTTGAAAAGTAAATGAAATTATACCTTATACTCTTTGATCTCATGGAGGTTACTGTCAGGTATAGAAACAGCCACATAATGGTTAAAAAACAACTCAATTGTTTGGGTGATTTCATGGGGGAAACATAAATTTCACACTATAGATTTTCAGAAAAATGTGAGTTAAACTAGGTTGTGAGTCAATTGATCAACTGCTCCTCTCATTGAACATATAGATGTGTTCTGTGTGAATCTGCAAAGACATCTGACTTTGATTCACAGGTTTGCTATTTTAGTTAACGGATTGAAGCACAGATTAAGACAGTGACATCACAACAAACTCCACCAGAGAAAACAAAGCAAATAAGCTGCTCCCTCTTCACTGAAACATGACATCACCCCGTCCAGGGAACCTGTCGCTCAGCACTGAGGGATTGCTGCCCCCAAGAGTTTCATCAAAAAACTCCAAAGTGAAAGGATATTAAATTTCTTTTTTTTTTAACCCAGAAACATTTTAGTTAAGGTATACCAACTTCATGCATTTCATAAATACAAATTCAGGAACACAGTGATTCTTCTGATCTTACCTGCCCTCCCACCCACACGCCCACCCTTCTTCCTCCCTCTCCTAGTCTCATTCTTATTTTTTTTTACTATGATCTACTTTCAATTAATTTTATACCTATTAGATTAACCTTAAAGGGGGCCAGCACTGTGGCATAGCGGGTAAAGCCACTGTCTGCAGTGCCAGCATCCCATATGGGCACCAATTCATATCCAGGCTGCTCCACTTCCAATCCAGCTCTCTGCTGTGGCCTGGGAAGGCAGCAGAAGATGGCCCCAGTCCTTCGGCCCCTGCACCTGTGTGGAAGACCGGGGAGAAGCTCCTGGCTCCTGGCTTCAGATGGGCTCAGCTCTGTCCATTGTGGCCAAATGGGGAGTGAACCAGCGGATGCAAGACACCTCTCTCTCCCTCTCTCTCTCTCTCTCTCTCTCTCTGCCTCTCCTTCTCTCTCTGTGTAACTCTGACTTTCAAATAAATAAATAAATCTTTTTTAAAAAAAGATTAACCTTATACTAAGTAAAGAGTTCACTCCTCAACAATGGAGACAAGGGCTGTTCAATGTCATCACATTTAGTTTCAATAGTCAAGCCATGGAGGAAAGAAGACATGGCGGAGCTTCACTTTAGAATATGAGGAATAAACTCTGGAATAAAACAAAGAGAAGTTTGTTTGGAACTCCTAAGGGTAGAGATGAGCTGGTATAGCAATGGACAGTGACCATGGGGGCATGCCATCCAGTAACCAGGGGAGCAGCTGCATTGGGAACGTTAACTTGCAAGATTTTATTTTTTTTTTCTTGTTTCTGCCTCATTTTTCTCCATAGCTGCTAATGGTTAAAACCCATTAAACATTCTTAAAGGGCTCTGTGCTTGCTTCAATGATTTGGGAAAAGTTGTGAGATTTTATTCTGCTCATCAGTAAGCCAGGGGAGATAGGAGGGCGGGTCCAACAAGGATCAGAATCAATTGGGAATCACCATGGAAATGGCAGCCTGAACAGTGGACTTCAGGCAAGAGTGCTTCCTCGTCCAATAGGCAGAAGAAGGACGTTTGGAGCCCACAGCTGTCTCCTGGTGTCAGAGCCAACAAAGGATCAAAAACTGCCCCATGGGCCTTTTTGCTTCCCATGCCCCAGCTCTCTTTTTCAGGACCTTGAGCTGCTAATTCCCAAGAAATCCTACCAAGCCAAGGAGAACTCAGTTGGTTTCCAGTAACTAAGGGTTCAAGTTCCCAGATTCTGCTACCTCAAATGGGTAGGACATTTGCAAAGTAAATGTCCTATGTGTAAAATTCCTATGTAAACATTTATCAACTGTGTGTGCTGTTGTATAGGTACACTGTAGATTAAAATACATGGGGGGTGTTGTTTCTCAGAAAAAATATATTCCTAATGTCAAATTGTTGACTTGCAGAAATTTCTGAAGAAGCAGAATGGCCCTACAGAAAGGCTTGAAGCTGTGAAATCAAAAAGACAGCAATCTCAATTATTAATTTGCCTTATGTCAGCTGATTGTTCACTGAACCTTAAATTCATAATTTATAAAATATGGATAAAACTTTGCATTATGAGGCTAATTCAGAAAGTTCATGGAAAAAGGGAGTCAAAGATAAGGTATTTTGTTAAAAAAAGAAATTTTGAAATTCATGAATAGGTTTTCCATCATACACAGTTCCCATGAGTATTTTGAAGATCCCTCAAATTGCTTGAAGGACTTAGAAATTACATATATTAAGCACATACTATATTCTCAGCAAATAGTAGCTATTATAATACAATCATGACTAATTGGACTATGTTTCACAATGCAGGAACAAGTTAATTGATGTGCTAAAACATTCCATCTAGCCACTGAAGGGCCACAGGCCCATTAGGAAGGGGATACCAATGTTGGCAAGAAATAGGAATTGCTGTTATAAATAAGTGAGTTGAAATTTGATCAAAACCTTAATATTTCACTTGGAAAAAAAATTACAACCTTTAAATATCTGTAGAGGTCAAAGATATAAAATGTATCCTGTGCATTTAGGCTTGTTTAAGTATTAGACAGTTGGGACTGAAATGTTAAAATTGACAATAAACTATTCCTTGTTTTCCCTAAAGGCTGTAGACTTATATCAGGCATAAACAATAGTGTGTGCTGGGGGCTGAGGGAAGGGGTGTAGAAAATAGCATCCTGAATTATTACAAAAATTATCTTGACCTCGGGATCCCCAAAGGGCCTCATGAAATCTCAGGAGATCAAGGATATCTTTGGAACTTACTCTTTTAACTATTTAAATACCCTAAAAACAGGTGAAAAGACTGTTTTGAGAGATTATTGTTATACTTGTGTGAATCTAACTTCCACAAAATTGTGAATTTGTTGATTATCTCTATTCATACTTGAAAACCTTCTAAAGGTTACAATCTAATCCCTCAGCTAAGAGAAACAGAATTGCTGGATTTTATGCTATAAGATATGGGAGCTGAGAGCTGCCTCAGGGATCATTCAGGATGAGCTACATCTACACCCTGAGCAGCTTCTTACAGTGTAAGAACTTCGCATGATCCAACTTCTTAGACAGCTTTTTTTGATTGAGTTGATAAGATTCAGAACTCCTAAATCCATTTTATACTTTTCCACTATGATCTGAGCAGATTAAATTCTACACCCTCTATCTACAGTCCAGCACTCTCATGGGGTTCTTGTGATTTACCTTATTAGTCATCACATTGACAATCAGGTAATGGCTAAGCTGATGATCCCTCCTAAAAGTAATAAATGTGTAATTTCACAGAACCTTTATTCAAATAAGAAAGAGAATTTAAAGTTAAGAATTTTATGATTTAATGTCAATAGGAGCATAACAGGTTTTTGCTATTTGGAGAATGCAAGAAAAACTTACCCATAACCATATAATACAACAGCTAGTAACAATTTTAATTATTTCCTTTAAATAACTCTTAGCCAGAGCAATCACAGTACACATATGATTTAGAGACTGCTTTTTAAATTTTAATATTTATCATAAGCAGTTACCCAAAAGCTTCAAAATTTCCTTGTAACACGGCATCAAATGTATTATTCATTCTCTTGAAGCCACCTCACTCTTTTGTTTCCAGTATTTCACTCTTACAAGTAAATTTGTAACATATTCAGACACACAAGAAAGAAGAAAATTTTAGGAACAATGGCAGACTACTGGAGAAAGATGACCAGATTCTTCGATCCTAGGGATATTTTTCTACCTTAGTCAAGCTCCCTGGGTCCTGGGTTCAGAGAAATAAACCAATAGATACTGCAGCAGAGAAATCCTGGGAATTGGACAGGTGATCCAAGCTAGGGCTGCCTGGTTTTGCCAGCTGTAAGGGCCCTAAGCAATGAAGCCAACTAAAGAAGAGGGACAAGCATCCAGTCCAAGTTCAAGACTATATCCTGATTTGAACAAAGATAATAACTACTAGGTAAGTCCAGTGCAATGTGTCTTATTTTTCCCTCAAAACCAAAAGCAGAGATCGGTCAAGCCAATTATAGAATGAGAACTGACAGTTCAGATCTCAGAAACAGAGCAGAGTCAAGAAGGGAGGGTGATGGAATTAAAGACCAATATATGGGAGCGTCCAATGAAGAGACAGAGAGAAATCCAGAAGCCATGGGAGATTGATTTTAAGACTGTTGAATAGAGGTGACCGTGTAGTTAAGATAGTCAAACAATCAGAAAGGCTCTCTAGGGACAAATAAGCCCAAAATGACTCTCATGGAAAATGCAGCTTTTTAGGAAGTCTAACTTAGAGCTCATAGGTTCTAACGTGATTGTTAGGTCCAAACTTTCCAACACCTTCTTTGGATGCATGATACAGGCAAGGAACACAGAGTTGAATATGTCCTTGCTACTTTCTGTCACTCAATTATTTTTTCCTTGTTTCCTGAAGTATTTAAGAGGCATGCATTTGTTATGAGGGTAGGTATCCAAATGAAATAGACATAATGTCATAGATGCAATTGTTCTGAGCCAAGAATGAGATTTCTAATGTATCTTACATAGTTATTGTAAAGGAGAATTTGTCAAAATGTCCAACCTTACAGTAGACTCACAGCTGGCCTTTAATAAATATTAAATTGTTTTAGCTTTATAGACGTTCAGATCATCGACTACGAATAAAAAGTTAAAATCAGAGCCAAAGAATCTTTTTAACTTAGAAAATCCTTTGAAGGCCACAGAAACCCAGAAAACTAATGGGGAAGCCAAAGGGGTTGTGGAGGACCCAGCAATGAGCCACCAAGGCCTCACTTCAATGAGGAGATGTGACCCTACTGCTGCCTCCAGGGGTCAGCCCCTCCTGGAGAAGTCACTGCTGCAGGGGAAGGGGCAAGGTCTGGAAGGAGCTGCTGGAAACCAGAGAGAACAGCTGTAATAGAAGAGTGACAGTCAATAAGAACCTTTGGTAGATAGATGAAGCCAATGGCAAACACCCAGAAAAAGAGAAGCCATGGAAATTAATGCCCCGCCCCAATTCTCCTGTCTCTATCCCATCTCTGCTAAGGTCTCCCATTGGCCAGAAGCTAGGAAGGAAGGAGCCCATGGGCAATAGAGGTCACATGGAGCATGGAGCAGGGTGGAAAATGATAGAAAGGGGACCTGGAGGGAGATAGAAAGTGTCCAGTGCATAGTGATCTCTCCTTTCCAACAGAGCCTTTCTCCTGGGCAATCTAGATTCCCCAGCCCCCAAATGACCAAGATGTCCCACCCTGAGCTGGCCTGAAGATAAGCTGACTTGAATATGCAGAATGAGCACCCTCTTATCTCAGCAGGGGAGCTTTTCCCAATCTCATCTTCCCACCATTCTGGCGGCTTTGTTCCTCCAGCCCCCCAAAGTCACATACCAGACCCAGACTGAGTTCTGGGTTCCTGGCTTTGGGCTTATATAGCCCCAGCTATATAAGCTATATAAGCCCCATCTCTATGCCTTTAAAATAAAAATAATTTTTTTAAGTTGAAAATGTTACTTGTGATCTACTGCAGCTGGATCGCCCAGTTAGCATCCCTCCCACGTCTCTTCCTGCAGCCCTCAGACACCATGCCCCTCATCGGGACACACTCTCTCTGCCCTCCCCATAACCTTCTCCTTCCTGCCCCAGGCCCTTCTTTATTACTGTATTTGTCTTCGCATCTCTACTCCAATAAGTGTGATCACTCATACTAGCATAGAGGGAACACAGATGCCAAGGGATGGAAAATGCAAATCTGGCATCTGGCAGAAATGCCAAAAATGCATGCATCACATACCCAATCAAGAAATATGAGTCCAGTTTTATGCCAGTGTAAAAATTCTACGTTTTCTCATGGTGGCAAACCAAAATGGAGGACAACTACTTCTCTCTTGGGAAGACACTTTCTGCTATGAAGATCTCCATTTTTCCAACATTGCTGTTAGGTTAGCCACAGTTTACACCTACAATGTAGCCATTTTCAGATACATGGTTGTCACCCAATATAAATTTATAAATAACATTATTTTCTGTTGTTAGCTAACTCTTACATATTGCTGTTACAGATACCAATTAGAAGTAAATTCTCATGTATCACTAAAGCACACTTAAAAAGTTACCTGTTCATGCATTCTTATTACAGTAGTGATGCATATTCCAAGTAAGTTAATTGAATTTATTACTTTAGAAAGGAATCAAAAGCTTGAATCATTATTTCTTAGAAGCAAATTTTCAACTTACTAAAATGCAACTTACAAGAGTAGGTGTTTAGCCCAGTGGTTAAGATGCCAGTTATGATACCTGTATTGCACATCAGAGTTCCTGGGTTCATTCTCAGCTTCTGCTCCTGACTCCATATTTCTGCTAATTTAGATCCTGGGGGGCAGCAGTGATGGATCAAGCAACTGCGTTTGTCGTCCTCACCTGGGAGACCTCTATTGTTTCCAGGTCCTGCCTTGGGGCCAGCCAGGGAGCATTGCAAGCACCTGGAAAGTGGACCAGCAAATGAGGGGGCTCTCTCTGTCTCCCACTATCTCTGATCATTAAAAAATGTAAACAACTATAAAAATTCCCCCTCTCGATATAAATGTTATTAGATATCTTATTTGGGGCTAACAGTGAGAATTGATTGTTCTGATTCATTAATACACTCATGTCCTCGTGATTTTTATCCCAGGAGTAAATCTTTCCAAATATTTGGTTGACAAATTCTCCTTTCTGATCAGTTCACATTATAATTAAAGAATTACTATTTTTAGTTAGCAGAAGCTTATCCTCACCTTAGCATTTAGGGTAAGCATAAAATGTCAACTCCCTAGATTATCCAGAAATAAATTCCACGTGTGGAATATTCTACTGAAAAGGAAAAGCAAGAAGCTTCTCCTCTGGTGCACTCCTTTGTTCCAAAGATCTAATTTAATGTCAAAGTGAAGACATTTTTAGCATATTTTCCCAGCTTGGGACCGAACAGACGACTTCCCGTTTGAGGGGGTGTCACAGGGAGTCCTCTGAGCAGTCGTCGCATATGTATGTTCACCAGACTTCAGCGTAAACAATCGGGAAATTGCAGCCTGCCAGGGAGTTTGTGATCAGCTTGTTCCCTCAGGTATATCCATAGATCCACACTTGGAAATTCAGGGCTTGCTCTGTGTCTAAGCATTGCCATTTCTCCAGCCTCCAGGATGGTGGGCTGTAAAAATGGCATCAGCAACACAAGTCCTAGAAACCATTCCTCATAAATATTTATGGAGTATTTGTTCTCCTCAAGGCACTTTGCTCAGAAAACCTAAGAGTCTAGTCTATCAAAGGCGCCTTGCAACACCCAGCAGCTGGTAGTGCACTGCATGGCTTCCACTAACAGCAAAGAAGAGAGGCTTGGTTGTACGTGACATCTGCCATGGAAGATGTCTCCCAGCATGGATTCTATCCTAAGTCTTCTGCCTAGGGATGAGTATTAGGAATTCAGCTTAGCAGTCAAGTTGACGGGGGCTGGGGTAAAGTTAGGGCAACGCCCCAACAATGAAGACTGTAGTAGATGCAAAAACTGTGGTTCAAGGTTCACCAAGGACATGTCAGGTTTCTGTGGATGTTAGCCCTGTGATTCACAGGATGGTCTGTACCAGCCATCCCTGAGGGTTGTGCCCTCACAAGGCAAGACCCCATTGCCCCATTCTGGTGATGCCCTACGTTCTGTGTGGCATCCCTCTGCAGCACTGTTAAATACAAAAATGAAAATACAGCTGCTCCATCTCCTGCTTTCAGTTCTTCTCACGCGTGTCTCAGCCCCTAATTCCCATCAACTTACCTGATTTTCGACCTTCAAATTTTAAAAATTCATAACATTGGGGCCAGCACTGTGGCATAGCAGGTGAGGCCATCGCCTGCAGTGCGTGGGCACCAGTTCGAATCCCAGCTGCTCCACTTCCAATCCAACTCTCTGCTATGGCCTGCGAAGGTAGTAGAAGATGGCCCAAGTCCTTGGGCCCCTACACCCACATGGGAAACGTGGAAGAAGCTCCTTGCTCTTGACTTCAGATTGGCCCAGATCTGGCCATTGCAGCCATTTGGAGAGTGAACCAGCAGATGGAAGACCTCTCTCTCTCCTCTCTCTGCCTCTGCCTCTCTGTAACCCTGACTTTCAAAGAAATAAATAAATCTTAAAAAAAGAAGAAGAAGAAGATGTCCAGTGCCGTGGCTCACTTGGCTAATCCTCCGCCTGCGGCGCCAGCACCCCGGGTTCTAGTCCTGGTTGGGGCACCAGATTCTGTCCCGGTTGCTCCTCTTCCAGTCTAGCTCTCTGCTGTGGCCTGGGAAGGCAGTGGAGGATGGCCCAAGCGCTTGGGCCCTGCACCCGCATGGGAGACCAGGAGGAAGCACCTGTCTCCTGGCTTCAGATCAGCGCAGTGCACCGGCCGTAGCAGCTATTTGGGGGGTGAACCAACAGAAAAGAAAGACCTTCTCTCTTTCTCTCTCCCTCTCTCTCTCTCTCTGTCTAACTTTGCCTATAAAAAAAAAAAAAAGATGATGATGAAGAAAGGATGAGGGCACTTCAATTTGTGGGGAAACTTCATAAAAGATTATTTATTTCTGGGCCGGCGCCATGGCTCACTTGGCTAATCCTCCACCTGTGGCGCCGCACCCCAGGTTCTAGGCCTGGTTGGGTTCTGTCCCGGTTGCTCCTGTTCCATTCCAGCTCTCTGCTGTGGCCTGGGAGTGCAGAGGAGGATGGCCCAAGTGCTTGGGTCCCTGCACCCGCATGGGAGACCGGGAGGAAATACCCAGCTCCGCTTCGGATTGGTGCAGCGCTGGCTGTAGTGGCCAATAGGGGAGTGAATCAACGGAAGGAAGACCTTTCTCTCTGTCTCTCTCTCACTTTTTTTTTTTTTTTTTTTTTTGGACAAGCAGAGTGGATAGTGAGAGAGTCTCTCTCACTTTCTATAACTCTCTCTCTCTCTCACTGTCTAACTCTGCCTGGTAAAAATATTTTAAAAAAAAGATTACTTATTTCAGTGCAAAAATATTTTGAAATCCATGCTTAGTTTTTTTCACAACACATATTTTCTATGAACTTTTTGAAGAACCCAAGACTTTCTCCAGAAATATTATCCATTCATTCTTCATTGACGGTCATGCAAAACAATCATGATGTATACAGTGAATACCCATTGTCTGAATTACTTAGGAGCAGGAGTTTTTCCTACTTTGGGATATTTGTCTAGACTTTATCAATTAAGCACTCCTAATCTGAAAACCAACATGGCACTCAAAAAGTTTCAGCTTTTGGAGTCCTTTGGATCTTGGATTTTTCCTACTTCAGATATCCAATCTGTATAAGGCATTTTCTTTTCAATCTAAAAATATTGAAATATTCACAGTAGGAGCTGTTACTGTAGAGTAGGCATGACTGCCACTCTTCCATGGGAGGAACAGAGTCTCTTGAGATGGTATATTGAAAACTCTGGATTGCATTTGCAAGAGGCTTTAAATGTCATATTTCAAGAATATATATTGATTGACAGAACAAATAGAAATGAATTAGTGGGTTTTCAGAATGTGTAAGCAGCTTAATGAGGAAAATAAGCCAGGACAAACCTCACAGCTTGCTGCAAATTAAAATTACAGCGCAGGCACAGTATCAAATTTATACTCCTCTGCAACTGTCATTGGCTGAGGACAGGAAAGGATCCTGGAGAGGACTGAGAGAGACAGGATCTGGGTAGGCAGGATAAAGCCAAATAGCACCAGCCAGGACAGACAGACGGGGCCATCAGCCTGGAGATGGAAGCCCACCCACCAAAGCTGTCCTGCTCTGCTGACCTTGTGAGGATGCAGCAAAGAACACGGGGTGGGATGGGTCACTTGGCTCTGAAGAAATTGCGCATCAGATCATTTGCATCATCAGTTATAGGAAACCCAAAAATCATTGGCAAAGGTAATACCTGAGGATAAAAATGCAAGATAAGAAAGCCAGATTTGCAAATACAGAAAAGGAACTCAGCTTAGTACCTTGGAGCATTTGTACCAATAAACCAGAGCCACTGGAGGTCCAGGACTGGCTTTATGACTCACTGTTAGGAAACGGCCAATACAGAGATTTTATTTTAACAAGAAACACAGTTATATTAAAATAGCTCTTTGTTTTATGATAAATTAGGGCTTAGAAAAATCAAATGGTAGCTCTCCTCAGTCTAAACATGCAGTTTATGGTTTTTCAAAACCTTCAAGAAGGACATATATTCAGTTTGTAAGCTTAAATTTGTTGAAATTTTCCCCTCATTCTTAATTTAACTTGATGTGCTATAGATAAGTCTTAGAGACTTTCAAAGAAAATCTCTCTATTCATTCTGAAGTTTTCAAAATACTTCATTTTAACTGATGATATTAATTGTACATATTTATGGAGTTCAGTGTGATACAGCAACACATGTTTATGATGTATAAAGATTAGATTGAGGTAACTGGCATATCCTTCACCTTAACATTTATCATTTCTTTGTGGTGGGAACATTCAAAATGCTCTCTACTAGTTGAGATATACACTAATTTTCCTCTAAAGTTACCCTACTGTATGACAGAATATTACAAGTTATTTTTCCTACCAATTGCACCCCTAGATCCATTAACATGTTCTCCCCGCACCTGCCTTTCCCAGCCTCTGGTAACCCTACTATCGGCTCCCGATTTCTAGGATAAAAGGTGTGTGCATTCAGCGCTTTGAAAATAGTTAAAGGAGAGCAAATCAAATATTAACTTCCTTACTGAAAGAGAGAGAGAGACGTCTCGCCCAACTGAAGCATCTGGGAAACAATAAATTGAGGAAAAAAATAATTGATCAACCTTAACTGGGGAGATCTCCCACAGTCCTTGAAATACTTTTGTGTAGGAGATAAATAGTACAGTTAATGAGCTCACAGAGCAGATATAAATGATGAACTGGAGACACCTACAGGTTCTTGCCTGTGTAGAACACTGCTCAGGCCCTTGTTCCCTGCAGGAAATCTGTATGTATGGGCCCCCAATCAAGCCTGCCAAGTATACTTTCAGCTTTGATTACTGACTGACACCCAGATGACATGAACAGTTTTCACAGGTGAATATATAAGTGTATGTACAAAAATTGAAACTTTCCTATCATCCGATTTTAGAGAACAAATAAAATTAAAAATAAAGCATAAAGAGAATTGAAAATGAATCATGATGTGATTGGAAGGGGAGAGGGAGCGGGAAAGGGGAGGGTTGTGGGTGGGAGGGAAGTTTTGGGGGGGGAAGCCATTGTAACCCATAAGCTATACTTTGGAAATTTATATTCATTAAATAAAAGTTTAATAAAAAAATTAAAAAATAAAGCATAAATGTCTTAATATTTACATATCAACACGGGACTAAATTTGTGTATGTGTGCCTGAGAGTGATAGCAACAGACAATTTTTTTTTTAAGACAGAGATTTTTTTTAAAGATTTATTTATTTATTTATTTGAAAGTCAGAGTTACACAGAGAGAGAAGGAGAGGCAGAGAGAGAGAGGTCTTCCATCCAATGGTTCACTCCCCAATTGGCCACAGAGGCCAAAGCTGCGCCAATCCGAAGCCAGAAGCCAGGAGATCCTTCCGGGTCTCCCATACGGGTGCAGGGGCCCAGGGACTTTGGTCATCTTCCACTGCTTCCCAGGCCATAGCAGAGAGCTGGATTGGAAGTGGAGCAGCCGGGTCTCGAACCAGCGCCCATATGGAATGCCAGCACTTCAGGCCAGGCGTTAACCCTCTGTGCCACAGCCCCAGCCTCATCAACAGACCCTTTAACCTGCTTTGTTTCCAGATATTATTTGTTTCTACCACAAAAAGATAAGTATAGGAGGTGATTGATATGTAAATTAGCTTTCTTTAATCATTTACTATGTATATATACTCATATATACAAACATCACATTCTACATCATAATACAATGTAAGTATAAATATATATATATACGATTTTTGTTTTTCAATTTAAAATAAATCAATTTCTAAAGCCTAGGTGGAATGTCTCAACATGCTCTGGGTGGTTTTCAGCTCAATAGATTCCACTGATTTGGGCTAGGGGTAGTTTGAAGCAGGCAGAGCAGTTCTCATTTGATCACTCAGGGGGTTAATGATGACCATATTTGTATTGTGCTTTTCGGTTTGTAAGGAACTTTTATCAACATTTTCCCATTTAATCCTCAAGTAATGTCAATGGGTAGGAAGCAAGCACTACTTCCTCATACCATAAATGAGGACGTTGAGGAACAAGGAGGTTAGATAAGAAGGGCAACTCAGGAAATCATGAGGGAAAATCTGATAGCTCAACAAATTGTCTCTCAATATCTACCTTTGCATAGGCATCGAACTGAGTTGAGATATCTGCTTTTCTCCTTCCTCTGGTGGCTTTGAGTCAATGCTCACAGTCTAGAAATGCGAATGACAGAACCTCTGGGAAGCACTCCTCCAAGTCCATGAGAGCAAGTTAAGTGGGCAGAGGACCTGAACAAAATCCATACAGAGTAGACACACTTGTGAAGAAAGATTCTCATACACCTGCTCTCAAAACTGCAAAGAAAAGTCACAATGAGATTTCATCTTCCACTAATTAGATGGAGAGAAATCAGAAACCTGAGGATCCACTGCTAGCAGAGAGATGGGGCTACAGGGATGTCCATATTGCTGATGAGCCTTGACCCTGGCAGCTGTCTGGGGAACAAATGGGTCACAAAAAGGCTGTGGCCTTGCAAATATGAAACCTAAGTGTGACTGTCACAGGAATTCATATCTACGTCTTTAAGAGAGTGTGCTCGTCTGTTTTCTGTCACTATGATGAAAGACCTGAGGCAGGCTAATAAAGAAAAGAGATTTACTGAGCTCACAGTTCTGGAGGCTAAACTCCAAAATCAAGTGGCTCCGTGGGTTCAGCAGCCTTGGCCGAGGGTGTGACAGTGGATATCATGCTGGTGGGAGCATAGACAAGAGTGAGAGATGATATCAAGATATGAAGCCAGAGAGCAAGACTGGGCTCCTAAAATCTCTTCTGAGGGTAGTGCCCCAGTGAGCTCGGGACCATCCATGAAGCCCTTCCTGTTAAAGGCCCCATCACCTCCCAACACAGCCACCCAGAGGACAAAGATGGGATCAAGCCTTGGAGGACAAACCACATGCAAACTGTAGCAGAGGGCATGCCTGGGTGTGCGCACTGCTCTGCAACCCCTGGGGAAGTGCTAAGCCGTGAAGCAGCACGCGGGGAGGGGAGGGCTGTTAGCAACAATCAACAAGGTTTGCACAGGGAATTATAAGGCAATGCTGAGTGGGCAAAATAAGAAACAAAATGAGACAGTAACACAGCCTATGTTAGAATACAGGCAAAGAAGGCCAGCGCCGTGGCTCACTAGGCTAATCCTCTGCCTGCATCCCATATGGGTGCCGGGTTCTAGTCCCGGTTGCTCCTCTTCCAGTCCAGCTCTCTGCTATGGCCTGGGAAGGCAGTGGAGGATGGCCCAAGTGCTTGGGCCCTGCACCCGCATGGGAGACCAGGAGGAAGCACCTGGCTCCTGGCTTCAGATCAGCGCAGCGCACCGGCTGTAGCGGCCATTTGGGGGGTGAACCAACGGAAGGAAGACCTTTCTCTCTGTCTCTCTCTCTCTCACTGTCTAACTCTGCCTGTCAAAAAGAAAAAAGAAAAAAAAAAGAATACAGGCAAGGTCAACAGGAATACACATCCAAAAAACGTTCATGGAAATCATACTGTTTTTAAAAACTAAAAAGATTTTGAAATTATCTTGCACCAACGTAAATTTATCTTTAAATTCCATTTTTCCACAAATTTTTTAAAGTACCTTAATAAATGCACATGGAAATGTACTGCATGGGATAGAACTGCACCTTAAGGAGTGGGAGTCTAAACTAACATATAAGCAAGAGAGAAAAGGAAAGAAAGGAAGATTCTGTTCTTGGAGAAGACAAATGACAATAATAATATATCATCAAGGCATGTCTGAGCTCAAAGAAGACAAAAAAAAAAGCCTGTGATTAAATAATACTAGTTTTATTTTTAAAAAAGATTTATTGATTTATTTGAAAGGCAGAGTTATGCACAGAGAGAGAGAGGGGTCTTCCATCCACTGGTTCACTCCCCAATTGGCTGCAATGGCTGGAGCTGTGCTAATCCGATGCCAGGAGCCAGGAGCTTCTTCCAGGTCTCCCACCCTGGTGTGAGGGCCCAAGGACTTGGGCCATCTTCCACTGCTTTCCCAGGCCGTACCAGAGAGCTGGATCAGAAGCGGAGCAGCCGGGACTTGAATCAGTATCCATATGGGATGCCAGTGCTGCAGCCAGCGGCTTTACCTGCTACGCCACAGTGCCGGCCCCAATAATATTATTTTTATAAACTATATGAAGCAGATGGATCGTTTGCATGTGGGAAGGTGATTATGGGGGAAGAACCACTATAATCCAAAAGTTGTACATTCGAAATTTATATTTATTAAATAAAAGTTTTCTATTAAAAAATAAAAGATAAACTATACTAAGCTATCCATGTAAAAGTATTTGGCATAATTCATGGTACAAAGTAAATGCTAAAAGAACATTGGCTCATATTTCATGTTTTTTTTTCCTTCTAGAAATCAGAATATAATAGTAAAATAAAATGAAAGTGGGAGAGGGGGAGATTGGTGGATTATATGTTATACTGGCGTGAGTTTAGCCTTTGGGGTCCAAGACACAGTTGTCACTTATTAAATCTATAACTTGATCAAGATATTTAACTTTTTTGAGCTTCTGTTTTCTCATATCTGAAAGGACAAGACCAGTTGTAAGGCATGACTAGTGAATTAAATTACATAATATGTGTAAAATGCCTACTAGAGAGAATTTCACATTTTATTTCCCTTAATCATCCACTCTAAGGAGTCTATTGAAGTTACTATAATTTGTAGAGTCTTGCACTATCTTTTACCCTCTGGCTTCAACAGGTTGCCTTTGTCCCAGATTTTCATAATTATTTTTCCTGAAACACTGCATTCCTTGTCTCTCCACTCAAAACTGTAGAAAAATCCTGTCTTTGGGGCACATTTTATTTGTGTTTTTCTGCAGTGTGTTCAGTCAAATCACATCTCTTGACAGGAGAATGGAGCAACTCGAAGCAAGCAAGCATTCCAATCTTCACCATTGGTTGGTTTATATGCTTAGCATAACTCTTCATTCTTTTTCCTTTATGGAACCCTGAATTCTGTATGCTTTGTCATCTTCTAATAGAAATCAGGCCAGTGTCTTCGGGGGTAATTTTGTGACAATTGTTTACCACAGCTCACTCAAGTATCCCCCAGAGCAGAATTGTAATTCAACAGACACCCATGGGTGATTCAAGACACACTGGCTTGTAAAGGTGGACTCTAACCAGAAGATGGCACTGTTGCAAAACCAATGATGAATAAAAATATCTGAATCGTTTTTGATGTATGACATGTTGAAGGACTTGCTGGAGCACACACATGTACAGAAACAGAAAAAGATATTGGATGAAAATTTATACTTAAAGCAATCAAGAATCACAAACTCATAAATGAGGAAATTATAATTGCAAAACACATGTCTTAAAAGTTTGCTGTTAAACTTCTTATGCGATGGAAGTATTAAGCCTTTTTACTGTAATGTAAATTTAAAATATGTTATCTCAAAAACCAAAAAGAAAAAAAGGGAGAAGGAAGGAGAGTGGAAGGGAGGAAGGAGGGAGGGAGCGAGGGAGCAAAGGAATATCATTATGTTCTTAGAATTGTATCTACCAAGCACATGGAATCTGTTAAGAGCTAATTAAAATTTTTTGAAGTTTGCTGCCACAATAGTATGTGTATGTACATTTGACATTTACTATCCATTGTAGCCAGCTGCAAATATTACAGCTGTTTAAGCAAAGTAGCAGACAATTTTCTGGCCCTCATCATATAACAGGAAAAGCTCTAAGCATTTTACACAATGTCATGCAATTTTTGCAGCATCCCTATAGAAATGGCATCATGGCTATATTTGCATCCAAATTTTTCTAGAGGACAAAACAAACAGAGGTGAAGTCACTGGCCCCAGGTCACAGAGCCAAGGTTCAAACCATTGAGCCCAGTTCCCATCTGTGGACATAACATTGCACCATGCTACCTCTGAATGTTAGAAGGGACAATAAAGGTCATCATGTCCTATGTGCCCCCCTTTTCTGAAACAGAAGCCCTTCTTAGCCACTCTGTCAGGACAACTGAAAGTCCATCCCTTCAACATAGGCGCAATTCTAGGTTCCATGGGCTAAAGCTCCACCACCCACTTTGTACACTTTTTGAGCTACTGTGAGTATGACCTGCAAGACCAGGCTCTCTCCTCTCCCTTCTGTTTCCACTGGAGCCTGCCAACCCCCCATAGTCACCCTCGTTCTTTCTTGAACTTGTGACATGAATGCAGCTGTCTGAATCCCAGTGGTGGCCTGAGTTCAGCTTCTCCACCACAGATCCAGGGACCTGCGTGAACGTGGCAATGTGGTCTGTGTTCTTGACCTGTGAGTACCAGTGAAGAAGCTTCCTGGGGAGACCATCTGCCCAGGATTCAGAGAGGTCATCTAAGGACAGTGAGGACCTACAGCCAGGTGGGTCAGTCAGCGTTTTACCCTGGAGACGACCTAAGCATTTAGAACGGGGAGGGCAGGAGGGACAGAGGCACAGCACAGTTCCATGCTGTCTTTGAAATCAGAGAGAGTCCTTTGCTGAAGGCCAGGAAAGAGCTCGTGCAGGAGAAGTCTTCAGAAACATGGGACAGGTGCAACATACTTTTGATGGGTGTGAGAGGGGACGTGTTCCTGATGCCTGTCAGTTGGAATCTGGATCCTTATCATCCAGTGGACCTAGTATGCATGGAGCCTGCAGACAGACTTCACAGAAGAGCCCATCTGTGTGATCATGTGTTTCAATCCCTGCTCACCTCTGAAAGCTGCTGGAGTGTGGTTGGGTGGCGGAGGACTGGTTTCATGAGGGTTTAAGTGGAAGTGATGGTCAGAGGTCACAGGAGTTGAACACAGGCCAGCAGGTGCTTAAGGATGATCATGAGTCCGTTATTGCAAGACCTGTGTTACACAAATACTGAAGGGGAAGGTGGGGTTGAGTCCAGTGGTTAAGACACCCATGTCCCATGTCAGAGTGCCTGTGTTTGGTCCCCAGCTTTATCTCCTGCCTCCAGCTCTCCACCAATGCAGATGATAGGAAGCAGCAGTGATGGGTCACTCAATGGGTCTCCTGCCACCCATGCGGAGGACCTAGATTGGGATTCTGGCTCCCAGCTATGGTCCCAACCCAGCGCCGGCTGCTGTGGGCATCTGGGGAGTGTGCTAGCAGATGACAGTTCTGCTTCTCAAATAAATAAAACATAATTTTTCAAAAAGAAGTGCTAAAGGTAATTCTTCAGGCAGGAACAAATATGTGCTAAACAACCACACAAAAACATATAAAAGTACTAGTAAAGGTGCATGTACAAAATGAACACTATTATGATACTGTAATGATGGCAAGGAAGGCAACCTTAGACCTAGGATAAAAGTCCAAAGATGAAAGTATTTAGAATAATTATGACCATGAAACCTTGCTAAAAGACACACCACATAAAAAGAAATAACCATGAAGTGAGAAGGAGGGGGTAAAAGCATAGAGCTTTCATATGCAACTGAAATTGTAAGCTAACACCAGCAAGCCATTTGATTCAAGTCTCATGGCAATCATGTTGTATTACTGGACACCAACAGGAACTGTCCAAAAAAGATACCAAGAAAACAATTCTATTTACAACAGCAGCAAAAAGCATAGAATATTTACAAATAAACTTAACCAAAGAGATGAAAGACACCCTGAAAATACATAACCCTGCAGAAAGAAATTAAACAGTACACAGACATTCAGTGTTCACGGGAGACCCAGACTGAGTTCCTGGCTCCCAGCTTCTGCCTGGCCCAGCCCTAGTCATTGTGGGCATTTGAGGAGTAAATTAGCAGATGGAATCTCTGTCTCTCTCTTCTCTTTCAAACCCCCCCTTTTTGTCCACCCCCCACTCCCTCCCTTCTTCCCTCTCTGTATCTCTCTCTCTCCCTCTCTTTTCTCTTTCTCTCACTGGTTCCCCCTCTTTGTACATACCTCTGCCTTTCTCTCTCTCCTTCCCTTCTCCCTCTCTCTCTCTTTTCCCTGTTTCTCTCTCCCTCTCTCTTCTCTCTCTTTCCCCTACTCTCTGTATATAGCTCTGTTTCTCCCTCTCTCTCCCACCTCTCTCTCCCTCCCTTTCCAACTCTTTTTCCCTTGCTCCTTCTGTCTCTATTCTGTCTCTCTCCCCTCCAAGAGTCTATTCAATGGAGCCTTTTTCTAGCAACTTTAGGTGTATCTTAAAGACATTTTTAAAATATAATTTTTTAAAATATTTTATGCTAAATATGTTTTGGAGAAACAATATCATAGCTCTCTTCAAGAATAACGAGAACTCAGGGAAAGTGATTGACTTTAAAACCATTTAGAATAATTATGACCATGAAACCTCGCTAAAAGACACACCACATAAAAAGAAATAACCATGAAGTGAGAAGGAGGGGGTAAAAGCATAGAGCTTTCATATGCAACTGAAGTTGTAAGCTAACACCAGCAAGCCATTTGATTCAAGTCTCATGGCAATCACGTTGTATTACTGGACAATGTAGATGTAGATGTAGATGTAGACTTGAAAACCATACATCTGCTAAGGAATTAATTTCTTAAATATATAAGGAATTCAAACAACATAATAGCTAGAAAATTAATAACTTTATTTTAAAATGGGCAAAGGACTTGGGTAGATATTTCCCAAGGAAGATACACAAATGGCCAGTAGATACTTGAAAAAACTCTCAGCATGACTCATCATCAGAAAAATGTAAACAAAAACCACAGTGAGATAACCTCACACCTATTAGGATGCCTATTATCAGAACCACAAAAAAATAACAAGCATTGTTGGATTATGGAGAAACTGAAGCCCCTGACACTGTTGGTGGGAAAGGAAAATGCTGTAATCACCATGGAAAAACAATATGAAATTTCCACAAAAAATCAAAACTACAACTATCATGTAATTCAGCAACTTCTCCACTGGGTATATATATATCCAAGAGAATTGAAATTAGACTCTCAAAGAGAAATTTGCACTTCTGTTTCATTACAGAATTGTTCTCAATAGCCAGGCTCAGGAAATCCCAAATGTCCACCAACCTGTGAACTGCAACTTTACAAAAGAATGGAACTCTGCCGTGTGAGACCGTGTAGATGGACCTGAGGATGCTATGCTGAGTGACATGAGCAAGGCATAGCAAGACAAATACTTCATATTCTTCCTACATGGCATGTTAAAATAGTCAAAGGTATAAAAGCAGACTGGATTGGTGGTCATCAGGCGACTAGGGAAAGGGAAAGTGGGGGATTGTCGTTCAGTGAGCACAAGGTTACAGCTATATGAGTGCAACACAGATCTGCAATTAACCACAAAGTACTGTTTATTTAAATTTCTGTTAAGAGGGTAGGTCTCACATTAATGTCCTTCATACACACACACACACACACATACACAAAGGGACAGAAGAGAATTTTGGAGGTGACAAGTGCCTATCATCTGGATTTTGGGGATGCCAGCATGAGTATACATACATATACACACACGCATATTTCCAAACTCATCAAATTGTACACCTTAATTATGTGTATTTTATATGCTAATTACACCTTAAAAAGCTGGGGGGAAGGAATTTAAGGCATAGATACCCAATCACATGCATATGTTCAATGACTGTGAATAACCAGTACTATAATTGTACTCATATAATCAGTGCATTGTGACATCCTATATTGTAACTATATCTGTTACCTAAGTATTCTCTTAGGTTTTATTCCTAAAGTTGCTTAGTGGTGTGATACCAGCCAGATATTGACAAACCAAGATCTACTCTTATTTATTTACTTAAGGAACACTGTTACTCCTTGAGTTATTTTTTATTATGAGTGCATCATTTCCATGAAGTATATTCCACTGAGGTATAAAAAAATAAGTGTATATATATATATATATGTGTGTGTGTGTGTGTGTGTGTGAGAGAGAGAGAGAGAGAGTTTTCACTTTATCTGTTCTCCTAAAATAACCACTTTTTGGAGAACTTTATGTAATTAACTGCTTAGAGGTTTTGGGTAGGAATTAGGGACTTCTAAAATTTGTGTGTGAATTTTTTTAAAAAAAAGATTTATTTATTGGAAATGCAGAGTTAGAGAGAGGCAGAGAGAGAGAGAGAGAGAGAAACAGAGACAGAGAGACAGAGAGAGATCAAGATCTATCCACTGGTTTACTCCCCAAATGGCCACAATAGCCAGAGCTGGGCCAATCCGAAGCCAAGAACCAGGAGCTTCTTCCAGGTCTCCCATGTGGGGGCCCAAGCACTTGAGTCATCCTCCGCTGCTCTCCCAGGCACATCAGCAGGGAGCTGGATCAGAGGTGGAGAGTCTGGGCCACACACATGGGATGCCAGCACTGCAGGCGGTGGCTTTACGGACTATACCATAGTGTTGGCCCTGTGTGTGAATCTTTAAAAGTCTAATATCCATAATTTCTTCAGGGTTCAAAATTTTTGGTGGGATCTGTAACAGTTACCAAGTACAGTTATTTTTCTTCCTCTAAGTCATTCTACTATCAATTTCACTGAATGAGTTTTGTGCTTAAGCCTCTCACAACTGACGGGGTGTTCAAATTTACCAATCTAATATTCACCATTTAGCAGAATATACTTTGTGATGTTATGCTACTCTTCTTTCTTTACAGTGTTCATCAATTTGCAAATAAAACCGTGAAACTCTCTTCTTACTTTTTTTTTTTTTTTTGACAGGCAGAGTGGACAGTGAGAGAGAGACAGAGAGAAAGGTCTTCCTTTTCCATTGGTTCACCCCCCAATGGCCGCTGTGGCCGGCACAAGGCGCCGATCCGAAGCCAGAAGCCAGGTGCTTCCTCCTGGTCTCCCATGTGGGTGCAGGGCCCAAGCACTTGGGCCATCCTCCACTGCCCTCCCAGGCCACAGCAGAAAGCTGGACAGAAAGAGGAGCTACCGGGACAGTATCCGGCGCCCTGACCGTTGGTTCACCCCCCAAATGGCTGCTACAGCCAGCGTGCTGCGCCAATCTGAAGCCAGGAGCCAGGTGCTTCCTCCTGGTCTCCCATGCAGGTGCAGGGCCCAAGCACTTGGGCCATCCTCCACTGCCTTCCCAGGCCATAGCAGAGAGCTGGACTGGAAGAGGAGCAATCGGGAAGAATTTGGTGCCCCAAATGGGAATAGAACCCGGGGTGCCGCTGCCGCAGGTGGAGCATTAGCCTAGTGAGTCACAGTGCTGGCCCTTATCATGGACTTTATGCCTCCTTCCTTATGTTATTTCTTACAGCTAACACTGTATCTGTGTTACAAGCAAATTGAAAGCATGATTTTCCAACTGTGGAACATTTCTGGTCCAATTCAGAGTGACATGAATATCACTACATGAATGTAGATGGTTGGAATTGACATTTACTGAGTACCTTCTACATAGTAAACCTTGCCATATACTCTGTTAGAATATGATCCCTACTATTATCAAAACATAACTTAAGTTAGCATGAATGTGGAGAAAAAGAACTCTTAAACATTGTTGGTGGTAATGTAAATCATTACATTCATCATGCAGAATAGTATGGAGACCGAAAACAAATTCATCATACGGCCCAGACATTCTACTTCTGGATATATAACCAAAGGAATTGAAGTCAGCATATCAAAGAGAACCTGCACTCCCATGTTCACTGCAGCATTATTCCAGTAACCAAGACATTGAATGAATCTCGGTGTACATCAGTGGATGAATGGATAAAGAAAATATGTATATGTACAGGATGGAGTATTATTCTGCCATAAAAAGAATGAAATTATGATATCCACAGCAAAATGAATGGACCTGGAAGTCATTATGTTAAGTGAAATAAGCCAGACACAAAAAAAATGCCACTGTTCTTTCTCATACATACAAATCAAAAATTATAAACATATATAAATTACAAATTTTATAAACATATGTATATTAGATCTGAATGTACAACAGTAATTACTAGAGGCTGGGAAATGAGAGGGGAGGGGTCTAGATAATATCTACTAAAACACAGTAGGGTGAAGATTAGAGGTTGTAGTGTTTTGCAGCATAGTGGGGTGACTATAACTCATGATGATGTGTAATGTTCTGCACAAAGAACTGGAAGAGAAGGTTTAGTGCTGAGATCTAGCAAGTTATGTCATCACCTGTGTCACTGGCATCTCATATCAGAGCACCATGTTGAGTCTTGGCTGCTCTGCTTCTGATCTAGCTCCCTGCTGGTGCACCTGGGAATCAGCAGAGGATGGCTCAAGCACTTGGTCCACTGCCATCCATGTGGGAGACCCAGACGGAGTTCCTGGCTCCTGGGTTTGGCCTGGTCCAGCCTGGCTGTTGTAGCCATTTGAAGAGTGAACCAGCTGGTGGAAGATATCTTTCTCGCTGTGTTTCTCCCTCTGTGTCACACTGCTTTTCAAAAAAGTAAAATACATCATTAAGTTGTTAGACTCCAAATACAAGGAAAAGATAAGGAAGTAGAAAGCCTGCCTGGTATAGTCAGTTTATATAAATATAAATCAAAATATTGGGTTGCATGGCTTAAAATGTACAAGTGTTAAATGTTACTACAAAATTTAAAAGACACATTAAAAAAAAATGATCCCTATATTGTGAGTCAGGCATAGGAATCACCTTTTAGAAAGGAACAAATCGGGTCACTTTAACTGAAGTTGCCCAGCCAGTAAGCAACAGACAGAATTTAAACATAGTCCCCTAAATGTAGGCTTTTTCAGTGTTGCCTTTCTATACAATTCCCAGTATTTTTCTTTCTTGCTGGTTTGAGGGTGAGTAATTACTGCTTACTGCATGACCAAAATAAAACAAAACCAGGGACTGAGTAAAAAGTGGGACAGAGAGAATTTATTTCAGACAAAGAGGCCCACGGATGAATAGATAAACTCAGGAGACTCTCAGCCAGAAATTCTGAGGCACAAACACCCAGCCCAGGATCTCTGCAGGCTGAAAGGACAGCTTCAGTGTGGACCTTGGGACACTTCACAAACGACCTCTCACAGCTGAGATGAAAGCAAGAACAGCAGCTCAGCCTGTCTGAACAGTGGACTCAATTCACAGGCACAGGATCCTCATGTGGCCTGACAGGGACATCCTTGCTCCCTGCTGTGCCTCCTAGAACATTTGGCCTCCAGTTTGTGGCATTTTGTATAGCAGTTAATACTCCACTTGGCATGCCTGTGTCCCATATCCGAGTGCCTGGGTTCAAGTCCCAGCTCCAGTATTGATTTCAGCTTCCTGCTAATGTGCACCCAGGGAAGCAGCAGGTGATGGCTCTGCTTCTTGGGTACCTGCCATTCATGTGAGACCCAAATTGAGTTCCTGGCTCTTGGTATTGGCCCGACTCAGCCCTGGATGTTGTGGGTTTTTGTGGAGTAAACCAGCACAAGAGATATCCTTCTCTGAATCTCTCTCTCTCTCTCTCTCTATCTCTCATTGCCTTTTTAAATTTTAAAAGAAAAGGAAAATTGGTCAAACATCAGTAAAAATAAAAACAGTTTTCAAATGACTATCAAAAAGTAAAAGAATACAGAGTGCAGGCTAGGGTTAAATAATTCGGCAAGAAAGAGCCTACTGAGAAGATGACATTTGAGCAAAGCATGAAGGAAACAAGGGACAAGCCACCAGAACACCCAGGGAAGGAACATTCCAGGTCGGGAGGGAGACCTTGTGAGCACAGCGAGGAGTCTGGTGGGTGGGCATGCAGAGGGCCTTGTAGGCCCCTGAAGTTCTTTAGCCATCATTCCAAGCATCATGTGTAGCTTTCAGAAAGGCTTGAGCAGAGGAGCAACGTGACCACAGTTGATTTATGACAGAATCACTCTGGCTACTGCGTTCAGAACACAGTGCTAGGGGCCACTACAGGCTCAGGAGGACCAGTCAGGTAGGGTGACACAGTCACATTCCATCACTGTTCAGGAGTCACTGGTGATTCTCCCTGAGGGAGGACAACAGCACTCAATCTCATTAATCGTGGATTCCATATTTACAAATCTGCCTGTTTGCTAGAATTTATTTTTAACTCCCAAATCAGTATTTGAGGTGGTAAAAAATTAGCATTACCCAGTGGACAAGTTCTCAATTGAGAACAGACAAAGCAAAACTCTCCCTTCCTGTTTCAGCTCTTACACCATAAGAAAGTATCCCTTTCGAGTTCTATTCACTGCCATGAGGCTTGTTTTTTTTTTTTTATTTTGCATTTTTGAAATTTTTGTTGGCAATTTCACTGTTTGTAGGAGCCCTGAGTACAGCGCAAACCACAAGAAGACTGTGACATGTTTTACGGACAAAATCTATGTGTGAGATAAGCTTCATCCAGTCAGGAGGTATAGTGTCCAGGCCATCAGTTCAGTGTTACTGAATCAGCAATATGGACATCCAGAAAAGGAAAGAGGAAATTCGTTGATTACGTCTAGGGCCACTCCAGAAAGAAACATATACATATGTGATAAAAAGCTAAGGAAAAGGTGGGAGAGAGGCTAAATTTGTGGACTGAAGACATGACTACTGATTTAAAACACAAAGGACAGTATGGTTTTCAGACTGAAAGCCAAGAGAATTTGTCATGTGACATGACTTCAGGAAAATTTCCAACTCTTCTCAATTAATTTCAAAAAGCCACCTAGCATAAAACTGTGAAATGTACACATGAGGGGAGTTCTGCAGATCAATAGGCTCCTGGAGCAGCCTAGTTGTTAAGGTGCCCTCATCCTACAGAGTCCCTGGGTTCAATTCCTGGCTCCTGATTGCAGCTTCCTGCTAATGACAACTCTGTTCAGGTGATAGCTCAAGTATTTGTGTTCCTGCCACCTACATGGGAAACCTGAACTGAGCTCCCTGCTCCTGGATCTAGCATTTTCCAAACACATTTTATTGCCTCTAGTCTTCTTTAGCCTTATAGAACAAAATACTACCATTCATTAAGTCCCTGAATTTGATCGCTTTTAGTTCTGTTCTCCCAATATAAAAGTATACATACAAAAAACACCAGCAGAGTGTTACCTGGTACAAAGGTTCCAAGGGAAAACAGGCTCTCCATATTGACAAGGCTGGCTTGTTTGACAGGGATGTTGGCGAAGGAACCAATATGACACAAATGGCATTTCTATTGTCAAAAAATGTTGGCACAAGAGAATGGTGTATTCCCTAGTGCAGGAGCAAGGGCTCCATATTTGCTAACATGTTGGCTACGAACTTAAATAGCATGACTATTATAACTAACAGGAAATATCTGTACATCCCAATCTGTGTAGGACTCAGGCATGCTTGTGCTTCAAACAATAAAATGGAAGCAGAACAAATGTGTTTCTTACATTCATGCATATCATTCAGAGCTATCGTATCATTCACCACACTCTGCTTTTACTTGGTCACGTGATAGGCCAGCAATGTTTTAGCCCACTCTGCCACCCAGGGTCTGAACCTGTTGTGAGCCACTAAGATTCAGGGGGTCACTCTGAATACAACATAATCCAGCCTCTCTTGATAAAGGAGGTTCCTGTCTAATCCACATAAAGCATCACATTAGTGTGGGTGAAGAAGTTAGCAGTGGAAACGATGAGAAATAATAAAATTCTGGGTATATCTTGGAGGTACAATAAACAGGTTTTGTTAACTGATTCAATGGATGAAAAGAGAGAAAGAAGGTGGAAGTTTGATGTAGCAGTTAACTTACTGCTAGGGATGACTGTGTCCAATAAGGTATTGCCTGGTTCAATTCCCAGCTATGCAGGTTCCTGCTACTGTGCAATGAGGGGCAGCGGGTGATGGTTTAGGTACTTGAATCCGTGCTACCTACACAGGAGGTCTAGAACCCCTGGTTGTTACAAGCATTTAGGGAATATACTAGCAGATAGGCTCACTTGTTCCCACTCTTGCTATCTTTCCCATTTACAAAGAGCTCAAGAAATTCAAAAACAACAAAACAAACAATCCAGTTAAGAAATAGGAAAGGGATTTGAACAGGCATTTTTGAAAAGAGGAAATTCAAATGGCCAATGAAACTTGAAGAAATGCTCAGAATCACAAGCAATCAGGGAAACGCAAATCAAAACCAGAGTAAGGTTTCACCTCACTCCAATTAAAATGGTTCTCATAGAGAAACCAATAAACAATAAGTGCTGTCCAGGATGTAGGGGAAAACGTGCCCTAATCCACTGTTGGTGGGAATGTAAACTGCTACAGCTGTTGTGGAAGACAGTATGGAGATTCCTCAAAAATCTGAATATAGATCTAACACATGGCCCACCATCCCACTCCTGGGAATTTACCCAAAGGAAATGAAATCAGCATATAAAAGAGTTATCTATACCCCCATGTTCACTGTAGCTTAATTCACAATAGCTAAGATATGGAATCAACCCAGATGTCCATCAACAAATGACTGGAGAAAGAAAATGTGGTATGTAAACACTATGGAATACTACTTAGCAATAAAAAAGAATGAAATCCTGTCTTTTGAAACAAAATTAATACAACTAGAAACCATTATACTTAGCTCTCACAACAAAGAAAAGCCCAGGACCGGATGTATTCACTGCTGAATTCTACCAGACATATAAAGTAGAACTAACTCCAATTCTTGTCAAACTATTCAGAACAATACAAAGAGAGGGAATCCTCCCAAATTCTTTCTATGAAGCCAGCATCACCTTAATTCCTAAACCTAAAAAGCTGTGGCAGAGAAAGAGAATTACAGACCAATTTCCCTGATGAACATAGACACAAAAATCCTCAATAAAATTCTGGCCAATAGAATGCAACAACACATCAGAAAGACCATCCACCCAGACCAAGTGGGATTTATCCCTGGTATGCAGGAATAATTCAACGTTCACAAATCAATCAATGTGATACACCATTAACAAACTACAGAAGAAAAACCATACGATTATCTCAATAGATGCAGAGAAAGAATTTGATAAAATTCAACACCCTTTCATTATGAAAACTCTCTAAGCAAACTGGGTATAGAAGGAACATTCCTCAATACAATCAAAGCAATTTATGAAAAACCCACAGCCGACATCCTATTGAATGGGGAAAAGTTGGAAGCATTTCCACTGAGATCTGGTACCAGACAGGGATGCCCACTCTCACCACTGCTAGTCAATATAGTTCTGGAAGTTTTAGCCAGAGCCATTAGGAAAAAAAAAAAAAAGAAAGAAATTAAAGGGATACAAATTGGGAAGGAAGAACTCAAACTATCCCTCTTTGCAGATGATATGATTCTTTATTTAGGGGATCCAAAGAACTCTACTGAGAAACTATTGGAACTCACAGAAGAGTTTGGCAAAGTAGCACAAAAATCCACAGCCTTTGTATGCAGAGGCAATGCCACCAGCTGAGAAAGAACTTCTAAGATCAATCCCATTCACAATAGCCACAAAAACAATCAATCCCATTCACAATAGCTACAAAAACAATCAAATACCTTGGAATAAACTTAACCAAGGATGTCAAAGATCTCTACAATGAGAATTACAAAACATTAAAGAAAGAAATAGAAGAAGACACAGAAAATGGGAAAATCTTCCATGCTCATGGATTAGAAGAATCAATATCATCAAAATGTCCATTCTCCCAAAAGCAATTTATAGATTCAATGCAATACCAATCAAGATACCGAAGACCTTCTTCTCAGATCTGGAAAAAATGATGCTGAAATTCATATGGAGGCACAGGAGACCTTGAATAGCTAAAGCAATCTTGTACAACAACAACAACAACAACAAAAAACTGCCAGAGGCATCACAATACCAGATTTCAAGACATACTACAGGGCAGTTATAACCAAAACAGCATGGTACTGTTGGATAGACCAATGGAACAGAACAGAACAGAAACACCAGAAATCAATCCAAACATCTATAGCCAACTTATATTTGATCAAGGATCTAAAACCAATTCCTGGAGCAAGGACTGTCTATTCAACAAGTGGTGCTGGGAAAACTGGATTTCCACATGCAGAAGCATGAAGCAAGACCCATACCTTTCACCTTACACAAAATTCCACTCAACATGGATTAAAGATCTAAATCTATGACTCAACACCATCAAATTATTAGACAACATCAGAGAAACCCTCCATGATATAGGCACAGGCAAAGACTTCTTGGGAAAGACCCCAGAGGCACAGGTAGTAAAAGCTAAAATTAACAATTGGGATTGCATCAAATGAGAAGTTTCTGTACTGCAAAAGAAACAGTAAGGAAAGTGAAGAGGCAACTAACAGAATGGAAAAGATATTTGCAAATTATGCAACAGATAAAGGGTTAATAACCAGAATCTACAAAGAGATCAAGAAACTCCACAACAACAAAACAAACACCCCACTTAAGAGATGGCCCAAGGACCTCAATGGACATTTCTCAAAAGAGGAAATCCAAATGGCCAACAGACACATGAAAAAATGTTCAGGATCACTAGCAATCAGGGAAATGCAAATAAAAACCACAATGAGGTTTCATCTCACCCCGGTGAGAATGGCTTACATACAGAAATCTATCAACAACAGATGCTGGAGAGGATGTAGGGAAAAAGGGACACTAACCCACTGTTGGTGGGAATGTAAACTGGTAAAACCACTATGGAAGTCAGTCTGGAGATTCCTCAGAAACCTGAATATAGCTCTACCACATGACCCAGCCATCCCATTCCTTGGAATTTACCCAAAGGAAATTAAATTGGCAAATAAAAAAGCCATCTGCACATTAATGTTTATTGCAGCTCAATTCACAATAGTTAAGACATGGAATCAACCTAAATGCCCATCAACAGAAGACTGGATAAAGAAATTATGGGATATGTACTCTATAGAATACTATACAGTGGTTAAAAAATGAAATCTGGTCATTTGCAACAAAATGGAGGAACCTGGAAAACATCATGCTGAGTGAATTAAGCCAGTCCCAAAGGGACAAATATCATTTGTTCTCCCTGATCAGTGACAACTAACCAAGCACCAAAAAGGAAACCTGTAGAAGTGAAATGGACACTATGAGAAACAATGAATTGATCAGCCCCTGTCCTGATTGTTGAGGAACAAGTTACTATTTTATTCTTTTTAGTATTTTTTTGTTCTACTTAGTACCATTGGTTGAACTCTTTAATTAACATAAAATCATTCCTAGGCATATAAAATTAACTTAAAAGTGATCCCTGTTAAATATAAGAGTGGAAATAAGAGAGCGAGGAGATGTATAGTTCAGCACATCCTTACTTGGACTTACCCCTAATGGTGGAGTTAGAAACATGCCAGGGGATTCCAATTCAATCACATCAACGTGGCATGTACCAATGCCATCTTACTTGTTAAAGTAATCAGTTTAAGTTCATAATCAATCAAAAAGATAGGATTAAGTGTCAAAGGGATTACATAAATAAGACCAGTGTCTGTAAATAATAATTGATAGAATTAAAAAGGAGAGAATGATCCAACATGGGAAGCAGGATACACAGCAGACTCATAGAATGGCAAATGCCCTAAACAACACTCTGGCCTCAGAACAAGCTCTTGAGGCATTCAGATCTGGCTAAAAAGCTCATGAGAGTTTCACAGGCATAGAAAGCCAAGACACTGTGGCAAAAAAAAATAAAATTATCTAAATGAAAGATCTCTGTGAGTGAGATCCCAGCAGAAAGAATGGGCCATCAAAGGAGGTACCTTTCTCTGAAGGGAGGAGAGAATTTCCACTTTGACTACGGCCTTGTCTAAATAAGATCGGAGCTGGTGAACTCAAGAGGTTTCCATAGCTTTGGCAGCTCATGACAAGAGCCTCGGGTGATTACTGATGTCATAAATAAGAATGTCAATTGTTAAATCAAGAACAAGAGTCACTGTACACTTGCTCTCCATGTAGGATATCTGTCCTTAATGTGTTGTACTATGAGAATTAATGATAAAACTACTACTCAGTACTCTATACTTTGTGTTTCTGTGTGGGTGCAGTCTGTTGAAATCTTTACTTCTCTCTCTCTCTCTCTCTCTCTCTCACTCTCTCTCTCTCACTGTCTACATCTCTACCTGTCAAAAAAAATCTTTAGTTAGTATATACTAAGTTGATCTTCTGTATATAAAGATAATTGAAAATAAATCTTGATGAAGAATGGGATTGGAGAGGGAGTAAGAGATGGGATGGTTGCGGGTGGGAGGGAGGTTATGGGGGGAAAAGCCGCTATAATTCAAAAGTTGTAACTTGGAAATTTATATTTATTAAATAAAAGTTGAAAAAATAAAATCAATTAACCAAATGTGAGGGCTTATATCTTGACTCTGTTCTATTCCATTGGTCTACATGGTGTTTCTCATGCAGTACTTCACTGAATTTTCTACTTATCATATTTTGGCATTATCCTATCATTGTAAAATTCTAAAATTGAATTGAAACATACTTCACTATTAAAGAAGGAAATCATGGGGTTGGCACTGTGGCTCACTTGGTTAATTCTCCGCCTGTGCTGTCAGCATCCCATATGGGTGCCAGTTCTAGTCCTGGTTGCTCCTCTTCCAGTCCAGCTCTCTGCTGTGGCCCAGGAGGTCAGTGGAGGATGGCCCAAGTGCTTGGACCTCTCCACCCACATGGGAGATCATGAGGGCGCATATGGCTTCTGGCTTCAGATCAGCACAGCGCTGGCTGCAGCGGCCATTTGGGGAGTGAACCAGTGGAGGGAATACCTTTCTCTCTGTCTCACTGTCTATAACTCTACCTGTCAAAAAAAAAAAAAAAAAAAAAAGAAACCATTATACTTAGTGAAATAAGCCAGTCCCCAAAAGACAAATGCCATATGTTTTCCCTGATCTGTGGTAACCAATAGAGTACAAAAATGTAATGTATACGAGCAAAATTGACACTGAGATTTGATAATTGTTTATAGCCCTTGTCTCTACTGTTTAGAAACAGTGTTTTCTTATTATTTGTTGAAATCTTTACATAGTGGAGGTTAAGTCTATAAAATAAACTGAAATTATGTCATTGTCAAAATTAAGAGAATAAGAAAGGAATGAGGAGAGAGAGTGGGAGCATGGATGGGAGAGGGAGGGGAGGAGAAATATCACTGTGTTCCTAAATCTGTATAGATGAAATAGAAGAAATTTGCTCACCTTATATACATAAAAAATACAGAAAAAGAAGAAAAATAAAATAAAAATAAATTTTGTAGTAAAAAAAGAAGAAAGTAAGGAGAGAAGGGTTTGACCTGAGTAACTAGGAACATGGCGTTTCCATTAACTGAGAGGAGGAACAGGAAGAAGAGCAGATTTGGGGAGATCAGCAGTTAAGTTAGGAGTACATCAAGTTTGATATTCCTGTCAGCTATCCAAGTGGAGATATCAAGCAGGCAGTTGGAATTCGAGAGAAAGGTCAAATTAGAGATTCAAATGTTGGCATCTTCAGGTAGTAAAAGTGATACAGGTCATGGAACAAGTTTTCATCATCAAAGAAGTTAAGTGTAGATAAGCCAAGACTTAAACATTCAGAGATCAATAAAAAGGGGGGAACCAGTAGAGAAGGCTGAAGCTGTGAAACAGGAAAACAAGGAGGGTGGAGTTCAGATCAGAAAACCAAAGAAGGAAAGGCTATGAAAGAGGAAGCAGCATTTGACTGCATCAGTGCCACAGCTGATACAAGTACAAAGATAAGAACCAACCTTTGGATGTAGCAGATTAGAGATCCTTGAAGAAACAGTTTCAAAGGAAAACCTAAGGCTAGTGGGTTTCAAAGAAAACTATAAATCTCAAGTTCCAAAGGAGAACAAAAACAAGACCCTAAACCTAGAGGGTTCTTTAAAAAATGAGCAGGCTAAACTAAGACAGCAAATATAGAAAATCGGTAAAGTTTAAATTGTACCAGTGGGGCTGGCATTATGGTACAGTGTGTTAAACCACCCACCTGCAATGCTAGCATCTCATGTGGGCACTGGTTCACATCCCAGCAGCTGCACTTTAATCCACACCTTACATTCATTCCCTCACTGGCTAAAGCATCAGGAGGTGGTACAGGACTGTATAATATATTTTTTTTTGCTATTTTTTGTTATGTTTTCCAAAGTTTCATTCATTTATTTGAAAAGCAGAGTTAGAGAGAGAGAGAGCTTCCATATGCTGTTTCACTCTCCAGATGGCTACATTGGTCAAAACTGGGCCTGGCAGAAGCCAGGAGCCAGGAGTTTCATTTAGGTCTCCCATGTGGGTGGCAGGGACCCAAACACTTGGGCCAACTTCTGCTGATTTTCCCCATCCATTATCAGGGAGCTGGAACCCACATGGAGTGTCACAGCCAGCAGCTTTACCTGCTATGCCACAACAGTGGCCCCAAGATATTTTTATTTTAAATTAACAAATACACATCCATCAAAACTTTGAAAAATCATTAATAAAGACTTTAATTTTTTTAAAAAGCTCTTTTTCCTTGCTATCTTCCCCCTAATTACTTTTGTATTTCCCCAAACTCATCTTAAAGAACCAAGAAAGTATAATGAACTTACTGGAAATTGGTTGGTGCTCAACAAACACAGTAAACTTCAAAAGACATTAGAGAAACTCAGTTCAGTCTGGAGCCCCAAAATGCTACCACTGCATGTGGTACAAACAGACACACACACAGAGTAACTTTTATGACCAGTTCTCCATCTGTCATTCTTGTATTAAAGGAAAATAGAATAATTCCATGAAATCAAGATGTATTTTGTTAAAAAATTTATTTAAAAACTTTTCTGATTATACTCTATTTCATAAATTGTGGAGTAAGTTGTTTCATCTATCAAAGCCATCGATCAAGGCTTACAATATACCTCAATAGATTTTTAAAAATATTTCTTGCCAATTCAATACTTAGTTTTTTTTAAAAAAATCACCTTGTCTACTTTACCTAAGTCTTAACTCGAGGTGGTGGAATGTTACCAGGATCTGTCTTAGTTTATTGAATCTTTACTGCATGCCACCACTTTATGATCATAGCAATTGTTTATTGTCACTTGGAAGGTGTGTTTTTCTCATGCAACTCTTCTAACCCCTCCAGATATACAGGGGAGGCAACTGAGGCTCTGCTAAATTTAAGTGACTAGTTAGCAGCAGACTGTGACTCAGAAGGGAAGACCCTCTAACTTCTGTCTGAACAGTTCTGCATCCTCTGCATCTCTTGTTCAATTCAGTATGCTTGAGATCATTACTTGGATTTGATTTTAATTGGGATTCTAAACCTAACATGTTTTTAGGCCCTCAAAGTGTGGGCAGATGGATGGCATGTATGGAATCCAGTGCAGGTGCTGCAAATAACAAAGGTGTCAGTTATGTAGGGCCAAGACTGAGCCCATCCAGAGACTGGAGACTGTCCAAGGTTTGTCCTGCAATGCAGCAATGGAGGGCAGGAACTACACCTTGAACAACTGCTGCATTGTCTCATTTGATATGTTTGTCATCATCATGGTGACTCGCTGTCAAAGAACTCGGTGGGAGTATGTTTTTGCTGCTTAATATGTATCAGGAATTGGAGTGAAACAAAATAAGTATCATATGACCTATTCTAGTACAAGGCTTTATGATTAAGTAAGAAAATTTCAAAGACCTTCAAGTAAGAGTGGTGTGTGTGTGTGTGTGTGTGTGTGATTTCCCTTCTTTTAATTTTATTTGTTATACAAGTTTCATATATTTCAAATATACACATTTAGGAACATAGTGATACTTCCCACTCTACCCTCTCTCTTGCCCATGTTCCACATATCTTCCTCCTCCATTTCCCATTCCCACTCTTAATTTTTCCAAATATCTATTTTCAGTTTATTTAATGATTGTAGTTAAACCTACAATAACTAAAAGAGTTCAGCAAATAGTATGAAGAAAAAAATACTGTTCTACAACAGAAGAGACAAGGGCTGTAAACAATCATCAAACCTCAAAATGTCCATTTCACTCCAATATATTACATATTAGGTACTATATTAGCCACCTTAGATCAGTGAAAACATATGATATAAGTGTTTTGGGGACTGGTGTATTTCATTAAGTATAATGGTTTCAAATTGCATCCATTTTTTTTTGCAAAAGACAGAATTTCTTTTTTTCAGTTGTGTAGTACTCCATAGTGAATGTATACCATAATTTCTTTACCTAGTCAACAGTTGATGATATCAGAGTTGATTCTATGTCTTAGCTATTGTGAATTGTGCTGCAATAAACACGAGAGCAAAGATAACTCTTTCATATGCTTATTTCTTCTGGTTTGGGTAAATTCCCAGGAGTGGGATAGCTGAGTCATATGGTAGGTCTATATTCAGATTTCTGAAGTATCTCCATACTGTCTTCCACAGTGGCTGCACCAGTTTACATTACCACCAACAGTGAATTAGGGTGCATTTGTTGTTTATTCATTTCTGTGTGAGAACCATTCTAACTGGAGTGAGTTGAAATGTCATTATGGTTTTGATTTGCATTTCCCTGATGGCTAGTGATCCTGAGCATTTTTCCAAGCGTCTGCCAGCCATTTGAATTTCCTCTTTTGAAAAATGCATGCTCAATTCCTTTGTCTATTTCTTAACTGGATTTTTTGTTTTGCTGTTGTTGAGCTCTTTATAGATTCTGCATATTAACCCATTATCAGTTGCTTAGTTTACAAATATTTTTTCCCATTCTGTTGGTTGTCTCTTCACTTTGCTAAGTGTTTCTTTTCCAGTTCAGAAGCTTCTTAGCTTGGTGTAATCTCATTTTTCAATTTGGCTTTGATTGCTGTGCTTCTGGGGTCTTCTCCAAGAAGTCTTTTCCTATGCCAATGTCTTCCAGAGTTCCCCAATGTTCTCTAGTAACTTGATAGCATCAGGTTGTAGATTTAGGTCTCTAATCTATTTTGAGTGATTTTTGTGTAAGGTGTAATGTAGGGGGTCAGGCTTCTACTTCTGCACAGGGAGATCCAGTTTTCCCAGCACCAGTTGTTGAAGAGACTATTGTTGCTCCAGGAATTGACTTTACCTCATTTGTCAGAGATAAGTTGGTTGTAGATGTGTGGATTGATTTCTGGAGTCTCTATTCTGTTCTATTGGTCTACATGTCTGTTTTTGCCAGTACCAGGCTGTTTTGATTATAACTGCCCTATAATATGTCTTGTAATCAGGTATTGTGATGCCTCCAGTTTTGTTTTTGTTCTATAAGATTGTTTTAGCTATTCAGGGTCTGTTATATTTCCATATGAATTTCAGAATCATTTTTTCTAGATCTGAGAAGAATGACATTGGTATTTGGATTGGGATCACATCGAATATATAAATTGCTTTTGGTAGTATGGACCTTTTGATGATATTGATTCTTCTACTCATGAACATGGAAGATTTTTCCATTTTTTGTGTCTTCTATTTCTTTCTTTAATGTTTTCTAATTTTCATTGTAGAGGTCTCTGGCATCTTTAGTTAAATTTATTACAAGGCATTTAATTCTTTTTGGAGCTATTGTGAATAGGATTGATGGATTTTAAAAGTTCTTTCTCAGTCATGGCATTGTCTGTGTATACAAAGGCTATTGATTTGCCTGTGTAGATTTTATATCCTGCCACTTTACCAAAACTCTTTTAAGAGTTCCATTAGTCTTCCAGTGGAGTCTTTTGGATACCATACAAAGAGACTCATGTAATCTGTAAATAGAGACAGTTTGATTTCCTCCTTTCCAAGTTGCATCCCTTTGACTTCTCTTTCTTGTCTAACAGCTCTGGCTATAACTTCCAGGACTATATAAAATAGTAAAGATGAGAGTGAGCATCCCTGTTTGGTTCCTGATCTTAGGGGGAATGCTTCCAGCTTTTCCCCATTCAAGAAGATGCTGGTCATGGGTTGGTCATAAATTGCCTTGATTGTGTTGAGTAATGTTCATTCTAAACACAATTTGCTTAAGGTTTTCATCATGAAACGGTGTTTTATTTTACCAAATGATTTCTCTGCACCTATTGAGATAACCATGTGGTTTCTGTTCTTCAGTTTGTTAATGTGATGTATCACATTTATTGATTTGTGAATGTTGAAGCATCCCTACATACCAGGGATAAATCCCACTTGGTGAATGATCTTTCTGATGTACTGTTGGATTCAATTAGCTAATATTTAATTGAGGATGTTTGCATCTATGTTCAACAGGGATATTAGTCTATAGTTCTATTTTCCTGTTACATCTTTTTCTGGCTTAGGAATTAAGGTGATGCTGCCTTCATAAAAGGAGTTTTGGAGTATTCCCTCCAATTTTTTTGAATACCTTGAGAAAATTGGAATTAGTTCTTCTTTAAACATCTGGTAGAATTCAGCACTGAATCCATCCAGTCCTGGGCTTCTCTTTTTTGGAAGGATCTTTATTACTGATTCAATTTCTATCTTGGTTATTGGTGTGTTTAGGTTTTCTACATCTTCATGACTCAATTTTGGTAGATTGTATATGTCCAGGAATCTATCCATTTCTTCCAGGCTTCCCAATTTATTGGCATATAGCTCTCTGTAGTGATTCTTGATTATTCTTTTTTATTTCTGTAATATCTTTTGTTACATTTCCATTTTCATCTCTGATTTTATTAATTTGGTTCTTCTTCCTCTGTTTTTGGTTAGTTGGGCCAATGGTGCATCAATTTTATTTTTTCAAAAAAAACCGGCTCTGTATTTTCCTGAGGTTTTGTTTTTTTTTTTTTTTTGTTTCAATTTTATGAATTTTTTCTCTAATTTTAATTATTTCCTCCTATTAATTTTAGGTTTGGTTTTATGTTGTTTTTCTAGGCCTTTGAGATGCATTGATAGCTCATTTATTTGGTGCCTTTCCAACTTCTTGATGTAGGCACCAATTGTTACAAACTTCTCTCAACATTGCCTTTGCTCTATCTTATAAATTTTGATATGTTGTATTGTCATCTTCATTCATTTCCAGAAATTTTTGATTTCTCTTTTGATTTCTTCTATGACTCACTGTTCATTCGGAAGCATGTTGTTCAGTCTCCATGTGTTTGCATATGATCTAGAGATTCTTGAGTTGTTGAATTCCAGCTTCATTCCATTGTTGTCAGAGAAGAAGCATAGTTTGAATTCAATATTTTTGAATCTGCTGAGACTTGCTTTATGGCCGAGCATGTGGTCTATCCTAGAGAAACTCCTATGCACTGATGAAAAGAATGTGTGTTCTACAACTGTGGGGTGAAAAGTTCTGTTGGTATCACTCACGCCCATTTTGTTCTTAGTGTCAATTAGCTCTGCTGTTTCTTTGTTGATTTTCTAAGTTGTCCTGTCCACTGATGAAAGTTGGGTGTTGAAATCCCCCACTATTATTGTATTGGTGTCAATGTCTCCCTTTAGATCCATAAATGTTTCTTTTAAATAGCCAGGTGCCCTGTAATTGGGTGCATATACATTTATTATAGTCACATCTTCCTGTTGAATTGATTCCTTAACCATTACATAGTGTCCTTGTCTCTTTTAATAGTTTTTGGGCTAAAGTTTATTTTGTCTGATATCAAGATGGCTACATCTGCCTTTTTTGGCTTTCCATTACCATGCAATAACTTTTCCATTCTTTCACTTTCTGTCTGCATGTATCTGCACGGTGAGATTTGTTTCTTGTAGGCAGCAAATAGATGTGTCTTATTTTTTAATCCATTCAGCCAGTCTGCATCTTTCAACTGGGGAGTTGGGACTGTTTACATTCAAGGTGACTCTTGATAAGTAAGACTTGACCCTGCCATTTTTCCATAAATATTCCTATTGTTTACTTTGGATTTCTTTTGTACTTTTACTGGGATATTTTGTGCCTCCACATTCTTTCAGAGTGATGACTATGTTTCTGTGTGTAGCATATCCTTAAGTATCTTTTGTAAGGCTGGATGAGTAGGGAAAAATTCTTTCAATTTCTGTTTGTTGTGGGAGGTCTTTATTTCACCTCCATTCGTATGTGAGAGCTTTACCAGGTACTGTATTCTGGGTTGAGAGTTACTTTCTCTTAAGACTTGGATAATGTCTCGCTATTCTCTTTTAGTCTGTAAGGTTTCTGATGAGAAATCAGCTGTGAGTCTTAAGTGGAGATCCTCTGAAAGTAATCTGGCATTTCTCTCATGCACATTTTAGAATCTTTTCTTTACATTTTACTGTGGAAAGTTTGACTACAATGTGTCATGGTGACTATCTTTTCTGATCATGCCTACTAGGAGTTCTATGTGCTTCCTGTACTTGGATGTCCAAGTGGATTTTCTCATTTAGCCACTGAGTGCCCACAATCTCAGAATACACAGCTCCCACAGTAGCTGGGTGCAGAGGTTTGGCTCTGCCCTACCACCCTGTCCAGTTAACAGAGAAGCAGGTGTTCCCTGAGCCAGCTCTGCTAGACAGTTTGAGCCCCAGAGCCTGTGGTATGTTGGGAGGCTGGAGGACACCCCACTGTACTGTGTGGGTGCCCACCCACCTGTCAATCCTCCCAGTCAGTGGGTCTGCAGATTTTTCTCTCTGCTAGAATCTCTGGATCACACACATGAACAAGAGCCACTGGCTGAATGTTGCCCTCTCCCTGCCACTGCCACTGCCACCAGTACTGCCAAGAAGATGGCGCCCTGTCTCAGTCAGTTACTGTGTGCGTGCACAAAGGCTCCCGAGCTGCTGCCCAAGCCCAAAATGGCACCTGCCTTTTCTCAGCTGGTCAGTGGATGCTGCTGTGGGGGAGGATTAGATGAGATAAACATGCCCTTTATAATTCCACTGGGCCACTAGCCCCTGGGGCTCCAGTCCAGACTCACACCACACTCTCCTTCTGCTATATCACCACAAGTTGCTATAGTCTGTTCTCACCTCCACCTCCTAGTTGCCACTCACTCTGGCTCTCTGCTGCTGCAGTCTTGTGTTGTGTCTGTGTTAGTGCTGCACGTCTGCACCTTCCCCACAAGTCCATGGCATTCCTCTTCCTTTTGTAGAATTTCCAGTGCTGTTTTCTCTTTAATTCTCCTGAGTGTCCACTTCCTACACTTCTTTCTATTCACTATTTATCCGTAGCCTAGCACAGTATGTTGTTCCCTGATCCTCCTTGGAATCTCCTTCCCTTTTTTTTTTTTTTTTTTGTAAGATTTATTTACTTGAAAGGCAGAGGAGAGAGAGAGAGAGAGAGAGAGAGAGAGTCTTCCATCTGATGGTTCACTTCCCTGTATGAATGTTTAATATAAAGACATAGAGGAATCACAGGTCAATCCAAGAGCAGATGCTGAGGGGCCAGTGCTGTGGCTCACTTGGTTAATCCTCCGCCTGCAGTGCTGGCACCCCATATGGGCGCTGGTTCTAGTCCTGGTTGCTCCTCTTCCAGTCCAGCTCTCTGCTGTGGCCCGGGAAAGCAGTGGAGGATGGCCCAAGTCTTTGGGCCGCTGCATCTGCATGGGAGACCAGGAAGAAGCACCTGGCTCCTAGCTTTGGATTGGCGCAGCGCTGGCCGTAGCGGCCATTTGGGGAGTTAACCAACAGAAGGAAGATCTTTCTCTCTGTCTCTCTCTCTCACTGTCTATAACTCTACCTGTCAAATTAAAAAAAAAAAAAAAGCAGATGCTCAGTGGACTGGGCATTTCTGAAAGTAGAGCCGTAGAGTATGTGGTAACCCTGGGGTTCTAAGCAGGTCCTGGGGATATAGCTCTTGTGGAGCTGAATCTATGCCTTTACCATACACTGCAAAGCTGCCTGGTCCACTGTTTATTGCAGGTCAGGAGTCCAATTCTGGTTAAATCTCCTCTGGTCAGAAAGCAGGTGTGTTACTTTCTTCCTGCCCACTTAGTGGGGATCATAGGTGGGACTTATATAAATTGCATACAGAAATTTGGCTTCACCAAAATGAAAGTAGTTTTTAAGTTTATTTAATGTCTTTTTAAATATTTTATTTATTTATTTGGAAGTCAGGATTACAGAGTGGGGGAGAAACAGAGATAGAGATATGGTTCACTCTCCAGATGGCTGCAAAAGCCAGGAAACAAGAGCTTCTTCCAGGTCTCCCGTGTGCAAAGCAGGGGCCCAAACCCTTGGGTCATCTTCCAACGGCTTTTCCCAGGCCTTTAGCAGAGGGCATCCAGGACTCATGTGATGCCAGCATTGCAGGCAGCGCAATTACCTGTTAAACCACAACACCAGCCCTGGTTTATTCGTTGTCATACTTAACAGGCAGAGTGACAGAGAGAGAGAGAAACATCTTTCATATTCTGGTTCACTCTCCAAATGCCTGCAACAGCCAGAGCTGAGCCAGGCTGAAGCCAGAAGCCAAGAACTCTATCTGGGTCTCCTACAGGGGTGGCAGAGCCTCAAGTATTCCAGGATGCATTATCAAGAAGCTGGGTCAGAAATGGCAGCCAAGACTGGAACTGGCACTCTGATATGGGATACAGGTGTCCTAAGTGTCAAATTAACTTGCTGTGCCACAATGCCTGCCCCTAAATGTAGATTTTGCATTGCCTGAGAGATTTCTGGTTTAGAAGCAACTGTATTTGTTGAGAGAATCAATTTCCAACATCAAAGAGACTTAAAAATAAACCCACAGGGTTAAATAAATGGTGACACATTTAGAGAAATTTATAGTATGCAGGATTAAAAATAAATAGTACTTCTACATACTAATATTCATCAGGAAATATTGTAATGTTTAAAAAGTATAGAACAGAGATGTGTAAAAAATGAAAGAGGAAAAATATAAACATGCATATTTATGAATATGTATGTCATTTTATACACATAAGACATTTCAGGAAGGATATAAAGAAATTGAGATATAAAGAAATTGCTTTTCACATGACATTCCTAACTTCCTACAGCACCACAAGGCAGTTAGTCTTCATTTGCTTTCCCAGAATTTTTTATTTTCTCACTTAAAGTGACAGAACCAGAGACTATGTAATCAGTTATATCAAAAAGGGTTAACACTTGAATATTAAAAATCATATTCTGAATTAGAAACAATATAATAAATAATGAGTTGTTAAAGGTCACAATTATTTACCTGGGAAGGGCACAGTGTAGTTCAACTTCTATTTATTAAGCAGTTATTGGCCCACGCCATGGCTCACTTGGCTAATCCTCCGCCTGCGGTGCCGGCACCCCAGGTTCTAGTCCCGGTCGGGGCGCCAGATTCTGTTCCAGTTGCTCCTCTTCCAATCCAGCTCTCTGCTATGGCCCGGGAAGGCAGTGGAGGATGGCCCAAGTGCTTGGGCCCTGCACCCGCATGGGAGACCAGGAGAAGCACCTGGCTCCTGGCTTCAGATCGGTGCTATGTGCTGGCTGTAGCGGCCATGGCTGTAGCGGCCATTTGGGGGGTGAACCAACGGAAAAGGAAGACCTTTCTAATTCTGCCTGTCAAAAAAAAAAAAAAAGCAGTTATGTGCTGGGTACTATACAAGTGGAAAAAAGACTCCTACACAAAGTGGAGTAAATGAGGTACTATTTATTGATTTATTTATTTGAAAGGTAGAGTTACATAGATAAGGGGGGGGGGAGGGGGGGAGAGGGGGAGGGAGGGGAGAGAGAGATAGATATATATATATATCTTCCATCAGCTGGTTCACTTCCCAAACGGCCACACCACCAGCGGGTGGGCCAGGCTAAAGCCAGTATCCTAGAACTCACCCAGGTCTCCCATGTGGGTATATGGATCCAAGGATTTGGGCCCCTCCTGTGGACTTCCCAGTTGCATTAGCAGAGAGCTAGATTGGAAGTACAGCAACCAGGACTTGAAATGAGGCGCATATAGCATGCCAGCATTTCAGGCAGCAGATTAACTCATCGCATTATAATGCCAGCCCCATAGGTACTATTTCTTTAAGTATTCAGGGATTGTTATGTCCCTCACTCTCTATCTAGCAGTTCACCTACAATGATCACAGAGGGAGGTACACCTTTGTTATACATATCACATCACCAATGTTTGACTAGAGCGGAAAAAACATGTAACACCAATGAGACTGTGGTGGTAATCAGGACTGGTCAAACAAAATTATTATTCCTGCTATAGACTGTGTATGTATGTCTCCCCAAATTCATATTAAAGCCTAATCCCCAAAGTGATGGTATCTGAAGGCAGGGCCACTGAGTGGTATTTAAGGTTCAGTGAGGACTGAGTGGAGCCCCTCCCAATGCGGGAATGTGGTGAAAAAGACAGCCATCTATGAACCTGGAAGTAGACCCTTACAAAATATTGAATTTACCTGCAACTTCTTGCTGGATTTTCCAGCATCTAGAAATGTGAGAAATAAATTTCTGTTATTTATAGGCCTCCTAGTTTGTGATATTTTTATAGTACCCTAACCAGATTAAGACTGTTCCCTTGAGTACATGATATAACTGCATTTTTCTCCCTGGATCTTGGGCTTGGCCTTGAGATTTGTTTTGGTCAATGAAATGTGAGCTGAAGCAATGAAGGCTGTCAGTGCTAGTGCCTGCTTCTTGGTGCTCTTATTCCCTTGCAGGTGACCAGCTACATTCCTGTCAGTGCCAGCTCCTTCAGCCTGAATCCAAGGCTGACAATATCTGGGAGCAAGGTCCCCAGTGGCCTGCAGTGGAGATTGGTATGAAATGTCAAGTCATCACACCTCGGTCTTTCACGTTGCCACAGCAAAGCCCTTCTTGATGGACAGAGGTTCTCTGCAGGTCCTTACTGCAGTTCCAGGGAGTGTTGCAAAGCTGGAGAAGCTCCAGAGTAGGGGGATAGAGTTGAGTCTTGCACCAGTGATCATGATGTCCCCTCTCTCAGTGCTGCAATCAGAGGTAGCCCGCTGTGCAAAGTCACTCCCATGCTTCCCAGGACACGCCATTCACCCTATATGAGGCCAACACACTTTTGTCTTTAACTCTCCATGCCCTAATGGCTTCTAGAAATTGAGACTTCTGCTCCACCCAGTGTTTCTACTAGCTCTGTAGACAGGTGTAGACCTCTGAACCCAACAATAGCTGTCAACATGTTGTGAGAAGAAGGTCTCACAGGTTAGAGAGAAGCAGTGGAAGACTTCCACTGTGGATTGTAACTTGTTTACCTCCACCGCACTCCTGAGATGAGATGTATATCACTGCTCCACATTTCCCTACAGAGACTCCTATCTTTCCTATATGAAAAATTTAAATTTTCCTATTTACAGAATGTTAGATCTATGTCTGTAAATGAATAACCCTTTCTTACTATGCTAAGAGTACACCTTTGGCATATCAGCCTAATTCAGTTGCTACTTTCTCCTTTTCCCAGATAACGAAAGGAATTTGGGACATTTTGATTCCATTTATCTCCTGTCCAAATTTTTTGGTTTTTGCCACTATTGTTAGGTATCTTAATTCTATGTGTATCTTAAATGTTTATTTTTTATTTATTTGACATATAGAGTAACAAAGAAAAAGAGATATGGGGATGGCAATGTGGCATAGCAGGTAAAGCCACCGCCTGCAGTGCTGGCATCCCATATGGGTGCTAATTCAAGTCCCAGCTGTTCCACTTCTAATCCGGCTCTCTGCTATGGCCTGAGAAAGCAGAAGATGGCCCAAGTCCTTGGGCCCCTGCACCTGCACGGGAGACCCAGAAGAAGCTCCTGGCTCTTGGCTTCGGATTGGTGCAGCTCCAGCCATTGCGGCCATATGGGGAATGAACCAGTGGAAGAACCTTCTCTCTGACTCTTCCTTTCTGTAACTCTGCCTTTCAAATAAAGGAATAAATCCTAAAAAAAAAAAAAAAAAAGGGAGGGAGGGAGGCAGGGAGGGAGGGAGGCAGGCAGGCAGGCAGGCAGGCAGGCTTATCTGCTGGTTCATTCCCCAAATGCCTGCAACAGCAGGGGCTAGGCCAGGCCCAAGCCAAAAGTCAGGAACTTCATCCATGTCTCCCATGTGGGTGGCAAGGATCCAAGTCCTGGAGCTATCATCTGCGGCCTCCCAGGTTGTGCATTAGCAGGACACTGGATTGGAAGCAGAGGCAGGACTGCAACTCAGGCATTCCAATGTGGTATGCAAGTAAGTGGCAGCTTATCCCACTGAGCCACAATACCTGCCATGTGTATCTTTTCAGAATATATTAGGTACCACTAGCTGAGTAGATTTCAGCCTGGGCTGCCCATTAGAGCAAGGTAGGCACACAGAAAACATGCAACACCCAGGCTAAAACTCAAACCAATTAAATCAGAATCTCTGGGTTCTGGGAATCTTTGGACCCAAGTATTGTTATTTTAGGGTTTTCTAGGAGAGTCTATTCAATAGCCAAGCTTCAGAATCATCACCTTAATTCAAGCTTAGAACTAAATATAATTTATAATGTGCTAGCCTTGTTAGGAATGGTCAAGATTTTCTTTGAATTCATTCCTAAGTTTAGGGTATAGTACACTTTGCAGTCACAACCCAAAACTTGGGAAGTTTACCGTTGCTGCCACTACTCTTGTACCCATTATCCATTCCAAGTCTCTCAACTATATTCTTAAGAATTTGCAAAATCTCTGAAAGGCAACATTGTCTCAAATGTTAGGCTTAAGTCTTTGAATATACATCTTCTCCAGAAATTCTGATGCATTCAGGGAGGTATTTTTCTTTTGTGGCCCACGTTTCCTCATTATTCTCATCAATATGCTTAGTCCAAATCACCTGATTTACTAATTTATTGCTGAAGGCACAAGTACTGGAACGTGGTGCTGCATGAATTAATTTGTTTAGGAGATAGCAGGAATGCAAGACAAGGATCCTTTAAAGGATTCAGTTGTAGAAGTCTCAGGCTAAATGGATACACATACATATGAATGTGCATTTATACATACACACATACATATGTTGGCATAGTTGATGGTTGTCATTATTTGTTGGCATCTTATGAAAAGTCTTCCTATGCTTACGGAATTTTCCACAACGTAAGTCCTGCATTTCCACCTAGGAAGTCAGAATTTGATCTCTCCAGCTCCCTCTACAGTTAGACACAAGCATGTGACTTAAACTTTGCCCATCATGTAGCTCCCCTGGCTTTGGATTTGAGAACTGGTTAGGAGGCAATGGATTTTGCCACGAGGGGGCAGCAGTCGTGAAGTGTTGGGAATCTAAATCTCAAACTTTTTGTTATGAACTATTTCCCTCTGAGACCTCTGAGCAGCAGAGACAAAACTAGATTATATGAACAAGGATTCCTTTAGGGGAAGTGTGTTGGCCGGCGCCGCGGCTCAATAGACTAATCCTCCGCCTTGCGGTGCCGGCACACTGGGTTCTAGTCCCGGTTGCCCCTCTTCCAGGCCAGCTCTCTGCTGTGGCCCGGGAGTGCAGTGGAGGATGGCCCAAGTCCTTGGGCCATGCACCCCATGGGAGACCAGGAGAAGCACCTGGCTCCTGGCTTCAGATCAGCACAATGTGTCGACCGCAGCGGCCATTGGAGGGTGAACCAATGGCGAAGGAAGACCTTTCTGTCTGTCTGTCTCTCTCTCACTGTCCACTCTGCCTGTCAAAAAAAAAAAAAAAAAAAGGGAAGTGTGTGCACACAGTAAACTAGTCAAAAGTCCACAAAAGGTGGAGAGGCATCAGACCACGATATATGTCTGACTGCCAGTGAAAAAGAAGGTTGGGTGGCAGCATCCTAGACCTCCCTACAGTTTAGAGTAGGGGCCCCTGGAGCCCAACATAGCTTTCAAGGAAGCTTCCTGTCTTCCAGGATCCCTGTGCCCCAGTATTCCTGCTCTGCTTACTCTCTAGGAGCCACACCTGGGAGGTATAGTCTCACTGCAAATGCTGAAAATTTCTAAGTCCAATAGCTGGAATATTTTGGATGCTTACATGGAATTTGGATAAACAGATTGAAAAAATACTCTCTAAATGCTACAATGCAGAAACAGTTACAAAGGCGATGCATAGCAAACAATTGCTTTTTACCATACCTGTGCACTGCCTTGCAGTCTTAAATAGGGCAGGTGATGAGAAAGAGAACTTTGATCACATCTGACTCAGCATTGTCTGCTTTGAAAATTCTGTGTGGGAATTTCTTGTGCATCCAGACTATTACTTTACCCCACATAAGGTGACTGATGCCTTGGTCTACTGACCCTGTTTTGTACTATCCTCTTCTACCTCTTCCTCCCATGTAGAAGCCTTTTCTTTATTTATCTCTATCTTAATTGTGTCTTCCAAGTATCTTCTACCTGTTTGCTCCCAGTAGCCAATGAACTATCAAGTTGCGCAAGCTGACATGGTATTTAAAAATTCCTCTTAGTTGAGACTGTCATTAAATCAAAGGACAAGGTGCAAGCACAGAGTGCAGAATACTATGGTTTGAAGACAAAGAGTAAATTACTAAGTTAAAGTGATTTTTCAGGCACTAAATAAAATTGCAGTCTTCATATTGTGGTACAAAGTCACAGATAAATTCAACACACTCAATATCCAGACTCTGAAATCTCATCTCTACTGTTCTCTAAACTGACCAGCCTGGCACAGTGCCTGGTGTGGAAGGACAAATCTGTTCTCCTTTGTACACCTTATTTCATGGCTCTCTTTTTTTTTAGGAAAAGGCACACGCTGAATCTTACTGTATACCACTTGCAAGTATCACAGCCTCCAGAATGCCAAATCAAGGGATGACTTGAAATAGCCAAGTAAACTTTCTTTACCCAAAGTCCAATACCCAATCCAACACATCTTTTTTAAAAACAAGAATAATTTTGTTAAGATTACAATTAGTAAAGGTTCAGTTTCTTAAAAATATCCCAGAATTTACTAGGAGGAACAAGTGCTAAGAAAGAAATACCAATGAACACAGCACAGAGTGTGTGTTGGGTGTTATTATTAGGTTTCTTTGTTTGTCTCATTAAACCTACCTATTCTCCACCTTAAAAGGTTTTAGTAAAAGATGCCACTTGTCATACAGCAATTTGTAAAATAAGAGAAGCTGTCCTTCTGAATCCTGTTCATGTCACCTTCCTGGCATATTACATAACACTCTGATATCCTGGCTTTGCTCGCTGAAAGTTCAACACTGGCTTGATAGCTCCAATTTTATAAACAGTATGGAAGCTTTGTCCTTCCAGTTACAGTAATCCTGTCCTTAATAGTAGCATGACTTATCATACTATCATACTATGCATCTTTTTAAGTCATATTTTCAATAAAATTTTCACACTATAAATTTTAATCAAGGTTTAAGATTTATTCATGCTATTTTGATCAAACTTTTTGAGAGGATTTAAAGTGTTACAGATCCTCATTTGATTTAAAAGTTTTTATTTCAGACCATTTTTTTCAGACCATTTGTAAATTTTTAATTTACAAAGATTGTGAACCAGTGTGAGGAGTTCTCAAAAAAATGCACACCCAGCTTCCCCTAAATTTTTTTTAATCCGAACTTTTTAGCATTCCCTGTCTCTAGTAATCATTATTCTGTGTTCAGATCAAGTGCTTTGGTTTAGCTCCCATGTGAGGGAGAAAACACAGTATTTGTCTTTTTTTTTTTTCCAGATTTATTTTCCTTTATTATTTTAAAGTGTTATAGAGAGAGAAAGAGAGAAATATCCTCCCTCCTCTGGGTCACTCCCCAGATGGTTGCAACAGCTGGGGCTGGTCCAAATGGAGGCTGGGAGGCCAGAAGCTTCATCCAGTCTCCCATGTAGGTAGCAGGGGCCCAAACACTTGAGCCATCTTCTGCTGTTTTTCCCAGGCCATTAGCCAGGAGCTGGATTTGAAGTGGAGCAGCTGGGACACAAACCAGTGCCCATCTGGGATGCCAGCCTCATAGACAATGGCTTTACCCAGTACACCACTATGCCGACCCTAGTATTTGTCTTTCTGTGACTGCTTTATTTAACTTTTCTTTCAGTTCCATCTGTTTTGCTGCAAATCACAGGATTTCATTCTTTTTCATAGCTGAATAATATTCCATTGTGAATATATTATCTTGATCAACTTTGTGATCAAAAGATAACAATATGAAAGAAGTTTGAACACTTTGATCCTGAAAATAAAAATTTAACTTAAAAAAAATGGGGGGTTACCACTTGCAATTCCAGCACCCATATTGACGCCAGCTGGAGTACTGGTTGCTCCACTTTTAATCCAGCTCCCTGCTAATGGTCTAGGAAAAGCAGCAAGGGTTTGGGCCCCTGCTAACCACATGGGAGACTGGAAGCTCCTGGCTCCTGGCTTCAGCTTGGCCCAGCCCCAGATATTGCAGCCAGCTGAGGAATGAACCAGCAGATGGGATATTCTTCTGTCTCTCTCTTTCTCTGTAACTGCCTTTGAAATAAATAATCTTTTTAAAAAATAAATATTAGTATACATATTTTGTTGCAGGATGATAAATAATCAATCCAATTTTCCATTATAAATGTATATAAATTACATTAGGATAAATTCTGTGTCTAATGAAAATAAAGTTTCAAGATGAAATAGTGATATAAAATGTACAACTGATTTTAAATGAAACTTGTTCAGGTATTTTATAAAATTGGTAGGTATAAAAGAGTTACATTCAACTGGATATATTTAAATGTGTCAGGTAAAAACTGCCTTAAAGACCCCAATATTTATAATATGCCCCAAATTATATCCTTCAAAATTTCTTAAATTTACAATGACAAATTTGATGCCATCTTACTACTGCATAAAGGGATACATAATTTTTAAAAACATTTTTGTAGGAGACATAAGGAAAAACTAGCAACTTAGAGAACACTGTTACAATAGTCTAACAGAAAAAAAAAAAAAACCACAATAGTCTAACAGAAATTCTGCCACTTAGGTTTCACAAAATAGTTCAATCTGCAAGCTTTCATTGGGTGATCAGTGATAGGAGCACAACCTCCTGTGGAGAAACAAAGAAAAGGATTTCCAAAAGTTGTGGAAAATGGAATTAAAAGGGAAGTTTATTTCAGTGCTCCACAGGTAATTTTTTCTTACTAGGCATTTTCCATATACTTTCTGAAAACCCTTCACGACTCTCCTTTTCCTCTCCACTAAAGAGCACATGCTTCTCTAAGACTTGTGGAATGGAGAAACTGTCAACGAATCGGTGAAACCATTCCACTGCCACTCATTCCTCAACGTTCAGGGAGCCCCTCCTAAATACTCTGGACTGCAGACTAGGACTGGAATACACAGGGCTTCCTCTCGAACCAGGCACGCATAACCAGAGGTCCACACAGAGCATCCAGAGAGTTCAGAAACATGGGACAGGAGAACAAACACCCATCTTCGCAGTGAAGTACTACTTTGCTGCTAATAAAAAATTTATTTCATTTGATCGTTTGACTCTTCTCAGCGAAATCAGATTCCTTTAATTACAGAAGACGGCAATAACTGTATTATTAGCAGTTACTGTTACTCTCGCCAGCAATAAGAATCCGTTTCCTAGCACAGGGGAGTTGTTATATCACTCAAAATATCACTGAAGCTGTTCACTATTTGGAAACCGTGGCATTTGGTTGCTCTCAGTGCTGTTTAACCCAAGAGGTGGCACACCTGTAACCACCCACCCACCCACCCACCCACACACACACCTGTTGCTGTAGAACAAAGGCGATGCCCACAGTTCTGACACTTTATCTCAACATAAGCTGTAGCCTGTGTAAAGTCACAGCTGGGATAGAGGCGGCCCTCCCCACACGCACACGGACACACACACACACTCACACTCACACAGAGGTATCACTGAGGAGACTCTCACGGGCACGGACATGGACACGGACACACACACACACGCACCTATTGCTGTAGAACAAAGGCGGTGTCCACAGTTCTGGCACTTTATCTCAACAGAACCTGGAACCCCTGTAAAGTCACTGCTGGGACAGAGGCGGCACACCTGTAACCACCTACACACACACACGGGTATCGCTGAGGAGACTGTCACGGACACACACACACACACACGTATCGCTGAGGACTCTCACGGACACACACACACACACACACGGGTATCGCTGAGGACTCTCACAGACACGGACACACACACACAGGTACCGCTGAGGAGACTCTCACGGACACACACACACGGGTATCGCTGAGGACTCTCACAGACACGGACACACACACAGGTATCACTGAGGACTCTCACGGACACATACGCACACGCACAAGTATCGCTGAGGAGACTCTCACGGACACACACTCACGGGTATCGCTGAGGACTCTCACAGACACGGACACACACACGGTATCACTGAGGGCTCTCACAGACACGGACACACACACACAGGTACCGCTGAGGAGACTCTCACGGACACACACACACGGGTATCGCTGAGGACTCTCACAGACACGGACACACACACAGGTATCACTGAGGACTCTCACGGACACATACGCACACGCACAAGTATCGCTGAGGAGACTCTCACGGACACACACTCACGGGTATCGCTGAGGACTCTCACAGACACGGACACACACACGGTATCACTGAGGGCTCTCACAGACACGGACACACACACACAGGTACCGCTGAGGAGACTCTCACGGACACACACACACGGGTATCGCTGAGGAGACTCTCACGGGACACACACACACACACACACACGTATCGCTGAGGACTCTCACAGACACGGACACACACACGGTATCACTGAGGGCTCTCACAGACACGGACACACACACACAGGTACCGCTGAGGAGACTCTCACGGACACACACACACGGGTATCGCTGAGGAGACTCTCACGGACACGGACACACACGCACAGGTACCGCTGAGGAGACTCTCACGGACACACACACACACACACGGGTATCGCTGAGGACTCTCACAGGCACGGACACACACACACACGGGTACCGCTGAGGAGACTCTCACGGACACACACACACACACGGGTACCGCTGAGGACTCTCACAGACACGGACACACACGCACAGGTACCGCTGAGGAGACTGAAAGGGACGAGCCGCCCAGAGCGGCTCCGTGACGAGGCGGGAAGCCGCCGGAACAACCCGGAACCTCACCTCGCTTCACCAACGGTTTCTCCCAAACGCCAGAAGCCAACGGTAAGCAGTGAGGCCAGGCGCGGCGCACTTCACTCTCGGGTCTTTCCCGGCCCGGAGAGCCCACAAACTCACTTCCTGCGGACGCCACGCACAGCCGACGCCCGCCCCACGCGTCCCAGCCCCGCACCTCCGGATCTACGGCCTCGCCTCCACACTAGCGCCCGCGCCTTCCCCGCATCCCGCAGCTCCCAGGGCCTCAGCGAGCGTCAGCAGCTCCTCTGCCTGGGCACACCACACCCTCCAGTTCAGAAACCCCGCTGCTCCGGCCTCGTCGCTCGCGGACGGTGTGTCCGCCCAGGACGCCGAGAGTTCTGACTCGCTCCCAAAAACCCCCAAACGCGGGTCTCTGTACAGGTTCGAGAACCGAACTCCCCAGTTATGCTCTCAGACTCCGCCCCCTTCTCTGCAGCCCGGGCAACACTCGGGCCCGGCGCCTCCGAGCGGCGCCGTTGGCTTACGAAGCAGCACCTGATTGGCCGCCTCGCCCCGGCGAGCCGCGATTGGCTGAGGGCCGGCCGGCTCCTCCCCTCGCCCCCGCCTCCGGCCTGCGGCCACCCGTGTGTCCTCGCGCCGCCCGTCCGCGCGCAGCCTGGCAGTTTGCCTCTTCCTCGTCCTCCAGCCTTCGTCCATGGCCACCGCCGCGACCGAGGAGCCCTTCCCTTTCCACGGTCTCCTGCCAAAGAAGGAGACCGGAGCCGCCTCCTTCCTCTGCCGCTACCCGGAATATGACGGGCGCGGGGTGCTCGTCGCGGTCCTGGACACTGGGGTCGACCCGGGGGCTCCGGGCATGCAGGTGAGTCAGCCCCAGAGGGCCCGGGCGCGGGCGGCCGGGGACGCCGGTGAGGACGCGGCCTCGGAGCCCCCTCAGGCCGTGGCCAGGCCGGGGTGGGCAGCGCCGAGAGCCGGGCGCGGGAGGGTCCGCGGCCCGCCTAGGGGACCCGGCTGCGCCCAGGTGTCGGGGCCGAGGGCCCGGGGCCCGGCTTGGGCCGAGGTGCCGGCCCGGACAAAAGCGGCGAGCCTGGCGTGGCTGGCGTGGGGAGCCTGGGTCCGCCTGGGCGCTGCCAGGCCGGACACCTCTGGGCGCCAGCCCCCCACCCCCGCGCCGTTGTCTCGGGCACCGGTCCCTGCCAGAATCTTGCAATTTTTTTTTTTTTTTAAATCCCGGATTTGGGGAATGGAGAAGACAGAGATGGGGCAGAAGACCCTCCGAGAACTTGATTGCCATGGCTGTGATTTGGGGGATTGGGTTGTCGGGGAAGAATAGTTTGAACACGAGACCGGGTTTTCGAGAGGATCGCTCGGCCCACTTCCGGAATTGTTTCTTGTGGTTGTGTGTATTCTGTTTTTAAACAGTCTCCTGCAGTGTATGTGTGTAGGGTCATTGACTCTCCTGACTTTGCATTCGTTTTACGTAGGCATCGAGTTTAGTTTGTTTCGTGCAAACTTTTCATACCTTTGGAAACGATTCTTGTGTGTGTGTGTGTTGAATCTGGAAACATAAGACAACGTGTTTTAATTACTACGGTTTTCAAAAATTACTTAGTTTTGCCTTACGCACCTCTGAGATTTGTAGATCAGGGTACCATGTACAAAGGTAATTTTAAAAATGTGTGTCTCTGTTAGAAGCATTCTGGTTTTAAAAGTTTAACTTTAGTAAATTTAAGCTTTGGTTGAAATCCACTAGTTAACAACATTTTACTGGTGTTCAGAACTTTCCTGCCCAAATATTCCTCGACTAGTTCTGCTGGATTTTGATCTCTTGTTTTTACCAGTCTTTTCCTCTGTATCTTATTCCCCTTTTCTACCATAAACAGTAAAGTTTAATAAATCTTTCTCCTTACCCCAAATACACCCCTCCTCCCCATCATTTACAATGCTTTCTGCTAATTGAGGTTGTATTTTGGGGGCTTAGGAAAGTGGAAGCGTCTGGCCAACTTTGTACAGAAGCCCTCTAGGAATCTTACTTCCTGGTTTTAGTTCTTCATCACCACACTCTGGTGCGAGCACCCCACACCCGATGGTGGCCCTGCCAGGCAGCTTTGATGATGAGTTCCCTCCTGGCAACTGTAGTTTTTATAATCATTGTTGTGCTAATAACTCTTAAGACTTAAAACAGTGGCAACTGTTACCTCCTTGAGGCTTTATTACAGACTAGTAATGCTTTCCATTCTGCTGTGGCCTGTGTTTACATTTTATAGGGATAAGTGGGAGGAGAACAGCTGGGGTGTGCGGTTCACTGGTTCTGTTGTCAGGTTAATAAAAGAGTATCACAAAAATTTGGAGAAATACAGCTCAGTAGATATTTGTAGAATTTCCAGATCGCTTTATCAGAGTACTCTGTCAAGTACCAGTGATTTTCATGCTGCGGTATTGTTATGAAAATTGATTGAGATTAATTACATGTGACTTTTTAAAGTGCTTAAGAAAAGCATTAAATAAACAGTTTTTTTAAAGCAGGGATATTCAGTAGGAATTTATGCTGGCTCCTTAATCATCAACTCTCTGAAAGGTGAATGTGTTAGATATTTACATGTAAAAACATGTAAGTATTGAAACAATAAAATGTTGAAGTCAAATGAAAGCATAACTCTTTGGATAGCTATTTTTTAAAATGATTTATTTATTTGAAGGAGTTAGAGGGGGGAAAGAGACAGTAAAAGAGGAGAGAGATTTTCCACCCACTGGTTCATTCCCCACATTATTCACAGCAGCCAAGGCTGGGCCTTCAGACAATTTTCTGAGATAGTGACCTAACTACCTCCAATTAAAAGAAATTCAGCAAGGTAGACTGTGAACTTATGCGCCTAAGTGACATCTTTCTTTTTTTCTTGTTTTGTTTTTGAGAGGCGGAGAGAGCAGCCTCTCATTCACTAGTTCACTCCCCAAATGCCCAGACCAGAGCTGAGAGCTGGAAATTCAATCCAGGTCTCTGACATGACTGGCAGAAGCCCAAGTACTTAAACCATCATCACTGCCTCCCAGAGTCTGCGTTGGTGGGAAGCTAGAGTTGGGAACCAAACCTGGGTACTCCAGTCTGGGCTTCAAGCTTCTTAACCACCAGGTTAAGTGCCCAATCCCTGAATGACTTACTAAGGATTTTTGCCCTTTACAAATTTATTTTGTAGTTTCATGTATACATCATTAACACATTATGTTCCTAGTTTTCAATTATCCAAATATTTCAACTAAATTGGCACAGGTGCAGAGTTACCACACATGGTGTATTTACTGCTCAGTTTTTTTTTTTTAAGCTGTCCTGTTTATAGAACAGTGGGACATACTGAGATACAATAAGAAGGTAGATACAAATAAAAAGAAAGAAAGAATAAAATACAGGGAAGAGGAGGATGAACTGGTCATTTGGAAAGCCAAATGGGACCTAAGTAAAGGAATAGAGGCTTAAAGTAAAAACTTTAAGGCACACAGGGAGTTGTCTCATTCTTTGGCAATGTCCTTGGACCAAGTTCTCTTATGTGAAAGTTGTTTGGGCATGTATAAAATGGAGGGTGGGCAGCATGAGGAATAATAATTACACAAATGATTAAATATTTCCCCAGCAAATATTCAGGCACCTGCCAGGTGCCTGAGGTTGTGTGAAATGATGTAGTCATGCAAACTGTGATTATTACACAGATTGTTGAAGGGATGGGTTGGGGCTGACCAGTGAGGGGTGGGATAGTTAGGCTTCACTCATAAGATGAAACCTGGACTAGACCAGAAATATATTTATAATATATTTGGTAGTCAATAGGTCTCCCTGCTACCAACCAGTCTTTTCTTTGATCCATGCTTCACACTGCCAAACATTTTCCTTAAAAATAGACGTTGTATTATAACCTTGTTCCAAACAAAATGATTTTGAATCCCATTTGCTTTTGTGTAAGAATGCATAAACTTGAACATTGTGTAGGAGTGCTTTACCATCCAACCGTAGCCTCTGTTCTCACCATTTTCTCTGTCCATGGCCCCTTCAACCCCTATCCTTCAGTCTTTGCCTTGTCTTTTAGCATTTTCTACTTTTTCACTCTCCCAAATATTCAGGTCTTTGCTTGTGATATTTAATTTGTCAGCAAGCCTTCTATAATCACTCTTGCTTAATCCTTTTAAGACCCAGTGAAGTCTTGAGCTCATTACTTTTTAGGAAATAATGATTTAGTTCAGCCCCCAACATATACGTATGTGTGTTGTCTGCTGTTGTGTTAAAGGCCTGTGACTTCAAAGAATAGTAAGACCTAGTCCCTGCCAACAGAGTCTTTTGTCATTTGTAATTTTTGTTCACTCTTGGTTCTTAGAGCAATTTGTTCCTGTCACCCAGTAGCACTTAAAATATTTCATTTTAGTATTTCTGTTTATGTAACCTTGTCTTAGGTAAGTTAAATTTCCTTGCAAGCATGTGTCAAAATTTAGCTTGTGCAAAATGTGCTTGTAATGCTAAATATTTTTTGTTGAGTAAGAAAAATGTATATGAAGGTACTTTAAAAATTCATGGAAAATGAACATTATGAAAAAACTGCATAGATTTTAAAGTGTTTATACCAAAATAAACTTTTATTTCCATTGTTCCACAAACTTTTTGAAGTACCCTATTTATGTGTGTAAAGAAGAATGTAATTCCTCATAGAGAAAAAAGACTTGGGTAAGGTTACAAGTAGTCTGTAAAAAAAAATCTGCTCATATGTTCACTAAAATATAATAAAGAGCACAATAAATAAGCTGTCATATGTATACATGTACAGTTGAGTACTAATTTTAAATTTTATTACCTCTCTTTTAGTTAGCTTTGTCTCATTCACTTGAGCTGGGCTTTGTGTTCTTTTGGGAGTATTCTTTTATAGATACTGTTTTTATCTCTGTTATTTGTTATCCTGAATTGTAATTGTATCTGTTCATCTGTCTTCTCAACTGTTGGTAAGCCTTGTGAATGCAAAGATTGTCTTACTCGTTTATCATTATTTTTCCCAAATAAAAGTTAACTAATATTTGCTTCTGAAACTTTGCCATGCTTAAAACAATATTTTCAGTATCTTCTCTGAAATTTCAAGGAAATACTTTTACCCTCACTTTGTTTTATTTAGTATACTTCATGAAACTCCCTGCCTTTTGTTTGTTCCCTTTTCAAACATTTAGTGAGTGGCTCCCACCCTTGCAATTTCTGCCACCATAAGGATTCTTCAGTTCCTGACATTTTGGGAAAATCTTTGGCAGTTTCCATACATCCAACAGCATACACCCATAAATGTTTCCTAGTCGTCAACATCAGTACACAGGGTTTATTATCATAATTCTACCCATAGTAACCTGGTTCCTACTTTCAGTCCCTCTTTTCCATGTAGTGTCCCACACACATCTCACTGCCACTCAAAGTTGAGGATTAATTCCAATGTTAGTAGTTCCATTTCCTTCTTTACTTCTTCCAAAGCTGCATTGCAAAAATTTCAGGTTGCTTTTTTTTGGTTTTGGTTTTCTTTTTTTGCCTTTTTAAAAACCCTTCATTTCATAACCTAAATGCCTTTTTATCTCCAGTGGAGTGACTGCCTTTATCTCATGTTGTAGTAAGAAATACATGGATATGGGGCCAGTGTTGTGGTGCAGCAGGTTAATCCCTTGCTTGTGACATGGGTTCCACTTTCAATTCAGCTTCCTGTTAGTGCTCCTGGGAAAGCAGTGAGCCCCTGCCACCCATGTGGGAGACCTAGGTAGAGTTCCTGGCTCCTGTGGTCATTTGAGGAGTGAACCAGCAGAGGGAAGATTCTTTTCCTCTCTTTCTCTCCATCACTCTTTATTTCACTCTGTCTTACTCACTCACTCTGCCTTTCAAATAAATAAACCTTCTAAAAAATTTTTTTAAGCACATGGATAGAAAAAATGCATATATAAGAATTTTTAATGAGTGTGTGTGTGTGTGAGAGAGAGAGAGAGAGAAAGGTCAAGTTGGTAGTTATCTCTTCTTAATTTCAAGTCACTGAATTAATCTCTTCATTGAATGTGAAGGTTTGGGTGATTTGTGTTCTTATGGTGTCTTTCAAATCACATTCTTATTTGGAATGCATTTTAAAATAGATGAAATTAAATTATTTATTAATACATGTTGAAGCTACTCTTGTTTCCATTTTTGTTTTGGTAGATTTTCTTACATTTTTGTTCATTATGTTCTTTTTCCTTTTTTGAGGTACATAGCCTATCCCTTTAAAATCAGTGTCTGATTTAAGTTTTATAATTTCATCAGAGTCTGGTGTGATGTCTGCAGTAATTCTCTATTATGATTTTGAGCCTTCTGAGAGTTGTAACGAGTAAGACTGTTCCCAGGGAATAAACACTCAATTTAAGAATCACCATTCATAAAAATGACAGCAGTGGCTAGAATCCCTTTAGGGCCCTTTCAAGTCATCAGGCCCTAGATAGCTCCAGGGCAAAATGATTGAAGTTCTATTTGGGATCCACCAGCCAGTCTCTTGCTTTCCCTTGTAAAGAAAAAACGATGCCTTTGTTGTGTTGCCTGTCCACAGTGAGTTCCCTCTCCTTCAGAGTATACCTTAATTACAGAGCTTTGAGAATACTTCAGAGGAAATAATTGGTATTGGGGAGCGGTGCATGTTGGTCAGAAAAACTCATCAAACTGGACATTGAGCTTTGTCTCAAAGAATATGAGTTCTCCAGATAGAAAGAGTCTGATGACTTTCACATTTTTAACATTCTTGTTTCTTTCTTGAAGGGTAGAGGTCCTTTTTTTTTTTTTTTTTCCAGACTTTGTGTGTGTCTCTGTGCTTGATTCCTGCGCGTAACTCATTTCATATATCATGAATGCAACAAATTTCCTTTGCAAAGCTAGCCGAGAAATTATTTTTTCCACAAAAGCAGTATGAGCAATACAGTACTTCTGTTTCCTATAACAATTATACTGTGGCTCAAAGGACAATTTGGGGTCCTGCATGAAACCATACCTTAACAAAATCAGTCGTAACAATGTTATTAGAGACAGATCATTCAGTAATTCAGTATTTGCTGAGTGCTTAACAAACAATGTGAGACATTGGGTGGATAAAATACACCAGTTCTTGGTTTGTGGTGCTTCTTTGATAATAAGGGAAATAGATTTGTAAAAATCAACTAACTAGATAATTACAATTTGAATTATGTACTGTGAAGGAAAGAAGATACAGTGTGAAAGAACTATCAAGTTTGTATGGCAACCACCTAAAAGGTCATCAAGAGGCCTTTCCACATGGGTGATGCTTTGGTAGAAAAATGAAGGATAAGATGGAGTCTTGTGGAACAGCTGAATGGATAAAGAGTTCCAGGCAGAAGGAACCTGTGCACAAAATTTTAGCTTGTTCCAGGAATGAAAGGAGGGAGGTCAGTGTGGTTAGCCTTGGAAGTGACAGAGAGTGACCAGGGTCAGGTTGTGCAAGGCATTTTATATTCTAAGTGCTCCATGAGTCCAGTGGAGGTGTAACAGAGAAGAGTTTTGTTACACAGCTTATTTAATATTCTTTTTGTTGTGAGCCAACTGAGAAACTTCCAAGGAGACAATCTACATTTTGAATGCAAGAGACAATGATGACGATTTGAAGAATTAAGGTAGTGGTAGTGGGAAGCTGGAGATGAACTATGTTTTAGAGGAAGAGTTAACAGGATTTTCCAGTTCTTTAGTGTGAAGCCTGCATTGGAATAAAGCATCAGAGGAGGACGTCTATGTTTCTGCTCAAGCAGTTGGGTGTGTAGTGTTTCCTGAGATAGCAAAACCTGGAGGAAAAAAACAGATTTGGTGGTCAAGGGATTGAGGGTGGTGTTTGAAGTCAATTTTGGATTTAATTGAAGGTGCCAGTGTGATGTCCAGTAGTGAAATGGTACTCAACATTTTTCCCCTGAAGTTTTCTGCTTGCCCAAAGTGCACATTCTCCAGATCTTTTCTCCAATGTTACCTTCTTAATGAGGCATTGATAAGCTGAATCATATTTCTAAGTTCCATACCATTTGTCTTCTGTCCTAAGTTTTCTCTGTAGTATTGATTACTTGTTTAGTACTACTTTGTCTGTTGACTGCTTCCTCACAATGAGGTCTCTGAGAGCAGGGAATTCTATGTGTTGATCGTGCTTGTGTCCCTACCACCTAAAATAGGGTCTTGGTTAAGTGAGTATGTGAAACCACTTGAAGGATTTTGTGGTGTGGTATTTCTATAACTAAATGTTCTTAGATATGTCTGGCTTTTGGCTTAAAACAATTCAGTTCACTTTAAAATGAATCCAGATGTTGTAGGAAATGTTAAATAGACACACATACACACGAACATACAGGGCTTTACATTGTCTTTAAGGATAAAAAGATAAAATCTATAATTCATACTTTCATTGTCTCAATTTTCAGGTTACAACTGATGGAAAACCAAAAATCATTGATATCATCGATACAACAGGAAGTGGTGATGTGAATACTGCTACAGAAGTAGAGCCAAAAGATGGTGAAGTTATTGGTCTTTCAGGAAGAGTGCTTAAGGTTGGGCTTTCACCTTCTTGCAGTGGTTTCTTTTATTCCTTGTACTTTTTTTCCTCAAAACATCTAATTTTTTTAGCTTATATTTGTTGATAGGATATTCGTTACCTATTGCTGCATAACAAATTACCTCAAAACCTCATGGTTTAAAAAAGCAAGTAGTTACCACCTCATACTTGCAGTGAGTTGGGAATCTGAGTGGGACTTAGCTGGATGCCTCTCTGATGAGTTTGCCTTGTTCACATGGCTTCATCTGTGGGCTGGGGAAGACCTTGGTGGGGGAGTCTGTTTATTTGGTGGATTGTTACTGACTGTCCTTGGTTCTTCACCACATTGAGCTCTCCACACTGCTACTTTATGGCATGTAATTGTCTTCCCTCAGGGTGAGGGAACCTCACTTCACTGTATTCTGTTCATTGGAAGTGAGAATGTAAATCTGCCACACAATTTCAAGGGAAGGGGATTTCACAAGAACCTGCTTACACAAGGAAGTTTAGATCTTTGAAGAAGCCATTATTTTGTTATTTGAGAAGGTATGTAGATAGAATTGGGGTTGTTTTTTAATGAGATGGCCAAATTCTATTTTAAATTTTGAATAGAAAGTTGGAGAAAGTGGCTACATGGGATAGGGGTAGGAATGTTTGTTTTGTTTTGTTTTTATTTGAGAGTTGGGGGATGGGGGGAGAGGTTCACTTCTCAAATGCCCATAACAACCCCTGGCTGGGGCTGAAGCCCAGGGCCAGGAATTCATTCCAGATCTCCCACTGGGAGCAGGAACTCAAATACTTGAGCCATCACCACTACACCCAAGGTTGCCTTATCAGGAGACTAGAGGCAGGAGCAGGAGCTTGGAATTAAACCCGGAACTCCAGTGTGGGACACAGGCATCTTAACTGCTAGGCCCAGTACCTGCTCCTGCCATGGTAGTGTTGTCATTGTCATTTCCTGCTCTTCATAATTTTCCTAGTGAACTTATCATGAAGAAATACTGAGGCCCTAATGGCTATAGACTGGCTTTGCTTTATTATATGTTCTTGTTATAAAGGTTTGGACAAGTTAAGCATGAAAAATAATTACAAAGCAAGCATGATATGATTCATGAGATATTAGCTAATGAGTATGAAAACTGGCAAGAATTTGTGCTTTGGTAGTCTATCTTTTATAACAGTAAGCAGTATTAGTTTGGGGTGAGTTATGTTACTTGAGAAAACTAGAGAGCAGTCCTAGTAAGTCAACGGATTTAGAACCATGAAAGGTATTATTCTCATTTATTTCTAAATAGCTGTAGTAACCCAATTAGATTCTTAATTCTGTTCAATATGTCAACATAATTTAAAGACAAATATTACTATGTTTTAAACTCTTTAAGGTTATGAATAAAATATTGATTTTTTTAAAACTTCTATAGGTTTAGACTTTATCTGTAGAATTAATTTGGAAGAGGATTTAGCTCTTAGGTCCTTTAACAAAAATTTTCTTGCATTGTCTGTTATATAAATTCTTCCCTATTGTTTTTGTTGTTCTTTTTTCTGGCAATTCCTGTTAATTGGACACCAGACCTCTTGAATTATGTCTTTCTACCTTTTCATACTGCCTCTTTTTTTCTTTTCTGAAAGATTTCCAAAATTTTTTCAGCATTATCTTCTAGCTTCTTGTATGAGCTTTGTTAAATTTTGCTCATTTTTAATTCCAGAAGTCCCTTAATGAGCTCTCAGAGCATATTTTATCTATTTGTTTATTTACAACATTTTATATCTGTGAAAAAAATTGTCTTTTTTCTATTTCACTGCTTCTTCCTCTATCTTCCTCCTTTGTATTCATCTTCCTCCTCCTCCTGTTCAACTATCTTAGATTCCTCTTTTGCTTCCTCCATCAGCTTGTCTTCTTCTGCCTCTGCTTTCTCTCTTTTTTATCACTCTGTCCTTCTATTTCCTCCTCCTCCTCTCTCTGTCTCCTCGTCTTCCCTTTTTCTTATTCTCAACTTTTTATTTTAGATGTTCTTCATAGTTGTCTAATCATCTTGGTTGGCTGTCTCTTATTTGTGAAGTTCTTGACGTAAGTAGTGTCTTTTGGTGGTGGATTTCAATTTAGGGTAATGATATTTAGGAGGGACCCCAAAATTTACTAAAATACATTATTATTAGCATTGTGTAAGAGCTTTTGTTTGGTTTATTTTTTTAAATTAATTTATCAATTAATTAATTTGAGAGGCAGATCACAGATGGGGAGAAAGAGAAAGGTCTTCAATTGCTGGTTCACTCCCCAAATGGCCACAGTGGCTGGTGCTGGGCCGATCCAGAGCCAGGAGCCAAAAACTTTTTTTGGGTCTTCCATGTGGGTGTAGGGGCCCACAGACCTGGATCATTGTCCACTGCTATCCCAGGCCACAAGCAGAGAGCTAGATTAGAAGAGGAGCATCCAGGACAAGAACCTGTGCCCATATGGGGTGCTGGCACTGCAGGTGGAGGCTTAACCCACTACACTATAACACTGGCCCCTGTATAAGAGTTTTCATGGTTATAGTATTATATATATGACTGGGACTTGAGGTGACTTTCAACATGTCTCATCTGTCTCCTTTGCCTTCTACACTTCATAAAGTGACATTCTGGGTTTGTATACAAAGAGTTAGCGTGATTGGTGAAGTTTAGGCAGGATGTGGAATGGGACTGTGAGAGTCTGATTGCTTCTTATATAAACCAGCCACCAGTCTTCATGGTTTCAACTGCTCTCACTGTCCACATTATCCAAGTACCCACACAGAGGTGTTCAGTGATTTTGCCATAGTCACTAAAAGGAGTAATTCGTTAATCACAAGGATTCTGACTACTTGGATCTCTCCAACTCCTTAGGAAACTTTAGTTTTCAGAGAGCAAGGCAGTGCAATCTTCAGGTTTGCTTACCTCAGTCATATTTTAAAATGAAGTAAATGTCTATATTTTTCCTTCTTCCAAATAGCCTATCAAGTGATGAATGCCTTATTCTCCCAGTTTAAGATCCATTACTGGCTAGGCGCTTTGAACATTTAAGTAATCTCATTCTTTAAGGATGGTATTTGTATGCCTCTTTCAGAAACTAGTGATTGGTCACTTTTGGCCAGTGCTACTCCCATAAGCAGATAAAAGCAAAGAAGTGAATAGAAGAACCTTGAAACCTTTTACTGTAAAACAATGCTTACATAAAGTATATGCTACACTTATATAGAACTTAATGAATAATTAAAACAAAAACCATTGTGTATACCACCCAGATCAAGATTAAGAATATCCCCATATATTGGGAACTTCTTGTATTCTTTCAGATCACAACTTGTTTTACCTTTGTGTGATAATCATTTCTTTGCCTTCCTTTCTAGTTTTACCTGTTGAGCTTTACATGAATGGTCTCATTTCTGTATAATTTTATGTTAAATTTTCTTTGGTAGTTTTGAAAGATTTGAAATTGATGAGATGCATTAATATTGTTGGCATGTAGCAGTGGTTTTTCAGTTTCATTGCTGTGTGTTGTTCAAGGTTTATAAATACTACTTCCCTTTGTTCTTTTGTGATAGACAGTTGTTTCCAGTTTGGGACTATGACTAACCAGTCTTTAGAGAACATTGTTGTATATGTTGTAACCAGTGAAAGCACTTGGGTGTAGATGTTACCAGAATGTCTGCTTGGGATTGAAATTGCTGAGACCTGGAGTTTTTTTAACTTCACTATTTCACACCAAACAGTTTGTCCAAGTGTTTGTATTAAAGTAGATTACCATTAGTAGTGTCTACAAGCTTTAATAACTGTGCTAGCCTTCTAAAACACTTATTTTCGGACTTAATATTTGAAAGTACTCTAGGGAATCTGTATATCATATTGTGGTTTTAATTTGTGTTTCCCTAATTACTGAGGTAGAGCACCTTTTCTTACATGTACGCTTTTGGATTTTCTCTTTATGAATGCCTATTAAAATTCAGTTGCCTTTATTGTGTGCTACTGTGTTGTCTTCTTACTAATTGGTAGGATTTCTGTATCTATTCTCTTCACCTGTTCTGTGATTGTATGTGTTGCAGGTGTCCTCTCATTCTATGTGTATATTTTCACTCTACTCATGATGTCTTTTTTTTTTTTAATGACTTATTCATTTATTTGAAAATCAGAGCTACAAAGAGAGGGAGGAAGGAGGGGGCTTCCATTCACTGGCTCACTCCCCAGAAGGCCACAACAGCTGGGGCTAGGCCTGGGCCAGGCTGAAGCCAGGAGTCAGGAGCTTCTTTTCGGTCTCCCACGTTGATGCAGGGACCTAAGTACTTGGATCATCTTCCACTGCTTTTCCCAAGCCATCAGCAAGAAGCTGGATTGGAAGTGGAGAGTGGGGACATGAGCCAGCACCCATATGGGATGCCAGCATTGCAAGCAGTGGCTTTACCTGCTGTGCCACAACGCAGGCCACTCCATGTGATGTCTTTTGATGAGTAAATATTCTTAAATTTAGTTGAATATCTATTTTAGGTTTTTTATTAGAGCTTTCTATATCTTTAAAAAAATCTCTCCTGACCCCAAGATCATGAAGATAGTCTCCAATATTTCTAAAAGTTTCAGTTTTTCTCTTTATATTTGTTATTGAATATACCTGGAATTGATTAATATAGGAGTTGGATTTCCTTTTTTCCGTAAGTAGACCTAATATCCCAACACCAAGTATTAACATTCCATAATTTTCCACTAATTTTCAGTTGCTTTTTATTTTACAAACTTGAGTGTGTGGTGCTTATCTCAAATCTTGTTTCTTCTTCTCTCTATCCCTTCGGTTTTTGGGTGGTTTCTTCCCCCTTCCCTTATTCTAATTTTAGTAACATTCTGGAAATGAGTACAGTGGGTTTTTGTTTTTTTTTTTCATTTTACCACATTTAACTTGAAATCATTTTTAATTTTGCCTTAAGTATTTTTAAAAGATGTATCCATGCATAATAAATGACCAGGCCAAATCGAGCACAATATTTGGGTGCAGCAACAGCAAGAGGAAACTGTGTGCTGTCACATGTGCTATGTGGCTGACAAGACTAAAACAGTTTTAAGCCAAAACAAACAACCAGAACAAAACTCTTAAAGGATGCTGCTGCTTAGCACAGTGACACTCATGATGATACTTGGCTAGGCATCCTATCTCACGGAGTTAGAGAAGTGTGACGTAATTAGAGTATGATTTACTACATTGTAGTTACCATGTTATATGAACCATTTTAGAGATACTGACTTAAAATGGTCAGTATGTAAAGCTTTGATTATTATAGTAACAACAAAAATAACCATAGACGGGGCCGGCGCCGTCACTTGGTTAATCTTCCGCCTGCAGCAGCGGCATCCCATATGGGCGCCAGGTTCTAGTCCCAGTTGCTCCTCTTCCAATCCAGCTCTCTGCTGTGGCCCAGGAGGGCAGTGGAGGATGGCCCAAGTGCACCCACATGGGAGACCAGGAAGAAGCACCTGGCTCCTGGCTTTGGGCCAGCCCAGCGCCGTCCGTAGCAACCATTTGGGGAGTGAACCAACAGAAGGAAGACCTTTCTCTCTGTCTCTCTGTCTCTCCCTCTCTCTCTCTCTGATTCTACCTGTCAAATAAAAAAATAATAATAATAACCATAGAACACCAAGTTTGGAAAATAACCTATTCCATAGTTGCCTCATAAAGTTAACTTTATTCTAGGCTATGGTTGGATAACATAACCATGAATCTAGCTTTTATTCTTTGATTTTTTTAAATTTTAGTTTAACTTTTGTATATAGTCTGTTTTCACTATAAGGAAAATAAATTGTCATGATCTGAGTAGTATATGATTCCATAGACTCAGCAGGTTTTTGTGTCATTTATGATTAAATGTCATTTATGTCTCTTGAATTTATTTTCACCCTATTGTATATTTTAAGTAATTGTCATTAAGTATATCTTAACACCTCTTTATTTTGCAGCTTTTTAAATTATGCCATCCAATCTTTTGGTGTTTCACAGCATTTTGTAGTCTCTTCTTCAGGGCAGTTGCAATAGCTCAGGGTTACAAAGCCACCTGTGCCATGGAACACTTAGGAGTAAAATATTCTTTTAATTTGCCTACAGGTGACTACTTAACCTTTGTGTTGTTGCAGCCCTTTATTGTTGTTGTTACATCATAGGCTGTTGCAAGAATGTTAAAGATAAGAATCTCTAAAGAAGACTCGTAAGGTTTTTTTTTTCAACACACATGATTTTATTTATTCACTGATCTTTAAAGATTTATTTATTTATTTGAGAGCCAGAGTTACACAGAGAGAGAAGGAGAGGAAGAGAGAGAGAGAGAGAGAGAGGTCTTCCATCTGCTGGTTCATTCCCCAGTTGGCTGCAATGGCTGGAGCTGCGCTGATCTGAAGCCAGGAGCCAAGAGCTTCCTGGTTCAGGGGCCCAAGGACTTGGGCCATCTTCTACTGCTTTCCCATAGTAGAGAGCTGGATCAGAAGTGGAGCATCTGGGACATGAACCAGCACCCATATGGGATGCTAGCACTGCAAGCGGTGGCTTTACCCACTATGCCACAGTGCCAGCCCCAATTCATAAGGTTTTTAATGAAAAACACTAGTTTGTATGCCAATATATTTGGAATTCTATGTTCTTGAGATACCTGATTAATTCAGAAATGATTAATGACATTTAGGCTTTATCTGGGAAACTATTGTGCAAGGATGATGAGAATGAGTTGCGTAAAATATTGCATTGGTCAGGACTGACGAGTCAACAGCTCTGAATGGTTGATAGTTTAGCATCATAAGTTGTACACATTTAAAGGCTGTTTTTGATGATCAGGGTCATATGATTGCAGACTGAATATTCTTCATTTTCTTGATTGAGATTTCAAGTTGATTGATGCTCAGTGCATTTTATTATTCCCAAGAATCATAGGTAGTGATTATTTTCTTCCTTTTATGGATGAGTCAGTAAAAGCCTAGTAGTCCTACCTGGTTAGTGGTAGAGTTTGGCTTCAAAGCCCAATTTATTTGACTTTAAATTCTACATCTTTTCACTGAATTATTTGGTCTCCATGATACAACTGTGTTCCAGTTTTCACATTCCTGTTACTTTAGCAGGTGATGTAATTTCTCTTTGCTACTTTGCCTTCTCCATTTGTAAACTGGGCATGCTTTCTAGATCATTGTAACAAGTAAAAGCTGTAAGTATTATTTTTAAATACTATGAGATAGTTGAAAAAAAGTACCGTAAGATGTTATTTATAATTAATGTGATTTTGTAGAGCTTTTCTCTTGAGAACCTGAAGAGCTTTTTTTTTTTTTATTATCTATGCATTATCCTTAGAGAGTTGCAAAGGAAAATAAATTTTTTATGGATTTATTTATTGATTTGAGAGACAGAGTTACAGAGAGAGGGAGAGATAGAGTGAGAGAGGTCTTCCATCTGCTGGTTCACTCCCCAGATGGCCACAACAGCCAGAGCTGGGCAGATCCAAAGCCCGGAGTTTCTTCGGCGTCTCTGACGTGAGTGCAGGAGTCCAAACACTTGGGCTATCTTCCACTGCTTTCCCAGGCCATTAGCAAGGAACTGGATTGGAGGTAGAGCAGCTGGTACTCGAACTGGCACCCATATGGGATGCTGACGCCACAGGCAGAGGCTTAACCTACTACACCACAGTGCTGCCCCCCCCCCTTTTTTTATTTTTAAAGATTTATTTAGTTTTATTTGAAATGCAGAGTTAGAGAGAGAGAGAGAGAGATTGTCCATCCACTAGTTCACTCCCCAAAAGGCCAACACAGCTGGGCCTGGGCCTGGGCCAGACCAAAGCTAAGAGCCAGGAACTTCTTCTAGTTTCCCACGTTTGTAGCAGGGGCCCAACCACTTGGCCCATCTTCTGTTTTACCAGGTGCATTATCAGGGAGCTGGATCAGAAGTGGAGCAGCCAGCGACCATATAGGATGCTGATGCCACCCACTACACCCCAGTAACAGCCATAAATTCTTCTGGGGGCCTGCACTGTGACATAGCAGGTGAAGCTGCTGCCTGCAGTGCTGGCATCCCATGTGGGCGCCGGTTCGAGTCTCTGCTGTGGCCTGGGAAAGCAGTAGAAGGTGTCCAACTTCTTGGGCCTCTGCACCTGCATGGGAGACCCGGAAGAAGCTCCTGGCTGCTGGCTTCAGATCAGCACAGCTGATCCATCTGGGGAGGGAACCAGCAGATGGAAGACCTTTCTCTCTCTCTGCCTTTCCTTCTCTCTCTGTGTAACTCTGACTTTCAAGTAAATAAATAAATCTTTTTAAAAAAATTCTTCTTAATATGAACTATAAGAATTAAATAAGATTATGTAAATTGGTTCCCCTTCCTACAATTTGATGGGCAGTAGAGTTGATCAAGAGGAAAATGAGGTGTCATCTATGTTTAAAAAGTATCTGTTTTTTGTTTTTTGTTTTTTTTTTTTTTTTTTTGACAGGCAGAGTGGACAGTGAGAGAGACAGAGAGAAATGTCTTCCTTTGCCGTTGGTTCACCCTCCAATGGCCGCCGCGGCCGGCGCACTGTGCTGAACCAAAGGCAGGAGCCAGGTGCTTATCCTGGTTTCCCATGGGGTGCAGAGCCCAAGCACTTGGGCCATCCTCCACTGCACTCCCGGGCCACAGCAGAGAGCTGGACTGGAAGAGGAGCAACCGGGACTAGAACCCGGCGCCCATATGGAATGCAGGCGGAGGATTAGCTGGCCTGGAAGAGGGGCAACCAGAGTAGAATCCGGCGTCCCACCAGGACTAGAACCCGGTGTGCCAGCGCCGCATGGCAGAGGATTAGCCTAGTGAGCCTCGGCGCCGGCCAAGAAGTATCTGGAGAGGGTATTTCGCCTAATGGTTAAGAGCTGATTAAGATACTGACATACCACATTATATGCCTGGGTTTGAGTCCTGTCTCCAGCTCCTGATTCTAGCTTCCTACTAATGCTGAATGCTGGAGAAAGCAGTGAAGGCACAAAGGATTGAGTTCCTGTGAGTGATGTGGGAGATCTTGATTGAGCTCTCAGCTCTCAACTTCTGCCCAGTCCAGTCTAGTCCCTACTGTTTCGGGCATTTGGGAGTAAATCAGCTAGTTTGATTTTAATAACAGCAAAGCATTATATAAATGAAAGATATTATTCCTGTTGAACCATCTTATTTATGGGTGAGGGAAAAAGTCATGGAGATATTGACTGCTTAAAATATAAAAAAATGTTTCTCTGTGAGCCTTGTTTTTCAACTTGAGCTAATAGAATAGAAGTGAAATACTGCCCTCCCCCCAAGTCATGTGTCATTAGAATTGAGAAACATAAGAGAACAATTTTATCTTTTTTTCTACAGATTCCTACAAACTGGACAAATCCCTCAGGCAAATACCATATTGGCATCAAAAATGGCTATGACTTCTATCCAAAGGCTCTTAAGGAAAGGATACAGGTAACATTCAACTTGGCATCTTGATTTTCTTCCTACTGAAGAGAAGAAATTCTTTGATAAAGTCTCATTAATGCTTAACTGTTTTGGGAGACTGGGTGACTTTCAAACAATTAACTGCTTGAAGAAAGATGCTGTTCAATGGAACATTATCTAAAGTAGTGATTCTTAATCCTGGATACAGGGATAAGCTTAGGGAATCTATTGAATACACTGAAATTAAGTTTTTTTGTGTGTGTCCTTATGTTTTCTGGAAGGTGGAATACAGCTTTCATTGGATTTTTTTTTTCTTACATGAGAAAGGTTAGAGAGTTGATTTAAAATTCAGACTTTCTTACTTGTTTCTGTTCCTTTAGTTAATTGTCCCACTTCTCTTGCTGTTTAATTAGCTTTCTTGCTCTCATATTGTCATCATTCGGTATTAAGAAGAGGGTTAATTAAAACTACTGAAGTACAAGGAACACTAGTCTGTCATTAAGTGAAATAAGAGATAAACAAAGTGATAAGGAGCCTTCTGTGAAAAAGTGCTGTTCAGGAGAACTTTGTTTGATGATGGACTTGTTTGAAATGTTTAGTATCTGCTCTGTCCATCCTGGCAGCCACAAGCCACAGTAGCTTTTGAGAACTTGAAATGTGATTACTGTAACTGAGTAATTAAAAAGTAAAATTTATGTAATCTAAAATTTAAGTTTAAATAGTAGTGTGTCACTAGTGGCTACTGCATTGGACAATGTAGCTTTAGAAGATGGCTATAATGCCAGAAGCAGACATAACCCAGATTTCAAAGGTAAAATAACATACAAGCTTGAAAATGGGCCTGATGGATAAGAGGCATCTGCCTTTTTATTTGACCATAGTGTTCTTCAGGGGTTTATGAACCATAAGAAATCTGTATATTATCTGTATAACCTTTATTTATTTGTCAGATTATAATCATTCTGTCCTCCTCAAAAAATTAGAAAACAATTAGTGATAAGATATTGGATACTATTTTATCTTAAAATTTCAGGCTGAAATACATGGATGTAATGACATTTTAAGGTAATATAAACTTCAATCAGCAGTATTGATGACATGAACTATAGTGATTAAGTTAAAATGGTCCCTTTTCTCGGCTTAGTTGACTGTTCTACTAGAAAGGATTTCTTTAACTAACGTGCTCTGTTGGGAGACACCATGGGTTAAAGATACTAGAGATAAAGGTTAATACCATTTCAGTAATACAGAACCTTATTCAGTCATTGAAGATGGGGAAAAAATAATCCAAGAGAGAAGAAATAGAGAAAACCTGCATGTCTGTCAAAATGCAGCAGTAGTGTCTCTCTAGTCCCCTGCTTACACCTTTATGTGGGCCCAGGAAACAGTATTTTCCTACTTTAATTGACTGGTAATTGCATTTTGTCACTTGGTACTCCACTTTTTGGAATAGTGGAAGATTTAAATTGGGGATTGTGATACATGAAAACACATTTGAAGATACCCTTTTAAATTTGTTCTCTCAAAACCCAGGTACAATTAATTAAGTAATGTTTAATAATTGAGCCTTTGTTCTGTCAACTTCATTAGAAACCGTTTCTTTGTTGTGTAGCCTAACAGCTGATACCACAAGGTCCACTTCCAATTGACTGTACTTGAATATTTGTCATCCTGATTGTAAGGAAGTTATTTTGTCTTTGCAGAAAGAACGGAAGGAGAAAATCTGGGATCCTGTTCACAGAGTGGCCCTTGCAGAAGCCTGTAGAAAACAGGAAGAATTTGATGTTGCCAACAATGGCTCTTCTCAAGTTGGTGCTAGTCGCTTTTATTTAACATCACCATAGAACCATATTGCCATAGTGTTCTTAGAGGACTCATAGACTGTTTCTTCACAAGTTTTGTTTTTGTTTTTTTTTTAGCAAATTTTGTTTTAAGTTGGTTAATTTACTAATTTTTCCTTTATTATTTATCTGGATGTCAATTTACATATGTTATTTATCAATTTTCAAAAACTTCTTAATTAGCCTACAATACACGTAGGTAAAAGTACATAAATTGTGAATGTATAATATAAGCTGCATCCAGAAAACATTCTGGTGTCTCTTCCTAATTGCTGCTCCCTCCCTTCTACCCAAAGGCGACCACATTTCTGTCTGCTAATGCTGTAGAGAGCAGCTACTTTGCCTGTTTTGAATTTTGTAAAATGAAACCAAACATTATGTATTTTTTTATACATAGCGTCTTTTGCTCAATATGATGTTGTGATTCTCCTCCGTTTTGTAGGGTATTGCAGTTCATTTTCATTTCTCTGTGATATTTTATTGTCTGGATGTACTACAAGTTATTCAGATTGCAATATGCTTTGTCTTTAATTTCTTGAATCTTAAGAATGATGATATTTTAAATGTTCATGTGTGTGTGTGTTTAGTGGGTCATAAAGTGGTTGTACCAGTTTATATGCCCACAAGAAGTATATGAACATTCCCACTGTTCTACATCCTCGCCATTAAATCCTTTTTAATCAGTTTATAAAATGAAAATAATGTCTTTGCTTATTATGAAAATAATATGTGCTAGTAGCAGCTACTTTGGATAACACAGATGTTTAAAGAAGCAAATGAAAACCCTCGGAATGCCACCCCCTAGCGATGATTGGCACACCTTGGTGTTTATCCTTCTAAATTGTTCTTTTATTGCATGTGTGTACCTTTTCTTAATCAAAAATGGAATTGTATTAGTGGTTCTCAACCCTGGCTGCTATTAGAATCACATGAAAAGCTTTTAAAACTTTTCATGCTTGTGTCCTAGAGAGGATTTAGATTAAAATTTTATGTGGGAGGCAGGCAATTTTAAAGTCCCTTCCCCTCCTCCCACCTCCCTGGAGCTTTACATAGCATGCAACTAGTATTGAGAACCACTAGCTTGTAATACCTATATGCAAATTTAACTTTTATTTATGTAATCTATATATATTATCCTTTTTTAAGCAGCTGTATAATTTTTATTAAATCAATATTTGTACTTCTTCAACCTCTCATTGTTAGGCACATTAAATGTAGTATTGCAGGTGCTTTTTAAAAGGAATCTGGATTTCATTATCCATCATATTTTGTATACCAAAAATATCTATATATTTGACTGTTTCCTTTAAGGAGGAATAAATGTTGAATATATTAAATAAAAATGAAGCATAGCAAAATTTTTGGAACATGTGAAAATCAAATTTTTATTCATTAGTACCATTTGGGTGAAAGTAGAACAATCTACAAAAAATCTTTTGAAGCATATGAAATTGCTATTTTTGTATATATATCAAAATAGTGAAAGAATAGTAATTTTATGTGACTCAACCTAATGTATTCCATAATTATATGTAAATATATCTTTTTAAAGGAAGTTCGGAATACTTGGATTTTCAGTTAACATAAGCATCGAGGTTTTACTCCTTATTTCCAATGATTATGGAACGATTCTGTTGGGCTGGTTGTTTCCAAATCATCTGGGGATCTTTTAAAACAAAGTTCATATTTCTGGACTTTTCTTCTAATGCTCTGATTTAATAAGTGAGATGCACAATCTGTCTTTATAATAGATTTTCAGATAATTGTGATTTGCAGTGAAATTTGCTAACCACTGATGAAAATATTATTTCTTATTATGCCTATTTTTGATGACCTCAGGAATGTCATAGAGATGACTAACTTGCTCAGGATTGCACAGCTAATAAGTGGTTGCTCTGGTGTTGAATCTCATTTCCCAACGCTAGATAGTACTCATCCCACATTATTTGTAGAAAGCAAATTGGTTTCAAACAGTACTTGATTAGATATAGCTAACTTTTTCTGTAAATGGCTACATAATAAATATTTCCAGCACTCTGTCTTTGGCTGCTCAGTACTACCTTTGTATCATGAAAATGCAAACAATATATACTGTTGCTGTGTCCCAGTAGAACTTCATTTGCACAACCACGTCACAAGCTAGATTTGGCCCATGTACCTTGATTTATCAACCCCTGCTATACATTAATATGAAAATCATATTATGAATATTAAGGTTATTTTGTGTTTTAAACTATAATTGAGTGAAAAAAACTCTAAAATGTTGTTTGCTCAAATTTAGTATTTATATTTATATCTGTTTATTTTCTATTTAGTCATTTCCCTAATTATTTGAATACCTACCTTACATTTATTTAATAATGTAATTTAGAAGTGTTTTGGAGGGACAACACATGATAGTGTCAGTTCTTATTTAGTTTGAACATTAGTTTATTTTAAAGCACTTGGTTATATTCATAACCACAGAACTAAAATTAAGCTTAATTTATTCCATTAAATCATGTTTTTAGTTTTGCAAATCCTAAATGAGATGACTTATAGTTATTATTTATTTGAATCCTTAAATGAATCTGAGAAAAGGTCCTGATATAAATATCTAAAATTTTATAGGTAATTAATTTATGGAAATTTTATTTTAGAGTTACTTTTGTGATTGAGTTATATAGATTACATAAGCGACCAACATATGTCTTGGCCAGATGATACCACTAATAGGTAGCAGTTTCTTTCCCAAAGCAGGTAAAGTGAATGCAAGAAATAGTAAGGAAAAAGGGAAGTTTTTTTTTTTTTTTTTAATGTTTAGTGTTCATTATCATCTGCTTCAATAAGTTGAACTATAAGTTGCATAGGTATAAGAAGAAAAACTTCTTAATTTTCCAAGATAAAATGATTTTGTTACTGGGTGACATTTTATCTTCGGTTGCATGTTAATACAATTTCAGATGTACGGAGTATACTAATATTAATCTGTTTTCTAATTGTTTAGGCAAATAAGCTAATCAAGGAAGAGCTTCAAAGTCAAGTTGAGTTGTTAAATTCTTTTGAGAAAAAATATAGTGATCCTGGGCCTGTATATGACTGCTTGGTATGGCATGATGGTGAAACCTGGAGGTAAACTTTTATGTATCTTTTTAGATCTTTGTCATTTAAGTGTTTTTATCTACTCTGAAGAACATGAAATCCTCAGAGCTGCACAAGAGTTTCATTTTTTTGGCAGTATCATTCAACAGAATATTTGAGGCCAAGTTGACTTTTAAGTAGTTTTGAACTTCTCAGTAGTGATTATTTTTGACATTAAACCTGACCTTTAACTGTTTTAAAGAAACTTACCTCACCAACCATGTATTAGCAGATTCACTGTTGGTATATGTGGAAGTATTCCTAATTGAAGTCAGACAATTTGGAAAGTAACTGCAAGAGAATATTGCAAAGCCTTTTAAGGGCAAAGGAGGAAAATTGAGAGAAGATTTATATAGCCAGACAGTAGATAAGTTGAAGCTACACAGTGTGATGCAGTGGTTAAAGGTTAGTCTGTGAGTTGGAATCCTAGTTCCACAACCTGGAACACATTATTTAAACCTTCCTAAGCCTATTTCCCTGTCTGTTAGCTTGGATAATGCAAATACAGGGTTTGGGGAAAACATAGATTGATGTTTCTAGATAGAATAAGCACTAAATGTAACCTACTACTGCTAGTGTGTTTCTGTTTCTACAACTAATATATCAGATTTATCCCTCATGTACACCTTTCAGTTTCTAGGTGGCCCCTGCATTGCAGGTGTGTGTCTTGGAGTTTGTTTGTGTGTCTTCATGAATTACTATCTGGGCATATGTGTGTTTTTGGGTTTCTGCAATAAACAAGAGACCTTTCTTCAACACTTGTAATGAGTTATTTTGGATTTTGAGTCCCTGATGATACGTTTTACAAGATGTGTCAGATAGAAAATATGATGTGAATACTTAGTGTTCTCAGATTGTTCACTTTTGCAATACATCCTTCTTCAAAGAAGACTTTGCTCTCACAGGTGCAGATGCTAATTCATGATCTCATTGTGACTATATGAAGTGTTCAACTGAGTGAGAAATTCCTACTCCATTTGGGACTAAAGGTGTTAATAAAATACCTGCATGTAACTATTATAAACCAGATGGTAGCAAATATTAGTGGAAGCTTTTATATGCAGAGTAGTCCCATCTACTGGGGTCATATTTTAAGACTCCCAGAGGATGCCTGAAACTTCAAGTAAGACTCAGCCTGTGTATTCTGTGTTTTTTTACTATACATACATACATGAATTCCTGTACCGTTTCCATCTCAGTTAAATACATCTTGTACTGTGGCCATAACTTTAGTAGTTTGAGGTGTGACAGCAGAAATAGCATGAGTTTCTTTTTTCTTCACAATTTCATAATAAGAAGATTCATCATTAGTGTAAATCTTAGCAATCTCCAGATATTTTTTTTTTCTCTTTCCTTATTAAGTCTAGAATTTTTCATCTTTCCGCTTACACTTTGTGGCTTCTTGTTTGCACATTCAAGCTGCCAGCATCACCACTCTTGTACTTTGGGGCCATTATTAATAAAGTAAGGGTGACCTGAACATAGGCATGGAAATACTGCATTGGATTTGATAATCAAGATATCTACTAAGTTTTTAACAGAGAGGTGGCACATACTGCGTGACTACTCTGGACAAAGGGATGATGCATATACTACACAGGGTGGAGTGAGAGGCAGAGTTACAGAGAGAGAGGGAAAGAGAGAGGTTGAAAAGAGAAGGAGACAAAACTTCCATACGCTCTAACAGCCAGGACTAGGCCAGGCCAAACCCAGGAGCCTGAAACTCCATCTGGGTCTCCCACATGGGCAGCAGGTGCCCAAGTACTTGGCCATATTCCATTGCTTTCCCAGAACCATTAGTAGGGAACTGAAACAGAATTGGAGCAGTCAGGATTCAAACCTGTGCCCATAGGGCATACCACCATTGCAAGCAGCAGCTTTACCTGCTGTGCACAATTCTAGCCCCAAGTTCTTTTTTCTTTCTCTCGAAGATTTATTTATTTGAAAGGCAGAGTGATGTAGACACACGCATGCATGCACGCACACGCACAGAGAGATCTTCCATCATCTGTTTTGCACAACTTTCTTTTTTTTAAGATTTATTTATTTATTTGAAAGTCAGAGCTACACAGGGAGAGGAGAGGCAGAGAGAGAGCAAGGTCTTCCATCCACTGGTTCACTCCCCAGATGACCACAACAGCTAGAGCTGCGCCAATCCAAAGCCAGGAGCCAAGAGCGTCTTCCTGATCTCCCACATGAGTGCAAGGACCCAAGGCCTTGGGCCAGCTTCCTCTACTTTCCCAGGCCATAGCAGGGAGCTGGATCGGAAGTGGAGCAGCCGGGACTCAAACCGGTGCCCATATGGGATACCAGCACTGCAGGCGGCGGCTTTACCTGCTACGCCACAGCACTAGCCCCTCGCACAACTTTCTTAAGCTTCTTTTAGAATTTCTTTGTTGGCAAAGAAATGAAACATTAAGTAAGATAGTATCTAAAGTCCCAGAGTGACATTTTAGAAAACTTATTATAATCAGTGAAAAATACAACAGAATTATGCTTTCAGTTATCACTGGAATTACTTCTTTCGTATGACATAGTATATGCTCTAGGGCAGGGATGGGGAATGTCTGGCCCATGGGCAGTAAGCAAAGCAACCACAGGTGGGATTTGAATAAATCAGTCAATAAATCCGTGGCAGGCTGAGTTGGTAATTTTGTGTGGCCTGTGAGTGATGCTATATATCCAGACGGCCATTGGTCACAGGTTTCCTACCCTTGCTCTAGAGCTTTGATCTCAGAATCAGATCCATGCAGACCTTTTCTAAGGAGAATCTTGGAGATCCCAGTGTCTAGACTCTGGCTGCAAATGTTCTGTCCCAGAAATGGCAACCAATTTCTGAAGGGAGGTAAAGTGAACTAATCTGTAAGTACTTTGTTTCCATAAAGCATACAGAGTCTAGCCTTCCCAGTGCTGTACATGGACTAATTGTTAAAGGCATTATCTTCACAGTTAACAGGCAACCTAAAACAAACTCTTTTATTTGGTATTTGCAAGAGGCAAAGTGCCAGAAGTCACAGTCACTGAAAATTGAGCAAAAACTGGTGAACAGACACTGTATTTACAGAGTATTACATAAGGGAGAAGATTCTTTCCATAGGGAATCGACAAAGAAATGTGTGGAAAATGTCAAGAAATTTATTTTTTAAAAAAAAGACATGTTAGCTCCCCCTTCTCACATAGTGTGCTCTGTGAAGCCATTTTCATGGTCCATTTGTCTATATTATAGTAACTACTTGAATTAAGCCATCCAGGCCTTTAGAAACTTAAAACGTGCACCACATTCACTAACTCTCCTGAGTTAGTGCAGTCAATAATGCTGTTTGATACGATGCCTTGATTGTTGAGTCACTGTGCACTGATGTGATTTTAAGAACCTGGTGTCGACACTGTGTTGTAGCAGGTTAAGGTGCTGCCTGTGATGCCAGTATCCCATATGGGTGCCAGTTTCTGTCTCAGCTGCTCCACTTCCAATCTGGCTCCCTGCTGATGGCCAGGAAAAGCAATGAAAAAGATGGCCAAAGTATTTGTGCCCCTGTCACCCATGTGGGAGACCCAGAAGAAATTTGAGGCTCCTGGCTTCAGCCTGACCCAGGCTTGGATGTTGCAACCATCTAGGAAGTGAACCAGTAGATGAAAGACCTCCCTCTCTCTGTCTCTTTTTCTCTCTCTGTAACTCTGCCTTTCAAATAAATACATAAGTTTTTTTAAAAAAGAAAAAACTGACCTATGAAATGTGTCACTGTATTTGCTGTGAGAATATTGTTAATTGTTGATTCATTAATACTTGGATCGTCTGGCAAATATTTATTGAGTGCCTTCTTTGTACCAGGTAGACGCTCTAGAAACACCTATGGGTACTCAAAACACTATGGAAGCATGTATTGGAACCATCTGAATAAGATGAGAAAACTTTGAGAAAATTTTCCCAAAAATAGCATTTTGAGACTTGAAGGATCAGTGCAATTAGCTAATCAGAGAGGCTAGGAAAAGGCTTTGACAGTGGAGGGAAAGACACAGAGGGCATCAGAAGAACTGTAAGAGGTTTGGTGTGGCTGTGATGGGAGGAAAAGAGCAGGGGAGGTACGTGGAGATCTGATAATGAAGGACTTTGTTGTGGAGTTACAACTTTATGCTGAGAGTCATTGGAGAACATGGAAGGTTTTAAACAAGAGTCAGATGATCAGACTTTATATTACTAGCTATGGGTAGAAGCAAAACAGGCTGACTGCTTAGCCAGTCCACTTATCAGGAGCAGAGGTAGAAAAAACTGTGGAAATAGACATGCAAACTTTTGGGAGATGAACTGTGTGGTTAATTGCTCCAGGGGAGATGAAGGGAGGATATCATAGATGATGTTCATCCTAAATGCTGTCCGATCATAAATTTTGGAATGAAATTGATATTATCTATAGCATATGGAGCATTTGATGGCATATATTTAACCGGTTGACCTTAACTACTTGTTTTCTCTTTGCCTCCTTTCCTCATTAAAGTGTTCAGTTTCTTATACGTGGGTATACTCTGTGTCTTTGGACATACTTAAAAACATTTTGGGCTATCATATTGGGGTATGCATAAAAACAAGTTTTTAGGGATCCTTCCCAACTGTTGTAGTTTTTTTTTAACAAAACATATGATTCAGAATTTATGATAAATGCTCTCTCTGCTATACTAGTGGACTTCCATTAATTTGGCAATATTGGAAACTTGCTTATCTTGTTAAAACACAATTCTTATTTTTTAAAAAGTAAGCTAAAGTATAATAGCTAAAAATTTAAGTGGTGTATTTTCAATTTATGACTTTTGAATCAGTCTGTTCTAAAGATGTTTGTAATCTATTTAAAAAGTTAATAAAATAGAGAAATGGTAGAGTTCCTTCTGTGAAAAATACATGTTTGTCTAAGACTTTTATAATGAGAAAACCAAATATATAGTTTATTTAGTTTCAAGAAGCCTGCATAAACTTCTAGCAAAAGAAGAAAAAAGAAGTAAAGTCAAAGCCTGTGTATCTGAATTATCTAAACTATTTTAAAGCTCCAGGCCAAGCTTTGGTTCTAATTTCTCAGGTGGCCAGATGGCTTTTTAGGGTTCTATGGTGGACATGGAGGATCTTAAAGCGCTTTGTGCATGGTTTAATGACTGGTTCCTGTAAAGTGGTCTTATGTAAATTTTACTGCAAACCCTGTGAAACAAAGGAATCTAAACTATGTTGTATTTGTCATAGTAGAAGGAGTAGTAGGTAGCAAGAATATATATATATATATATGTATATTACATTTTCTCAGAAAAGTAAGGAAATTGATAAATTTTGCTATCTACTTTTTGACAATTAACAGAGCCTGCATTGATTCAAATGAAGATGGGGACTTGAGTAAATCAACTGTGTTGAGAAACTACAAAGAGGCCCAAGAATATGGCTCTTTTGGCGCGGCTGAGATGCTGAATTACTCTGTGAATATATATGATGATGGAAACCTGCTCTCCATTGTGACCAGTGGAGGTATTTCATTCCAGACTCATTAATGAGAGATAAATTGCTACAGTCCAAATTGGCATTACAGAGAATTTAATGTAGAAGTCCTAACTAAAAAGACTAGTTCTGAACCATAGATGTAATTTGATTGGGTAGCAAGGTATTTTTCTATTGTCATAACCATGAAGGATTCGTTCTAAAACTGATCCAACAACAGTTTGAAATGTCATGTGCATCATGTCTCTTGGAATTCCAGCTGTCTTATCACCAAGTGCTAAGGCCCAGTGCCAGTTGTCAATTGTCATTCTGCTTATATTGTTTTTCTGACAGTACTGGGATATTTTCCTATGCTCACATCTCAGTCTTTTAAAAAAGTTTTTTTTGTTTTTGTTGTTTGGTAATATATACAGAAATGTAAACAGATCGTATGTGTACACTCCTTGAAATACCACAAAATGGACAGTTTTAGGTAACCCCCACCTGATCAAAAGTAAAGCATTATGAAAACCCTCATCATGCCTCCTCCTAATCAAGGACTTACCCATTGTCCTCCCATAATTCATTACTGGCCTCGTTTCTATCTTCTCATTAGTTTTGACCATATGATGTTCCTATTCTTGTAGATCAGAAGTGATAAAATATGAGAGTTCTTCAAAAAGTTCATGGAAAATAGAATTAAAAAGTCAGTTTATTCTGATAAAAACATTTTTGGGAACCAGACAGTGTTTTTCATCATTCACATTTTCCATAATCTTTTTCAAAATCCTTTGTGTTGACAATTTCACAATTATTTAGGCACTTACCATTTATATAAATGAATTAATTCATATTTTTATGTTTCTTTGTAGCCCAACCTTATTTTTGTGAGCTTCATCTCACATTGTATAGAAGTAGATCTTATTGCCATATGTTGGATTGATACACTATGAATCCATTTTCTGTTAATGGATATCGAGGTTCTGATTTTTGAATTTTACAAACAATGCTGCTGTCAATATTTTTGTGTATGTCTTAGTGTACATGTGGATGCATTTCTGTTGGTTCTGTGGCTAGAGGCAGGAGTCCCAGGCCATATGTGTTCAGCATTTGCTCCCACCAGCAGTTTAGAATATGCACCCCCTGTCCACACGTGCTTTTATAGATCTCTAAAATGTTAACTATCCTGAAAGGTATGTAGAAGAAGCATTTCACTTTGGGTTTAATTTGCATTTATGAGGTAACTAATGAAATTGAGTGCCTTGTTATATCTGTTTCCTACTTGGATATCTTCTTGTGAAACACTTTTCAAAAGTTTTGCCTTTTGGGGTTGGGGTCTTTATATATATTCATTTATTATATATTTAAAAGATTTTTCATATATTCTGTTCTAAGTCTAGTTTGTGACTTAGAGTTTCGCTCTCAGTGAATGAGTAGAATCAGGGTACTGAGTGGTATATATAATTCAGGAGGGTTTTTTGTGAATTATTCATGACTTAAGATTTTATTAGCTACATGGATCACAGTATATTTTTGGTTATTTTTATCATGATTATAATATGCATACTGAATTGAGTAGATAGAACTTTGTCCGTGAGAGTATTTTCTCATTTCCCATCTTCTGCTCCCAGGAGCACATGGGACACATGTAGCGAGTATAGCTGCTGGGCATTTTCCAGAAGAACCTGAGCGGAACGGGGTAGCTCCTGGTGCTCAGATCCTTTCAATCAAGATTGGTGACACAAGACTGAGCACAATGGAAACGGGCACAGGCCTCATAAGAGCTGTGAGTATTTATTGAGTCATTTTTAAATTATTTTTATTAAAAATTATTATACTTTTTTGGCTTAACCTTTGTAAAAGAAAAATTGTTACATTCATCATTTTTAGTAAACCCCTAGCAAACAATTTTGCAATACTTTTTAAAAAAGCCTAGTGTGCTCCATCAGCTTAAGAGGAATTTAATACCTCCGTGTTCTGTACTTCATTTTAACATATGAATTATGTTTTACTTGAAATGTAGCCATTTTAGAATCTAGTAAGGACTATTTTATTCCTTCTACCTCTCACCACCTTAACCTCACTCCATTCCGGAAATGTTAGTTTTATTGTTGTTTGCTACTTACTACTTTACTTTTTTCCCCCATACATCACCATACACCAATAAATAACTTAGAAATCAGAATAAGATTAGTTAAAAAAACTATAATACTATATGTGTTTATTTTAGTAAGTAAGCTGTTTCTGTTAATTGCTGCCTAAACTAGACCTTTAATCTTTTTAATAGATGATAGAAGTTATAAATCACAAATGTGATCTTGTCAACTATAGCTATGGAGAAGCAACTCACTGGCCAAATTCTGGGTGAGTATTGTTAGCCATAGAATTTCATCTCGTGAAGAATATTAAATATCTTTAATAAATAGGTTAAATATCACAAAAGGAAAAACAACTATCACAGTGGTTAAATGATAACTGTACATCTCCTGGATCTCAGTCCCCATTCCCATGCTTACAGCTTTGATGTGAGTAATACCAGTTATTGTAGCTTTGATGTAAATAATAATACGTTATTGCCCTTGGCCTGAAATCTGAATCTTAAGCCTAGTGTTCCCTTTGGCTCTTACTTGGTTTGTCCACCCTTACAATTCTTCCCAAGACTTGCAACCCACAGAACTCCGATACTTTTTCACTGTCATCCTCTCCGCATTCTCACTTCTCTTCCCAACGAAATTAGATCCTATGTAGTTGTTACCATCACAGACACCCTGAAGCCTTCCTCACTTGTACTACCTGACTGGCTGTGAGCCTTGCTGAAATCACCTGCTGTTCCTTCGGTGATCCTGCACTCATCAGTTGGTTGTGTATATCTGTTGTTTCCATGTTTCCTCGTCCTTGCCGGTGTTACTGCCAGATCCACTGCCATAGCCTTGACCTCATGTTACTTGACCTTTTTTTCTTCATAGCAGTAACTGTTTGAAATTACCTTATTTACTTATTGATCACCTGTTCCCCAGTGCCACCACCAGGCCATTCAGATACACCCATCAGTAGGATTCTTTCTTTAAAGTCCTATCAAAATGGAAAAGTTACCAAGCTAGACCCTGTAGACCCTCTTGTCAAATAGGTTAATTTTCTCTGGTTCTAGGTTTGTTGTGAGACATCACTTTGCTGCTCTTCTAACATGTGCCCTGTCTTCCTCAGTCATTTCATTCTTTAATACAGTCTTGCCTCTTCTCACTTCATTATCTTACATACCTGAGTGTGTTTCCTTCTCTCATTTGACATTCATCCTTTCAGTCATCATTTCCTTGCTCAGATTGACCCAATACCTTTTCATATGAACTCAGTTTTCCCTTCATGGTCTGACTTCATCGCCTTCAATTAATGGCAGTAGTTGTTTTCTTGCTTGCTGTCAGGCTCTAACCAGATTTCTTCTGTATAAGAATCTTACTGCTTAGTTCTTCCTGTGCCTCATTTCCCCTTATTTTTGCCAAAAAAGATACTGTTTCTTTGACTTAAACAATTTTAGTCACAAATGCATGTACAGATTCTCAGGAGTTTCAACTGTATACATTATTTTAAGTGGGGGAATGGGAATTAAGCCACCTATTGCCCCACTACCCAGTCATTGTTAACATTTCAGTACTTTGTTCGTATTTACTGCTGTTTTTTAGTGCTGTACAGTATTGCATCTACTATTTTCCCAATATTTAATCTGGCCTTTTAACTCTTTTTCTTCACTAAAATTGAATTATGATGGATCACTTAAAACAGCCATATCAATTTTCACTGAAGAATAGATATGCCAGAATTTATGTAACCATATATTTGAACAAGACTGTGGTACTGTAAACACTTTGGAAATAGAAATTGGCCGTTTATGGATGAGAAAGTAAAGTCTTAATTTTAATGCACTTAGCTACTGTTTTAGGTCTTTAATGTGGAATCCATATTGTATCTTTTTAAATATAAATCATATCTGACAATATTTCTTCAAAAATGTGACAGTTTCATATGCTTAAAAAAAGTCTCTTTTTTCAGGAGAATTTGTGAAGTAATTAATGAGGCAGTCTGGAAACATAATATAATTTATGTTTCAAGCGCTGGAAATAATGGTCCATGCCTTTCTACAGTCGGTTGTCCAGGTGGAACTACATCAAGTGTGATAGGTAAGTTTCCTGTTTCAGAAATAGATTTAAAAACCAGCAAACAAAGAATTAATCAAATGTTAATTGTGTTTCTGCCATATACAAGATAGTGTAGACGTTAAGTGTGTGCTCAGGAACCTCAAAGTCTACTAGGGTAACCAGATTATCTAGAAATTGTTGTAATTTAAAACAGACTGGGGCTGGCACTGTAGTTTAGCAGGTAAAGCCACTGCCTACAGTGCCGGCATCCCATTTGGGTGCTGGTTTGAGACCCCACTGCTCCACTTTCCATCCAGCTCTCTGCTGTGGCCTGGGAGAACAGTAGAACATGGCCCAAGTACATGGGCCCCTACACCCATGTGGGAGACCTGGAAAAAACTGCTGGCTCCTGCCTTTGGTTGGACACATCTCCAGCCAATGCAGCCATTTGGGGAGTGAACCAGTGGATGGAGGACCTCTCTCTGTCTCTGCCTCTGCCTCTGCCTCTCTGTATGTAACTCTGCCTTTCAAATACATAAATAAATCTTTTTAAAAAATTTTAAATAGACTACTGGGGCCAGTGTTGTGGTATAGAGAATTAAGCTGCTGCCTGTAATGCTGGCTTCCCATGTGAATGCCAATTCTAGTCATGGCTGCTCCACTTCCAACCCAGCTCCCTGCAGATGCACCTGGGAAGGCAGTGGATGATTTACTTGGGCCCCTGCCTCCCTTGTCGGAGACCCCAGTGGAGTTCCTGGCACCTGGCTCCACCCTGGCCCAACCCTGGCTGTTGCGCCCATCGGGGAAATGAACCAGTGGATGGATGATCACTCTCTTGCTCATTCTCTCTGTAACTCTGCCTTTCAAAAAAATAAAATATTTAAAAAAAAAAATAAAACTTCCAGTGTAAATGGATTAACAAAAGCATAGAGTCACATTTAGATACATTAATATTTTAATATGCATAACAACCCTGTAAGATAGTTAATTTTATATTCAAAAGCAAAGGTCTTAGTATGAGGTCTGATGTAAAGTTCCCTGTTCCTTATTAAATTTCCTTTCCTTTTTACAAGAGAGACAACTGTTAGAGATATTACACAATGCATCAAAATGAACAGTGGATTTCGAATTGGGAATCCATATTTTGTTTCCTTTTGTTAATGATGAAATCCCTCCCACAGGTGTTGGTGCTTATGTTTCTCCTGATATGATGGTTGCTGAGTATTCCTTGAGAGAGAAATTACCTGCAAATCAATATACATGGTCTTCTAGAGGCCCTAGGTAGGTGCAAATAGTATTGCATATGTTTGGTTAACCTTTATGTAGTTAGGAAAGGCAGCATTTTAGATAATTTTATCAATTCTTTCTATTGCTTTTTACTTTTTTCAGTATTTTCATTTTGATTAATAATCTCATCTCAGGGTCAGATAATTAAAGAAAATATAATTAAATTACTCTGTTGTTACATGGATGACATAACTGTTCAGAGGATAAATTCTTATGCCTCTATCCATAACCCTCTAAAGAAAACATCAGGACCTGATTATCTTTAAAAAAGTAGTGATGACCTTCTTTTATATAATTTTGATATTTGAGTTTTAGTGAAACAAAAACTTAACTATGATAAAGCATCATAGTTGAGCCTGCCTACGTGTGTTCACATTTTGAAGTTAGAGCCTATGTGTCATTTGAACAATTTGTATGAGATCCTTAAGCAAGCAAGTTCTGATAGACAAATGAAATTCATCTGTTTGGTTCCCTAAGCCCCTCTGTGAAGTGTATTTGTCTGATTCCAGAAACTGAGTATCTTTCTCAGAAGTTATATTAAGTCCTAATTTGTGTAATCCTTCATATGGCATCAGTGGGTACAGGTGACTTCTAAAAAGTAAGTCCTATTTTATCCCTTTACCTGTTTGGAGTTAATTTAGAAAAGGAGTAGACTTTGAATTCACTTTAGTAAATGCCTTATTGCCTGTAATGTACAAGGACAAAATGAACAGTTTATGATTTGAATTCAGAATACCATTGTAGGATGATGGAAGTTAGAGAGGTGAGAGCAATCACTTGAACTTTTCATGGAGGAAATACTATTGGAGTACTTGGCCTTGAATCATGAATAGGTTGTTGAAGATAGAAAAGGGAACCCTATATGGCAAGGAGAGCATGAGCTCAAAGATAAGCAGGTCTTACTGCTTTGGGGAAATAATTAGTCTTGTGTCTTTGAAGTATAAAATAGATAACCAGATAATGATGAGAGATAGGATTATAAAAATTGGTTGGGATCAGGTCAAATCTGATGTTAAATTCTGAGTTATAAGTATGTATCTTCCTAGACTTCTTTAGGTAATCCTTCTTTAAAAAATAAGCTTGCTTCAGTAATTTATTAGAAACTCTCCAACATTGAAAACACCCAGGTTGTAGATCTCCACATGAATCAGAAGGATTTGTCCTGTACCAAAACCATAGACTCCACTCATCAGTCCCGTAATACCACTCAACTGGAGTGCTTCGGGTTAGCAGAGATTTGTGTGTTCTTTTCTGTCCAGTTGTTAAAAGTTTTATTAACTTTTTAAATTATCTTCCAGAATGATTTTTAAATTTTAAGTTTTGTCTTATAATCCATAAAAAAGCAAAGTAATAGAGAATGTCTAGACCAGTTTTTCTCAATCTTATTTTCCATAGTATATTCAAGGAATCATTTTCTTTTACATACCAAGGCATTCATAAATTATAGGGGAAGCTTAGATTAAGGCAGATGCTGGTTCACAAACCTGTTGTTCAAAAAAGTGAGAGAATTTGTTTTTCTGTGCAATAATATATTATTGCAAATATTTAATTATTAGCATATAAAATCCAAAAATCGAGTAATATTCACCAAATAAAATATATTTTGTGGTATTCTGAAAAATACCACCTCTCAGACTGTCAAATTTATACTTCTGTTTACTTGACTTTCTGGTGTTTCTTTTTAAAGACAGATTACCAAATAATGTCTACATAAGCAAGTTTTGAGTTTTTATTATGTTAGAATTTAGAAGAAAAATATCACTAGCTCTTTTGTTTACCGATTTCTTTTTCCTTGGGTAAATTCCCAGGAGTGGGATGGCTGGGTCATATGGTAGGTCTGTGTTCAGACTTTTGAGGTATCTCCATACTGTTTTCCATAGTGGCTTTACCAGTTTACATTCCCACCACATCCTCTCCAGCGTTTGTTTGGTGATTTCTATATGAGGGCCACTCTAACTGGCCTGAGGTGAAACCTCATGGTGATTTTGATTTGCATTTCTCTGATGACTAGTGATCCTGAACATTTTTTCATGTGTCTGTTGGCCATTTGGATGGAAAGCATTTCTTAAACCTCATTTACAGGATACTATTCTAAACACCTAGAATTGCTATATTGTTTAGCTACTGTAACAGTAGAAAATTAATGAAGAGTAATAGCAAGTAGTCAGTTAAGAATTCATGGCTCTTTCCAGTAAATTTTTTCACTTATAAAATACTCAGTGATCATTGTATACGTTAGTAGACCTTTTGATACTGTCCTTTTAGTCGTTCTCTGCAGGAATAAAAGCAGTTCACTTGACTGGGGGGAGAATGGTAGAGGTAGGGAATGCAATAGCTTCTGGGAAGTTTATGTCTGCTCTTCCAGAAGCAGGGAGTAGTGGACAGTTATGTTATACTTTTATGTGGGACAGAAGGCAGAGCTTGTGTCGATGGCACTGTTACCATGATCTTTCAGGGCCTCGGCTCATTAAATGAAGCTGAAGCCCTCAACAAGCATCCTACTAGACTTAAGCTGTCCAGTGTGACAGCATCAATCATGGGATGATAATCTGAATTGAACTGTGCTGTAAGTGTAAAAGGTACACCAGATTTTGAAGACTTAGTCTAAGAAAGAATGTAATTCATTTTTGATCATATTTTTACATGTCCAGTTAACTAAAGTATAATATTCAAGTTAATGTCACCAGCCTTTTGTTAGCTTTAGGCTTTCTAAACGTGAGAGAAAATATAATCACATGTGTAACCTGCATTATGTTTCTGTTGTGCAGCTACTTACTACATATAGAGTGTTCTTCAAGGAATCTGAGCACTTTGAATTTATTTTCTCTCAATATTCTTATACCTTGGCCTGTTAACACACATACACACAGAGATTTCTGCCACTTAGAAATAAATATGTGTGTGGTGAGAACTGGCTGCACTGGGCATTTTTTCCCCATTAACTACCCACAATAATGTCTTTTTAATTATTTGTAATGACTACAAATTGCGTATAGTATTGTCTTATTGTTAATTTGACTTGTGATCTTTCTGAGATTGCTCATGTATATTTAACTTTTACAATCATAAACAAACTTCAGTGGCTTTGTCTTTAGTGCTGACGGGGCCCTCGGCGTGAGTATTAGTGCACCAGGAGGAGCCATCGCTTCTGTTCCTAACTGGACACTGAGGGGGACTCAGCTAATGAATGGGACATCCATGTCTTCCCCCAATGCATGTGGAGGCATTGCCCTGATACTCTCAGGTAAGGACATTGCCTATTGCTCTTATCTTACTCAGATGAATACTTTTTTTTTTTGAAGATCTCATGGCAAGAACGTGTCACAGAATTAGTAATATCCTAAGGACAAATTAAAGCTTAAGGAAGAGAGTAATGTATGTGACAGTTTTAATTTTTAGTGTTTACTTTTTATTTATTTGAAAGACAGAGTGACACAGAGACAAAGAAAGTTCTTCCATCCACTGTTTGACTCCCCAGATGCCCACAACAGCAGAGTTGGACCAGGCTGAAGCCAGGAGCTGAAAGTTCCATCTGGGTCTCCCATGTGGGTGGTAGGGACTCAAGTACTTTAGCCTTCATCTGCTGCCTCACAGGACACACAGTAGCAGGAAGCTGGATTGGAAATAGAGTAACAGAGACTTGAACTAGGCACTGATATAGAATGTAAACCCCAAACAGTGGCTTAACCCATTACTCTACAATCCCTGCCCCTATAGTAATTTGAATGTATATTTATTCATTCAGAAAATAGGCTTATAAATTTATTGACTTTCACCTGTTAATTACTATCAAACTGTATTTTATCTAAATTAGTGAACAGAATAGTTTTCATTATTGTTAGGAGAGACAGATTTGAAACAAAATAAGTTGTTTATATTACGTGTTACAAGATGTTGAGAAGCAAAATAAGTAGAAAGTGAGGTGGAAATTTCTAGAGTGTCAAGTGGTATTAAATAAGGTGATATCAGGTTGACTAAGATGCAGGGTTAGGGTAGCCACACGGCTGTGAAGCTCCTGCCTCAGAGGTGTCACTTGGTTCAAATCTTGTCTTTGCTCTTCCACATACCCCTTCCCTGACAGTTGTAGCTGTCCGCTTGCACATTGCATCTTCCCCTTGTGCTCCATCTACACTGGTGCCAGAGAGCTACCAAAACAAGGCACTTACTTAAAAACCACTATTGGTGCCACATCATTTGAGTGAAATCTCTTAGGATGGATTCTGCCATGACTGTCTAACCTCATTGCCAGTCCTGGTCAGCCTCACCAGATATTTCAAGGCCTCTTGTGCCTCTCTGCCCAGAAATCCTTTCTACCATTTATTGGCCTTGCAGACAAATAAGCAGTCTATAAGACCCAGCTGGGGTCGGCACTGTGGCCTAGCAGGTAAAGCTGCTGCCTGCAGCACTGGCATCCCATATGGGCACTAGTTCCAATCCAGCTTCCTGCTAATGCTCCTGGGAAATCAGCGGAATATGGCCCAAGTGCTTGGGCCCTTTTCCCACATGGGAGACCTAGAAGAACCTTCTGGTTCCTGGCTTCAGACCAGCCCAGCTCTGGCCATTGTGGCCATTTTAGGAGTGAACCAGCAGATGGAAAATCTCTCTCTCTCTCTCTCTCTCTCTCTCTCTAATTCTGCCTTTCAAATAAATAATTTTTTTGTAAAAAAAAAAAAAAAAAAAAAGGACCCAGAATTCTATCAGATGTTCTGATGCAGGGTTACTGTTTGGCATCTTGTTAAAAGTTGGTCACTCCTCATGTTGGACCTCTGTCCATAATGAGATATACCATGAGAATTAGTGGTAAAACTTGTCTTCAAACTGTACATTATACTTTGTGTATCTTTGTGGGTGCAAACTGTTGAAATCTCTACTTAGTATAGAGTTGGTCTTCTGTGTATAAAATCAATAATAACGAATCTTAGTGAAGAATGGAATGGGAGGGGGAGTAAGAGGTAGGATGGGAGTGAGGTTGGGAGAGCGAGAATGGAGGGAACCACTATATTCCTAAAAGCTATACATATGAAATTTGTATTCATTAAAAAAAACTTTCTAAAGAAAAAAAAAAGTTGGTCACTTGCTTGATTTGCTCTTAGGGCAGCATTGTGTTTCCATGTTTGTTTCTTACAATATAAGTGTTTGCATGTTTGATCAGCTCTGTAAAGGGTAAGAGTGATGATTTATAGTGCTACTGTTTTATCTCTAACAACAGTCTGTAATACAAAACTGACAAATTGTTGGATTCCATATTCATCCCATGGAAAAATAGTTCCCTGTTCTGGGACTCAGCTTTTCATAAAGTAAACCCTGCAATCCAGGTTTTAGAGATTCTTATTCAATATGTCTGTCATTAGACTTAAAGTTTTGTTTTGTTTTGTTTTGTTTTTTTGCTTATTGACATTTCCCTAGTGTTAGAACATCCAACCACTTTGAAAACCACTGCCAATAACTGTATTGTTTGATCAGCAGTGTTTTAAAGAAAATGTCATTCAAATGCCTTTAGGAATTTCCTTCACGTATTTTTTTTTTTTTTGGACAGGCAGAGTGGACAGTGAGAGAGACAGAGAGAAAGGTCTTCCTTTACTGTTGGTTCACCCTCCAATGGCCACTGCGGCCGGTGCATTGCGCTGATCCGAAGCCAGGAGCCAGTGCTTCTCCTGGTCTCCCATGCGGGTGCAGGGCCCAAGAACTTGGGCCATCCTCCACTGCCTTCCCGGGCCATAGCAGAGAGCTTGCCTGGAAGAGGGGCAACCAGGACAGAATCCGGCTCCCCAACCGGGACTAGAACCCGGTGTGCCAGCGCCGCAAGGCGGAGGATTAGCCTGTTAAGCCACGGCACTGGCCCCTTCACATATTTATGTTACCTGTTCACAGACTGCATTAATGTCACTGCATGGACACAAGGGAATTTTTATTGAATGAAGTCTGTGTGTGATGCAGGCAGTTTGAGTCAGATTGTGTAGTTAAGTTGAATAAAAATATTAAGGGGCCTGTGCTGTGGTACAGCAGGATAAGCCACCTCCTGCAGTGCTTGCATCCCAAATGGGAAACCAGTTCAAGTACCAACTGCTCCACTTCAATCCAGCTCCCTACTGATGTGCCTGGGAAAGCATCAGAAGATGATAACCCAAGTCACTGGGCCCTGCCACCCACCCAGAGTTCCTGGCTCTGCCTTCAACCTGGCCCAGCCCCAGTCTTTGCGGCCATTTGGGGAGTAAGCCAGCAGATGGAAGATTTTTGTTTCTGTGTCCCTTCTTCTATCTAACTCTGACTAAAATAAGTAAATAAATCTAAGTGTTAAAGCCTAAGTCATTAAAATCAGAGAGGCTGAGGCCAGTGCTGTGGTATAGCAGATGAAGCAGTACCAGAATCCCAAATGGACACCAGTTCAAATCACAGCTGCTCCACTTCTGATCCAGCTCCCTGCTAATCCACCTGGGAAAGCAATGGAATGGCCCAAGTGATTGGTCTTCTACACCCACATGGGAGACCCAGATGATAATCCCGGCTCCTGGCTTCAGCCTGGCCCAGTCCTGGTCATTACAGCCATTTGGGGAGTGAGCTAGCAGATGCAAGACCTCCCTCTCTGTATCTCCCTCTCTCTCTCCATAACTCTGCCTTTCAAATAAATAAAATAAATCTTGAAAAATAATCAGAATTTTTCTATATCCCTATATATTTTATAGTACTGGAATTTATTCCAGTACATATATATTCCAGCATACTGGGTATGGGCAGAGGGAGTTTGAAAAAGTGAGCTCTCTAATAACTTCTTATTTCCATTTTTAAATTTTAGGTCTGAAAGCTAATAATGTTGACTACACAGTTCATTCGGTTAGAAGAGCGCTAGAAAACACTGCAGTGAAGGCTGACAACATAGAAGTATTTGCCCAAGGACATGGTATTATTCAGGTATTGTTACCTGTATAAGTAACAGATTGTAAAGCACCATTAAAATAATATCTCAGCTAGTAGTGGCTACAACAGTGATTTTCTAGATTATCTAGATAATTCTAGATTATGTGGCTATAGAACTGTAAGCAAAAAGGACACAAAAACAAATTTTATGGTTAAGACAAATTTGGTGCACCAAGGTAGAGAAATGTAATGGATATGGAGGACATGTGAAAGTTGAAACATCAAAGCAGAAAAGTAGAGGCAAAAACTTGTCAGTTGTAGTGGCAGGTGCTTCAGTTCCTGAATTAGGTCACTTGAAAATATCATGTACAATGGAAGAAGCATCCAATGGCACTTGACTGGCATTTTGTCTAAAACTATACAGTTGTCCTTAAAGTATTGGGTAGTTTAAAATACGAGGGAAATATAAGTTTTTACTTCTACTTTGCTACACCTAAAACCCAATTGATTGGTAATTTGCAACAAAATATTTTCTTGCTTCAACCATTTATACCTATTTACATCTTTTATGTTCCTTTAATTAGGTTGATAAAGCCTATGACTACCTCATTCAGAACACATCATTTGCTAATAAATTAGGTTTCACTGTTACTGTTGGAAATAACCGTGGCATCTACCTCCGAGATCCTGTCCAGGTGGCTGCACCTTCAGATCATGGCGTTGGCATTGAACCTGTGTTTCCAGAGAATACAGGTAAGCAATAGAACTGATGATGAGCTGAGGTATTCACATTTGTAGTTTGAATGAATGGTGTTTAAGAGAAAAATGCTGATTGGGCTGATATTCTGAAGTGAAAACATGACAGCTTCTTAGAGACTTAATGGAAATTGCTAGAGCAAATAGGGGATCCCACTGCAATGGCAGTTGGGCTAGCCTCTTGATTACTGATGAAAGCAATAGAATGAACCTCCGTGGATAATCAATTACTGATAAGATACCAGATTTCTTTTGTTTCCCACTTTTACTACCTGGGTATAAGAGAGCTTTCAGTTGGAAAGGGTGAAGTAGAAGCATAAGGGCGGACTGCAGCTCAATTAAAAATGCCCATTAAAGTTTCTTATTTTAAGATCATAGCAGTGTTTGATGAGAATATGAATGGATCACAAATATTCTAAAATGTAAGGAAGATTCTGACTAACAAAGCTTTGTTTTAGATGGATGTTCATGTCAAGGGTATTTTACAACCAAAGTTGCCAGATTTCCTAGACAGAAGATAGCACTTTTTAAAATGGAAGAAAATTGGAGAAATAAAAGAAAAACTAATTTTTAATTTTTGGTCTTTTTAATGCCAGAAAATTCTGAAAAAATATCCCTTCAGCTCCATTTAGCTTTAACTTCAAATTCATCTTGGGTTCAGTGTCCCAGCCATTTGGAACTCATGAATCAATGTAGACACATAAACATACGTGTGGATCCCAGGGGCTTAAGAGAAGGATTACATTACACAGAGGTATTGACATATCTTCTTTACTCTTTTTAAAATGTTTTAAAGTTAAAAGTAAAGGATCCCAAGTGTATTTTCAGTGTATTGCTTTTTGTTGTTCAGAAACAACATTACCTTTACACTTGATAGATTTTGCAGCTCTTTCATTAAATCCGTATCCATTTGGTCAGGAACGTATTTTAAGAATATCTTGCAGGGGGAGATGTTTGACAGAGCAGTGGAGACAATATCCCATGTCAGAGTGCCTAGGCTCCTCTCCTAATTCCAGCTTCCTGCTAATGAATATGCTGAGAGACAGCAGTGATGGCTCAAGTTATTAGGTGTTCCTGCCACCCCTGTGGGAGACCTGGATTGAGTTGACGGCTCCCAGATTGGGCCTGGCCCAACCCTGTCCTTGAGGGCATTTGGAGAATGAACAAGTGGACTGGAGGTTCTTGTGTTTTTTCTCACTCCTCTATCAAATAAATAAAAATTATTTATTGTAAATATAAAAAACAGAATATGTGTGCTTATGTGAAAATGGGAATAGAAAGAAGCATAACAGCAAAGCCTTTTGAAATACCTTTCCCCCTGATTTGACTTTTGTTTAATTCTGTTAAACATAGGTTACAATAAACATTTAATGCTCAGATGAAGAAAGCATCTGTTAATCAGATAATAGTGTAGGTAAGCATAGAACAGCATAATGGTGTACCTCTGATACTAGTTTAAACTAATTTACGGTTGAGAGTAATTAAAATGCACTTATTTTGTATTTGCTGTCCCATTTCCTCGTTAATCTGAGTTAGGGATTGTTAAACGCGTATTTGGGCTTTTTGTTATTACTGATGTGACCTAGAGTCAGGAAACTGATAGCAGTTTGTGTTGAGGAATCAGCTTTAAATTTAGATTAATGTATTCTGTGACTAGGTTATACCTTATTTTCTGCTTTTGTGAAACTTTGCTTTATGAAAATTGAAACTTATTGTTCTTTTTTTCGAGGTATGTGGCTATGATATAGCATCCCCAAATGCAGGTCCTCTTTTCAGAGTTCCAATCACCGCAGTTATAGCAGCAAAGTAAGTGACAGGTTATTCACAGCTTACTGCTACATCTTTATTTTCAGTGTCTGTTTATGAAGTAGTGTCACATTACAGGATTATTAGGCCAGAACCAGGTAATGACCGGCTGTTCTAACTGCAGTTATCTGATGGTACCTAGTATCTGCCCTGTTGCTCCCACCAGGATTGCTGATCCCTTCTGTGTGCCTTCATCTTACCCAATCCCTCTGGAGGTTTGACACTATTTCTTCATTCTCCACCATCCTTTTTCATTCCTCTTGTGTCTGGATTACTGTCTCCTTCTGGTTCCTGTACTTTCTAGTCACCTGTGTATCTAGACTCTTCATTTTCCATTTTGTTCACCCTGGAACCATAATATTTCCTGACCAAAAATACATAGTGGTACCACAAAAGACCAAGTTCCTTAAAACAAAAATGATCCCATACAACTGTAGCCCCAGCCAATGCTTCTTGACATTGTGTACACCCTGTCGCACATTGTAACCAGCTCACTAATTCTGACACTAAATTTTCTAAGGATTTGTGCAGTTGGGTCCTTTGCTGGCCTAAGTGAAGGAGTCTCTTCTTTTTGCTTCATGGCACTTTTTACATGCCCCTGGAAAGACTGGATCCAGTATGGTATAATTTCTTATTTAATTTCTGCATTCCTTGAAGGCACAAGGGCTATATCTTAACACCTACTCTTATGAGTCCGATTATATAGTATGTACAAGACAAAATAAATTGTTCAGTAGATGAAGGGGAAGATTTGGATTATGAGAGTCCGTGAAAGTTCTAAATTCACAGTTTCTATTGAGTTATTTGAGTAAATACTAAGTAACATGTCTCAGCCCCTGAGAAAAATGGAGTGAATTTGAGGATATTGCATTTAAAAAGTTTAATGCACATGGAAAAATTGCATAGCAGTAGATACCTAGCCATTTATTCTCCTGAAGTCCAACAGGAATCTAGACAAGGTGATTGGATAAGACCTTAAGGAATCAGCTGATACCCTCTCCTTCAGGACTCTTGCCTGTGCTCCCTTTGAGTGAACCAAGTATTCTATTTTCCCCTGATATTTCTTGCTACTCAAAGCACAGGTGTGATCTTCAAAAAGTCCATGGAAATGTGTATTACAAAAAAACTATGCCTGGATTTCAAGATTTTTACAACAAAATAAACATCTTTTAATTTTTTTCAATGAACATTATGAGTACCCTCATATTAAATTAAATGTGTCATGTTGCTTTTTCCTCCCTACTAGATTGTATAAGGTAAAGGATCATGTATTATTCTTTGTTATATTTCTAGCTCCTAAGAACGGTGCCGTATATTTAATAGACAATGATCCAGTGTTTGTCATGGTAAAAAGAATTTCTTTCTGGAATATACTTGGTGCTTCCAAAGTGAATAGTTTTACGATTGACCTTTGTATTTATTTCTTACAAAATTACGTTCATAGTACTTTATCTTTCTTCTTTATTGTTTAATAACATTCGAGTTTGAAGCCCACAAGAGGACTTACTTAAACCAATCTTATAACTATGTATAAGACAGTGTCAGTGTCATATAACATCATTTTTCATTTTACTATCAAGGAATCACTGTGTAGTAATCCATAATCTAGTAATTAACAAAATTTGGAAATGTTGAATTCCTTTAACAGAAAGACTTAGAGCACAGGAAAGAACAGGAATTGCACACTGTTTTTTTTAAAGTAGTATATGCATAATTTATAGATTAGAAAATGGATAAGTAGGAAGAATCATCTATACTTCACTATCCAGAGATTATCTCTATTAACATATTGCAAAAATGACATATAATGCATACACTGCTTTGTAACTAGCTTATAAATCCCTGTGTTTATTTCTGATGAGCTGTTCTTTTACATTTGTTCAGCAATGAGTACCAGGGGGCTTAGTACAAATATAAAAATGTTTTTATGAAAATGTCACAATTAATAATTTTATTTTCAGAGTAAATGAATCATCACATTATGATGTAGCCTTTACAGATGTGCATTTTAAACCTGGTCAGATTCGAAGGCATTTTATTGAGGTTCCTGAAGGTGCAACATGGGCTGGTAAGTACATAAAGCCTGTCTTGACACTTGCTTTATTTGCATTTGTTTCTCTAGTTATGACTCTGTAAAGTATATGTATATACATTTTTTTCTCCTGTATTTGGCACCCTAGATTTGCTATTAGGTTCAAACTTTTTTTTTTTTTTTTAACAGGCAGAGTGGACAGTGAGAGAGAGAGACAGAGAGAAAGGTCTTCCTTTGCCGTTGGTTCACCCTCCAATGGCCGCCGCGGTTGGTGCGCTGCGGCCGGCGCATCGCGCTGATTCAATGGCAGGAACCAGGTGCTTCTCCTGGTCTCCCATGGGGTGCAGGGCCCAAGCACTTGGGCCATCCTCCACTGCACTCCCGGGCCACAGCAGAGAGCTGGTCTGGAAGAGGGGCAACAGGGACAGAATCCGGCGCCCCGACCGGGACTAGAACCCAGTGTGCCGGCGCCGCAAAGCAGAGGATTAGCCTAGTGAGCCGCGGCGCCGGCCCAAACTTTTTTTTTAAGATCTACCTATTTGTATTGACTCACTCACTACTGAGTTTAAACATGTAGCAGTTGCTTAAACCTCAAGATGCTGAATTTTTATGATTTTAGAAATAGGTTTTTTTTTTTTTTTTGACGGGCAGAGTGTACAGTGAGAGAGACAGAAAGAAAGGTCTTCCTTTGCCGTTGGTTCACCCTCCAATGGCCGCTGCGGCCAGCGCACTGCGCAGATCCGAAGCCAGGAGCCAGGTGCTTCTCCTGGTCTCCCATGCGGGTGCAGGGCCCAAGGACTTGGGCCATCCTTCACTGCACTCCCGGGCCACAGCAGAGAGCTGGACAGGAAGAAAAGCAACCGGGACAGAATCCGGCGCCCCGACCAGGACTAGAACCCGTTGTGCCAGTGCCGCAGGCGGAGGATTAGCTTATTGAGCTGCGGCGCCGGCCTAGAAATAGTTTTAATGTATGTAAATTGAAAGTGTAAAAAATTTTCCTTTAGTGTGATTGAAATTTTGAGAGTAATTGATTGCCTAAAACAATTCTACTGAGTTATGTGTTACAGTATTATGAGAGTAATTATATCATGGTTTCATGCAGAGCTTATAAGTGTAGTATATTTTTCCTTCACAGGTTATATATCTTAAACAGTTGTACAATTCAGAAGCCAGTACATGGAGGGGAGGAATGTAAACTATCATATCTAATTTACATTGATGGAAAGAAGTGAATGTAGGCTGGCAAGAAACTGCCACCCAATTTAAATTAACAGCCAATATTACAGAGTACTTCTTGGATTGGCCTTCTGCTGGACACCTTATAGAGTATTTCATCCTTTCGGAATCATAACCAATTTGATACCATTAATAATTATGGCTTACAGGCCGGCGCCGCGGCTCAAAAAGGCTAATCCTCCGCCTTGCGGCGCCGGCACACTGGGTTCTAGTCCCGGTCGGGGCACCGATCCTGTCCCGGTTGCCCCTCTTCCAGGCCAGCTCTCTGCTGTGGCCAGGGAGTGCAGTGGAGGATGGCCCAAGTGCTTGGGCCCTGCACCCCATGGGAGACCAGGAGAAGCACCTGGCTCCTGCCATCGGATCAGCGCAGTGCGCCGGACGCAGCGCGCCTACCGCGGCGGCCATTGGAGGGTGAACCAGCGGCAAAGGAAGACCTTTCTCTCTGTCTCTCTCTCACTGTCCACTCTGCCTGTCAAAATAAATAAATAAAAAAAAATAATAATTATGGCTTACATTTGACATAGGATTATAATGTTGTAAAAACAGATTTCTTTTTTTGTTTTTCCCAAAGAAACCTTTTATTTAAGGAGAACAAATTCCATAATACAACTTTAGGGAAAATAGTGATTGTTCCCACAAATTCCATAAGTACAACTTGAGGAATATAGTGATTCTTCCTACCTGCCTTCCCACACCCCTACTTCCCCCCACCTCCTCCTCCCTCTCCCAATGCCAGTCCCATTCTCCATTAAGATTCATTTTCAATTAACTTTATAGGCAAGAGACCAACTCTATACTAAGTAAAGATTTCAACAGTTTGCATACACACACACACACAAAACCATTTGAGAACAAGTTTTACAGTTAATTCTCATAATACAACTCATTGAGAACAGAGGTCCTGCATGGGAAGTAAGTGCACAGTGATTCCTGTTGTTAATTATTTACACTGTTACTTAGGTAAGACATCTATGATCACCTGTGGCTCTTGAAATTAGCTGCTAAGGTTATGGAAACCTATTAAATCCACAATCTCCATCAGTATTTAGACAAAGCCATCAGCAAAGTGGAAGTTCTCTCCTCCTTCAGAGAAAAGTAAATCCTTCTTTGATGGTCACTTCTTTCCACTGGGATCTCTCTCACAGAGACCCTTCATGTAGGACATTTTGCCACAGTGTCTTGGCTTTCCATGCCTAAAATGCTCTTATGGGCTTTTCAGCCAGACCAGAATGCCTTAAGGGCTGATTTAAAGTTATTTAAAGCAATTTTCATTCCATGAGTCTGCTATGTGGACTGCTTCCCATGTTGGAACATTCTCTCCTTTTTAATTCTATTATTGTTACCAGACGCTTGATCTTATTTATATAATCCTTTTAACGCTTAATCCTATCTATATGATCACTTTAACACTTAAGATGGCATTTTTACCACGTACCTTAATGGGATTTGTGGTCCCATGGCAAGTTTTTAAACTGTACCCTTAGAACTAAGTCCGTAGGAATGTATGCAGAACTATATAGCTTTACAGTTACAAACTTCCTCCTCCCTCTCTTATTACCACTCTTATTTTTTACTGGGATTTATTTTCAATTAATTTTATATACATGATTAACTCTGTGTTAAGAGGTCAACAAATAGTATGAAGAATAAAAAAACACCTGTTCCTTGAAAGTAAAGACAAGGATTATATCCAAGTCCTTGCTTCTCAGAGTGTCAATTTCACTTCTACAGATTTCCTTTTGGTGCTCTATTAGTTATCACAGATCAGAAAGAATATGTGGTATTTTCCTCTTTGAGACTAGCTTATTTCACAAAGTATGATGTTTTCCAGATTCATCAATTTTGTTGCAATTAACCGGATTTCTTTTTTTTTTTTCTATTGCTGTGTAGTACTCCATAGTGTACATATTCCATAATCTCTTTATCCAGTCTTCTGTTCATAGGCATTTAGGTTGATTCCATGTCTTAGTTATTCTGAATTGAGCTGCATTAAACATGGGATTGCAGATCTTTTATTTGCTGATTTCATTTCCCTTGGGTAAATTCCCAGGAGTAGGATGGCTGAGTCATATGGGAGGTCTATATTCAGGTTTCTGAGATATCTCCATACTGTCCTTCCATAGTAGTTATACCAGTTTACATTTCCTCAACCAGTGGATTAGGGTACCTTTTTCCCCACATCATCTCCAGTATTTGTTATTTGTTGATTTCTCTATGAAAGCCATACTAACTGAGGTGAGGTGAAACCTCATTGTGGATTTAATGTCCACTTCCCTGACAGCAAGAGATCCTGAACATTTTTTCTTTTTTTTTTTTTTAACTTTTATTTAATGAATATAAATTTCCAGTGTACAGCTTATGGATTACAATGGCTTCCCCCTCCCATAACTTCCCTCCCACCTGCAACCCTCCCCTCTCCCGCTCCCTCTCCCCTTCCATTTGCATCAAGATTCATTTTCATTTCTCTTTATATACAGAAGATCAATTTAGTATAAAGATTTCAACAGTTTGCACCCACACAGAAACACAAAGTGAAACATACCGTTTGAGTACTAGTTACAGCATTAAATCACAATGTACAGCACATTAAGGACAGAGATCCCACATGAGGAGCAAGTGCACAGTGGCTCCTGTTGTTGACCCAACAAATTGACACTCTAGTTTATGGCGCCAGTAACCATCCTAGGCTGTTGTCACGAGTTTCCAAGGATATGGAAGCCTTCCAAGTTTGCCGACTCTGATCATATTTAGACAAGGTCATAAAAGACAGAGTGAGGATAGTAACCAATGATCCTAAGAGTGGCATTTACCAGGTTTGAACAATTATACAGCATTAAGTGGGGAAGAGGACCATCAGTACACACAGGTTGGGAGTAGAGCCATTGGTGGTAGAGTAGAGGTTATGATTACAAAGGAATGAGGCCCAAGTGCACTAGACAGGGCCTAGAACAAAGGACAGAGTCATTATTAGAGGAGCTAAAAAAGGTGCTGTCTAAGCCACAAGTAATTTTTCTGATTGAGAGGCAAATAGAACATTTTTTCATTTGTCTGTTGCCCATTTCTTCACTGGATTGTTTGTTTTGTTGTGGAGTTTCTGATCTCTATATATTCTGATTTTTAAGCCTTTATCAGTTGCATAGCTTACAAATAATTTCTCCCATTCTGTCAGATGCTTCTTCACTTTCCTGAGTGTTTCTTTTGCAGTATGGAAGCTTCTCAATTTGATGTAATCCTATTTGTTAATTTTGGCTTTGATTGCCTTTGCCTCTGGGGTCTTTTCCAAGAACTCTTTGTCTGTGTCAGTGTCTTAAAGGGTTTCCCCAATATTCTCTACTAATTTGATGGTATCAGATTGTAGATTTAGGTCTTTAATCCATTTTGAATGGATTTTGATGTAAGGTAGGGGTCCTGCTTCATACTTCTGCATGTGGAAACCCAGTTTTCCCAGCACCATTTGTTAAAGATACTGTCCTTTCTCCGGAGATATAAGTTGATTATAGATGCTTGGATTCATTTCTGGCATTTCCATTCTGTTCTATTGGTCTATCCATCTGTTTTTGTACCAATACCAGGCTGTTTTGATTATAACTGCCTTGTAGTATGTCTTGAAGTCTAGTATTGTGATGCCTCCAGCTTTGTTTTTGTCGTATAACATTGCTTTATCTATTTCAGGTCTCCTTTGTTTCCAAATGAATTAGCATTTTTTCTAGATCTGAGAAGAGTGTCTTTGGTATTTTCATTGCTATCGCATTGAATCTGTAAATTACTTTTGAAAGAATGGACATTTTGATGATATTGATTCTTGCAATTCATGAACATGGGAGATTTTTCCATTTTTTTTCCTTTATTTCTTTTTTTAATGTTTTGTAATTCTCTTGGTTAAATTTATTCCAAGGTATTTGATTTTTTTTTTAAGCGGTTGTGAATGGGATTGATCTTAGAAGTTCTTTCTCATCCATGGCATTGTGTATACAAAGGCTGTTGATTTTTATGTATTGATTTTATATCCTCCTACTTTACCAAACTCTTCTGAGTTCTAGTATTCTCTTAGTGGAGTTCTTTGGATCCCCTAAATAAAGAATCATATCATCTGCAAATAGAAATATTTTAACTTTTTCCTTCCCAATTTGTATCCCTTTGATTTCTTTTTCTTGCCTAATGGCTCTGGCTAAAACTTCCAGAACTATATTGTATAGCAGTAGTGAGAGTGGGAATCCTTGTCTGGTTCCAGATCTGAGTGTGAATTCTTCCAGCTTTTCCCCACTCAGTAGGATGCTGACCGTAGGTTTGTCATAAACTGCCTTGCTTGTGTTGAGGAATTTCATTCTATACCCAATTTGCTTAACGTTTTCATTATGAAAGGATGTTGTATTTTATCAGATGCCTTCTCTGCATCTATTGAAATAATCATATAGTTTTTGTTCTTCAGTTTGTTAATGTGATGCATTACATTGATTGATTTGCGAATGTTGAAGCATCCCTGCATACAAGGGATAAATCCTGCTTGGTCTGGGTGAGGGATCATTCTGATATGTTGTTGGATACGATTGCCTAGAATTTTGTTGAAGATTTTTGCATCTGTGTTTATCAGGGAAATTGGTCTGTAATTCTCCTTCTCCCTTGCATCTTTTTCCAGGTTTAGGAATTAAGGTGATGCTGGCTTCATAGAAAGAATTTGCAAGGATTCCCTCCCTTTCAATTGTTTTGAATAACTTGAGAAGAATTGGAGTTAGTTCTTCTTTAAATGTCTGATAGGATTCAGCTGTGAAGCCATCTGGTCCTGGGCTTTTCTTTGTTGGAAGAGTCTTTATTACTCAATTTCTGTCTTGGTAATGGGTCTGGTTAGGTTTTCTATGTCTTCATGGCTTAATTTAAGTAGGTTGTATGTGTCCAGGAAATCTATGCATTTCTTGTAGGTTTCGCAGTTTGTTGGATTACTAGCTCTTTGTAGTGATTTCTGATGACTCTTTATTTCTGTGGTGTCTGTTGTTACATTCCCTTTTTCATCTCTGAATTTATTGATTTGGATCTTTTCCTTTTTTCGGTTGGTTGGGCCAGTGGTGTGTCAATTTTGTTTATTTTTTCAAAAAACCAGCTCTCCGTTTTGCTTTTGTATTTTTTGTTTCAATTTTGTTAATTTCTTCTCTAATTTTAATTATTTCTCTTCTACTAGTTTTGGGTTTGGTTTGCTGCTGTTTTTCTATATCCTTAAGATGCATTGATAGCTCATTTATTTGGTGCATTTCCAATTTCTTGATGTAGGCACCAGTTGCTATAAACTTTCCTCTTAACACTGTTTTTGCTGTATTATATTTTATTGTTTTCATTTGTTTCCAGAAATTTTTTGATTTCTCTTTTAATTTCATCTATGACCCATGTTCATTCAGGAGCATGTTGTTCAGTCTCCATGTGTTCACATATGTTCTGGAGATTCCTAAGTTGCCGATTTCCAGCTTCGTTGCATTGTAGTCTGAGAAGACACATGGTACAATTTTTATTTTTTTGAATTTGCTGAGACTTGCTTTATGGCCTAGTATGTGGTCAATTCTAGAGAAAGTTCCCTGCACTTTTGAGAAGAATGTGTATTCTGCAACTGTAGAATGAAAAGTTCTGTAGATATATTAAGTACATTTGGTCTATAGTGTCAGTTAACTCTGTTTCCTTGCTGATTTTCTGTATGGTTGGATCTGTCCATTGCTGAAAGTGGGGTAGTGAAATCTCCCATTTCTATTGTATTTGAGTCTATGTCTCCATTTAGATCCCTTAACATTTCTTTTAAATAGCCAGGTACCCTGTAATTAGTTGGGTGCATATACATTTATAAATATTACATCTTCTTGTTGAATTGATCCTTTAATCATTACATAGTACCCTTCTTTATCTCTTTTAACAGTTTTTGTGTTAAAGTCTATTTTGTCTAAGTTAGGATGGCTAACCAGCTCTTTTTTGGTTTCTGTTAGCATGGAGTATCTTTTTCCATTTTTCACTTTCAGTCTGCCTGCATCTTTTTGGTGAGATGTGTTTCTTTTAAGTAGCAAATAGATAAGTCTTTTTTTTTTAATCCATTCAGCCAGTATGTGTCTTTTAACTGGAGAATTAAGGCCTTTTACATTCAAGGTAACTATAGATAAGTAATGACTTTGCCTTCCCATTTTTCTATAAAGATTCCTATTTTTCTTACTTTGGATTTCCTTAGTACTTCTACTGGGATATTTTCTTCCTTTACCTTCTTTCCTAGTGATGACCATGTTTCTTTGTTTCTGTGTGCAGCACATCCTTAAACATCTTCTGCAGTGCTGGATGGGTAGTGACATTTTCTTTCAGTTTCTGTTTGTCATGGAAGGTCTTTATTTCACCACCCTTCATAAATGAGAGCTTTGCAGGGTATAGTACTCTAGGTTGACAGTTCTTTTCTGTTAAGACTTGGAATATATCTCATCCTTCTCTCCTAGTCTGTAGGGTTTCTGATGAGAAGTCTGCTGTGAGTCTAATTGGAGATTCTCTGAAAGTAATCTGTCGTTTCTCTTGTGTACATTTTGGAATCTTTATTTTTTTCTGTGAATAGTTTGATTACAATGTCTCATTGTGAAAGTCTTTCCTAGTCATGTCTATTAGGAGTTCTGTGTGCTTCCTGTACGTGGGTGTCCCTTTCTTTCTCCAAATTAGGGAAATTTTCTGTCATTATTTCACTAAAAAGACCTTCTAATCCTTTCTCTCTTTCCACACCTTCTAGAACTCCTAGAACCCATACGTTGGGTCGTTTGATAGTAGCCTGTAGATTACCAATAGGTTTTTTCAGTTTTCTAATTTCTTTTCCTTGTGTTTGGTCTGATTGTATGATTACCTGTGCTTTTTCTTATACGTCAAATATTCATTCTTCTGCTTCACTGATTCTGTTGTTAAGGCTTTCCACTGCATTTTTATTTGTCTATTGAATTCTTCATTTCTAAGATATCATTTTGATTTCTCTAAGATCTCAATTTTGTGGGAGAAATCTTTCATGTCATGCATGCATTTCATTAGTTCGTACATTTTCTTCTGATTACGTCTAAGTAATCCTATGATCAGTTTTTTGAATTCCTTTTCTGGCATTTCTTCAAACTCATCATCTTAACAATCTAATATTGAAGTGTGTTCTTTTGGGGACATCATGTTGTCTTCCTTATTCTTGTTTCTTCAATTCTTGTGTTTTTAATTCAGCATTTGTGGAGATATTTATTAGTTTCTTATTTGTTTTTGCACTGTGGTGGCCTTTATCTCTGTACAATTCCTCTGTAGATTAGTGGAGTGTCTGCTTTCAGTGAGTACCTAGAGGTATGTGGTGGGTGTGGCCAGGAAGCTCTGTTCAGTTCTCCAGGGTGAATGGCATGTCTGAGGTGACACACCCAGGGTTGGCCTGATAAATCTCCTGTGTTTTTTGTTTGTTTCTTTCTTTGTTTTGTTTTTTATCAGAGAGGAGATTTGTTCTTATCTGTTGGTGTAGACTCAGCTGAGCTCCTCTCCACAAAGGAGACCAGTGCCTGGGTGCTAGCCCCAGTGGGTAATTATTTGTCCACTGTGCCACAAGGGCCACATAGAGGATCTGTGCAGTCCTCAGTGTAAGCTCAGATTCCCCAGCAGTGCCCCTTACCAGGTAAACAGGGAGCCCTGAGCTTGTGGAGCCTCCTACAGTGACTGCCCAAAGTCCCAGCCACACCCTGAGTCTTCCCACTCAGCCTCAGTGTTTTCACAGTCCCAGCACACAAGCCTCCAACAGTCACAAGCACCCAGCCGCCTGTCTTATTCTCCCCACCAGACTCAGGAGTCTCCACTTGGCTGGTTGCTGGGTGTGGACACAAGCTGGTGCAGCTGTTATGTATGTCCAAAATGGCACCTTGTCTCTCTCAGTTTGTTACAGGTTGCAGTTGCAGAGTGATTGGGGAGGGAGAAGATGTGCCCCTGCTTTGTGTTTTCTCCTCTAGTTTGGCAGTTACACTTTGCCCCATGGGCTCCAAGCCAGATCCCCTCTAGGCTCTTGGGCCGCTTTTCTGCCAGTGGCTTGGGCTGCTGCAGTCTGATCCCACCTCCCTCTCCAAGGCTATTGTGGAGGCTGTCAGCTGCTGGGGTCCTTAGTTGTGCATGTCCATGCCCTCCAGTAGGTCCACTGTGGCGCTCCAATTTGCTTACTGTTTCCTCTGCTATTTTCTCCCTAACTCTTGCCTGAGACTACACTCCCTACTTTTGCAAAACCATCTTCTCCTAGACTAGAGCAGCAAGCTCCCTCCCTGCTCCGCCATCTGAATCCTTTCCCAAAACAGATATATTTCGTCTGAGGGATATCAGAGGAAATGCAAGATTTCCCTTGTTACATGTAATTGTGTAAGGGCAAAATAATAAATAGCAAAACCTAGGAATTAAAGCAACAAACTGAACAGATCCACTACAGTCTGTTAATTGCATACTTGGTAACAGTGGAACTGTTGCAGTATCTGTATCCTTTTGAGGATAATCAGGAGTTACACTGGACTCATTCTTTAAATATCCTTTTAAGAATCAACCTTTTCAAAGAACTAACAAGATGAGCTACTTAGAGAAGGACTCTGCCGGAGACCTTTTCTTCTAGATGAGGGTCTTGGGAACATCTGGTCCAAACCCCCGACTAACTCTGTGGTTGAGAACCTGGGCCAGGCAGACTGCTTGGAGTAAGAAAAGCACAGGCTTTGGAGACTGTCAAGGCTGGGTTCAGATCCAGACTCTGCCATACACTAACAGTTCACTGGGACAGGTTTGTTACTTTTTGTTTATTAAATATTTATTTTTATCTGAACAGCAGTTACAGAGACGGGGGCAGAGGGCAGAGGCAGTGAGAGGTCTTCCATCCACTGGTTCACTCCCCAAATGGCTGCAACAGCCTAGCTTAAACCAATCCAATGCCAGGACCCAGAAGATCTCCCACACAGGTGCAGGGGCCCAAGGACTTGGACCGTCTTCCATTGGTTTCTCAGGAACATTAGCAGGAGTTGGATAGGAAGTAGAATAACCAGAACTCAAGCCTCCATATGGGATGCCAGCATTGCAGGTGGCAGCTTTACCCACTGCGCCACAACACTGGCCCCAATTCTCTGAACTTTCTGTTTCAGCTAAAATGTTGTTTGCTGTAAGTATTGGATTGTTAGTGTTGAGATTACATTCATTCACTTGACACTTCTTCAGGAGGGTGGAATCAGAGGTGTTGAACAGCTGTGGGGTACCATTCACACAAGCACCCTGGAATTGTAGAATTCAAAGATCTGTTAAAACGTGCACTAATATTAAAGAGGAAAGTCAGTGTTCACTTAATATTGAATTTGTTATTTGGTGGTAAATGTCAGTAATTACTTATAATGTCCTAATTATGATTTGTTTAGGTTGTTATTGAAGATAGTTATACATATAAATAAATTTATGAAATTAGAATAAAAATAGTTCACTTAACAGTCTTAGATTAGAAATGTACTACAGGGGAGGGGTTTGACTGAGCAGTTACGATGCTGCCTGGGACATGCACATCCCACATGAGAGTTCCTGGGTTTGAATCCCAGCTCCACTTCAGATTCTTGCTTCCTTTCCTACTTAGGCTTCCCTGGGAGGCAGAAGGTGAGCACTTGTGCTTCTGCCACCCACCTGGGAGACGCAGATAAAGTCAGGTCTGGCTGTTGTAAGCATTTGGGCAATAAACAGCTCTCCCTCTCCCTCTCCCTCTCCCTCTCCCTCTCCCTCTCCCTCTCTCGCTCTCTCGCTCTCTCACTCTCTCTCTCTGTTGTGTGTGTCTGTCTCTCTCTGCCTGCCTCTCTCTCTCTCTCTCTCTTTCCCTTCCCATCCCTCTGGGGGGGGGGGGCGGGGAGTGGAGAGTGGGAGGGAGGTGCCTTTCAAGTAAATAAATCAAATGTTAAAATCAGCAAGAAATGCACTACAGATGATGTCTATTTCAGATATTTAGAAATGTCATCATAACAGATATGTATGTTCTAAGCAACTGATTAGGTTTTGAGAGCTCCATGCCTCCTCGTCCCTGAGAACCAGAGAGCTGAGGTATGCTTCAGTTCCCTTGAATTAGAACATAAGGTACTTTTTAGATAAGCTATTACATTTGTTTCACCATGATTTTGGCTTAGCTCCAAACTGTGCCTCAAAGTGAAGCTAAGTATTTTCTAATGGTCATACTTTATAGAAACAAGCAGGACACAAATAGACTGGAGGGAGAGGTTAGGAAGAATTGTAAGTTATTAGAATTTGGGTGTAATAAGAAACAGAGGTTTCCAAAATTGAAATCCTCTTCCTTTTATCAGGTGTTAATTTTCAGATAAAATAGGAGGAAGCTCAGAGGGATTTTTAAAGGTACCTATGAGAATAACTTTTTGTACATCTGTGGACAGCTTGCTGTTTCCTTATGTTTGCAGCATGATTGTTTACTTGAATACCAGTTTATTTATTTAATATGGAAAATATTCTATCCTGCCAGCCTTACTAATATTGTCATTCTTTGTTTTTAAGAAAATATACAGATTTTATTTGTAATATTTCTTTCGCTAAACAAGTAGGCCATTTTAAAACTTCTTTATATACATTTTAAGTCTTAATCATTTTAAAGCTTTCTTTTCTTTCCTTCTCTTTGTAGAAGTGACAGTGTGTTCATGTTCTTCGGAGGTGTCAGCCAAGTTTGTTCTTCATGCTGTACAGCTTGTGAAGCAAAGAGCATATCGAAGTCATGAGTTCTATAAGTTCTGTTCCCTTCCAGAGAAAGGGACACTCACTGAAGCTTTTCCTGTCCTAGTAAGTTTGAACAGTTTGGAATCATAAACAGTTTCTTTTGCTTTTTGGTATGGGTCAACACTGATTAAATCTGATGTTAGACGTTGTATTTAGAGGACATTGCAACTTTACATTTTGTTATTGTTAAATAAATGAAGTAGAAAGATAAATCTAATTAACATACTTGAAAGCAAGTCTGATGTTAATATTTGTGTCTTTTTAACTCTTGAATAATTTAGTCAAAGAGAAGTGCTAGTTGATAGATTCTGACACCCTGTGACTGATCTAGATTGTTGCCTTCGGATATTTCCTTATTTAAGAGTTTTCTGCATCTCACATAAGTTCATTTGTTAATGCCCTTTTGTTGAAAATCCATGAGGTTAATTCAGTTTATAGGTGAAACTGCTACTGCTTCATGTTTAAGTTTTCCTGAATAATGGCAGATTGCCATCCACTCATACCTTCACAGTTGGAAATGATGACTAGTGCATCCTCCATAGAAAAGGAGTATGCTGATGTCTTCTGTTAAACTCCTACTTTGTGTTTTCAGTTGCTCCCATAGCTACTAGTTAGTTTCATTTGTGTTCTGGATGTCAGTCTCACATAGTTCTTAAACTTCTTCATGTGCTAATTACTAGAAAACTTGATTTAAAACTCAGTGCCAGGAGTAGTTTTTCTTTATTTATTGTTGTACTTTTCAGTAAGAAGGAAGACTAAGTGAACATTACTTCATTACCCAAGAAGCAGCCGTGGCTGTTGAATATGCCTTACAGAGTCATCCTTTCTCTTGTCATTATTCTCAGTTGTTTTTCTTTTGGTCCTAGTTTTTTATTCCACTTTGTTTTCCCACTGTATTTTATTATGTGTGCTTTTAAAAGCTGCCTTGCATCTCTTCTGACCAGAATTGCAGAATTCTGTATAAATGACAGTGTATGTTAATGCCAGCACTCTGTCTATACAAGCATGGCTAGTCTGTCTATTATCCTTGCTGGTAGAAGTTCTTTGAGTTTTATTGCTTTAAAATAGGAAAAGTTTGAAAGTACAGGATGCTTCTGAAATAGCTAATATCTTACATTCTGAAATTTGAGCAAAATTGAGATTTTTGTACTATGATTTACTTCTATTTGTAGGGTGGAAAAGCAATTGAATTCTGCATTGCTCGTTGGTGGGCAAGTCTCAGTGATGTCAATATCGATTATACCATTTCTTTCCATGGGATAGTGTGTACTGCTCCTCAGTTAAACATTGTAAGTCCTACAACATTTCCATCATTTTGAATGTCAATTATTTGTATTATTGAAAAATTATTTCATTGGTTATATTTAAACTTTAGTAGATAAATTTTCACTGCTTCTGAAAAATAATAGTAACCTTTATTCATGGATACTTACACACTTTATACTATATACTTTTATTTTTTAAGTACAAATTATTTTCAGTAAAATATGGGGCATTAATTTGATACATATTCTTTGTAGCATGCATCGGAAGGAATCAACCGTTTTGATGTTCAGTCCTCCTTGAAATATGAAGATCTGGCTCCTTGTATAACTTTGAAGAGCTGGGTCCAAACATTACGGTATGACTCAGATATGTTGTTGGGGACAGATCTTGTACTCTTTAGAAAGAGTCATTTTTTTACCTTTGTTTTTTAATGTTTATTATTTTTATCTACTTGGAAAAAGCAAGAGAGAGTGAGATCTCCCATCCACTGCTTCACTCCTTAAATGCCCACAATAGCTAGGACTGGGCCAGACCCAGAAACTACAAGCATGTCTCCTGCATAGTCATCAGGGACCCAGGCACCTGATTCATCATCTGCTGCCTCCCAGGATCCATTACCAGGAAGCTAGATCTGAAGTGGAGTAGTGGGGACTGGAACCAGCAGCACTCTGGTATGGGATGCGGTAATCCCAAGTGGCCAGTTAACCCACTGCATGACAGTGCCCATCCAGAGTCATTGTTTGAATCCATCTGAGTACTGGAGATAAAAATTCATTACTTCTTGCCTGGGAATCCTCACTTTGTCTTAAGATGAAGCCCCAGCAACAGCTTCCAGCCTCACTGTCCCTCTTGACTGGCAGCATTAAGAATGGCAAATAGAGGCTGGCGCTGCGGCTCAATAGGCTAATCCTCCGCCTAGCGGCGCCAGCACACCAGGTTCTAGTCCCGGTCGGGGCGCCGGATTCTGTCCCTGTTGCCCCTCTTCCAGGCCAGCTCTCTGCTGTGGCCAGGGAGTGCAGTGGAGGATGGCCCAAGTCCTTGGGCCCTGCACCCCATGGGAGACCAGGAGAAGCACCTGGCTCCTGTCTTCGGATCAGCGCAGTGCACCGGCCGTGGCAGCCATTGGAGGGTGAATGGCAAAGAAGGACCTTTCTCTCTGTCTCTCTCTCACTGTCCACTCTGCCTGTCAAAAAAAAAAAAAAAAAGAATGGCAAATAGGTGATCCCAGTTATGAGTGATTAGGATCAGTGGGCATTAACCTTTTTATTTTTTGCTATAAAGTAATAAGTTAGCATTCTGTCTGATATTATTATGTGAATCCTTACCTGATCATTTTCAGAAATTGCAGTACTGGAAAGTTTCTTGAATGGTAGAAATTTAAGCAGTTAAATATTTTTGCCATAACAGCTTCTCTATGAAAGCAGGGCCAAGACCTGTGCTCACATATTCACTACATTATAAAAGATACATGGTTTTTGTAATTTGACTGTAATTTACATCAACAAGAAGCCAAGTACTAAATGCATTAAGATAACCAATTGGAGGCAGGTGTTTTGTTGCAGTGGGTTAAGCTGCCCCTTGAGATGCCCACATCCCTTATGGAGGTTCTGGTTCAAGTCCCAGCTACTCTACATCCACTCTGGCTTCCTAATGCATCTTGGCAGGCTGAAGATGGCTCAAGTGCCTGGGCTCCTGCTGCCCGTGTTTGAGACCAGGGTACAGTTCCAGGTTCCTGGTTTGGGACTGGCCTTTCTCTAGCTGTTACGGGCATTTGAAGAGTCAAGCAGCAAATGAGAGACTCTCTCTCTCCCTCTTTCCTTCCTTCCCTCCCACCCCCTTTTTCTCTTCATGTGTGTGCATGTGCTTGTGTCACTCTGCCTTTCAAGTAGATAAAAATAAATATAACTTTCTTTTAGGGAGATAACCAATTAGAGAAGGTAGTGAGCGATATGGTAATGTCTAGATACACGACCTCCTAGAATTATGAGTAAAATTAAAACTTTCAACTTTTGAAGATAAAATAAATTGTGTCATCATCCTGCCCTAAATTTCAACAATTGGAAGTAAATTTAAAGGAGTAGATTATTATATTTTACTGACATTATTAACTATGTTAAAAAATTTACTTTCCCAATCTCAGTACTTTCCTCTGTAAAATCTGTACCTTAATAGCTTATTTCAGAGAGTACTAAAAAGATAAAGTATCCTGGGTCAGGATGAGGGCTTGGTGTAGTCCTTGGAATGTGGGGAGCAGTAGCTGGCCTGGTGAAGTCCATGATGTGCCCACACAGCACTGTTGGTGGTATGCACGGCAGGATACAAATCAGAACCTGTTTTCTAGCACTGTCAGTATTATTATCCTACTGTTGGGATTTGGTTGTGTTAAGAACTGTTTGCAGGGCCAGTGCTATGCTGTAACTGGTTAAAGCCCCGGCCTGTAGCATATTCCATATGGGTACCAGTTTGGGTCCCAGCTGCTCCGCTTCTGACCCAGCTCCCTTCTAACACACCTGAGAAAGCAACAGAGAATGGCCCAAATCCTTGGGCCCCTTCACCCAGATGGGAGACCTGGAAGAAGCTCCTGGCTCCTGGCTTCAGATCTACTCAGCTCCAGCTATTGTGGCCATTTGGAGAGTGAACTAGCAGATGGACGACCTCCCTCTCTCTGTCTGTCTCTACTTCTCTCTGTAACTCTGTCTTTCAGATAAATAAATCTTAAACAAAAAATAAAAAAAGCTGTTTGCAACATTTGAAAATGCTTTTATTGTGGAAATATTTCCTTTGTCATATTTATTGCAAAATTTAACTATATATGTTGGTACGATTTTTTCAAAAAATTATACAAGTTAATGATTAAATCTAAGAAGGACAGTTTTCAGGAATATTAATCTATCTCTTTTTGCAATATGTTATATAAATTTTCTTGCCTATAATTTTGTCTCATTAAATAAACTCTAGAAGCAAATCAGTTTTTAATTGCCTCATTACAGCCCAGTGAGTGCAAAAACAAAGCCCTTAGGATCAAGAGATGTTTTGCCAAATAATCGCCAACTTTATGAGATGATTCTGACATACAACTTTCATCAAGTAAGTGCCTAGTAAAGTATACTCTTACCTATATAGTGTTTTGTTTATGAATAATAAAATCACAAGTGGAAGGACAGGATATGATATATGAGATATAGTCAAGTAACTAATACTGTTTAATTTAGAATCATTCTTCAACAAATTATGATTTGTAATTAAGTACCATTCATCTGTGAAGTCATAAAGTGTAATTTAATGGTGACCTAGCCTTCGAGCATCAAGTTTTATAGTCACCTGTACCTGCCTAGTGATGCCATCTGACCAAGGGATGGTTAGATGTCTCACATGCCACCTTTGCTAAATAAGGTACTGGGGCAGATTGCTTTTTGTGAAGCAGACCTTGGAAAAGTGGAGAAAAGATCAGGCTAGCTCCTAGTTGAAATGACTGGTAAAAGTAATGAAACTGCAGTTAAATGCTGAATCAAAGAACTGTTATAGAATCAATGAGATATTATTGAAGCACAATATGAATTTGTTTTTACTTTGATGGAAATGTTTGATTTCTGTGAATTGCTAGATTTATATATATATATACATATATATATATATAAAGTGGGTAGAGGTTTAGGAAAACAGAAGAGTGTCACAAAAGTTATAGAAATTCTCATTATACTGCTTTATGAATGAATACAGATATCTAGGCTTATACTTTTTAAAGTCTGTAAAGTAGAAGTGCCTTTATTAGTGCCAAAATACTAGATGTTCTGCATTTTCAGAATTTTTTCAAGAACTTTTAGTATACTTTTGTTAAAAAATTATGTCAGCAATATTAAAAATTTATAGTAGAAATCATACATAAAGTATGTTAAGTAACCATTCTTATCTTTTTATAGCCCAAGAGTGGGGAAGTAACTCCAAGTTGCCCACTACTTTGTGAATTATTGTACGAATCAGAATTTGACAGCCAACTGTGGATTATTTTTGACCAGAACAAAAGACAGATGGGTTCAGGAGATGCCTATCCACATCAGGTATAACAGAATTAAAGACACTATTTCCTGAACTCATGAATTTCTGACTTTTATTGTAATATTAGTGGTTTTTAAACACCATGATTTTGCATTTAGTACCTTTACAAACCCCAGGGAGCTCCATTGTTGAAGGACAGCATGACAGCTTCTCTGCATGCATTTGAGCTGAAGCCCACTTGGGGGCAAAGGGGACAAGGATGACAGTGGAGATGCTGGGTGGCATAGCTTTTTGTGTGTAGTATTTCTGCTTCCTGCACACTACTTTCAACTGTCTGAAGTGGAAAGCAAATCATCTGAGATGCATGAGCATGTGAAATGATCCCAGGGCTGAGTGAGATTCACCAGAAGCACTGCAGTAGTGGCCGCTGTCTTCAGTTTATTAGAACTTTCAGGTTGAAAGTACATGACAACACCGTCTTTTGTGCTGTCACATTGAAGGGAAAAAATTTTTTAGTCATATAATTTAGAGAAATTTTATCCAGGAGTGAAATATTATAAGGAAATAGATAGTTCCTATAGTTTTATGCAGAATAATGAAAATAATTTATCTAAGTTTTAAGTTATTAGCCAATCAAAAAATGAGATTTTTTTTTTTTTCTCAAAGCAAGTGGTATTGTATCTCAGTACATACTGGGTTTGTGCAGTGCTGTTATGTTGGTGACTGTTTACATCTTCTCAGAAGAAACTGCTGCTGTAGAATACAGCATTCCATTTTGTTATGTGTATTATATAGGGTCAAACATCGATTTCTATTCCTTGGTCTCTGATGACTTCCTTTTTTTCTGTAATGAGGGAGATGACATTCTGGTTATAATAAAAAGACGTCAAATGTATACACTCATGTATGTATATTCATTTTAGATATTATTTAGAACCCCAGTTTTACTAATTTTTTGACACTTTGTGTATGTCTTAGATGACCCACAAACTAGAAAATGTTTGCTTGTGACAGACTTGAGCAGATACTGATTGAGCTTACAATATCAGTGTGTCCTGTTGTAAAAGGAACAGCTTTGGAGTCAGACCTTTTTTAAGTTCCCTGACACTTTTCTGTGTGGCCTTAGTCAAGTCACTTGATGTCCCCTGTCCTGTTCACTAGCCAGCATGTGGCTAACTTTGTGTGTGTGTGTATATGTAAAGGTATGGATACTAGCTCACAATGTGTCTCACATTTTATAGGCACTCAGTCACTGTTGCTCTTTATCTTCTTGCTGTGGTTTCAGCTTACTTGGTTAAACTTATTTCAAATGTTTTTCTTTTTCAGTATTCTTTGAAATTGGAGAAAGGAGATTATACAATTCGACTACAGATTCGTCATGAGCAGATCAGTGATTTGGAGCGTCTTAAAGATCTCCCATTTATTGTTTCTCATAGGTTGTCTAATACTTTGAGCTTAGATATTCATGAAAATCATAGCCTTGCACTTCTAGGAAAGAAGAAATCAAGCAATTTGACATTACCTCCCAAATATAACCAGCCATTCTTCGTTACTTCCTTGCCTGATGATAAGTGAGTGATAATGTCACATTTACTTAATGCTCATCTTATGTACACTGTAGTCTTTTTAATGTGAGTCCATTACATTAGGCTGAATTAATAGTATGTTTTCATGTATCATTTTAGGCTGAAGTTATTTCTTACTTTGATTTTTGAACTCTTAGCTATGGGAATGATTTCAGGGTGGAATTGTTTTGATATTTTTTTCCTAAGTTATCCTTGTGAAACTTCCATCTTTGAATTCTTTTATTAGAATACCCAAAGGTGCAGGACCTGGATGCTACCTTGCAGGATCCTTAACATTATCAAAAACTGAACTTGGAAAGAAAGCTGTAAGTATTAGTTTTTTCACATTGAAATTACCTATTCTAAAATTTTCATTTCTTTAAAGATAGAAATTAATTCCACTTTGCACTTTACAGAATGAGTAAAAGAGAAAATATCCTTGGAAAAAAATATTTTTTATTATTTTTCATATTTTTCCCAAGTTGCTAGTGAAGGTAAATTAACTTTTGGTTGCCTTTTAAAATATGTCATATTTAGATATTAAGTATGTGTTTTCACAAGCCCAACTGTGGTAGAATGGCCCAACTAAGTACTTGGGCCCTGAAACCATCCTAACTTATCTCACTACTATGCTTGAGCTTCCTGTGAAGCATGTAGATCCAAATCAAACATGGCTAAAGTGAATATCTTTAAAATTAGCATAGAATTTTAGCAACATAACAGTGAAAGGGATCTATAAATAGATGTGGTTCTTTTTGGGTGCTTCCAAACACCAGTCAGAACAATTACTACTAATGAAAAGTAAATTTTCACACTTGTGTGGACCTTTCTTTTGTTGGAATTTTACATAATTACATAAATGAGAGAGATTTTGGGGAAGCTGCCTTTTTATAATTTCACAGTGTTTTTTATTAGAAATATGGTTGTTGTAGTTTAGAAACAAATGTTACAATTTTATAGGTACCTGTGTTAGTGCTTCTCCATCTGTGTGTTCATTACAAATTTATTATGTGAGTAGTGTTTATATAGTTCTGTCATCTTTTGTCATATTACCATTTTAGCTCAATGCCAGTGAAAGTTTTCATTCCTAGAGTTCTACATTTCTCTTAGGCATTAGTTCTCACAAAGCAAAGTAAGTCTACCGTCTAATGCTAGAGGCTATAAGTGCCGTTATCAAAATGAGTAGATCTCATACATCTTAAAAAATTGTCTTCACTTCTTGCCACTAATAAACCAAAAAGCCATTCATTCACTGTCATTGAAGCATAATTTGGGAATTTGATGCTTAGAAAGAGCTGCCTTACACTAACATTTTAGGTATCATTTCACTTATACTACTAATACATATGAGTACCTACTTTACTGTAATTTGAAGTTAATCATTAGTTAAAGCTAATAGAATCTGTATATGCACTGATTTAAGAATTCCTGGTAGTCCTTCTCTGTGGATTTTATTTTATGGGAAGTGTAGCTGCTTCAGCTGTGGATTTTCCACCAGATGACAGGTGACTCTTGTGAAGAGTCTGCTTCCTTAGAAAGAGTATAACAGAAATGGCATTGTTAGTCAAAGTGTAACTTTAGGATTTCAGATGTAGTACTTGGCAATGTGTATTGTTTCACTGGCAATTTTTGAAATCAAATTGTAAATGTGTGAGATTAAATTTGTTGATCAGAAGAGGCAGCAATAATCTGAATTTATGTTACAGTTCTCATAACATTGTCTGTTTAATTTTTCCACAGCAGTTTGCATTTCTTATGTGTTTGGTAGTTGGGATAGTAACTGTTAGTTTTACTGTACTTTGAATTTCTCAGTGTCCAAATGATGCCTTTTATAAGAATGCATAGGCTTGTGTGATTAGTGTGACATACTTTAAAATCAAAATCTATAGATCATCACCTAAATTTACTGTCTTTAAAACTTTTTATAAACAGATTTTGATCTAATAGCTTTTTGAAATAAAAGGTTGAAAAACATTTTTCCCTAGAGTTAATGTATTTGGGTGCATTTTTCTTTTAAAAATGAAGTGGCAATTTTGCTTTTTAAGAGCATGCCATTTTGATCATAGACTTGACCCTCCTAAGTGCTGTGACGCATACAAGTGGAACATAAACTGGAAGAAAGTTAGAGGAGGTGTCTCCATCCTGTGTAGACTGTGCATGTGTTCTTACAGAATGTCCTTCTAACTCCCAGGGGCAGTCTGCTGCAAAACGACAAGGAAAATTTAAAAAGGTACTGATTGTCAGTTCTTAAAAAAGATGTCTTAAAACCTGATTTACATAGTAGTTAAACTTTTTTTATGTCACTATTACAAATCTTTTTTAAAAAATCTCTTTGTTTCCTTTCTTTACGTTCTGCAGTATAGTGCTCTTAGCGACGCTAAGCTATAGATATGCTGATTTTCTAAGGATTTTTTTTTTAAATCAGAAATTGCTGGAAGTCCCTTGTTTCCTGTGTATAGAAAAATTTCTTATAATATCAAGTAATAGATGAAATTTTAAATATTCAAATCCTAGAGAGATGAATTTGATTTTTTTAGGTGTGTAAGCCAAAACACTTAATTGTTTTAAAGTTTAAAGGCATTTTAAATTGAACAATTTGATTAATAAAATAGTCCGCATTTTTAAGTGATGTTTATTTTGTTCTTTTTTATTATTATTATTCGAAAGTCAGACTTACAGAGAGAAGTCTAGGCAGAGAGAGAGAAAGGTCTTCCATCTGTTGTTTCACTCCCTAATTGGCCACAATGGCCAGAGCTGCACTGATCTGGAGCCAGGAGTCAGGAGCTTCTTCTGGGTCTCCCATGTGGATGCAGGGGCCCAAGGACTTGGGCCATCTTTTTTTTTTTTTTTTTTTGACAGGCAGAGTTAGACAGTGAGAGAGAGACAGAGAAAGGACTTCCTTCCGTTGGTTTACTGCCCAGATGGCCGCTATGGCCGGCACGCTGCGCTGATCCGAAGCCAGGAGCCAGGTGTTTCCTCCTGGTCTCCCATGTGGGTGCAGGGCCCAAGCACTTGGGCCATCCTCCACTGCACTCCCAGGCCACAGCAGAGAGCTGGACTGAAAGAAGAGCAACCAGGACAGAATCTAGCACCCCAACCGGGACTAGAACCCGGGGTACCAACGCAACAGGCGGAGGATTAGCCTAGTGAGCCACGGTGCTGGCCTTGGACCGTCTTCTACTGCTTTCCCAGGCCATAGCAGAGAGCAGGATCGGAAGTGGAGCAACCGGTTCTCGAACCCGCGCCCATATGGGATGCAGGCACTGCAGGCAGTGGCTTTACTGGTACGCCACAGCATTGGCCCCTATTTCATGTTCTTAACATCTGTCCTAGTTCTGAAAAGGCAGAGATAAAAAGAGCAGTGGACAGAGCAAGAGCAGAAGTAAGGACTGTTGGCCCAAATTAAAGCTTAACACCAGGGTCACAACAGGTTGAAGGCATAACTCGTTAGCATGTGGTCTGGTTGACTTCCCTACACTTTATTATACAGTCTTTGATGGAGTGCTGTAGACACAGTTAACTCAGACAAGAAAGTTCCTATTTCACATAGCATAGAGACAGGAATGCACATTAGATGAGCTATCTGGTGAAGATTGAGTGACATCATTCAGCATAAAGAGAGCTTAATGACATGAAACTAGAGATGGCCATTTTATAACAGATAAAACTGCTATATTAAGTATCTTCTGAAGCAGTGACAGGCACTTTGTTTGAATGAAATGCATCACTAGAAATCCATCTTTCCAGATAAAGCACTCTATAAAGACCAGCTGTTTCAGCTGGGTGTCTTGATCCATTTGAGGACTTGTAAATTCATTTAATGGAGCAAAACCACCATTAAAAGAAAAAACAAAGTAGGAAATGTCAGTTTACTGACTCAGAAGACTGTAATTTTATTATACATGTTGATATGTGTATCTTTGGTACATTGTGAAAATAGTTTGAAAGCCACTGCTTTGGAAAACAAGCAAAAGATATTCTTGGAACCCATTAAAAGTAGAGGGAACTTGTCCTGAAGATTGTAGCCAGTTTTTTTCTTTATTTTTTACGTTTTGATGGGCCTTTCAGGAGTTTGGGTAGATTATGCTTGGATTAACTTATAGAAGGGAGGAAAGTGTTAAATGAACAGGAAGTTGTTATTATTTGGAAGTTACTAAAGCTTTGTATGAAGAAGTTGGCAGCTAGAGTTGCCTTTGCTTGTTCACTCTAAACCTATATCTTTAGTGCAAGTACACAGTAAAACTGTTATTTTGAAAATAAACAGTATAATCACAATTTTTTTGGTTGGTAATAATACCAGCCTGCACTTTATCATCATCTTCCATGGATTTGTTCACTTGATTGCATTGACTTTTGATGTGGAAAAATCCACCAACTTTTTAAAGTTCATTACAGTATGAAAGAATACAGTTACTTTTATCAGGTCATAAATAACATGCAAATAAGATATTAATCTTTGAAACAGTTATTTTAGTTTGTAAAAAGCTTAACTTTTTTTTAGTATATAGTTATTAAGAACTAAAAAAATTGCAACTTTTTAACCAAATTTAAACAGTGGTGTGTTATATTGCCCAAAGAGTAGCTTCTGTGTTGGCAGGTACTTTTGACTTTCTAAAAAACATTGTTCAATTCTTGCAATACTTCATGGCTAGAAAAATTCTGTAAACTTATTTTTAAGTGTCTACTATAGAAAGTACTTTATAGCATTTCTATCCTGATGATTTTTCTTGACTGACTCTTTAAACCACAATCAAGATTTTTTAAGATTTAAGGTCGAAAATCATTTCTATTACATTGATCTGGGATTAAGCCTTTGAAAAGTGACTTGTGAAAATACTTGACAAAAAAACACAAATTATCATGATAATGCAAATGAAAAATAACTTTTTTCTTTTGATTAGAAATTAAGCCTACCAGGCTCATAATTTTTAATAAAAAATTCTTATTGTGAGTATTTTATTGGATGGTAATAGCATAATCACTAATTTGACATATTTAATACATAAAATGCTAATTATAAAACTCATACAATTTTCCTTAGATAATTTATCATAAATTTTGTGTCTTTTGTGCTTTGGAGTAATAGTTTGAGATTGCTATGATAAGTGAGTTTTTAAAGGTCTTTATTAGAATGAAATGTTAATTATATGAAATAATTTTACTGGATTACTCATTTTAGATTACATTTTCTCTCTGTACTTAGACACTAATGGCAAATGCTTTCCCTTTACGTTTAAAGGGAGGAATTGCCTCACAACACACAGTCTTCCTACCAGGCATTATCATACCTCTCTCTAGTTGGGATAAGCATGGGAAGCTAAAGGACACTTGCTCTTAGAGTGAGAACTGCCAAGCAAGTGTTCACATTCTAGCACAATGGATGACAAACATGATTCTAGGAGAATAATTATACTATAAACACTAGAGACCCCTCTATACCTGACTTCTTAGATACGTTGTCTATGCTGTACAGATGACATTGAAGCAGTCTGTTAACATCAGTACTAGGTAGATTACCAGCTCAGATTTTACAGGTGCATTGTCTTGGCTTTTCCCAGGAAATGGTCCATCTAGGAGAGGGACCCTCAAAAAGGGGAGAAGGACGGGTGTGGAGTCCTGAAAGAGTTAACCCAAGCAGTAGCCCTCTTTCCTTTTTCCATTCTTATACTTCACATATAAGGCCTTTGTTCCCAAACTACTGGGTCTAAGACCTCAGAGGGAGAGTGGTACAGACTGACCACAGATAGCTTTACATAGGTTATTTCACAGTCAAGTGTTCTGAGCTTTTTTTTTTTTCTTTAAAGATTTTATTTATTTGAGAGGTAGAGTTACAAACAGTGAGAAACAGAGAGAAAGAGAGGTCTTCTGTCCACTGGTTCACTCCCCAAATGGCCGCAATGGCCAGAGCTGCACCAATCCGAAGCCAGGAACCAGAAGTCTCTTCTAGTCTCCCACACAAGTGCAGGGGCCCAAGGACTTGAGCCATCTTCTACTGCTTTCCCAGGCCATAGCAGAGAGCTGGATTAGAAGAGGAGCAGCCAGAACTAGAACCAGTGCCCATATGGGATGCCAGTGCTGCAGGCAGAGGATTAACCTACTGAGCCACAGTGCCAGCCCCGTTCTGGGCTTTCAATGAGTCATATCGGAGTAGTAGTTACTATTTTGTATTGTCATCCTATTAGCACTCCAGTGGTAGGTCTTCCTTTTTACTATTCTTTTAAACCCTCAAATTAAGTTTAAATGTGAACATTGATAAAATGGTCATTTTTATACAGTATGTGTGTTTAAAGATCCTATTTGGGGGGAAATAGGGACTTGGAATACAGTTTTCGATTGAACTTTATAAGGTTTTTCCTGAAATTGCCATAATTAGGGCAGTGAAGTCTTTCTGGTAATATGATTTGTTCCAGTTTCAGAAACTTTGTTAACTAAAATGAATGTAAAATTTTAATGTAGCAGCATTTTTAACATAAATCTGAAGATAAGGTTTGAGAAAATGACTTAATAAATAATGGTTTATTTAAGACACGCAGTTATTGTGCTGAAAACAGATCTAACAAGTATAATGTGATTTCATTTCACAAATTCTGTGTTACTTTTCTTAACTAAATAAATACATGCTAATACAATAGATGTGATTAGACTCCACTTCTCTGCTCTCTTCAAAGCAAAACTCAAAGGAGGTATAGCTGTGTTTACTTGCATTCTGTATTCATTGGTCTTTGCTCATAACTGCACATGACACTGTTCTTGTCAGTGAGATCAAGCAGCTCTAATGCCAGGTTTTCTGGTCCCTGCCCTGTTACGCACACTACTTCTCAACCAAACCATCCATTGATAATTCCTCTTTCTTCATTGTAGTTTCTCCATGACCCCAGATTCTGTTTGTTTTCTGTCTTTCTCAGTCACAGAACATTTAATAGTAGAATGCTTTGGACTGACCCTTTCCCCTAAGACTTGTCCCTGCCAGTTATATTCAGCCTTATCTAATTTATAGTTTTCAGTACCAAAGCAAGCACTGTTGATTTCAGATCTGTTCATGTCTTCCATTTTGCAGCATGCTTTTATCCTAAGGTATTACAGGGATTCCTAGGTTGGCTTCCTAACTTGTTTTCCTGCCTCCATTTTTGCCTTCTTTGAGCCATTCTCCAAATAGTATCCAATTACTAAAAACAGCCAAAATGTTAAATCCATATAGGATCCATAATCATTAAAAAAAAAAAAAGAAGAAATCTTCGTTCATATCGCTGTCTTGCATATAGCTCTGGTATTAGGCTTCTTAGTGCACTTAGAATTATGTTTTATCAAGCTGTACTTAACTTTCTCAGGACGTGCAACAGTGTTTGTTGTTTACCCAGCTCAGGGTGTCTCACTTGTTCATCTTGGGCTGCTGCTTGTCTTCAGTTGGGTTCATGTAGATGAGATATTACCTCTTGAGAGTGGCTTTCCATTACCTTGTCTACATTGGTTCCTCCACCTTATAATAGTCACATTGTCCTTTTACTCTTTTTTTTTTTTTTTTTTTTTAAGATTTATTTTGTTTCTTTGAAAGAGTTACAGAGAGAGATAGAGACACAGAGAGAGGTCTTCCATACACTGGTTCATTCCCCAGATGGCTACAAAGGCCAGAACTGAGCCAATCTAGAGCCAGGAGCCAGGAGCTGCTTCCAGGTCTTCCATGTGGGTGCAGGGGCCCAAGGGACTTGGGCCATGTTCTGCTGCTTTCCCAAGTGCATTAGCAGGGAGCTGGATTGGAAGTGGAGCAGCCGGAACTGGAACTGGCACGCCTATGGGATGCCGGCCCTACAGGCCAGGGTTTTAACCCACTGTGCCACAGCACCAGCACCTGTTTTAATTTCTTCGTATCATCTGTCACCATCATGAAGTATTTACTTACTTATATGTTTATTATCTGAATTCCCATATTAGAATTTGCCCATAACAGCAGAAAGGGCCTTGTCCGCCCTGTTCATCACCTGTTCCAGAATTGCTTATTACTTTCAGGGGCTCAGTCAGGCCATTAGATTTTATAAAGATGTAAATGTCTCCTTTAATTTACCTGCAAAAGAGCATCTTTTTTTCTTTTTGGTTTTAACTTGTTTCCTCCCCTGATCAGATTTAATATGTGAAAGGTCAATGTATTTTTGTTAACATTCTGTCAAGCAAAGCTAAGAAAACCAAAAACTCTTAACTCTTTTATTTTAAAACAGAAATTGAAGCATCAGTATTTTAAAGTTTAGGAGAAAAGTAATGAGATCTCAGATTGGAATTTTTGATGTATTTGTGACGCTTTGAGTCTAGAGTACAATATAATACAACCCAGGTGCAGTCCTGTGTGGACATGATATTCAGCTGTTGAAGATGATTTTAAAGTATGCAAAATAAGTATATTAATCTAAGAATTTCTCTCCACATTTATAGGATATAATCCCTGTGCATTATTACCTAATACCTCCACCAACAAAGACTAAGAATGGCACCAAGGAGAAGGAAAAAGATTCAGAAAAGGAGAAGGACTTAAAAGAAGAATTTACAGAAGCATTACGAGATCTTAAAATTCAGTGGATGACAAAGTAAGTTTTTTAGTGGATTTTAATCCTGTAGATATTTTATTTTTCCAGCTGTAGCAATAAATGTATATGTCATATTCAAACATGTTAATAGCATGTGGTAGGATTATATTTATAAATTTTGTTGTGTATATTTTTATAGTTACCTTTTATGATAGGAATCTTTAAAATATGTATCTTTTAATTTACTCCAGAATATCATGAATAAGAAAGTGTCATATTTACCCTCCAAAGACAATCATTGTCCTGTATTTTTCTGTTTGTACATATAGCAAAGGGAGTGATACTGTCTCCTAGTTTTCAATTTTTTATTATGAACATTTCCTTTGACACTTATTAGCCCATTAAAATGCTGTTTTTAATGACTGTGTAGTTTATGGTCTGCTGAGTGTATTATCTATTTAAACATTTTGTCTGGCATTTATGTGACTATAGCTTTTCTCTGTAATGCTTTGATGGACATTTTTGTCATTAAGGTTTTTTTTTAGGTTCTATCAGCATCTTAAATATAAAATTATTGAGTCACATTTTTTTAATTTTTTTTTATTTCATAAATGTAAATTTACAAAGTGCAACTTTTGTATTGTGGCTTCCCCCCAACCTCCCTCCCTCCCATGGCCCTCCTCTCTCCCTCTGCCATCCCACCCTTTATCGAGTTTCATTTTCAATTACCTTCATCTAAAGATCAAATTAATATATACTAAGCAAGGATTTCAACAGGCTGCATTCACACAACCGCACAAGGTATAGGGTATTGTTCCACTAGTAGTGTTTTTAAGTTTCATAGTAAAACACATTAAGGACAGAGATCCTATGTGGGGAGCATGTACCCAGTGACTCCCGTTGTTGAGTTAACAACTGGCACTCATATTTATGACGTCAGCAATCACCCAAGACTCTTGCTATGAGCTGTCTAGGCTATGGAAGCCCCTTGAGTTCACCGACTCTGAACTTGTTTAGTCAAGGCCGTGTCACAGTGGAGGTTCCTTCCTCCCTTCAGAGAAAGGCACCTCTCTCCTTGATGGCCTGTTCCTTCTGCTGGGGTCTTGTTCACCAGGGTCTTTCATTTAGATTGTTTTTTGCCACCGTGTCATGGCTTTCCATGCCTGTAAGATTCTCATGGACCTTTTAGGCAGATCCGAATGTCCCAAGGGTTGATTCTGAGGCAGGAGTGCTGTTTTGGGCATTTGCCATTTTATGAGTCTGCTGTTTTATTCTATGAGTCTTACCAAGGAGGCAGGTACCAATGCCAGCGCACTTGGTAAAGTGATAAGTATAAATACACAACCGATCAAAAAGATAGGGTATATGTTGAAGAGATTTCACAAATAAGACCAGTGTAAGCAAATAATGAAGGATAGAATTAAAAGGGAGAGAATGATCCTGAGGGGGAAGCAAGACACACAGCAGACTCATTGAGTCACATTAATTTTTAACAGTTGCTGTGTTTTGCCAAATTGCTTTCTAGCGTGAATTTATTAATTTATACTTCCTTTACCAGTACATGAGTGCTACTACAAGATTCAACAAAGGCCCTTAGTGCTGTCTTTATATATATTCTTTAGTGATTATTAAAGTTGAGCTTTTTAAATGTCATCCTTCATTTTTTATGTAAATTGTATCAGTTGAAAATGTTCTTTTCCTATTTTTCTATCATGACATTAGAACATTCTTGTAACTTTTAACTTCCTAATGTTAGAGGAAAAAGAACACTTTTCTGTACTTGTTGCAGATTTTTCCCTCCACTCATTTTTTGACCTTACATTTTTACATAGTAAAAATTTATTCTGTATAGTCAAATCCTTTTTTTCCATGTGTGATGCAGCATTGCTTATTTTCTGTGGGAGTCCCTTTAGCTGACTAGCCCAATTACCCAGTCTTAAAGAGGACAAAAGTTGTAATATGAAGTGACTCCCAAGGATTGAACCATGATAATGATAATTCCACTCCACATTGATAAATACCTTTGCACTTAAAGCTAGATTGTTCCTCCACCCAAAGATAAGTCTTTATGTAGGTCTCTCTCTGGCTGATTGCAGAATGTGACAAGTAAGTGACAGTATAATGGGAATTCTCGGAAATTAAATGGAAGAGAGTGACTTTGAATATAAAGATCTGAGGAGCACCTTGTTCCTGCTCCCCAGTGAAACGTGTGAAAATTATTTTTAAAACAACAGCCTTTTAAAGCCTTGTCCTAAGGGCATACAGCAGATGAATAAACATCTACTCAAAAATATCTATGAGAATTTGGCAAGAAAAGTGAGAATCTGTAGTATTTGTACCAAGGCTGATGCCTGTCTTCGCCAGCCACACCTCCACCTCTACACTACTCAAAACCTTTACACTTCAGACTGGTGCCACAGCGGACACAGGCTCCCTCTCTGCCAATTCCCAGGTGGAGGGAGGGGTTTCCTCCTGGGAGGAACAGGACATTATTTTTCATCCTACCCAGCTACCTGTTGCTGAGACTGAGTTCCAGCTGACTTTGGTCAAATGATAGAGGCCCCCTCTGTTCAGCCCTCACCTGGGAAGTGCTGTTGAGAACACTGGAGTCCTAATGCTCACAGAAGACTGTGGCTCCACACCAGACAAGGCTTCTCTGTCCCTTTCGAACATACCCATTTCCTAAAGTGGGTGTGTCACTCTCCCATCCCTACTCCAAGACTTAGGCACAGAGATTTTGCCAGTGGAGCAGGAAATCATAAAACCAGTAGCTCCTAACTTTTCCTGAATGAACAGACTTCACTTCTGACAGAAAGTAGAAAAATTTGTGTCTAAGCTCTCTCAAAAGCAGGTGGGGAAAAAAGAATGAAAAAAAAAAATTTTAACAGCCTTCAAAAAACTGGTGAGAGTACCAGGAAGGAAGAGAGAAAGCAGAAAACCTAATGGGTGAAGACTCCACCTAGTTATTATAAAACATAAATCTACATGTCCAGGGTGCTCAGTGAGCACCAGTTAAAACAGTTGTGAAGAAATCCACAGATGTATCATAGTAAAAATGCTGAAGGTCAAGACCGGCGCTGTGACGTAGAAGTTAATACTCTGCCTGCAGTGCCGGCATCCCATGTAGGCACCTGTTTGAGTCCTGGCTGCTCCACTTCTGATCCATTTCCCTGCTAATACACCTGGAAAAGCCACAGAAGGTGGCCCAAGGCCTTGGCCCCCTGCATCCCCTACACCGGAGACCCAGATGAAGCTCCAGGCTTCAGCCTGGCCCAGCCCCGACTGTTGTGGCCATTTGGGGAGTGAACCAAACAGAAGGAAGAAACCTCTTTTCTTCTCTCTTTCTCTGTCCCCCCCCCCCCATATCTGCCTTTCAAATAAATAAATCTTTTTTTAAAAAAAAAAAATGATGAAGGTCAGCTGTAAGAAGAATATATTCTTAAAAGAAGCAAGACAAAGACGACTCATCACTTAGAAAACGACCTTGAAAACACTACAGAGGCCAGCGCTGTGGCGTGGCAGGTAAAGCCACTGCCTGCAGTGCTGGCATCCCATGTGGGCACTGGTTCGAGTCCTAGCTGCTCCACCTCCTATGCAGCTCTCTGCTATGGCCTGGGAAAGCAGTGGAAGATGGCCCAAGTCCTTGGCCCCCTGCACCCACATGGGAGATCCAGAAGAAGCTCCTGGCTTCGGATTGGCCCAGCTCCAGCCATCGCGGCCATTTGGGAAATGAACCAGAGGATGGAAGATCTCTTGCTCTCTCTCTCGCTCTTGCTCTCTCGCTCTCTCTTTAAAGGAGGAGTTGGATTTTTTAAAAAAATGTTTATTTATTTGAAAGTCAGAATTACACACAGAGAAAGGAGAGGCAGAGAGAGAGAGGTCTTCCATCTGATGGTTCACTCCCCAATTGGCCGCAATGGCTGGAGCTGCACCGATCCAAAACCAGGAGCTTCTTCCAGGTCTCCTACATAGGTGCAGGGGCCCAAGGTCTTGGGCCATCTTCTACTGCTTTCCCAGACCATAGCAGAGAGCTGAATTGGAAGAGCAGCCGGGACTAGAACCGGCACCCATATGGGGTGCCGGGGCTTCAGGCCAGAGCGTTTACCCGCTACACGACAGCGCCGGCCCCTCACTCTTTTTCTCTCTCTGCCTCTGCCTGTCTATAACTCTGCCTTTCAAATGATAAATAAATAAATTTTGAAAAAAAAGAAAACAGTACACTGAGTGAAAGTAGCCAGTCTCAGAAGACCACATATTATGTGATGCCATTCAGGTGAAATGTCCAGAATAAGGAATTCTACAGCCAGAAAGTAGGTGAGTGGTTGCTTAGGGTGGGGCGGTTAGGGAGAGTTGATAGCTCAGTGCTGAAGAGCATCTTTTAAACATGACTGCTGTGATGTTTGCATGTGTCTGTTAATACACAAAAGTTATTGAAATGTACATTTTAAATGGGTGAATTGTGTGGTATGTGAAATGTATCTCAAAATTATTTTTTTAAATGTGAAATTAAAAGTCTTGTAAAACATGCAAGATTTAATGACAAAGTACTTCAAATTGTATTAGAGAACTAGATAAATTAGTTGCAAAGCATCAACAAATGTGGTTAAGACTAGTGAGAAGAATGATGCAGAAAATTAAAAGGATGTTGAAAACAGAAAACAGCAAAGAATTTATATATAAAGATCTTTGAGAATTTATGAAGCCTTAGTACATTTTTTAGACAAAATCTTCTCTATAATTAAGGTATGGTTATTTAACATGTAAAGTGAAAATGTTTATTTTGCTCTGGGAGGAATAAATAAAATCAGTTTATTTGTCCTTTGTACTTAGAATAAGCACATAGATGAATATATGACTTAAATTTTGTTGTTTGTATTATTTTCATAAAATTTCACTCAAAATCCCAGTCAATCTTGTTTTTTATACTGTTACTATAATATTTTATAATATTGATAATATTTTAAACAAATTTAATCTTTCTGTGATATCAGTAATTTACCATATTTTTGAGTCATTCTAATCCATACAGTCAGAAAGAATTAAGTTTTATTCACCTTCCCCATCCAGGAACATGGTCTCCTTATTGATTCAAGACTTTAGAATATTCAGAAAAAATAAAAATGTTTTTATGCAATCTTATTTAATACTATTTGTGAATATCTCTTTTTTAAAAAAATCTAGTGTGTAAGATGGTATATAAGAAAACTATTTGCTATTATCTGAACATTTAATTGAATTTTAATCAAAACAGTTTTCAGTTTGGTGTTGTTGGCTTTGTAGGTATTCATTAATACTAGCTGCAAATGTTAATCCTTTCAATAACTGCAGTTGACGCTCTGTCTCCAGGTTCCCACTAGTGGCATGCTTGTTGTGTCTGTACTGAATGTTTGCATTTTTTTTCTTACCATTATTCCCTAAACAATATATTATAACAGCTGTTTACAAAGCATTTAGAATTGTATTAATCCCCTTCAGATATGCAGAAAAGTTCTTTTTTCATAAAAAGTGAATTTTTTCTTTCTCACATAGATTGGATTCTAGTGACATTTATAATGAATTGAAGGACACATACCCTACTTACCTTCCTCTGTATGTTGCACGACTTCATCAGTTGGATGCTGAAAAGGTTGGACATGCTCATTTTTAACATTTTATTAGGTTTATAATTTTAGATAAGGTTTATGTTTTGAATCAAGATGCAGTCTTACCTCCTCTATTTTCCATTCTTACCAGCTGAAAACATGTTTCCCCAAAGTGAATTTGGCATTAACTATTTTTATTGAGGCAGTTGTCTGGCCACTGCTGTGAGTTTAGTTTAGGATTCTTGGTCATGCTAGATCAGTGAGAGGAATTCTGGAAAAGACACCCTAGGGACTGTTTTCATGACCTTAGGCCACAGGGTGGAGATCAGGAGGCAAAAATCTTGGCCATTTGGAAATCTAAGCACTTTCAGTGAAAGCTTTGTTAATGATTCTCATTTGTAAGAATTAGCTATGGTGCCAGACTGTCTTAGCAAGATCACTCTTTAGTAATCATGGCAGTTGGAAAAAATCATTGTGGATTTTGAGTCAGCTGGACCTCTTAAAAGCCTAACAAGAGATAAGCAAAAGTCTGAGAACATTATAATCATAGTTATGACTCTGTTGATTATAGTATTACTCTCATTGTCGTGGTTTTAATGGGATAGAAAGCATTTGTTTCGTCAAGTAGTCCTTATTTAACTTGGGTTTTCAAGTGTGGGTCCAGAAGAGCAAGAACTTAGGTGATCACATTTCTAAAATGTTAAGCACAAAGGGAGTTGCCTTTATGAAAAACATTTAAAAGTTTTATGAACTTTATATTTTGCCTACTCTGACCATTGAACTCCAGCAAGGAATGGAAACTACATGTTTTCATATGTGAGCTCAAGTTTTCTAGATATGCTGGCAATTTAAAAAAAAAAACTTAGGAGTTAGGGTGGAGTCCCTGGGCTATAAATGGTTTACACAGTCCCCTCTCACTGTGGTTAGAACTTTTTTTGAAGCAACGGAAATGACAGTGCTTTAGTAGACTGATTGATACACCCATTTTTTTTCTTATTTCTTTTTTCCTCCCCAGGAACGAATGAAAAGACTTAATGAAATTGTTGAAGCTGCAAATGCTGTTATTTCACATATAGATCAGACGGCCCTAGCAGTTTATATTGCAATGAAGACTGACCCCAGGCCTGATGCAGCTATTATAAAAAAGTACCTAACCAGTAAATAATCTTTCTTGCATCTCATTTCTTAGTTACTTGCTTAAAAACTAGGCACTAAAGTTACTTAGATATTCTTTTCTGATGTTTAATTATATTCTTGGAGTCAGAATTATCAGTATTAAGACACTCCCTCCTTAGAAATTTTGTAATTGTTTTCTTAATTCTTTTAAGAACAAATCCAAGGGAAGTAGTTTGCCTCCTCTGCTGTCAGGGATTTGAACAGTTTTGAGCGAGCAGTCCAGCCACTTGTATTTGTGTAAATTGGAGATAACAGAGAACACAAAAGCGCAACACCCTGTAAAATTAAACTATTTGTGGCTGGCTGTGCCACAGTGGCTTAAAGTCCCAGCCTGCAGCACTGGCATCCCATATGGGCACTGATTTGAGTCCCAGCTGCTCCACTTCTGATCCAACTTCCTGCAAATGTGCCTGGGAAAGCAGCAGAGGTTGGCCCAAGTGCTTGGGCCTCTGCACCTGCGTGGGAGACCCAGAAGGAGCTCCTGGCTTCACATTGGCCCAGCTACGGCTGCTGCGGCCATTTGGGTAGTAAACCAGCAAATGGAAGACCTTTCTTTCTCTTTCTCTTACAAATAAAATAAATCTTCAACAAAAAAGAAAAAAATTACATTCCTTTAAAAAACATATTTATTGACCCATGGCATGAAAAGCCTAAAATTTAATTTGTAATGCCTAATGAAATAAATGATAAAACAAGTAAATTAGTTTGAAATTATTATCTGACAACTTTAGTTTTATAGAATTTTTTTTTTTTTTTTTTTTTTTTGACAGGCAGAGTGGACAGTGAGAGAGAGAGACAGAGAGAAAGGTCTTCCTTTGCCATTGGTTCACCCTCCAATGGCCGCTGCGGCTGGCGCGCTGCAGCCAGTGCACCGCGCTGATCCGATGGCAGGAGCCAGGTGCTTTTCCTGGTCTCCCATGGGGTGCAGAGCCCAAACACTTGGGCCATCCTCCACTGCACTCCCTGGCCACAGCAGAGAGCTGGCCTGGAAGAGGGGCAACTGGGACAGAATCTGGCGCCCCGACCAGGACTAGAGCCCGGTGTGCCAGTGCCGCAAGGCGGAAGATTAGCCTAGTAGCCACGGCGCCAGCCAGAACTTTTTTTTTTTAAGATTTGTTTATTTCTTTGAAAGAATTAGAGGGAGAGAGATCTTCCTTCCTCTTATTCACTCCCCAAATGGCTGCAGATGAAGCCAGGAGCCTGGAACTCCATCTGGATCTCCCAAGTAGGTGGCAGGGGCCCAAGTACTTGGGCAATTTTCTGCAGCTTTCCCAGGCACCTTAGCAGGGAGCTGGATCAGAAGTGCAGCAGCTGGGACTCGAACCAGCACCCATGTGGGAAACCTGAATTAACTTCACAGCGCCTGACTCCTGCATGGTCCCAGCCCTGGCTCTTGTGGGCATTGAGGAATGAACCCTTGAATGTGAGACCTTTGCCTGTCCCTGTCTCATTGTCTCTCTGCCTTTTGAATAAATTTTTTAAATGTTTTTAATTAAAATAGGGGACTACTGTTGACCTTAACCTTAGAGACTTAGAAATAAACTAGGATAAAACACTGTAAAAATACTAAGAGTGAAGCAAATTTTTCTTTGGCAACATTGTATCAGTTTGTCATGCCTTGTAATTAAGGTATGTTTCCCCAGGCCTTTGCTTTGGCCAGACTTAGGTGGACTTGGACCAGGTTGTGTTTGAACAGAGGACCACATCCAGGTCTGAAGTGAATTCCTCTCAAGGCCAGATGCTGTCAGGGAATATTAAGTATTTCTCATAGGTTTCATCTATTGCCAGGTAGCAGCCAGACTTAATGATTTTTCTTGTGTCAAAGATAATAAAATTAAAAACAATATTAATACTTTGTATGTAATCTGACATCAAATTTTAATTAAGTCTATATTGCATTTTGCTTTTTTAGAAATTAAGGTATCTGATTGAAGTTATATTTCTTCCTTTTACAAAGGTTGTGATGGTTACCTACCTAGATTCATTTAAAAGATGTTAATTAAGCCATGTTAATTAAGCGCCATGGCTCAACAGGCTAATCCTCCGCCTAGCGGCGCCAGCACACCGGGTTCTAGTCCCGGTCGGGGCTCCGGATTCTGTCCCGGTTGCACCTCTTCCAGGCCAGCTCTCTGCTATGGCCCGGGAGTGCAGTGGAAGATGGCCCAGGTACTTGGGCCCTGCACCCCATGGGAGACCAGGAGAAGCACCTGGCTCCTGGCTTCGGATCAGCATGGTGCGCCGGCCGCAGCAGCCATTGGAGGGTGAACCAACGGCAAAAGGAAGACCTTTCTCTCTGTCTCTCTCTCTCACTATCCACTCTGCCTGTCAAAAAAAAAAAAAAATGTTAATTAAGCAAATGCATAATGTAAGGCATCACTTAAAAGAACTTATAAAATGAAGAAGGTGACCGGCGCCGTGGCTCAGTAGGCTAATCCTCTGCCTGCGGCGCTGACACCCCGGGTTCTAGTCCTGGTCGGGGCGCCGGATTCTGTCCCAGTTGCTTCTCTTCCTGTCCAGCTCTCTGCTGTGGCTCGGGAGTGCAGTGGGTCCTGCATCCGCATGGGAAACCAGGAGAAGCACCTTGCTCCTGGCTTCGGATCAGCGTGGTGCGCCGGCCGCACCATGCTGGCCGCGGTGGCCACTGGGGGGTGAACCAACAGCAAAGGAAGACCTTTCTGTCTGTCTCTCTCTCTCACTGTCCACTCTGTCTGTCAAAAATAAAAAATAAAAAAATGAAGAAGGTACTCTGAGAAAATTTACAATCTTATATGAAATGCAAGTTAATCGCTATCAAATATTTTAAATTTTAAAATCTATAGAAAGGAGAGCTGACTTTCTTCCAAGTAGGGAAAATACATTGAGTTAATAAGCTATTCAGTCTGAGCAGATCAGTACTAAATTTTACAAGCATGCAGGAAAGGAATAGTATAGACAGGTGGAATTTAGATTATTGGAATTTAAGATGGTACAATAGAGTGCTTGCTGGTAATCCAATCTCCATCTGCCAAGTGTAGGACACCTGTGTCACCCTACCCCCCAGCTTCCTTTTGACGTCCACATCCTTCCTGCCTCCCTCTGGACACCTGGGCATAGTCGGCTTTAGCATGAGTGATAAAACTGTCTTGTCAGTCCAGCTGTTCCAAGGGCCCCATTCTCTTTCACAAAATGGGTTAATCGTACCTGAAGCCTGGAGTTGTCGTAAGGCAAAAATAAAATACTGTTAAGACATTGAGGATGATGCTTGGCATCTGAAAGGTAGGGGTGGGAGGGTGGCTTAACAGATGAGAAGCTGTGTAGGTCTTAAACCCCAAGAAGCTACTCATCAGTTCTTTGATTAAGTCAAAACTTAACAAGCTGTCCCCAGACAGCTTCTCATGTAAAGAGAATGGAAGTTGGTTGTTCAGAGTTTGAAACTCTGGTGTCTTTGGGTATAGTTTCATCTACATTGCAAGTGTCGTTAAGGTTGATTACTGCCCTCTTAGATGAACTCTGCAAAGGTGAAAGAATATCTCCATAACTCTGAATCCACGTTGTCTCCCCCCTCACTTTGAAGGTACAGAACCAAATCAGCTTTGAACCTCTGAGAAAGTTCCAGTCTTGGAAAGTGTTTCAGCAGCAGCCTTTTCCCTGATAGTGAATGTTCTGTATCTTGTAGCCTCTTAAATAGCCAGCACTCACTCATAAGTGTGCAAAGTTAGTGGGTGAGCCCTCCAGCAGCCAAATTGTTGGATTTGTAATTGTGTCTTCTACTAATCCTCACTGGTTTTACAATCCCAGCGAATTTTATATTCCACTGTGGATCCTTCTGAATCACTGTCAGGTCATCCCGCTTCTAAATGCCTCATGACATTTTCTCAGCACTGGAGTCTTCATTGTCCATTCACATATTTGGTATGAGTTGGACAGAATGCTCCAGAAGAGCAAACATTCCAGATACTAATGTTTCTCCCTGGAGTGTTGGGTGTTATACACATATTTCCTTCAGTGATGATTGACTGAATGACTGCTCTGTGCCAGACAGTGTCCTAGGCACCTGCAGTGTATTGGAAGGAAACAAAGGTGTCTGCACTGGAATAGCCAGGTTCCTGAAGAGATTCAAAGCACAGATTCCAGAACCAGACTTCTAAGCTTAGGATCCCAGATCTGCCACTTCCTAACTGGAAGACAGTCAGAAAATTGCTTCATCTCTATGAACTTGTTTCCTCCTTTGCAAAATGAGGATAATGTGTTGAATGCAAAACAAATTAATATGTTGAAATGCCAAGGCAGTTGCTGGCATATCCAGAGTAAGCATTTTATTTGTTTGCTGTGTTACTACATGAAAGTTTATGACTAGAAGGCCGGCGCCGCGGCTCAATAGGCTAATCCTCCACCCGTGGCGCCGGCACCCCGGGTTCTAGTCCCAGTCAGGGCGCCGGATTCTGTCCTGGTTGCTCCTCTTCCATTCTAGCTCTCTGCTGTGGCCTGGGAGTGCAGTGGAGGATGGCTCATGTGCTTGGGCCCTGCACCCGTATAGGAGACCAGGAGAAGCACCTGGCTCCTGGCTTCGGATCAGCGTGGTGTGCCGGCTGCAGCGGCCATTGTAGGGTGAACCAACAGAAAATGAAGACCTTTCTCTCTGTCTGTCTCTCTCACTGTCCACTCTGCCTGTCAAAAAAAAAGAAAGTTCATGACTAGAAAAACCTCTGTGTATATGTACACATTGATAAAAACATGAAAATTGCTATTTACCCACTGACTGAAGACTATAGATATTGGCTTAATTAAGAATTATAACAGAATTTAGAACCAATTAATCTTTCAACTCTGTTGCTTATGGCATTCTGTTTCAACCAGGTATGGCTACCCTAACTTATTAAATCTGTGTATGTAATATAGTGGCTTTTTTGGTGTTTATTAATAAATTTATTTCATGTACAATATGGGAATATATACATGGATTCATAATATTTCTGCATTGTAAATCTTAGGTAAGAGAATGCATGGATGTAATTTCATGTAATTCTGTATTTTTTAAAGAAACTTTACTGTTATATGAAATATTGTTTTGATTTGCTCTGCAGTGATATGGACAAGCAAAAATCGACCCTCGTAGATGCCCTTTGTAGGAAAGGCTGTGCACTGGCCGACCACCTTCTTCACGCACAGGCTCAGGATGGGGCTATTTCAAGTGATGGAGAAGGACGAGAAGAAGAAGGAGAAAGTACTCTGGATTCTCTGTCGGAAACGTTTTGGGAAACTACCAAATGGACTGATCTTTTTGACAATAAGGTAAATCCGCTGCTTGTGGTAACCCAGCTCTGGCTGATGACCTCACAGGACCCCTGCCCCCAAGCCACCCCTTGTGCCCCATTGCCTGCCAGAAGAAGAGAACAAATAGAAGGTGGCTGAGCTCCACTCCGAAAAAGATGCCTGATCCCTCAGATCTTCCTGACCTGTTTTGAAAATGCTCTACCATTATTTTATCTGTCTACAAAGTGGCTGTTTAACCATTATAAATAAATAATGCAAGTATACTTCATAAATGCAAGAGTTAAAGATAAAAACTTAGACAAAAGAAACATGTTTATATAATTTCATGCTTTTTTAAAGAACTTTTATGTCCAGTTAAATTTTCAGAAATCTATAGTGATTATATTTTTTGTTTCTACCATGATTTTCTTTTTTGTAATTGTTTGTTAGCTGGGATGTCTTCTACATTCAAGAGACATTTTGCAATGGATTCTAACAGCAAGTGATTCCTCATAGTCCTACTTAACTTCCCAAAAATAAATTATCTGTTCTGTGAAATTGCCTAGGCCTTTTGGAGACATTAATTATTCTTTTTAAATAACTTCTAAAATTTACTTGATATAACATAGTCATTTTAAAAGCTACACTTCTGTTAAAGCCTTAATTCTTTTGCTACTAAAGCTACATGCTTTAAAACGCAAATGTTTCATAAATAAGCTTTATCTTGCTTTGTATTACAGGTTTTGACATTTGCATACAAGCATGCATTAGTTAACAAAATGTATGGGAGAGGCCTTAAATTTGCCACTAAACTTGTGGAAGAAAAACCAACAAAAGAAAACTGGAAAAATTGTATTCAAGTAAGTGGTATTTCTACTGCTACAGTTAAGGGTCCTGTCCATATTGAATAGTGACAAGATTACTAAAAGGGCTATGGTTGTGATATAACAGGACTGATTTCATCATGACCAGTTTTTATTTTAATTAGTGTAATGTGAACTATAAAGTAAATACAAGACTGTCAACCTGCTAGTTAAATATTTTTCACTCCTACCCAAATAATTTATATTACCCTCAAATGTTTTCAACAAGGACAAAATCTATTAATCATAACTAAAAAACAAAGTTTCTTCTTTAGGAAAGAAGCAAGTAATTGCTTTTAAACAGATGTTGCCTTATTTTAAAATGGTTGAACTTTTAGAGTTTATATTTGATTTTATTCTTCGTTTCAGGTGATAGCCCATTTATTTCAGTTGAGCATTTTGTCATATATGCAGAGAAAATTCTATAGTTGAGCTTTCTGTACAGCTTGTCAGATATAAAAAAATTACTGAATACTGCAGAAATTATTTTAGTCTTACATTGTCTTTGTAAATGCAGAATTGGTTTATGTGTATTTTATATTTGAAGGTAGGGAAATTTTGCTGGTGCCAAATGTAGCTGTGGGTCTCGTCTAGGCTGATGGTACTTGTGTAATGTGTACACTCTGGGTGTAAAACTGGTCACCAGGTTCCTCTGAAAAATTTTCATCATCACAGTAAACTGCAGCTCATCTTTACTATTTCTGTTTACCTTTGTCAGTCAGTCCAAATTGTAAGACTTTTTAAATTATATCCTTCAGATTTTTGATGAGGTTAAGAGAATTCTTTTGGGAGGCACTTGTTAATACATACTGTGTGACTTTCAGCACATAGACTATTTTTGTATAGCTAGTAATCTTCCCCCAGAAGTGTACATAAGGAGATATTCTATAATTTGTCTGCCCTTCACTTAGTCCCTCTACTGTCTGTTCTCCATACAGCACCCATAGAAGGTTGTTTTTGATACCTGACGTGTTTGGAATGAAGTAAAAACCCACCCGTACCCCCCCCAACCCACCCCCCCCACCCCCCGCCTACTTCTCCAGCCCCATCTCCTATCAGATGTGCCTTTCTAAATTCACTGTGCTGCTACCCCACCAGCTTCTGCCTGGCTAAATCAACGATGCTCTTTCCTACTAAGCAGCCTTGGGACTAACTCTTGCGGCTGTGTGTAAAGCTCTCCCCACATTATCAGAGTCAATTTCTTGTCATTTAGATTTTAGCTTAAATGTCACCTCCTGAGAGACCTTGTCTTGACCATCTAACTTCCGTTTTTTTTGTTTGTTTGTTTTTTGTTTTGACAGGCAGAGTGGATAGTGAGAGAGAGACAGAGAGAAAGGTCTTCCTTTTTGCCATTGGTTCACCCTTCAATGGCCACTGCAGCCAGCCCATCGCGCTGATCCAAAGCCAGGAGCCAGGTGCTTCTCCTGGTCTCCCATGGGGTGCAGGGCCCAAGGACTTGGGTCATCCTCCACTGCCTTCCCGGGCCATAGCAGAGAGCTGGCCTGGAAGAGGGGCAACCGGGATAGAATCCGGCGCCCCAACCTGGACTAGAACCTGGTGTGCCAGCGCCGCAAGGCGGAGGATTAGCCTGTTAAGCCACGGCGCCGGCCTTGACCATCTAACTTCCCTCAGAGTGTGCTATACTTGATGACTATTTATGTGTTTATTCCTATTCATCTATTCATCAGTTTACTCTGTTATTTATTTTTCCTGAATATAACGTAAGTTTCATGAAAGTGGGAACTGAATTCCTTCAGTGCCATTTTCCCAGTGACTAGCACTGTGTTTGATTTAAACTAGACATCCAGATAAATGAATGAAGGGAAGTTAGGTTGGGAGGAAACAAGGAAATAGATAAGCCAGGTGGGAAGGAAGAGAAGAAAGTTAGAAGGAAAGGAAACTTGGTTGAGATAATAATCAGAAGAATAAGTTGGTTGATAAGAAAGTTGATTAGTTTATAGTAAAAAGGTTGGTTGGTAGGAAGGTTGATGGTTGATGGAAGGAGGGTTCTATGTGCTACTACTTTATTAGTAGTAAATGTTTGATAAAAATTTACCTTTAATAGTGAGCTTCAAAATTGTCATTTTATTTCATAATGTATTACTTGTTTTATTGTAGCTGATGAAGTTACTTGGATGGACCCATTGTGCGTCTTTTACTGAAAACTGGCTCCCCATCATGTATCCTCCTGATTATTGTGTGTTCTAAAATAGAAGCACAAACTAAATTTTAAAAAACAAAGTTTTATAGTGAATGGATGTAAGAACAAATTTGTGACATTTTTAGTCTAATGCATGTTTTCATCCACTATCAAATGCTGATTATTAAAATGATGTGTATTTATCAGAGAATTCACTGGCGTGTGGCTTAATACATGTAAATCTAGACCTCTTACATCATGGTGTTTTCTTAATGCCTCATATTGCTGGCAGGTGGATGTGCCCTGCCTGCCAGCCCCTAGCATTTTGAGTTGCAGCTTATCACATGCATGATAGGTTTTGAACAGTAACTTTTAACTGCAAACCTGTACAATTCTATTTTTTATTTTATAAATGAAAAGGGTTTTAATGTGTTCAACTTTAATTTTTTTCAAATGTATGAAGGCCTTAAAAAAGCTACAATAAGCGTAGCTAAAATTATTTATTGGAGTATAAAATAATAAAACCTCACTTCCAGATTTTTTCATTTAATTTTTTTTTTTTTGCAAACGTTTACATTCAATTAAGGAGAAAAAATCAGCACAAGTGTGTGGCAATTGCGTGAATTTAATTGCTTCAGTAAATTTTCATCTTTGGAGTTATTACAGGCAAGTCATGTTGTATCCTTTTGAAGTGCAAAGCGTCAGAATGAACGAATAATACATGTATAAGTGCCAGACAGCAGTCTTATTTGGTAATGTAAGATACACATATGATATGTTTATTAAAGTGGAAATAATGTAAAACACATGAAATAATGTGCAAAACCAAGATCATAGTACACCATATGCACTCTGATACCTTAATTTTTTATAAATAATAAAAGTGAATATTGAAGCTTCTTAAAGTTGGTCTTAATTTTTCATAATCAAATTTTGGATTATATTGAAAATAATATATTGAGTTCTTTGACCAAAAGATAAACATTGGGTAAGCAATTTTATAATGCTTCTTATAGGCTTGCAATTATTTGAATATGTTTACAGTTCTTATGCTGTGGTTATTTTTATTTTTTATTTTTTGGCTACTCGCCTCTTGCTTCTTTCATTCTTTCTCCATGAAATAAATAGACACAAGTAGATAATATTAAAAAATCTGTAATCACTTATAGCAAATTTTTTTGGGGGGGGTGTAATTTTTTAATCTTGTTCCCTTCTATCAGTAATCTGGCTAGTCATCTATGACTGTTTTAGTTTTATATGATGAACCCATTAGAGCTTTTATGAGAAATTACATCTAGGAGAAAAAACATAAACATTTTGCACACAATTTGGAACATCTAGAATCTAAAGCCCATCTATGAACAGCCACGTGCTTTTGCTTTCTAATATATACAAGTACTGTCATCCACACACTTGGGTCCTGGTAAGTTCAGAAAAGGTAGGGTAATTTTCCAAGGTCATGCTGCTCATTGACAGATTGTGAATTACAAAACCTGTTTTACAACTCAAGTTTTGCTATTCCAGGTTAGTAAACTATGGCCCCTTGAGCAAAACTGCATTGCTGCCTGTTTTATAAATAAATAAAGTTTTATTGGAATCCAGCCAAGCCCATTCATTTATGAGTCCTATCACTGGGGGTAGTTACACATAGCTGCCATGTACACTACTGTTTATTTTTTGTCTAGATCATACTGTGCTTCCTCATTCCAATCATGGTGGCTAATTTTTGCATAACACCTAGCGAGAACAAATGCATAAGCTAGGTAAAAAGAGCTTGAAAGAAAAATGGTACAGACCGCACACTCTATGGCCTCTTTCCAGTCGTAAAAAGCATTTCCAGTTATTGATAGGAACTTTGCCATCATGGAGTTTCTTGTTGCTTCTTAATATTACTTGCTTCCTAAGATAGCTGCTCATTATCCCAGCAGAGCCCACCCTGATCCTCTTAGGCACCTCAAACCTTTTCTTCTACCTTCATTCCACTCTTGAAATGCCCAGAGGCTGGATGACTGGAAGCCTTAACCAGTGTCTCTGCTGTCCGATCCTGGCTCAGGCACTGGAAAGCCAAATCACTTAACTCCCATTTAGAATTCTACGAAGAACTCTGCACCTGCCATCCTGCTACCCTGGGAGAGCCTGGTTAGGGCCCATCTGCCTACCCTTCACTGTAAAATACCAGGTCGACCTAGCTTTGCAGACACAACTGTTTTAGTTTCATTTAAAACCCCTGCTTTCTTGAGGGGATTTCAAACAAGCAAGTATATGATTTACTCAAGCCCATGTCCTCAGAAGACATGTAACCATAGTTGCAATATGAACGCCAGGTGTCCTGATTTTCTCTATGCAGATAGAACTACTTCCATTCCCAGCCAAGTGAA